>NW_022436944.1:7922600-8349879 GCF_009761245.1 Sapajus apella | reverse complement strand
TTTGAGACGGAGTTTCACTCTTGTTGTCCAGACTGGAGTGCAATGGCGTGATCTCGGCTCACTGCTACCTCTGCCTCTTGGGTTCAAGCAATTCTCCTGCCTCAGCCTCCCAAGTCGCTGGGATTACAGGCATGCACCACCACGCCCAACTAAATTTTGTATTTTTAGTAGAGACGAGGTTTCTCCATGTTGGTCAGGCTGGTCTCGAACTTCCAACCTCAGGTGATCCGCCCGCCTCAGCCTCCCAAAGTGCTGGGATTATAGGCATGAGCCACCGCTCCTGGCCCACAATGCATTTTTATACTTCCTTGAAGTAATAGCTATATAAAAAGTTCAAAGCTCTTGATAGATTTTGCCAAATTATCCTTGAGAAAAGCTGTACCAGTTAATGTTCCCATCAATGTTCCATAAAGAGGCCCATTTTCCTATTTTCTAATGAGTGGGAATGGCATAACATTGTGATTTTTATTTTCATGAAACTCACCGATAAAGAGACAACATATTTTGGATTTCTGGGGGTCTTACTCTTCTTTTATCCTTTGCTCACTTTTTTCTAATTCCAAAATTTCTATTACATTCCTTTTGCATAATTTCTATTTTTTATTGGTATTTTCTATTTGTTCAGCCTGTATTGTTTTCCTTTGGCTCTTTGAGCATATTTAAGATCACTGATTTAAAGACTTTGTCCAGTGTCTTCAATAAATGGTGCTGGGAAGACTGGATACTTATATGCAGAAGAATGACCCCTATCTCTCACCACATACAAAAATCAAGTCAAAATGGATTAAAGACTTAAATTGAAGACCTTAAACTATGAAACTACTATAAGAAAGCATTGGGAAAAATCTCCAGGATGTTGGTCTGGGCAAAAATTTCTTGAGTAATACTCCACAAGCACAGACACCAAAGCAAAAATAGACAAATGGGATTACATCAAGTTTAAAAGCTTCTGTATAGCAGAGGAAACGATCAACACGGTGAACAGACAACTCACAGGATTGGAGAAGATATTTGCAAACTACTCATCTGACAAAAAGGATTAGTAACCAGAATATACAAGGAGACCAAACAACTCCACAGGAGAAAATCTAATAATCCGATCAAAAAATGGGCAAAAGATCTGAATAAACATTTCTCAAAAGAAGTCATACAAATGGCAAATGGGTATTTGAAAAGGTGCTCAATATCACTAAGCATCAGAGAAATGCGAATCAAAACTGCAATGAGATATCATCTCACTGCAGTTAAAATGCCTTATATCCAAAAGACAGACAATAACAAATGCTGGTAAGGATGTGGAGGGAAGGAAGTACTAGTACACCACTGGTGAGAAGGTAAATTTGTACAACCATTTTGGAGAACAGTTTATAGGTTCCTCAAAAAACTGAAAATAGAGCTATCATATGAGCCAGCAATCCCACTGCTAGGTATATACCTAAAAGGAAGGAATCAGTATATCAAAGAGCTATCTCCATGTTTGTTGCAGCTCTGCTCACAATGGGCAAGATGTAGAAGCAAACTAAGTGTCCATCAACAGATGAATGGATAAAGAAAATGTGGTACATATACACCATGGAGTACTATTCAGTGACAAAAATGAATGAGATCCTGTTATTTGTAATAACATGTATGGAAAGGGTGACCATTATGTTAAGTGAAATAAGCCAGGTACGGAAAGACAAATACCACATGTTCTCACTTATTTGTGGGACTTAAAAATCAAAACAATTGAACTCAGAGTAGAAAGATGATGCCTGTAATCCCAGCACTTTGGGAGGCAAAGGCAGGCGGATCTCTTGAGGTCAAGAGTTCAAAACAAGCCTAGCTAACATGGTGAAACCCAGTTTCTACTAAAAAAATACAAAAATTATCCAGGCATGGTGGCAGCCATCCCAGCTACTTGGGAGGCTGAGACAAGAGAATTGCTTGAACTTGGGAGGCAGAGGTTGCAGTGAGCCAAGGTTGTTCCATTGCACACCAGTCTTAGTGACAGAGCAAGACACTGTCTCAGAAAAAATTTTAAAAAAAGAGTAGGAGGGGCCGGGCGCGGTGGCTCAAGCCTGTAATCCCAGCACTTTGGGAAGCCAAGGCGGGTGGATCACGAGGTCAAGAGATCGAGACCATCCTGGTCAACACGGTGAAACCCCGTCTCTACTAAAAATACAAAAAATTAGCTGGGCATGGTGGCGCGTGCCTGTAATCCCAGCTACTCAGGAGGCTGAGGCAGGAGAATTGCCTGAACCCAGGAGGCGGAGGTTGCGGTGAGCCGAGATCGCGCCATTGCACACCAGCCTGGGTAAAAAGAGCGAAACTCCGTCTCAAAAAAAAAAAAAAAAAAAAAAAAAAAAGAGTAGGAGGATGGTTATCAGAGGCTGGGAAGGGCTGTGGGTTGGGGGTGGAGGGGAGGTGGGAATAGTTAATAGGTATTAAAAAAATCAAAAAGAATGGATAAAATAAGGTCTATTACTTGACAGTACAACAGAGTGACTGTAGTCAAGAATAATTTAATTGCCTATTTAAAAATAATTAAAAGAGTATATTGGATTGTTCATAACACAAAGGATAAATGCTTGGGGGAATAGATACCCCATTCTCTGTGATATGATTATCATACATTGCATGCCTGCATCAAAACATCTCACATATGCCATGAATATCTGCACCTATTGTGTCTCTACAAAAATTAAAATTAAATAAATAAAAAAAATCAAATCTATAAAAGTAGAGAGTAGAATGGTGGTTACCAGGTGGTATGTAGTAGGGAATGGAGAAATGCTGATTAAAGGGTATAAACTTTCAGTTAGACAGGAGAGAAAGTTTTCAAATCTATTGCATAGCATGGTTAATAACAACAAAGTATTGTTCATTTCAAAACTGCTAAGATTTTAAATGTTATCACTACAAAAAATGTTATATAAGGCAATAATATGTTCATTAGTTTGATAAAATCCTTCCAAAATGTATACATATATCAAAACATCATATTGTACCTGTACCTCATAAGTATTTACAATTATTATTTGTCAATTGACAATAAAATTTTGAAAAAAAAATGAAGTCTTTGTCTAATAAGTCCAATGCTGGGCATTCTCAGGGATAGTTTCTGTTGATTTCTTTTCCTGTGAATGGACCGTAATTTCCTGCTTCTTGTATGCCTTGTAATTTTTGGTTGAAAATTGAATGTTTTTAATATCATAATGTGGTAACTCTGGAAATCAGAATCTCTCCCCAACAAGGCTTGTATTGTTGCTTGTTGAGGGCTGCAGTCATTTATCTATTTACTGACTTTTCCAAACTATTTTCGCAGACTGCTTTTTGTGTGTGGTCATTGATGTCTCCACTCCATTATCTCAGCAGTCAGCCAGACAGAGCCAAAAAGAAAGAAAAAAAAATTCTCCCACTGTTTGCCAATTGGTTCTGACATAGGCACTCCTTTAACACATAGCTAGACCACCTACAACTCTGCTTTACCTTTCACTCCCTCTTCATTCATAGATCAAAGATCTTCGAGTGATACAAGCCTCCATCCTCTGGTCTTTTCTGAGCATGTGTCTGGCCCCAGGCATGTATGCTACATTCTAGATCCCTCAGGATATGTGAGAACCCTCCAAAGTCCTTATTCTTTGATGCCACTCCAGCTCTGAGAGATTTCTAAGGGGTCAAAATAAAGACAAAACTCTATGCCAGTCCTTCAGAGAACTATGACAGGTCAAAAAGTGCAATTTGTGAGAACCACAACTGTTTGAGGACACTGTCCATATTGCGTCCGCTGCCCTACCCCCACTGCACCACCAAGTATATGCACACCAGCAAGACACACCAGATCCCAGGCTGCCATCATTTTAGCTGCTGGCAGGCTGGGAGTGGGGGAATGGTAGCCAGGTAAGCAAAAATGCTATAATGCTTTCTTACCAAAATATAGCAGTATTTTTAAAAATTAAGCACTCCTCTGGTTGTTAGTGGTTTTTTTATTAGATCCCAGAGCTCTGAAAAAGTTGATTCTGACATTTTTTGCCAGCTTAATGGCTGCTTCAGTAGAGGCACCAATTTTTAGGACTGCCTACTCCATCATTTTCTGTAACATCATGCTTCCTCTGCTCATTTTTACTGAAGAAAGTTTTAAAACATTTATTCCATCTGCATAACTGATATAGAGTCAAAAAGAAAGGCTCACACTATACAAAATCATCTAAGGAGGAAGAAAAAGATGACCCAAATATACTATCCAACAACAATGAGTATACCTTTTTTTTTTTAGCCACAGAGTTAGAGATATGGGCACACAATTTTACTTAAGTGGGATCATAGACCAACAGGCTGTCCTACAATCCAGTCTTTTTACTAAATAACATCATGGATATCTTTCCAGGTTATTACACATGATCCTTCTCCATTTTTAATGAGTCAGAATATTGCACTTTAGGTATATGAAATAATAACCAATCAGTCTCCTGCTCTTGGACATTTATTTTTAATTTTTACTATTAATACTGTGATGAAAACTAATGTGCATATATCTTTGCGTACTTACACAATAACCTCTTTAAAGAAAATTCCAAGACAGATTCCTGAGTCAAAGGATATGTACATCTGACATTTGGATATGTATTATCAAACTACCCTCCAAAAAGTCAAATCACTCTATATTTCCATTAATACTGTATAAATGAATGAGTTCGTCTCCTCCTGCTCAAGTGAAACTGAGGTGATTCTTAATCTTTTCAACTTATTGGGTAAAATATATCATTTTATTTATTTACTTCTTTATGTATTAAATTGAACATCCTTTCATGTCTTTATTAGCCATTTACATTTGTCTATGAACTATTCATGCCTTTTGGCTATTTTCCTGGATAATTTCTTGAACGATTAAATTCAAACAGGTAGCTTTTCCACTCTACTCCACTGTGAGAATCACTGCAGTAGTTTAGCATAGCTTTAAAATGTACAAAGCTGATTTTTACAAACTTATGTTCAATTATTTAAAATAAACTTTTGGTATGTAAGAAATGACAATAGCAAAACAGCTGCTATCAGATCTGCCTTCTCACGAATAACACCTGTACGCTCCAGACAAAATACAAAACGAGTATTTGGAGCCTGGAAAGCAATCAAAAGTAGGCAGACAGCCAGTTTGGAAAACAATTTGGCAAGTCCTCAAAGAATTAAACACAGGGTTACATTTGTTGCAGCAATTCTACTAAGTATACACCCAAGAAAAATTAAAACATATCCACACAAAAATAAAAATGTGCTCACACAGTCACAGCAGCATTATTTCTAACAACCAAATTTTGAAGCCACCTAAATGTCTATTAACTGATGAACAGATAAACAAAATGTGTTATAAACATACGATGAAATATTATTTGTCTATAAGAAATAAAGTACTGATACATGGATCAATCTTGAAAACATGCTAACTGAAAGATGCCAGTCTTAAAAGGCCACATACAAATTATTTCACTTATATGAAATGTCCAAACTTGACAAATCCAAAGAAAATAAGTAAATCAGTGGTTGCCAGGGACAGGAGTGGAGTAGGGAAAATAGGGATTGACAGTCAATGGGTACGCAATTCCTTTTAGAGGAGAGAAAAATGTTCTAAAATTAGAGTTTGATAATGGTTGCACAACCCTATGAATACAGTAAAAAAAACTGACTTGTACATTTTAAATGGGTAAAATTTATCATATACAAATTATATCCTGATAAATTTGTTTTTTTAAAAAAGCAGCAACTTGAGAGAAGTCAATGGTTGAAAAAGGGAACAGTATTGAATGAATTTCCATTTTTTAAACAACCTTTTACCAGAGAACAGATCCTACTTGATGTTAAGCATGATAGTTCAACCTCAAATAGAGACCTACAATTTCTACGGTTTACTGGTAGAAAGATTAAGAGGGCAGAGTTCTGGTGACCACCACAAATGGGGGAAGATCCTGGAAAGAATAAAGTCACAGAGATCTTATCTTCTGACTACCACATAGAAGTTCGATGCCTGATTCCTGACATAGGAGACAGTTTGAGGTTCAAACAAGTCCCTGTTAATAGACACCAAAAATTAGCACTCTTTAGAGAAACACAACAGAATCCAGTCTCTACTATGCATTATACACAATGTTCGGAGTACAACCCAAAATTACTAGTCATACAAAGGCACAGGAAAATCAATACAATGGAAAAGGTAATCAATAACAAGATGTTAGAATTAACAGATGATGATTTTAAGGCAGTTTTATAACCAAAGCCGTAGTGAAAAATAAGTCCCTGAACATGTAATAACAATGAAAATCTCAGCAGAGAATTAGGAATTATGAAAGAATAACCATATGGAAATTCTAGAATTAAAAAATACAATATTTGAAATGAATTCACTGGGTAGGCATATGAGAAGAATTGACCAATGAAAGAGTTAATAAAGATAGATCACGAAAAATTATCCAAATGGAAAAACTGAGAGAAAAAATAACGAAATTGAGACTTGTTGACCTGTGGAACAACATTAAAAGGTCTAAAAGTTCTGAACTTCCAAAAGGAAGGAAACAGAGAATAAGATAGAAAAATTATTTGAAAAAGCAACGGCCCCAAATTTCCCAAGTTTTGTGAAATCGTAAGTTTACGTTTTCCAGAAGTATAGAGAAACCCAAACAAGACAAATATGAAGAAAATCATATGCTGCCAAACTGCTAGAAACCAAAGACAAAGAGGAAGTCTGCAAAGGAGCCAGAGATAAATGCCATTTACATTTGGAACAATGATACAAATAATCACTTTCTGATCAAAAACAATAGACCAAAGGACAGTGGGGACAACATCCTTAAAGTGCTGAAGAAAGAAGAAAAGAAAAACAAAACAACCTGTCAACCCAAAATTCAGTGGTGGCACTCCTCCCCTTCCCCACATGGTGCTTTAGAGACAGCGACGTAGAGAGCCCTGTCAGACCATTCCAGCTTTGCAATAGTAATGCAGTAGCCCTCCCCAGTGAGCTCCGTAAAGACTGTGTAGTACATCCTTGCCTACTATCCCCAGTCTGCACTAACAACAGCAGAGACAATATTAACCCCTTTTCAACAAAAGAGTTAGGGAAGGATTATGGAGAGAAGGGAGCTGGGGAAATAGAGTCTTTAAATCAAAGTATGAAAGCCTTGGAGTACTAGTAAGCAGCCCATACATGAAACTGACTAGAGCCAACACAGTAAAACTGATAATTGAACTACAGTATGTAATGCTACCTAGGTTTCAAATTTGCCTCTGGGTTGAAAAGAAGCAGGGCAGATCAGAATAGTACTGCAATGGCTTTGAAAACTAAATTGATATTTGAACCACAGTCCACAAAAGTGAGCCAGAAAATGAGTTCTGAAGCAATACAAGTAAATGCCTGCTGAAATAGAAGACGTAAACAGGAACTGGAGATTCCTCGGCTTAGTGATGATCTTTTTTGACCAAAGGAAATACTTGAAAGTTGATGGGAAAATTGGATTTACTATATAACAATGGAGTTGGAGTAATGTGCCTATAAAAAAATGAGTTTCTGCTTTTTCATGTATTCCTATCATAAATCCAGTTAAACACTTGAATATTAAGAAATGCATTCATGAGGCTGAGTGTGGTGGCTCACACCCGTAATCCCAGCACTTTCGGAGGCCGAAGCAGGCGGATACCTTGAAGTCAGGAGTTTGAGACCAGCCTGCCCAACATGGTGAAAATCGGTCTCTACTAAAAGTAACAAAAATTAGCCAGGTGTGGTGGATCGTACCTGTAATCCCAGCTACTCAGGAGGCTGAGGCAGGAGAATTGCTTGAACTGGAGAGGCAGGGGTTGCAGTGAGCCAAGACTGCACCACAGCACTCCTTCGGGACAGAGTGAGACTCTGTCTCCAAAACAAACAACAACAACAAAAACAAACAAACAAACAAACAAAAAATGCATTCATTCTTGCCACTGGGGGGAAGAAGGCATTCAAACCAAAACTTAATCTATTATTAATATTAACAGCCTAGAAGTACTCAAGCGTTTTCTCCCCACTGGAAATATTTCTTAAAAAACACTTTAAAGGCCGGGCGCGGTGGCTCACGACTGTAATCCCGGCACTTTGGGAGGCCGAGGCGGGTGGATCACGAGGTCAAGAGATCGAGACCATCCTGGTCAACATGGTGAAACCCCGTCTCTACTGAAAATACAAAAAATTAGCTGAGCATGGTGGCGCGTGCCTGTAATCCCAGCCACTCAGGAGGCTGAGGCAGGATAATTGCCTGAACCCAGGAGACGGAGGTTGCGGTGAGCCGAGATTGCGCCATTGCACTCCAGCCGGGGTAACAAGAGCGAAACTCCGTCTCCCAAAAAAAAAAAAAAAACACTTTAAAAGGCCAGGCACAGTGGCTCATGCCTGTAATCCCAGCACTTTGGGAGGGGGAGGCAGGCAGATCACGAGGTCAAGAGATTGAGACCATCCTGGCCAACATGGTGAAACCCTGTCTCTACTAAAACTACAAAAATTAGCGGGGCATGGTGGTGAGCGCCTGTAGTCCCAGATACTCAGGAGGCTAAGGCAGGAGACTTGCTTGAACCTGGGAGGGAGAGGTTGCAGTGAGCCAAGATGACACCACTGCAACTCTAGACTAGTGACAGGGCCAGATTCCATTTCAAAAAAAAAAAAAAAAAAAGAAAGAAAAGAAAAGAAAAAAAATGCTCACAAAAAAACCACATTTTTCTAGGCTTAATATTTGCACAGATAACCTGGAAATTCACACCAATGTCATTCTTTTAAGTTAATATTATAAATTACTCTTCAATTTCTGTCAAGGAAGACTAGATAAGAACTTTTAACAAAACGTTAGGAAACACTGCACTCAACTAAAAATTTGTGAAGAGCTCTCAAACACTAAATAGAAATTTGATAAATTTCTGAAAAATGCTAGGGTATAGATCATTCCTGAGGATTAGATTCTTATAGTATGTAACATTGAAATTCTTTCACAAAATCTGGCCCTGGATAAATGATTACTACATTATTTAGACATACATTCATTATACCACTTTAAGTTACAGATTATGAAACAAAAAGAAAGAAGAGGCTACATTTAAGGGTAACATTTCCAAATTAAAGAAAATATGTACTTTTTAAAAGAAGTCTAGGAAGTGTTTTTTCCTGGAGAGAGAAAACATTGTATGAGAAAAGCAGCTAGCACCAGCTGACTTACATTTTCAGGTCTAAATTGACACCGTTAAGAGTAAGCTGGGTCTTACCCTAAGTTGACACCAGCAGGTACTGTATCTACTTACTTGGTAAGCAGAAAGGAGAAGACCCTCAATAAGTGTTGCCCTTCTTACCTTTTCATCACACTAACCTGCCTTGATCCTCCAGACATACTAGTTCTCTTTACTAAGAGCAGCCTGTTCCTGTTTTTAAAATGTATTACAACTATAAGTAACTGAGTATATAATTATTTAATATGTCTTATCAACAAAAGAGTAAACTTTGTAAAGGCAATGTCTGCTTAGCATTCTTAAAAAAGATATGCAGGGGCCAGGCATGGTGGCTCATGCCTGTAGCACTTTGGGAGGCCAAGGTGGGTGGATCACTTGAGCTCAGGAGTTTGAGACCAGCCTGGGCAACATGGTGAAACCCTGTCTCTACTAAAAATACAAAAAATTAGCTAGGTGTGGTGGCACACGCCTGTAGTCCCAGCTACTCGGGAGGCTGAGGCATGAGAATCACCTGAACCCAGCAGACAAAGATTGCAGCAAGCCAAGATTGTGCCACTGCACTCCAGCCTGGGCGACCGAGTGAGACTCTGTTTAAAAAAAAAAAAATTGCGGCTGGGTGTGGTGGCTCACGCCTGTAATCCAAGCACTTTGGAGGCCAAGACGGGCGGATTATCTGAGGTTGGGAGTTCAAGACCAGCCTGACCAACATGGTGAAACCCCGTCTTTAAAAAAAAAAAAAAAAAAAAAAGTATAAAATATTTAGATAATTTTTTAACTAAAAATGCTAATAGCATTTATATCTTAGTAAGTAGAATTATTCTCCAAAGAAAACGGATGTCACCAGGCTGGGCACAGTGGCTCACGCCTGTAATTCCAGAACTTGGGAGGCCGAGGCAGGTGGATCACAAGGTCAAGAGATGGAGACCATCCGGGCCAACACGGTGAAACCTTGTCTCTACTAAAAATACAAAAATTAGCTCAGTGTGGTGGCTGCACATCTGTAGTCCCAGCTACTCGGGAGGCTGAGGCAGGAGAATCACTTGAATCCAGGAGGCAGAGGCTGCAGTGAGCAGAGATCATGCCGCTGCTCTCCAGCCTGGCGACAGAGTGAGACTCCGTCTCAAAAAAAAAAAAAAAACAGATGTCACCTTAAAAATAATTTCCCATGTTTTAACTAATATATATTTCTAAAATAAATTGGATAGCTTCAAAAAACAATAATTTTTTAAAAGAGAAAGGCTGAATTACATGATTACATAATCTAGTGAAAACTAAAGAATAAAGCTATTTTTCCCTTTTCAAAAACTGTACATTTTATCTGAAAATGTGCATTTAGAAAATGTTGATATGCAAAAAAGAAGAAAAATCACTATCACCACCTGTGACCAAATCAACAAACTTTAGATATACCGTTGTTAAAATTTGTTATATCGTGTCAGATTATTTTTCTGTTCATTTATACAGATATGTACTAATAAGATCATGATATGCATAAAGTCTGTCACTATTTTTTTCTTGTGGTCATATATTTTAAAACATTTTCATGATATTATAAAAGTAATTATCATTTTTAATAACTATATAATAATTTATTATAACACTTATATTCTATAATTAAATAATATCTTGCTGTTAGAGATTTAGATTGCTTTTCATTTGTTAAATTATAAATAATGCTCCACTAAGCATTCTTTATCTTATTGTTACCTAGGATAAATCCTAGAACTGGAATTGCTGGGTTAAAGTATACGTATATTTCTTGGTATTTTAATATATAATATCAACATATCCTCCAGAAAGATTTGAACAAATATACAGAGTATGTATATAAATATATATGCATACACACACAGATAAATAACACATGAAGTCATAAACATCTAAATATTAAGTAACTCACAAAAATCTAAATAACTATATATGTTACAGGATTAATAAAAACCCTGTAAAAAGAAAAGAAATGATTGCATAAATGAATTCCAAATACTTTTGTGGAAATACACAAGGCAGAAAATGAAACAAAAAATCTACTGATAATTCAACAAATGAAAGTTGTGTTTGAATAGTATTTGCAACTAGTTATTCTGAAAGAATCAGTCTAGAATATGAATAGATAATATCATCACACATGATTCATATACTATAAACATTTTTGCTGCAGCAAAATGGCAGACATAACCCAGCAGTAATTTTAAATGAAGAACATGCTTAGAACAAATCAAAAGAATAAATTACCTGAGATTTTAAAGAAATATATTTTTCTATTATACTATTCTTTTTTAGTATCACCTGAATTATAGTTTACTATTTCATCTCCAAATTCAAGGTACTTTTTTCTGCAATAGAGTAAGTAAGCATTGCTCCTTTCAGAACTCAAAAGGAATATCAAACATCTCACTGCATCTTCTTTCAAGTGCTCTTTAAGGACAACCTGCATAAAGACAACTAGGAAACTTCCTAAAAATATCACTTCACAGAGCCTCATTCTCGGAGATTTTGATTCTCCATATTGCAAACAGTGCCCGAGAATGTGTATTTTTGTAATATCCAGGTGATGCTTATGAATGCTGAAATTTAGGTAACTTGGTTTACTATTGTAATGATTGAACAGGGCATGAAAGGGCATTATTCTCAGGCCAACCTCCAAACAGTAAGAT
This sequence comes from Sapajus apella, assembly GCF_009761245.1. Taxonomy (NCBI): domain Eukaryota; kingdom Metazoa; phylum Chordata; class Mammalia; order Primates; family Cebidae; genus Sapajus; species Sapajus apella. The sequence goes on along the minus strand of NW_022436944.1, from coordinate 8,338,012 downwards.
ACTTAAATGGATACTCAGGTAATTATTCTTGACTCTTTCTACTTATACACCAAGGATTTATCTCCTGAACCTGTCTATTTCTTTCCATCTCCATTACTTCCCTATTATTCAGGCCAACATCATAATTTTCCTGTACTATAAGAGCTCCTAATTAGCCATCCTGCCTCTAGTGTACCTTTAATCTATCCTCTATGATGACCTTAGAGTATACTTCCCCAAAAATGCCAAATCTAATAAGGTACTATCGAAAATGGATCAGTGACTCATCATTACCCCTAAGATAAATTCCAAACTATTGTAGCCATACTAAACTTTTAATTTTTCTAATAAACTATGATTCCTTACCTTTGTTTATTCCCTCTTTTGAATCACTGTTCCTTTGACCTCAAAGCAGTATTTCCAACATTTAAACACTATCATATTACTACATACAATCCATGGCTCTCTACTGACTAATATACTCAATTTCCAACTTCATGATTTCAGCTGGTCAAAGAAAATCTTATACTAGATGATCAAACAGTATAACTGGAGTTGCTCTGGTTGCAGGTAGTGAGAGAGATCAGGAGCTCAACTCCCTCACCTCTTTTCCACCCCATAGCAGCCCCAAAGGAGCCCCCACAGAACATAATTAGATTTTAAAAGACTGAAATCTAGATTCTGTTACATAGCAAACACTTTAGTCCATCTATCTTTTCTGAATTATCTTCTGGTATTATGCCATGAAAATTTTACAGATATTGCACAAAAAGCACCATACTGTTTTATACTTTGATTCACAAGAGGTTTCTTTTGCCTGCAACTCTCTTCCCCCAGCTTTGTCTCCTTGGAGAATTACTAATTCTTCAAGGCTCTGCTCTTGAAGAAATGTCCCACAGGCTGAGTTAGGCTCTGCCACATATTTGCAGTGCTTGTATGAAAAAACCTCTTGTATAGCACTTATCATACTTACTGTAAGTCTTTTAGTCTAATTCTCCACTAGACTGTCAACATCTTGGGTGAAAGTCTTTATATCTTTTTCTTATTTATAACCCCAGTTTCTAGAACACTGTCTGATGAGTAGTATATATTTAATGTTTATTGAATAAAAGATAGATGTTATTAATATCCTAAATAAAAAGACTTGGTGCTTAATGAGATAAATCTTTAATTCAAGTTTTAAAAATTTTTAAATACTTTAATCAAAATGATAAAGTGAAATTATGTTTAAACTGGCTTATTAATAAATTGTTGAATATCTACTGTGTTGTACAGATAATAGAGAATTACTGAACCATGGGATTTTACAGACAAGGGAGTCAAAAATAATATACATTAAACTATTTTGACAATGTAAGAACATAATACATTGTGAAAATGAGACTAAGCATTCTGTAGATTTACAATCACTGATAGGGAAAATCAGAAGTAAAAGCTTCTTAAGTGATTAGATGGGATGATTTAATATCCTGATGTTCTAATTGAGAAAAGAGGGACCTAGCAGAAAAGAAATTAGAAAAATATACAAACAAACTTTGGAGTCAATGGAAGGCATGTTCAAAGGAAGTCAAACATGAGACAGGCCTTTAAGAATGGGTAGAACTCACTATGGTCTAAGACAAAAATCAAAGTATTTCATGAAACGAGAAAATGAGTGGGGATGTTAGTAAGAGGCAGGAAAGGTTCGAGAGCCAGTATTCAATGTGATTTGAACACAGAGAGTTGTGGGAGAAAAGACTGAATGGATTTTACGGCACCAGGTTTCAAAGAGCTTCTAAAGCCAGGCCAAGGACTTCATGTTTTACGTGATAGAAAACAAGTAACCAGAAATCTTAACAGATTAAAAGCTCTAAAAATTCTGTCTTTTTCTGCATTAGGGGCAAATAAGCCACAGAACAATTATATGATTTCCTCAATTAGGAATAGTATAAAATAGCCCCACTCAAACTCTTTTTACCACATAATGCTGCTGCTATGGCAGTACTTCAATGAACAATTCATTCAAGCACAATGAGTAAATGCTGCTGAGCTTGGCTATTTCCTAGGTTCTAAACAGAATTTGTACGAAGGAGGGCATATTCTCTTATGAGGAAAAATTCTTGCATGTATTCAAATATGAATTCTTAACAAAGAAAACTGTGTCCTTTGGACATTTATTTATTTAGAGACAGGGTCTAATTCCCACTCGGGCTACAGTACAGTAGCATGATTACAGCTCACTGCAGCCTCCACCTCCTGGGCTCTAGTGAGCCTCCTATTTCAGTCTTCCCAGTAGCTGGGACCACAGGTATGCGCCATCATGCCTGGCTAATTTATTTATTTTTTTGTAGAGACAGAGTTTCACTTTGTTACCTAGGCTGGTCTCAAACTCCTGGGTTCAAGCAATCCTCTCTCCTTGGACTGCGAAAGTGCTGGGATTACAGGCATAAAACACCACATCCAGCCATGTCCTCTGGTCTTAAAATGACAATTTTTCAAATGCACTATTAATTCCTTACAAAAAATATGCAATTGAGATTTCATATGAAACATATTGACAGCAAAAAAAAAAAAAAAGTTTATGAGCTTCAAGTCAGTGAAAGCTTAGAAAAAAAGTTTAAACCTGAATTCTCCATATTGAATGGGCATAAATTTTAGTACTTTACCTCCATCACAATCATGCTCAAAATAAGTATTTCCAGAAAAAAAAAATAGTAGAGAATGTGCTCCATTCTTCAAACTTAAACAGATTTTGGTCCCATATATCTGGAATTGATTGAACCAGCATATTAAGAAGACAAATTAGAAAGATTCAACCAAATGCATCCATTGAAAATGTTTTTTAAAGACTGAGAACCATGTGTGTTGTGCATTACCACATTTATGACAGCACATCTGTGATTGTTCACCACTATAACTTACCCCAGTTTTATCACACAAGCGTAAAGTATGAAATGATCCAACAGCAAATAATTCTCCATCTGGAGCCCAGGCAACTGAAGTAATAGGATGCTCATGAGGTTGTGAATTGTACAGCAGGCGGCCATAACTATCCCATACCTACAAAAGCAATTTTAAAAAATCTTTTATAATATCAGGGAGAAGTTTGCCAAAGCTGAAAGAAAAATAAATAAATAAAATAAAAATATTTTATAACAGACACCGCAGAAAAACGTTTGTCTTCCAGTAAGGTAGCAAATAAATAAAATTTTAAATAAAAATTTAAAAATCAGCAACTTATTTATTAGCAATTAAACATCTTTACCATCACACAAGGGGAAAACAAAGCTATATTTCTTGAAGCCTAAATATCTGAAAAAGAAACTATTTTATAATGTCAAAATTTTCAGATTTTACTTAATCTCGGAACATAAAATCTATCCATTTTAAGTCCTTTTAAATTTAATAGTACATTTTGACAGGTACATGCTGCCACGCTTGGCTAATTTTTTAAATTTTGTAGAGATGGAATCTTGTTATATTGCCTAGGCTGGTTCTCCAACTCCTGGCCTCAAGTAACCCTACTGCCTTGCCCTCTTAAAGCACTGGGGTTACAGGTATGAGCTACCATACCCAGTTTGCTTAGTATTTTGCTTAAATTTTTTTCACCCTGTAAGAGCTCTACCTACTTTCTCTAAACGTATTTACTTCAATTTAATTGCCTCTAACTCTAGTTATTTATATATTAAACCTTATTTTTCTCTATAAATTATTTTGACCTGAAATTAATCAATATGTAGTAAACCAGCACGGTTGATTTTTTAAAATGCACTGAATTGATTTAAATTGAGTCACAGTAAAATTAGGGGCTATGCTGATATTGTTACTTATTAAATACCCAACTCTATAGATCAATGAGATAGCCTCTTTCTCTCTTTTTTTTGAAAGAGAGAGGGTTTCACTGTGTTGCCCAGGCTAGAATGCAATGGCACAATTATGGCTCACTGCAGCCTCAACCACCTGTGCTCAAGTGATCCACTTAACCTCAGCCTCCCATGTGGCTGGGACCACAGATGTGTCCCACCACACCTGGCTAACTTTTTTTTTTTTTTTTTTAGAGATAGGGTCTCACTATATTGTTCAGGCTAATGAGAGTCTTTATGACATCTGTGCTTTTAGAAACCACTGAACATTATAAAATAATTTGCTAAATTATTGGAGTATAAAGACATTTATAAAGTAAATGAACATTCTTATATACTAAAAACTTTTCATATAAATTTGATTTCAGTCAAGTGATAAATCTAAACATTACATACCTTATATTTACAGTCTTCACCAGCAGATAAAATAAGATCATTGACTGAGTTCCAATCTACTTTTAAAATAATGCCATCGTGAGCTTTCCACTGTGAGAAAAAAAAAAAAAAAAGATACTAATTATAACTTTAAAAGCATTTAAGTTTTTTTCTATAAGAAAATATACTTTGCCTCTTTTTAATGACTCCCTTGTCATCTTCTCAGGGATCCCTATCTTCCTTTTATAGCTATTGTACAATACCTCATTTGCTTGTTTCATTTGTAGTTTACACTTATGTTAGCACCTATAACATACACTATATAGCTTCCAACCTTATGAATTTCCTCAGTTGCCTGGACTCCAGATGGAAAATCACTTGCTGCTGAACTATTTCAAGCTTGACATTTGTGCGATAACACTGAATGAATATGTTATGTATTCCAAAAATGTCAACTGAATCCAAATCTTGCTGTCTCCTTCATATAGCAGATCCCATTACTGCTATTGCCTTCATGCTTGTTTACTTTTTTCTTTTTGAGATGGGTTCTCACTGTCACGCAGACTGGAGTTCAATGGTATGATCAGGGCTAAGAGCAGTCTCAACCTCCCATGCTCAAGCAATCCTCTTGCCTCAGCTTCCTGAGTAGCTGTGACTTGTACAGGCGTGTGCCAACACATCCACCTAACTTTTTTTTTTTTTTTTTTTTCATTTTTAGTAGAGAAGTCTTGCTGTGTTGCCTGGGCTAGTCTCAAATTCCTGGGCTCAAGCAATTCTCCTGCTTTGGTCTCCCAAAATGCTGGGATTACAGGTGTAAGCCACCATGTCTAGCCCCCAACCTTTTTTTAGAAAACCTTCTGCACAAACATTTTTAATGCTCTCTTCATTTCATTCTGTTCATCATATTCTTCTAAGTTTCATTCACTTTACCTTCATGTGTCTGGTTCACAACTGGACTACTCTGAGAAACTTCTGCTGTATTTACCATGTAACAAAAAGATGTTTTCCATAGACAAGTATATATTCTATGTATACAGTCATTCTTTGGTATCTGTGGGGGACTAGTTCCAGGACCTCCCACTGATATGAAAATCGAAAGTTCCTAATATAAAATGGCATAGTATTTGCATATAACCTATGCATATCCTGCCATATACTTTAAATCATCTCTAGATTACTTATTATATGAATAAAATGGCAATACTATGTAAACAGTTGTATTGTTTAGGGAATAATGACAAGAAGAAAGTCTATAACATTCAGTACAGATGCAATTTTTAAAAAATATATTTGATTCATGGTTAATCTATCAGTGCAGAACCCATGGTTATGCTGACTGTACATACAATGCATAGACATGGGTGTTTTTTTAAATCATGAAGAAATTGTCAATCTAGAAAGTAAACATGAACGTCTCACTCTTAAACATGGATGTCTTGCTCTTAAATGTAATTAATGGGGCCCATTTAGCTATTATATCACATGTAATTAAATGTTACCATAGGCAGAATAATGTAACTAAACAGAATTAACTGGCCTAGGTGGCACATGCCTATAATTCCAGCACTTTGGGAGGCCGAGACGGGCAGATCATGAGGTCAATAGATGGAGACCATCCTGGCCAATATGGTGAAACCCTGTCTCTACTAAAAATACAAAATTAGCTGCGTGTGGCGGCACACGCCTGTAGTCCCAGCTACTCAGAGTCTGAGGCAGGAGAATCACTTGAACCCAGGAGGCGGAGTTGCCAATTGTGCCACTGCACTCTAGCTTGGTGACAGAGCGAGATGAGACTCTGTCTCAAAAAAAAAAAGAACCATCTTCGGAGACTATAAGGTGTATTTTAATGTCTGAGTCAATTAAATCCATTTCAAAGGGTGGCAGATTTTAAGGGCTTTCCCCTGAGGCCCTGCTCAATCTATTGTTCTTAATGTATACAGTACAAAGTATTGAATGTAAGCCAAATAAGCTCTAAGAATAAGCAACAATTCATAACTTGGTTTATTCAAAATATACAAAAATACACATTTTCAAAACAAATGTTTTGATAATACATGTTGAAAAGCAATAGTTCTTACAATTAACTGTCAAATTAATTCAACATCCTAAAATATACTTCAAGGACAAATATAACAATATATACAGCTACACATATACATACAAATTCTTTTTTTTTTTTTTTTTTTTAACAGAGTTTCACTCTGTTGCCCAGGCTGGAGTGCAATGGTGCGATCTCGTCTCATTGCAATCTCCACCTCCCGGGTTCAAGCGACTCTCATGTCTCAGCCTCCCGAGTAGCTGGGATTACAGGCGCCTGCCACCATGCCCAGCTAATTTTTCTATTTTTAGTAGAGATGGGATTTTGCCATGTTGGTCAGGTTGGTTTCAAACTCCTGACCTCAGATGATCCACCTGTCTCGGCCTCCCTAAGTGCCAGGATTACAGGCATGAGCTACCATGCCCAGCCATAGACTTTTATGAGTTTCATTTTAAAGGAACAAAATAAATATTTGCCTATTCAAGATCTATGAACAAAATATGATTTAAATTTTCCTTACACTGTAATTTAGGATATCAACATATATTACAGATAATAGCATACTGTTATGCATATAATAATTTTTATTTACTTATTAGGCATTTTGTAAAATTCCTTTGAACAACAAGCTCCTTGAAGGCAGAAACTATGTTCTGTTTCATTTTGACTACTTGATACCACAGTACCTGGTATACAATAGGTATGCACTACATTTTTATTCAATGAATAAATAAAAATGTCCTCACTATAAAGCCAAGTTCTGGGTGTCGAGAAGGTCTTAAAGGAAATGAGGTATATACATCTGAACTACATTCCACAAGCAAGAATTAATTAAACACACTTTTTTGTGGACAATCCTAATTTGAATGTTTTTATGTTCAAGAAGAATCGCAGCTGCTTTAGTCTCCCAAAAGGAACAGATAATTTGCATGAAGTTACTAATTATACTTTAACTCCTGTTTCTCTCTAGCTGAATTTTGGCTTTGGATACTTTCCTTCTCTCCACTACCTCCTGGCCTACCAGTTCTACTGAACCATTAAATCATATTTTACTTGACCAATGGTGATATAATCAGCTTCCTGAGTTTCATTTATACAAACCTAATTACAGATACCTAAACAAATTCACATAACTATAAACTAAAGGTATAAATTCAGAGATTCAACTTGCCTATTTTGCTGTATAAATTTCATAGCACATTTTCAGCATAGGTAATTAGCATGGAAGGACTTTGACTAAGGGCCATCAGAACTAGTCCTCTTTCCCAGCTTCTTCCCTTTGCCCAAATTCTTTACCTTAGGTCCCTAAGGACAGGGGCTTGTATGTTCTATTCTTGCATGACCCTGTAATTCCTAGAAGAGTGTTCTGCACACTGTAAAAATGTACATGTATGTGGACTGTGTAAAATATATACAGCATAATCTATACAGATGTTATTAATATGGAACCTCAAAGTCATTTCTATGTCCTTATTCCCCGAAATCTACATTTACTCAACTGTTAAAACACTTCTATACCTGCTGTAGCCTGTCAATGTCTACCAACAAATCTCTTACTCAAGTCCTAGTCATTCTATGATGTTTTCCTGGCCTCCTTTGTTGACTAAAAGGTAGAAATGGCATAATAACTTATAATAGCATAATAATACAGATAATAACAGGTATTCTACATTGAGTGCTTACTGTATGCTAGGAATTGTCCTTTACACTTTGCAATTTAACTCATTTAATCCTCACAGCAACCCTGTTAAACTGATATTAGTGTCACTAAGAGATGAGAAGGCTGACGTTCAACGATATTTTATAACCTAAGATTTGAACCCAAGTGGTTAACTCCAAAGTCTGTTCTTATTAGCAAAACTACACTGTATCATTATCAAAATGAGTTGAAATAAGGGAAAAACAAACCTTGTTGGAAATATAAAGATATTCCTTGTTCTGTAATAAAGGCTGATTAAACCATATACTTAAAGGCCAGACTGTAAAAAGACCACCCAGAAGAAAGAGACTCCTAAGTAAGTGCCCTCTAGTTTAGCAGTCAGGCAGATCCTGATAACAATTTACAAATGACTGAGAAGTACCTGTAAAACTTTAGCATTTGGTTGAAGAGGTTTAATGATTAGTTGCTTGCCTGCTGTAAAAAGAACCTTTTCTGAATCAGGGCCCCATGCTACTGAATACACTGGTGTTCCTGTAAGATGAAAAAAAAAAAAGGCTGATAAACTTTAATTCTTGTGTCTCATAAAAAGAGAGATTGTTAAGAGGATCAAAAAGCCATTTGAGGTGTCATTTCATTTCTTCTCTTTTAGAACTAGAGTACAGTCTAATGTTGAAATGCAGACTGGGTTAATATTGACCTTGAAAATCTACCGTAAGCAACTGACATACTAAATTTTTAACTAATTAGGATCTTGCTGAGAAAATATGGAGTTTTTAGAAATTCCATAGAGTGTGCTATTGAAATACATAAGATAAAATTAAATATACTTCATTTTTAATATTTAAAGGAATAGCAGAAAGTCATGGTTTATTATTTCCCATCATCGACAGCCATCAGTATATATTTATTTATTGGCAGCGAATGTTTTTACATTTATTTGCAACTAGTTCAACAAATGATGTTGGTTTAAACAGCAGTCTTGGGGCTTAGCTGCACATTGTAATCACCTAGAGAGTTTTCTTAAAATTTTTATTTTTAATTTTTGTGGGTACATGGTATATACATTTATAGGGTACATGAGATGTTTTGATACAGGCATGCAATGCATAACAATCAAATCATGAAAAATGGGGTATCCATCCCCTCAAGCATTTTTCCTTTGTGTTAGGAACAATCCAATTATATTCTCACCCTGTTGTGTTATCAAATACTAGGCCTCATTCATTCATTCATTCATTCAATTTCTGGTACGCATTAACCACCCCACATCCCCCACAACCCCCTCACTACCTTTCCCAGCATCTTGTTACCATCCTTCTACTAACTCCATGGGTTCCACAGTTTTGAGTTTTAGATCCCACAAATAAGTAGGAATATGCAATGTTTATCTTTCTGTGCCTGGCTCATTTCACTCAACATAATGAATATAGTACAGTTCCATTCATGTTGTAGCAAATGATTGAATCTCATTCTTTTTTATGGCTGCATAGTACTCCACTGTATATAAGTACCACATTTTCTTTATCCATTCATCTGCTGATGGACACTTAGGTTGCCTCCAAATCTTGGTATTGTGAACAGAGTTGCAACAAACACAAAAGTGCAGCTATCTCATTAACAAATTGATTTCCTTTCTTTTGGGCATATATCCAGCAATGGGGTTATAGCCATCAGTATTTAAACTGACTCAACAAATAAAGTAACTGAAATTTTCCATATTAAAATATAAATGGCATACTCACCTTATAGATTAATTCTCACACCTGATGCTGTAACAGGCAGCAGGACTTCCCCTCACATGCTGCTTCAGTAGTAGACTAATAGAAATAACTGCATCCCAAAATAATCTAATAATCTACTACTCATGAATTCACAAATGGCAAATTTTTTTAAATATCAGATTAGGGAAAGTTTTGTTATCTGTTAGGTTTGGCTTTAGTCTGAAAGCTTGGCTAAAAAAAGCTCCACTATCTTACAACTAGAATAAAGTTTACTTCCAGAGGAAAAATACAAGTTTGATTTACCTGCTACTCTACAAACTACATTACACTTGATACTGTTTTCAGCTGCCAAGAGGAATGAGAGATGGTATTTTTAAAATCAATTACATTTAAGTAAAGTATTTCTTAACTTACTTTCTAGATTACCTAATGTCTTCTGGAAAACTATACTTTATGTAAGCCTAGTTCTAAAAAATGACTATAATATTTGTTGAAAGCATTGGATATATAGCAGTAAATAATCTGTATTCCACTTGCCCGGTCCAGCTACTTATTCATTAGGCAAGTAAATCAAGGTTATGTGGTTAATCTATTAAATAGTAACCCATTTATATTTACAAAACCAAGCTTTTAAAAATTGTCTAGGGCTCCTAAATCAGACTATTATAGTAATTGACTTTCTGTGAATAAATGAACCGATAAATAAATGAATGAATCTTTCAGGAATTTACATTCTTAGTAGAATGAAATCTGAATTTGAGGATTTATGGGCAATCAGTAAGATTTAATTGTTTATTTAAATGAAAAGCCCAACTGATGCTATCTATAATCAAAACAGAATAAATTTCAGTAAGACAAATGCTTTTATTTAAGAGGTATTCTACCTTTTTTGTGCCATTTTCTCCCTAATAAAAACACATTTCAAATGTGAGCAAGTCCCAATGGTTTACAGAGGTTAGAAAGTCTAGTCTAGAACCAGTCCCAAAAAAAAAAAAAAAAAAAAAACCTGAAACATGTCCTCCACAGTTTAGGTGTTATAAAGTATCTAAATATCCCATTTAGTCAATGACATCTGGGATTGTTCTGTATCAAATGAACCCACAGAAATTCTTCCCAATGAGATGACATGTCTCAAAAGGTACTCCTCCTTCTTCTGTACTTGGTAAGCATATTTTCTGGGAATATTCTCTGCAGCAGTCAGGAGCTGACCTGTGCTTCAAAAGTAAATCTCCGGTGGATCGATCCAAGGTGGCCGTTTAGGAACAGCTCAGGATTGCAGCTCCCAGTGAAAGCGCAGAGGGTGAGTGGACACTGCATTTTTATTGCCCACAGACTAGGAAATTCGCAGGCGGAGGAGCTCCACGGGTCACCAGCACGGCTGTGCCGGCGCCGCTGCTTTGCCCCACGCGGCTGCTTTGTTGGCGCCCTGGAGCAGCGGTTCTCTGTACAAAATACACTGGTCCAGGTGCCCTTTAGGCTGGCAATTGGAGCCACAGGAAGTCGCCCATTCGTCTGTTTAAAAAGGGGACTGAGCAGAGAACCAGGACAGTAGATTCCAGGGCAAAAAAAAAAAGCTAACAAATCTCAGTGCTGCTGTTTAAGCCAGCACAGTGAGTGGCCACAGGGGAAAACAAACAGACCCCGGCGCCTCTTCAACAGGCAACTGGAACACCAACTTAAAAAAGGCTCTGAGGCAGGGAGCCAGGCGATCAGGCTCCGCTGGTCCCACCCCCACAAAAGAACAGCAATCAGAAACTCTCTGGATTGAGAGTTTCACAGCAAGCGCAGCTGAACCCGGGATGGTCCACTTCTGAAGGGGAGGGGCGTCTGCCATTACCGAGGCAGCCCGCCACTATGGAGGCAGTCAGCCAATGCTGAGGCAGCCCGCCATTGCCAAGGCAACCTGCCATTGCTGAGGCAGCCCGCCGTTGCCACGGCAACCCGCCACTGCAGAGAGGCTCCGCCTTAACAGAGGTGGGCCACCGTTGCCGAGGCAGTTCTAACTACACCCATATAAACAGGACTGCAGGGAAGTTCACTCGGCAGCTGGGCAGAGCCCACAGCAACTCAGCAAAGCCTCTACAGGCAGACAGTGACTAGGCTGCCTCCTTGCTGGGCAGGGCAGCTCTGAAGGAAAAAAAAAAAGAAGGCAGCAGTATAACAGAAACTCATAAATAAAGCCCTAAATCCCTGAGACACAGCACCTGGGAACAAAAAGCGGTTTATGAGTTCTGCTGCAGCAGACCTAAACGTACCTGCCAAGCAGCTCTGAATGAACAACGGAGCTCACAGCTCAGCATTTGATCTCCTATAAAGAAGAGACCATTTCCTCAAGCAGCTCCCTGACCCCTGTATATCCAAAGAGCCACCTCATAAAGGAGAGATCAGACTGACACCTGGCGGGTATCCTTCTGGGACAAAGATAGCAGAAGAAGAAAACTGGTAACAACCCTTACCGTTCTGCAGCTGCTGCAGGTGATCCCCAGCAAGCAGCGCCTGGAGTGGACCTCAGCACACCTACAGCAGAAGGGCCAGATTGTCAGAAGGAAAACAAAGAAACAGAAATAACCTCATCATCAACAAACAGAATGTCCACTCAGAGACCCAATCTGAAAGCCAGAAACTACAAAGACGGATAAATCCATAAAGATGGGAAGAAACCAGCGCAAAAAGGATGAAAACACCCGAAACCAGAACACCTCTCCTCCTACAAGGGATCACAACTCCTCACCAGCAAGGGAACAAGGTTAGATGGAGAACGAGTGTGATGAAATGACAGAATCAGACTTCAGAAGGTGGGTAGTAAGAAACTTCTGTGAACTAAAAGAACATGTTCTAACCCAATGCAAAGAAACTAAGAACCTTGAAAAAAGATTTGACCATATGCTAACGAGAATGAACAAAATAGAAAGGAATATAAGTGAATTGATGGAGCTGAAAAACACAACACGAGAACTTCGCGAAGCATGCACAAGTATCAACAGCAGAATTGACCAAGCAGAAGAAAGGATATCAGAGGTCGAAGATGAACTCAATGAAATAAAACGGGAAGGCAAGAATAGAGAAAAAAGGGTAAAAAGGAATGAACAAAGTCTCCAAGAAATGTGGGACTATGTGAAAAGACCTAATCTACATTTGATAAGTATACCTGAATGCGACGAAGAGAATGAATCCAAGCTGGAAAATACTCTTCAGGATATTAACCAGGAAAACTTCCCCAAACTAGCAAGGCAGGTCAATATTCAAGTCCAGGAAATACAGAGAACACCACAAAGATATTCGTCAAGAAGAGCAACCCCAAGGCACATAATTGTCAAATTGATGCCATAAAAAACGATAAAGGGGATATCACCACAGATTCCACAGAAATTCAAACCATCATCAGAGATTATTACAAGCAACTCTAAGCACATAAGCTAGTAAACTTGGAAGAAATGGATAAATTCCTGGACACTTGCCTCCTCCCAAGCCTAAACCAGGAAGAAGTCGAAATCCTGAACAGACCCATAACAAGGTCTGAAGTTGAGGCAGCAATTAAGAGCTTGCCACCCAAAAAAACCCCAGGGCCAGAGGGGTTCACAGCCGAATTCTACCAGACATACAAAGAGGAGCTGGTACCATTCCTTCTGAAACTATTCCAAACAATACAAAAAGAGGGAATCCTTCCCAAATCATTTTATGAGACCAACATCATCCTGATTCCAAAACCCGGCAGAGACTCAACAACAAAAGAAAACTTCAGGCCAATATCCATGATGAACATAGATGCAAAAATCTTCAATAAAATACTGGCAAGCCGATTGCAACAGCACATCAAAAAGCTTATCCACAATGATCAAGTAGGCTTCATCCCGGGGATGCAAGGCTGGTTCAACATACGCAATTCTATAAACGTAATTCACCACATAAACAGAACCAAAGACAAAAACCACATGATTATCTCAATTGATGCAGAGAAGGCCTTTGACAAAATTCAACAGCCCTTTATGCTTAAAGACCCTCAACAAGCTAGGTATTGATGGAACGTATCTCAACATAATAAAAGCTATTTACGACAAGCCAACAGCCAATATCATACTGAATGGGCAAAAACTGGAAGCATTCCCCTTGAAACGTGGCACTAGACAAGGATGCCCTCTCTCACCACTCCTATTCAATATAGTACTAGAAGTTCTAGCCAGAGCAATCAGGCAAGAAAAAGAAATAAAGGGTATTCAAATACGAAAGGAGAAAGTCAAATTGTCTCTATTTGCAGACGACATGATTATATATCTAGAAGACCCCATTGTCTCAGCCCCAAATCTCCTGAAACTGATAAGCAAGTTCAGCAAAGTCTCAGGATACGAAATCAATGTGCAAAAATCACATGCATTCCTATACACCAATAACAGACTTAAAGGGAGCCAAATCAAGAACAAACTTCCATTCACAATTGCCACAAAGAGAATAAAATACCTAGGAATACAACTAACAAGGAATGAAAAGGACCTCTTCAAGGAGAACTACAAGCCACTGCTCAACAAAATAAGAGAGGACACAAACAGATGGAGAAACATTCCATGTTCATGATTAGGAAGAATCAGTGTCGTGAAAATGGCCATACTGCCCGTAGTAATTTACAGATTCAATGCTATCCCTCCATCAACCTACCAATGACCTTCTTCACAGAACTGGAAAAAACCACCTTAAACTTCATATGGAACCAAAAGAGAGCCCACATAGCCAAGTCAATTCTAAGCAAAAAGAACAAAGCGGGAGGCATCACGCTACCAGACTTCAAGCTATACTACAAGGCTACAGTAATCAAAACAGCATGGTACTGGTACCAAAACAGAGATATAGACCAATGGAACAGAACAGCGGTCTCGGAGGCAACACAACATATCTACAACCATCTGATCTTCAACAAACCAGACAAAAATAAGCAATGGGGAAAGGATTTCCTGTTTAATAAAAGGTGTTGGGAAAACTGGATAGCCATGTGCAGAAAGCAGAAACTGGACCCCTTCCTGACACCTTACACTAAAATTAACTCCAGGTGGATTAAAGACTTAAACATAAGACCTAACACCATAAAAACCCTAGAAGAAAATCTAGGCAAAACAATTCGGGACATAGGTGTAGGCAAGGACTTCATGACCAAAACACCAAAAGCATTGACAACAAAAGTCAAAATAGACAAATGGGACCTAATCAAACTCCACAGCTTCTGCACAGCAAAAGAAACAGTCATTAGAGTGAATCGGCAACCAACAGAATGGGAAAAAATTTTTGCTGTTTATTCATCTGACAAAGGGCTGATATCCAGAATTTACAAAGAACTAAAACAGATTTACAAGAAAAAAACAAGCCCATTCAAAAGTGGGCAAAGGATATGAACAGATACTTTACAAAAGAAGACATTCATGAGGCCAACAAACATATGAAAAAATGCTTATCATCACTGGTCATCAGAGAAATGCAAATCAAAACTACATTGAGATACCATCTCACGCCAGTTAGAATGGCGATCATTAAAAAATCTGGAGACAACAGATGCTGGAGAGGATGTGGAGAAATAGGAACACTTTTATACTGTTGGTGGGAATGTAAATTAGTTCAACCACTGTGGAAGACAGTGTGGTGATTCCTCAAGGACCTAGAAATAGAACTTCCATTTGACCCTGCAATCCCATTACTGGGTATATATCCAAAGGATTATAAATCGTTCTACTATAAGGACACGTGCACACGAATGTTCATTGCAGCACTGTTTACAATAGCAAAGACCTGGAACCAACACAAATGCCCATCGATGATAGACTGGACAGGGAAAATGTGGCACATATACACCATGGAATATTATGCAGTCATCAAAAACGATGAGTTTGTGTCCTTTGTAGGGACATGGATATACCTGGAAACCATCATTCTCAGCAAACTGACAGAAGAGCAGAAGATCAAACACTGCATGTTCTCACTCATAGGCGGGTGTTGAACAATGAGAACACATGGACACAGGCAGGGGAGCACTACACACTGGGGTCAGTTGGAGGGAAATAGGGGAGGGACGGTGGGGGGTGGGGAGCTGGGGAGAGATAGCAAGGGGAGAAATGCCAGAGGTAGGTGATGGGGAGGAAGGCAGCAAATCACACTGCCACGTGTGTACCTATGCCACAATCTTGCATGTTCTTCACATGTACCCCAAAACCTAAAATGCAATAAAATAAAATGGGGAAAAAAAAAAAGTAAATCTCCAAATGAATGAAGTTCAACCCTAATAAACTCCCGCAAAAATATAAGTCAAAATTTCAGATATTTCAAACGTAGTTCTTGGTGAGGACTAGAGAGTAGTGGCAGGGGCTTACTTGTTAAGGTGGTAGAATTACAGATGCTATCTTTATTTTCATTATAATGGTTATAATTTTTGTACAAAAAAGTAAATTAATATGTTTTAATTTATAACCTATCAAATCTTTATGAATACACTTAGTAAAATTATGCTTTCCTCGGGTATATACTAAACTATGACAAACATCTACCCTCAAGGAAATAATTCAGTAAATACAACTCCCATTGAGTTATACAGGATGTGACTTTAAGGCTTTAGTTGTGGTAAAAGGCACAGTTGGGGTATAGAATGAGGAACTAGGGACTCTTTAGTCCTCTTAACTTTAACATTTAATTTGTGGCCCCATTATGTCAGCTATGACACCGTTTCCTTGTTTATGAACCTTTCTTCATAGTATTTATCTTCCCTTTTTGGACAAAAAGATAATTCATTTCCTATTTGTAAAACAAATTTGTAAACAATAATAATGTTAAAGAAATGGGTATAACTTATATAGTAAAAGAAAATAAGCTTATAAAGAAAAAGTTAAGTCATTCCTTTGTTATAACGTGGTTTTTAACCACATTTCCTTCAATCAAAATATAAGCAATGGAAACAAATATGGAACTGTTTATGATAAATAAGCAAGGTCAATAGCCAGAACTCATTAGTTCAACTCTCCTTAACCACTAAAAATTCAAAATGGATATAACATCAAAAATCTTGATCTTTATTATAATCATTCCTTTCATTTAAAATAAAATATTAAGCATGAAACTACTGTATATGTGAATATTTTCTTTTCTAACAGTAGATAAACTACATAGCTATACAACTTTCAATTTGGGTGGTTCTAATAAAGATCATTATTAAAAGTGAAAGAGCTTCACAAAGAAAATAATTTCTATTATTATGAAATCCATCCACCAGCATTTAAAAAATCTAGAATATTTCAAAAATTTTTAAATGTACTTATTAAAGCATGAATGATTCCCAGTGCTACACTTCACTTTGCAAAGTCAGCATGGAAATAACAAATTTAGCCTTTGGATTGAATTGCTTTAAAACAAAGAATTTAGCAAATTATGCAACAAGATGTTATTATTTCATCATTAACAAAAATGTACAAAAAAACAAAAAATACCTTCATAATTATTAAATAGTTTTTGCTTTTTATATTGGAAATTTTAATTTATGCTCCATTTCTGCTAAGACACTCAAAAAGATCTTGTTTTTCTAACTTTGTACACTAAAATCATGTGACCTTTTTGACATTTTTTAAGAAACCACATGCACCTGGGGTTGTGTTAAATGTCAGACCCTTATCTCTCCATAAAACAAATTATCTAAATTCTTTCAACCTGTTGAAGGCATTTTAAACCACAGAAGAGGAGACAAAAATGTATTTCAATTGTTTTAAGGAAGTACATGGTCAAATATACCATGTTTTTCACATTCATACTATAAAAGTATCCCCTAAAAACTTTGTTTTTGTATGTTTTTAAGAATGCCTTTGAAACAAACTGTTCACTACTATAATAAAGCATTAGCTATCTTGTCTTGAATGCAGTATTAGTCTATAATGAGTGAATAGAAGTAATGCGCCTGGAATATAGTCTGGCACTATATAGCACTATCCTGTTTACTACTACTACTACAAATTATTTTGTAATGTAATGAACAATCATTTGCTTACTGCATTGTTCTTAGTAGTAGGCATTTGATTTTTTTTTTTTTTCTGTGTTGGCCAAATCATTGGAATTCAAAAACCAAGAGTGATTTCCTTTTTATTCTATTTGTAGAAGACATGGGCTAACAACAGTTAATCAAGTGGGATTTATTTTTAAAAAACTCCCATGCTAATTTATGTCACTGAATCAATACAAGAAAAAGTTTAAATAAGTGTGTTTTTTTTTTGTTTGTTTTTGTATTTTAGTTTCTATCTTCAACCACCTCTCCCTTGGGGGTTTCAACTTCCTCCATAGCTTCATTTTTCACCTTAATGTAAACTGACTCCCAAATTAATAGTTTACCCTTTACCTCTGATCTCCAACATATTTCTACTTAATCCAAAGACATCTCCATCACAGAGCTTCAAATTCTACATATCTAAAACCATCATCCCTCCACGTATATTTCCTAATTTATCCCTCTTTGAAGTCTTTACCCTTACAGGGTATCCGTGCCTCTCAGTCCCTGAGAACTATTCACTTTTTCAACTACTGTTGTCACTGCCTCTATTTTTGTTTAAGTGTTCATTAGCACTAGCATAAACAATTTCAAACCTTACTGCCCACCTCCATTTAATCTCTACCTCCTCTAATTTAACCTTATTATTACTGCAACAAGAATCTTTCTGCAAGATTGGCACTATCTTTTACTTTCCTGATCAATTTTTTAAAGGTTTTGTATGCTTATAGAATAAATGCCAAACCCCCTCCTTTAGCATCCAGGACTGTCAGTGTTTTGGTCCCCTGGGCAGTACTATCCTTCACACAACCTACACTCTGGCCCAAGAATTAGCTCCCACTCACCTGACTTCTATGTTTCACACTCTTCTGTCTCTAAGCCTCTTACAATGCTAAGCTTCTTAACAGCTTCACTCCAATGCCAACAAGCCCATTTCCTTACCTAATTTCTTCACTCTTCAAAGCCCAATTCAAAAGGTGCTACAATACTTGCCAAGAAGTCTTTTCAATACCTTCACTTTCCCAAGAGCATTAACTTCTGCCTTCCAGTCCACTCCCACCTGCCAGTGACAGCACCTTAAGCATATTCCCTTATATTACAATTATTTGTTTATTTATTCTTATTGATTGATTTTTTTTTTGAGAAAGAGTCTTACTCTGGCACCCAATGCTGGAGTGCAGTGACATGATCACAGCTCACTGCAGCCTCAATGCCCACAGGCTCAGGTGATCCTCTCACCTCAGCCTTCTGAGTAGCTGAGACTACAGGGATGCACCACCATGCCCAGCTAAGTTTTGTATTTTTTGTAGAGACAGGGTTTTGCCATGTTGCCCAGGTTGATCTCTACCTCCTGGGCTCAAGTGATCTGCCCACCTCAGTCTCTCAAGTGTTGAGATTACAGGTGTGAGCCATCGTGCCCAGCTATAATTATTTATATTTACAGTTTACCTCCTTTACTAAATTCATTATAGACAAGTTCCATGTTTTGTTGTTCTATTCCTCCACTTGAAAATAGTGTGGGAAAAATGTCCTTAAAGGTTTGCAGAATTACTTTATATATTTCAGTTAGCTATTAAAACTAGAACAATGACACAAAAGATATGGCCTAAGTATAATTATCTCTGGTATACATATTTTTTTCTCTAATAATAAAGAACAATAAGCTCCCTATAAATATCAGTAAGAAACATTTTTAAACTAAGTCAAATCCCCTCACCCAAAATTGAGATTAAAGATTAGAAGAGAAGTTAATGACTATGGCTTTTTCTATCTGAACATCTGCCTCCAATAGCCATGAAATGAATTCAGGAATTAACCTGTATTCATCAAGAAATAAGTATAATTAACACACATAAACAAAGTCACATGGATGCTTTCAACGCTGTTTACAGAATTTCAGATTTTATGATAATTCAGGTTAATATTATTTCATTTTTGTGCCAAAATTTAGTTTCCCCTTCAAAGGAGACAGTAGTCTTGCACCCACAGCTGCCTTGGCCTTCTTATTTAAGCCATTAGCATACAGCTCTCAGTAGTTTAGATTTACAATTACCCTCAAAACTTGTAGTCTCTAATAGATCAAAGAAACTTTACAAGTAAAGGGACTTTTCCTTGTGGGTTAGTGTCAATTATAACAACTTAACTGCCCTACTGATTTTTCTGGAGATGAAAAAGGAAAAGTCTATGCCTTATTAGGAAA
Organism: Sapajus apella; assembly: GCF_009761245.1. Classification (NCBI taxonomy): domain Eukaryota; kingdom Metazoa; phylum Chordata; class Mammalia; order Primates; family Cebidae; genus Sapajus; species Sapajus apella. The sequence goes on along the minus strand of NW_022436944.1, from coordinate 8,318,198 downwards.
GTGTAGTTGGCATCAATGATTAAAAACTCAAAAATTAGATGCATAGTTCTATAGTAAGTGTAATTCTTAATCTAGAGAAGATATAAGATTACTCTGTTGAATACCAAAAGGTTAGCCAAAATGGGAATATTTATCTAATTTAATTCTGCTTATTAAACTCGTAATTAACATAAACTTTGAATGAGAACAATAAGATTAAAATAAGACGATGATAGTTATTTCAAAGTTGTTTGATGTTAAGGAAAACACATTTTAAATGTTGATGAGTAATATCATTACATGATATGATGAATACATAAGAAAATCACCTGTATTATATGGTATAATCTGTATTTTGCTTTTAAGGAAATCTTGCTTACTCATCTACGGAAAGGCAGTGAGGGGAAAAACATCACCATCCCTCCGCATAATAAATACCATGCATAAAAACTAACTCAAAATGGATCATAGACCAGAATGTAAGCAATGAAATATAGGTGAAATTTTTATGACATGGGATTAGGCAATAGTTTCGTAGCTATAATATCAAAAGCAGAAGCAAATTTTGTATTTTTTGTAGAGATGGGGTTTTGCCATGTTGCCCAGGCTGGTCTCAAACTCCTAAGCTCAAGTGATCCACCCACATTATATAATTATATAATAATACATAATTAACATAACTGGCCTCCCAAAGTGCTGGAATTACAGGAGTGAGCCATCATGCCTGGCCAGAATGTCCTGATTTTTAATATTGGGCCTCCACCATGCTAGTAGGTCAAATTAAATCCAGAGGCCATCTATTTGTGATCTCCAATTTTCTTCATTTATCTTTTTTTTTTTTTCCCCCACAGTCTGGAAAAGACAGTAACCTTCTGACCTCACAGTGGCCACTATTTCCTTAGGTGTCACTAGATTAACCAGTTATGTTCCCTGCCCCCTGTCACTGTGTGCAGGCTGTCCAGCTTTCACTCTTTTTTTTTTTTTTGAAAAAAAGAAAGAAAAAAAAAGAAAGAGAGAGAGAAAAAAAGAAAAAATAAATAAAAATTTAAAAAACAAAATAAATTTAAAAAAAAAGAATGAAGGAGAGGAAGAAAGAAGCACATTTATCAACATGTGCTTCCAACCAGCCTTTCCAAGCCTGGAGACTCTGAATGCATTCTCCCTATGAGAATAAAATAAATAGCAATTTGGTTTCCAGACACATTATATAGAAAAACTATAGCACTAAACGACTAGCACTATTATTACCTAAACCAGTGATTCCCCAAGTTTTTGGCACCAGGGGCCCGTTTTATGGAAGACAATTTTTCCAAGGACCCGGTGAGGGGTGGTTTCAGGATGATTCAAATGCATTATTTATTGTGCACATTATTTCTATTATTACACTGTAATATATAATGAAATAATTATACAACTCACCATAATATAGAATCAGTGGGTGCCCTGAGGTTGTTTTCCTGCAACTAGATGATCCCATCTGGGGGTGATGGGTGACACCAACAGATCACCAGGCATTAGGTTCTCATAAGGAGTGCACAACCCAGATCCCTTGTATACACAGTTCACAATAGGGTTCGCGCTTCTATGAGAATCTAATGCCACCACTGATCTGACAGGAGCAAGTGATAGGGAGCAGCTATAAAAACAGATAAAGTATACTTGCTCGCCCACCCACTGCTCATCTCCTGCTGTGCTGCCCAGCTCCTAGCAGACCACAGACAGCTGCTGATCTGTGGCCCAAGGATTGGGGACCTCTAACCTGGACTAAACAATTAACAATGTTTATATTAAACAACTTATTCCAAGCTTCCATTTTAGACTCTGGAACATCTAAAGTGGTGAATCCACAGGTAGTAAATGGGAAGGAGATAACAGAAAAATTTAAGGAAGTGGAAGCAGCATTGGGAGGGTGCTGGTGAAGGATCCTGAGAAAGAAATCAAATCTTCAGACCGGCACAGTGGCTCACACCTGTAATCCCAACACTTTGGGAGGCCGAAGCAGGAAGATCATTTGAGCCCAGGAGTTCAAGGCCAGCCTGGGAACATGGCAAAATCCCAACTCTACCAGAAAAAAAAAAAAATCTATATATACAACAAATAAGCCAGGTGAGGTGGCACACACATGTACTCCAAGCTACTTGGGAAGCTGAGGTAGCAAGATCGATTGAGCCCAGGAGGTGGAGGTTATAGTGAGCCGAGATCATGCCACTGTACTCCAGTCAGGTGATAGAACAAGACCCTGTCCGAAAAAAAAAAAAGAAAAAATCTCCCATGGTGGATAGTGGGATGGGCTTTTAGAATTTCTCTGAAGATCTGTGTCATCTACAGGCAACAAATTGATAAAAGAAAGAGAAAAGAAAGGAAAAATGGATATAGCATTCCAGCTGCTGCACACAGTCTCAGCAGTAGCAGCGGCTGAAATTCTTGTAGTTCTTCCAGGAGGCCAGTGATCTCTGGAAGAATTCTGTCAATTACTCATAAGTCATTCATCACAAAATGAGGATGTCAAATAACTAGCCTTAAAAGAAAAATCTATGAAGCCAAAAGTAAATCCATCTGCCTATTAGAAGTTTAAAGTAAGATTTATATTCTAAAGGTATATTTTATTACTGAAGTAACAATAAGTTGACTTTTGCTATTAACTGAAATTAACCCATGGCTACTTCTATGAACTCTGAATTTTCTAATCATGAATAAACATTCTACCTTGGGATTTCCATAGCAAACATTTAAGCTCAGAAAAGAAATACTACCTAGTATTTCTGGTTACCTTTACTAACATTCAGTTAACATACAGCTGAAGAAATGTGAGTTGAATGTTATCCTAAAAGTAAACATGATTTTTAAAATAAAATTTGGAAATTTTTAGAAGTCAGTTATTAAAAATGTTTCACAATATGACTTTATCACATAGTTCTGAGGAATAGTCTACAAGTTTTTTGGCAACCTGAAGATTAGCTGATACATGTTCAGATAAACATTAAAACTGCTTTACTGTTCCTACATAACTAATTAATTTGTTACACAGAAAAAAATCATATATGTTATCTAATTCCCAACAGGAAGGACCACTGGATTGTCTTTATGGCCACTCCTTGCTATTAACATATAAAATTAACATGCTCCTCTAAATAGTGTGGTTTACCAAATTTCAGATTCTTAATGTGTCTGTTCCCCTCCATTAGTATAGAAAACAAACATACAACTTAATTTGGAAAAAGTGCTCATATTATGAAGTTATTGGGGGTTTTTAAGTAAAGAGATACTCAATGTCTTTTTGTACTAGACACCCAATTCTACTCTATATAAAATATGCTTCAAATATTTCACAACTATTTTTTGAAAATATTTAGCTTGTAACTGCCTTCACAGAGATTCACTAACATAAAGAACAAGCCCTTGAGTGTTTCTTCTATTTCTTGGCTTGAAATAATAGTTATCATGGTACATCAGATACCAAGGAAAGCAAGACAAAAAAGTGTAAAAAATAAGAGATTATAGATTTTGAACTCAGCCAAAGAAAGTCTCAACCATCATATCGATTGTTTCTAAAGGAAAACTTTAAGGTATTTTTGTATTGTATAATTTGCAAAAATGAAATTGTCAATTATAAAACATACCTTGCTGAGCTAAAGTTGATCTAAGCATCCCAGTCTTTGACCAAATTTTTATTTGTCCATCTTCTCCAACTATACAGGGAAAAGAATTTAATCAGTGTTTTTACCTATAGAAAATAAATTTAAACATTAAATTTGAAACATTAAATTTAAACATTAAATTATAGGTACTGTTGATTTTGTAAAAATCAACAGTACCTATAATACTGCATATTCTTTTTTTTCTAGGCTCCCTCAAATCATGGGATATTAACACATATTTAAAATTCAGATACAGTTTAATTAAATGACAGAGTGCTTTATAACTGTATCAGTTAACAGAAATTACTTTGAGATGATTTTGTCAAAGTAGCTTAACTTTCATAATTAAAAATTTTATTTCCTTTAATCTTAGAAGACTTATAAGTATATACTCAAATAATGTTTCCTTTGTCACTGCAATCTCCATCTTAGAATTCTAAGAAAAGTGTTTCCAATGTAATAAGAACTGCAGCCAAATTCCAGTGAGTTGGGGAATGAATGAAGTGAAGTAATAAACTACTCTTTTGAACAGCTTGCCTGAAAAAGGGAGAAAGAAAATAGTTGCAGGTATAGAAAGCTGTTTATTAAGAGAGGGATTTTTATTTCTTCTTAATTTTTAAAATGAGTGACATCTGAATATATTTACATGCTGACAAAGAAACCACTAGACAAGGAGACGTTGAAGATACAAGCAAGAGAAGGGACAATTCACTAAGGAAAGTACTAGAGAAAGCCCAGAGTATAGGTATGGTGGTTTTAAAACATATCCTCAAATTCTTTGTTATTCTTCCCTTCAAGAGGCACAGTTTAATTTCCCTCTCTTTCAGTGTGGGCTGTACTAAGTGACTTGCTAAGTCAACAGAATATAATTGAAACAGAGTACGATTTCTGAGGATGCATTACAAAAGATACTGTGGCTTCTACCTGGCTCTCTTTTGGATCACTGGGAGACACCAGCTGCCATGTTGTAAAAACACTTAAGCAGCCTTATGGAGACGCCCCTGTGGCAAAGAATTAATTAAGGTCTTCTGTCAAAGCCAGAGAAGAACTAAGGCCTCATGCCAACAACCATGTGAGAAAGACATCTTGGAAGTAGATCCTCCAGCCCCAGACAAGCCTTCATATGACTGCAGTCCCATCCAACAGCTTGACTAGAACTTCATGAGAGGCTCTTAGTCAGACAGAACCACCCACCTAAACTACTCCCTGACCCACAGAAACTATCAGGTACTATATGCTTTATTATTTGAAGTCACTAACTATTGGAGTAATTTGTTATGAGCAATTGATAACTAATGTAATAGGTGAAGATAAGAATCCTTAGTGTAGGACAGGGGATGGGAAAGAGACAGAAGGGAGATAAAGATCAGTTAAATGAGAGTATTTGCAATTTTCAAATTTTAAAGAATTATAACTTTTATTTATTTGAAGTCACTAACTATTGGAGTAATTTGTTATGAGCAATTGATAACTAATGTAATAGGTGAAGATAAGAATCCTTAGTGTAGGGCAGGGGATGGGAAAGAGACAGAAGGGAGATAAAGATCAGTTAAATGAGAGTATTTGCAATTTTCAAATTTTAAAGAATTATAACTTTTATTTATCTTATACTTGACCATTCCAAAAGCCTTGTTTAACATAACAGTCTCCCAAGGTCACATGAGAAAACAATTAATATAATATTCTGCATTACAACATTTATATAGCAGTGTAGAACAACACTATGCCAATTATTTGCTATTAGACAATGAAAGACACTATTGCTAAATGAAAATATTGTTTCTTTGGAAATTTTTCTTTAAAAAATTCAATTCAAATGTCATTTTTACAGACAACTTACCTGTAACTAATGCTGTTCCTTCGTAATTCCATCTTCCTGCAAGTACTGCTCCACAGTGAGCTTCTACACTTTTTTCCACTCTTCCTAACTTGGAAATCAGATGAAATTTACCTAAAAGAAATTATATTTGAAAAATCTATTTTATAAATTTATTCAATCAACAAAGCACTTACTACTAGACTACGTAATAGGTGCTAGAGGCATAAAGGCAAATATTAACAATATAATTATTCTTAATCTCATACATAAATCTATTAGAAAATAGGCACAAAAACAAAATTATTTAAATATTGTAAAATATTTTAAAATAAATTGAAAATGCATATGCTTAGTTGGTTCAAAATAATTATATATGTCCATAATAGGGAAAAAATCAAAATTCATAAACATTTTGATTTAGTTAACATAATTTAAATACCTATGGTCTGGGTATATGTCTATGTTTCAGAAATAACATGCCAATAAATATATCACACCTATGGATGGGAAAGTGTTTTAAATTACCAGCTGTATATGATTAAATTTAATGATCATTCAGAAACCACGTCGATCCTTCCTTTCTTGGCTTCTTGTATCACTTATTCTTTGCACTGTTGATTTGTCTCTCTGACATCTCATATAATTAGCTTGTGTCCTTTAGAGTTACGCTGTTTTTATTTTTTGCCAATATATGTATATACTTCTGCAACTAAGTGGCTTGCTTTTGTCTACCTGGTACCTGATAGAGTATAAAATTATATAAGGCAAGTATTTTAAAACTTGGGATTATCCATTTTACTATTTGGTTCCTCTCCTTTATGCCTTTTCCAGCATTTTTATAGACTGTTTAAAAAAAAAAAAAAGTCAAGAGTGCAAAACTGTGCTTTCTTGACACGGACTTTAGTGACATTTCTCTTGACCCTCCCTTGGCCACATCACAGCAGATTTTTATGTCCCTCTGATTTATCATAGCACTATATATCTATGTCTATTACATCACTTGTTTGAAGGTTTTATATTCACAGTTCTTAGCTCTATCTACTGACAGGGCCTTGAAGCAAATATACCCCACTGGAATAAGCAGAGCTAACACTGTTATCTTGTTTTTTAAAATACCATTAGCCACCAGAAAAAGAACAGGTCTCTGTGCAAAATGGCTGATTTGGGGGCAGGGACTAAGAAAGTACAAGATAAGCCTGGAACATCTTGTGCCAGCAAGGAAGGCTCAAAAAATGATGAAGACACATATAAAATTTTTTTAAAAATCACCGTAGCTGGCTTGATGGGGCTCCCACTGGCCAAATCTGGGGCACTTTTAACATCAAAATTTAAAAAATGATAATAATATTTACGAAATAAAATAAGAATCTACAAGTCTAATCTCACCCCAAAAAACAAATAAACATATGGACATGGGGCAGGAAGCTCTTCCTTGGCGTAGAATACCAACTAATCAATATGGAAGGAATTATGGAGTTGGAAAAATCACCATTTGGCAAACCATCTTAGTAATAAGTGATTCAGCCAACAGTCATCAACAGATGCTAACAGAGTGGGAGGAAGTTTGATGAGGAAGAGAATATTTTTACATAGTGTCAAAGTATCTTTTCACAAATTATTAAAAGGAGTAAACAGTAACTTTACAGAGATTAACTTAATGAACATGAACTTATTAACTTATAATTAAGGTTAACATAACCAATAATGGGTCAAACCAACATCATAAATCTCCTAATCTGCTGCCCTGAGTATCCTGCTAAGGACGTATAAATTGAATCTAATCATGAGGAAATATCAGACAAAAATGAATGGAAGAACTATAAAATAACAGGCATATATTCTTCTAAACTGTCAAGATCATAAAAGAAAGACTGAAGAGTTGTTCCAGATTAAAGGAAACTAAAGAGACACAATAAAAGCAATGTATTATCCTGTACCAGCAAAAACATATTTCTATGGAAAATTAGAACAATTGTTAAAATTTAAATATAAACTATAGATTAGATAATAGTATTGCTAAATGTCCTGATTTTTATCAATGTATTGTGGCAATGTAACAGAAAATTGTTATTCTTAGGAAATGCATTGAAGCATTTATGGCTAAAAGTACATGTATGCAAATTACTCTCACATCTTTCAGAAAAAGAGTGTGTCTGTGTGTGTGTGTGTGTGTGTGTGTGTGTGTGTGTGTAGAAAGAAACAGAGCCAATATTTTGTACCAACGTATACGGGACAAAATGTGAATCTGGTGAATCTGGATAAAGGACGTGAAGGAATTATTTGTACAATTCTTAAAACTTTTCTGTAAATGTGAAATTACATCAAAGTTATTTTTTAAGTCAGTGGCTCACTTTATCATCTGAGGTAAACTAAATTCTAGCTGTGGTTCATCTTCTAAGCGCCAGGCACCCTACCAAGTGATTTTACACATGTATCTCATTTAATCAAGTTTGCAAAAAAAAAAAACTTTTAAAAAACTACCACAAGTCTCTCTGTAAAAGAGGTGTAATCTGAGATTCCTAATAGCCTTTCCCTCTTCTGGTAACAAAAGCACTCTTCTTTCTCTTCCCCTTTGCATGTGGATGGCCTGAGGCTGGATATACTCCGTCAGTGTCCCAGAGTCTTTTTTTTTTTGAGACAGAGTCTCTGTCACCAAGGATGGAGTGCACTGGTTGATCTCGGCTCACTGTAACCTCTACCTCCAGGTTCAAGCAATTCTCCTGCCTCAGCCTTCCAAGTAGCTGGGACTATAGGCATTCACCACCACACCCAGCCAATTTTTTTGTATTTTCAGTAGAGACGGGGGTTTCACCATGTTGCTCAGGCTGGTCTCAAACTCCTGACCTCAAATGATCTGCCCCAGGCTCCCAAAGTCCATTCTCTTGACTCAACTGATTGACTCAGTGATGGGCACATGACCCAAGTTCATAGGTTCCCTCTGCAACCTGCCTGAGACACTGAGGAAGAAGCAGTCTTATGAAGTATGATGAGCCTTGGCTACTGGCTGCATCGTATTCACCATCATGTTGACCCTGTGGACAGAGCCTACCCAAGTGATGGTAAGAACAGGGGCCTGATGCCAGTAGTGCTTGATCTACTCCAAGAGCTGGGTGAACCAAAAAAAAACTCCGTTTGTGCTTAAGTTAGCCAAGAAGGTTTCTGTTACTTTGAATAAACGTGCTGCTAACTGAAACAGTAGGTAAAGTATAATACAGATGAAAGCAGTTCAAGTATTTCTAAGAAAACAAATATAAAAACAAACCCTTAAAAGTGAAAAAAAAAATAATGCTCTCTATGCACCAATAGAAAGCTGTGGTCAAATTATACAACTCTTCAACTCTGTAACTGAAAATTAACATGTACTGGAAAATAAAGGATTTATTTAATAGATACCTTACTAAATGAGCATGTATCTGTTTTCATTATGGTTGTATTAAGTTAAATTTGAAGAATTTAGAAACTAAAACTATGATAACAGCTTAACTCAACTAGTAAGAGTACTAAAAAAGTAAAGCCAGCTGGGCATGGTGGTTCATCCCATAATCCCAGCACTTCGGGAGGCCAAGGCAGGAGGATTACTTGAGGCCAGGAGTATGAGACTAGCCTGGGCAACAAGATGAGACCCTGTCTCTACAAAAAAATTGTTTTAATTAACCAATGTGATAATATGCACCTGCAGTCCCAGCTACTCAAGAGGCTGAGGCAGGAAGATTGCTTGAGCCCAGGAGTTTGAAGCTACAGTGAGCTATGATCACATCACTGCACTCTGGCCTGGAGTGAGGCCCCAGTATCTAAAAAAATATATATATATGTAATAAAGCCAAAGGCTCATATTCAATCCTAGCATATGCCAGTTAGATTAACTTTCTTCCATGACAATAGTCTCATAGCCTATACACAAACCAAGTGACTATTCAGAAAAGATATACAATGTGTGGATAAAAGTATGCAGATCTACCAATATCAGTTTTGTAAAACAACTCAAAGCACAAATAATACTGTTAAGTCTTTTAAATACAATGGTAAGCATATAATGTTTATTAAATACTTACCATCAGAACTTGTGAGGACAAAGCTTTCTGCCTGGGTTTGTTTCTTTACACCCAAACTTTTTGGAAACCAGTGAAAATCTATAGGGTAAATATCATCAGGAAGCTTTACTATTTGAGTTGTTTCACTAGTTAACAAGTTCCACTTCACTATCTGGTGATCATCACTACATGAATACAGCTCTTCAGCAGTAGTCCAGCCCACACAGCTTACTAATTCTTGATGTGTCACCACGTTAAAGAGATATAAAACATACAAAAGTCTTAAGACTTTTTATGAATAAATAATTAATGAATAATTCACAGATACCGATTATAAGGTGTAAGTAAAATAGGGTCAAATGTTTTCAAGCTTCTAAATGTATTTTCCATTTTATGACTGATATTTTTTTCTATATAAAAGAAAATAAGCATCTGTTAAAACAGTTCTAAGAATGGAAAGCAAGAAAGAAATCCAGATGATAAAAGGGGAAGAAAAGATCTGACCACATGAAAATTTACAACTTGTGTTATACAATATTCTACAAACAAAGCCAAAAGGTACACAAAAGAAACCTAGTAGATCAAAAGGTATCAAAGGATCTACACATAACTGTTGGGGGATAGGTAGGGAGCAAAGGGAACTATACTTTTTTCTTTTTATATATCTGTGTCACTTAAGTTATTAAAATAAGCATGTATTCTTTTGCTAAGAAAAAAAATCAAGTGTCAAAAGAAGACTGAAATCTAACAGTAAGATACCCTTTTAAATCATATATTATCATAACAATTCACCTAGGAAAGAACCTATGGCTTAACAGCTGAAACTAAAATCTTACCAAACTTTTTTTCATTTTTCATTTTATATTTTTCACTTATTTTTCATTGACAATTCCAAACTTTCTTACATTAAAACTAGGAAATAATTCAATTATGATTTACTTCACTTATAAGATGCATAGTGCTGGATGAGATATGATTCCAAAAATTTTTACTTTATTTAACCCATTTTTTTCAGTCTCTAATTTATCAGAATTTCTATGTAGGTTGAGATGCTCAAGTAGCCCTCACTTCCGCCATCAGGACAGAATGCTTACCCTAGCAGAATTGTGGTACCTAAAGGCATTTCAGTTTGTTATTTACAAAGAATGTTTTCTCTTGCTACATCTGGATGTCTACATTGCCAGATTATTCCTAGTTGTTTGTTCTTATTGTTATGATATAATCCTTTTATTTCCTTCATTTCTCACCAGTACTTTTTTTGTCTTATCTGAGGAATAGTTTGCTTTTTCCAAGGAAACAGAGACAATGTGCCATAATTATTCTAGGATGTTCCAAGATTTTTTAATACTTCAAAATATGACAGATTAAGCAGAAACCAAAAAGATAAAAAGAGATTACAGAAAGATCGTAAGAGTCTGCACAAAAAGGTAATAAAGAAAACAGTGGAATACTCAGAACTCAAAACACGATCTAAACAAAAGGACACTGGACCGTTCCCAAAAAAACTGTTCTATTAAAATTGCTGTCGCCTAATCAATGTTAGGTAAAACCTAAAATGGGAGAAGCTTAGGTAAAACCCAGAAAGGAAGAAAACTCACACAAACAAGTATGCACACATCTAAAACAAAAAATCATTAGCTTATCCTTATATAAATTGCTATAAGTACATGCCAGACATCCATGACATTATCTTCAAACTAACAGGTCAATTAAAATTATGGGAGAAATGAGAGGACTGCCAGATCAAGAAAGTCTAAAAACATTGTTATTCCTTGGCTTGAAAGGTAAAAGCAGACAGTAGACATGGTCTCAAAATCTATAAAATTGTGTATGGCATGAACTCTTGAAAGCACATTTTTTGAAAAGACAGTAAAAATGATTTAAGGAGAAATAAACATAATTACATCTTCACTTAATAGCTAAATAAGCAGACAAGATAACACAAAATGAAAACACCAATTTAAAAGGTCTGATCAAATGTTTAAATCAGTGCTTTCCTAGTTCTTACGAAGGACCAGATTTTTTTAAAATTTTGAATCCATTGCAGATGGGTATTTTGTAAGATATAAGAAAAATGAAATACTAGAAAATTTGGACATTATAACAATGTCAAATTGCTACAAAAATTTCTCAGCCCTTACTTTCAATTTATTTTATTCCTTCATAGACTTGCAATAAAGTCTACAAAAGATACTTTGAATAGAATTAGTCTAAATGTCTAAGAATGATGATAGTGGGGCCTGTCATATCTCCTTGACACATAACTCGGGACTCTTGCTGATAAAATATAGGGTCACGTGTTTGAGAAAATATTACTGATTGCCACCTTCCCATGTGAAATGAAGATTTGACTGCTCAGGTTTCCCCAACTTGTCCTTCACTTTATCATGAATGTTAAGAAATAGAGCACAGCTGAATTTAATAAATGCTAGATCACACTAGCAAAGAAATTATTTGTTTAAAAAAAAAACTTGCTTTTTTGGCCAGGCACAGTGGCTCATGCCTGTAATCCCAGCACTTTGGGAAGCTGAGGCAGGCAGATCACCTAAAATCTAGAATTCGAGACCAGCCTTGCCAACGTGATGAAACCCTAGCTCTACAAGAACACAAAAATTAGCCAGACGTGTTGGTGGGCACCTGTAGTCCCAGCTGCTCAGGAGGCTGAGGCAGGAGAATCACTAGAACCTGGGAGGTGGAAGTCACAGTGAGCTGAGGTCGCACCACTGCACTCCAGCCTGGGCGACACAGCAAGACTCCGTCTCAAAAAAAAAAAGCTTATTTTTAAGATCTTAGGACAAAAACTGCTTTTTAAGTATTTAAGTATAGTACTTAAGTAGAGTAAGAAAAATGTAAGAATTTGAAAGTAAGATTTATAGCAAATACTTCACTTTGGAGAATTACCTACAACACGTGATCTTAAATATTTTAAAACAATTTAGGTAAACAGCCACTAAAGGAATGAAAAAAAAAAAATCTATTCTTCAACTAGAATATAAGATAGAGGAAAGTTTTAACAATACTATAATTAATAAAACAATACTATAATTAAGAAAATCACAATAAGATTTATAAGCATTAAAAGGATATGCTTTGGTTCTTTTAAAAGAGATATCTTCAGTCTCATGACTCCACTTCTAGCAAAAATTTCAGAAGCCACTTGATTGTATTTTCTGTAAACATAAAAGGAGAGAAAATATAAAGCCAGCATGAAAAACAAATGTATGTGTACACACAAAAAAAGCAAACAAAACATCTTTGCACCCCAAGGAGCATCTTCAATCCTTCTGACACCAAGTGCATGGAAAGAGAAAGAAAACTAGTGGGTGTGCCAATCTTGCCAAGAGATGATGGAGAGCCTTGGGTCAAACCCCAGGAGTCCTCTACAACCTGTCTGAGACAGTCCTACGCAGAACACCACTAGGTAAATCTGGTCAGGTAAAGAATTTCCATGTCTTGAGGCCAAATCAAAAGATTCCACAAACTGGGAACTCTTCAATTTTGGTCCTGTCTACTGGATTTAATTAAATATACAAGGTCTGATTGAAGACTAAGCTACAATTCTAGAATCCATGTGGAAAAATATAATATCATAAACGTAGGGGCCCAATCAGGGGTTGACATCCTGCAGTGGGGGCAGATACACTGCCCAACAGTTATGGTTACCACAGTAACAATGTAAAAAATAAACGACTTATTTAAGGAAGAGGTAATAAAATGCTTATGAAAGTTATGTAAAAATCACAGTGTAATTGCCAAATAAAAACTTAGAAAAAGAAGAATAACATTCCCCAAATAGCCATATCATCAAGACACAAATCATTGCTATGAATATGTTGCTGTACAAAAAAAAAAAGATAGAAATCAAGAAAATGCTAAATTGTCTGAGTCCAATTTACATTTACAGAATTCTTTCTGAGTAACATCACTAACCTAAATAAATATAAATCAAATGAAAGTGTAATTAATGGGGAAAAAATCCTCTTTACCAAGTTGAAAATTACTGCTAACTACATCAAAGGAGGTCCTAACTATAGATAAGAATTCAGTAGGCCTCCCTTAGATAATTTCTCATTCTCCTGAATCCAAGAAACTTTAGATCAGCAAGGTGCTAAATAAAGCTGTATTTCAAAGCACTCTTTTCACTTCTTTCTCTTACAGTTCTCTTAGGGTGATTTCTGTTGAACTTCAAAAATATGAAACTATGTGTAGCACAGCCAGAGCTAGATTACAATGTCTCCCAGGCATACTTCCTAGGTTCACTTTTTTGGTCTTTAGGAGTTCTCTACCTTCCTCCAAACTCCCTCTTCCATCAGGCCCCCTCCAATTAGAAAGGGGAAAAAAGACGAATAACATTTTATGAAATGCCACTTTTTCACAATAATTGAAATTTACTCAGCTTATAAGGATTTTAAAAGAAGAAAGGCAGATAAATATTTGCTTCTGGAAATGCAACACAATCGACAATAAAGTACACATAAAAGCTGAATATACTATTACAATCAGAAACTTAAAAGACATTTTTTTATTCTGCATCGGAAAACCCAAAACTGCAAAAATCCATATTAAAATAATTCCTCACGAGAATAAATCATAATCCCCTACAAATAGTAGAAGCAGTATGGTTTTTGTTTTGTTTTGTTTTTGAGATGGAGTCTTGCTCTGTCACCAGGCTGGAGTGCAGTGACATGATCTCAGCTCACTGTAACCTCCGCCTCCCGGGTTCAAGGAATTCCCCTGCCTCAGCCTCCTAACTAGCTGGGACTACAGGCGTGTGCCACCATGCTGGGCTGATTTTTTGTATTTCAGTACAGACAGAGTTTCACCATGTTGACCAGGATGGTCTCTATCTCCTGACCTCATGATCCACCTGCCTCAGCCTCCCAAAGTGCTTGGATTATAGGTATGAGCCACCGCACCCAACAGAAGCAGTATGGTTTTCATAAGAAAGGAATCACTAACCATTCAGAAACATCATGCCAAGGAATCAGAGAAAGAAGACGATGGCATTCTAACACTGGGAGGATCTTCCCTTACTCAGAAAGATCTTCCCCACACATTCCATTTATCTGAGATCATCTGTATGAATGATATGTGTGCTTTGATGTGAGATTGAACAGGGGAATAACAGAAAAAGTAATATTAAAACATAGCCAATTTGGGGAAGTGCAAATGTGCCTGAATGCTGCATTGAGGTGTTTTTATCTGCCTAAGGGCACTGATCATGAGGCTCTGACTATCCAGTGGTATTGGGGCAGGGGTTGGATTTAGATAATAGAAAGAAAATTTTGAGGGTATAGGTAACTTTGCAAGTTTACACAGGGAGCAAGTAACAGCAACTATGTCTTTGCTACTAAAAATCATTTAAAAGTTGTTTTTGGTCCAGTGTGGGTCTACATTTATTAGGCTTGAGAGGAAAAAATGTGCCCAAAAAATTTGACAATCCAACCACTAAAATATACAACAAATCTGGTCATTTCTCAATACCTTCCTCTGAGTCCAAAGCCACCACCATCCTCTGCCTCAATTATTGCAGTGGTCTCAAAACGCATATTCCTATTCATATACTTACCCCTACAAACTATTCTAAATACACCAGCCAGTAATTATTTTAAAGCTAAGTCAGAATATGAAGGCCAGTATGCCTAAAATAAAATAAGTAAGGGACTGGCAGGAAATTAGGGAAGAAGAGGGTGGGACACATCATGCAGAGCCTTGGAAAGTCATAATAAAAGCTTTAGTTTTTCTTCTGAATGAACCAAGAAGCCAGTGGAGAGGTTATAAGCAAATAGGCAATATAAGCTGACTTACATTTTAAATGGATGCTATGGGTGGTATACAAAAAAGAGCCTATCAGGAGAGAAAATGAATAAGACTGGAAGCAGTAAGACCAGTTAAAGTTTCAATAATCCAGAAGAAAAATGAAAGTGACTTAGATAAAAAAGGACAAGGAAGGCAGTAGTACAAGTAGCATGAAGTGGTCATATTCTAAATATATTATGAAAAAAAGATTTCAGCAGATTTGCTGATGAATTGGGTTTAAGAAAAACAGTAGTAAAAAATAACTGTAAAATTTCAATAGGTAGAATGAAGTTGCCATTTACTGAAATGAAGAACATTGAGAAACAGGTTGGAAGGGGCGATATTAAACATTCTGTTTTAGATATGTTAAGTACAAGGTGTCTATTAGACAACCCAATGGCAAAGCCAAAGTAAGTCTGGAGTCAAGCGGGAAGTTGGAGTTGCGGATTGATATCAATTTGAGGGCTGTCAGCAAAAGATCATATTCAAAGCCATGCAATAAGACGAAACTACCAAAGAGAACATGAAAAAGTGGTAGATTCAATGGCCTGGAAATCCTACTGACGTCTTTAGAATTGTTAGCATTAAGATTCCAGAGGATGTTAACTAGCAAAAACAAGAGGAGATAGACAATGGGATACTTAAAACAGATTTTTGGGCCAGTATAAATATTGGTAATGATAAGATAGGTTATGACTGTGAAAGTGGGTGGCCCAGGTCAAGGAACTGACAGGCCAGGCAATGGACTAGACTTATTTGTGGACATTTAAATCACTGAAGATAATGACAAGAATAGTACTAGAGATAGAGACAGCAAGATGCTAAAATATTCATTGAATGAGGACAGAGCAAAGAGTTCTGCAGAGGACTACATAAAAGCACAGCAGAGAATGGTTTAATCTGGTAGGACTTGTTTCAAATGGACCAGGATATTTTAGACAGGAAGGAGAAAGAGAATCAACTGTTCAGAAACAGTAATGAGAGATAAGACTCTGACATATGGGAGTTTGGGAGGCAAAACAGCCTCTACTTGAGAGACCTGTAAAAGCAGCTTCTCCTTAAGAAACAGCCAGATTTAAGTTAGACTTCAAGAGTAATGGGATCATTCAGAATAAAAGCTGAGGACACTGATTTGGCTAATGACACACCATGAGTTCCAAAAAAATTTAGATGGTGAAGAATTAATGGTTTAAGATAGATGGAGATGGTAGAAACAGCTAGCTATCCCACAATATCCATTCATCCCTGCTTCTGTGGTATAGGAATTTGAAGTTTTGCTGTACATCTGGCCTCCTAAAATGAAGACTGTTTCCTAGCTGCCCTTGAAACCAGGTGTGGCCACACAGGGTATTAATAATACTGAAACTGACAGTGGCTATTATAATATCATCAACCTACTGGCCCAATCTGGCTTTTATATTCTGTGAAGGGTAGAAATGAAGAGGCAGGACTCAACTCTGGAGGGAAGGCTCCAATGGGACCAGACAGGGGACTGGCTAAAACATAGAATAGGTGAAATCACCTCTCTGCAAGACACATCCATCAGTGTGCCATGTAGGTTTACCATTGCCACAGTAACACCAGGAAGTTACCTGTTTTTCTAGAAATTTCTGTATAACTCACCTCTTAATTTGCATAAAGTTAAAAGTGGGCAAAAATATGACTGCAGAACTGCCTTTGAGCTGCTCCTCTGGGCACACTGCCTGTGGGGTAGCCCTGCTGCACATGGAACAGTAAGTACCTTTGCTGCTGCTGTACACTGCTGCGTCAATGAAAGTTTCCATATAACACCACCAGCTCACTCTTCAATTCTTTCTTGGGCCATGCCAAGAACCCTCCTGAGGTAAGCCTCAGTTTTGGAGCTTGCCTGCCCTGCATCAGACACACTGCCCAACAATAATACCACCTAAGTTCATATTGCCTAATTTCAGAGTGGCAATGTGAAAAGTGAGTTATCTGAGAACCCCATTTCATTACCTCTTATAAAAGTTACATAAAATCACAGCATAATTGGCAAATAAAAAAACTTGGAAGAGTGACACTCCCCATGCCATGCCATCAAGGCCATGTATAACACAGCAAGGTAAAAAAGAGCCAAGATTCCTGACCTTGTGGAAAGTCACATCAATTCTGTACCACTGAAGTTTAAAGTGATAGAGAATAGTTTTATTTAAGTTACTGTCATCAACAGCTAATCCTAAGAACAAACTAATGCAGGGAATTAAGAGTCTTAAATGTGGAGACTGAGGTAAACAGGGATGTAAGGTATGACAGAGTAGTCCCCTATGCCTCTTGAGAAATGGTGGCTAATCAATTTAAACTGTAGCCTTCTTGGAATTGCTCTCTTAAGCAGTGTTGATACAGGCTTTTGTAAGAGAAAAAGGGGCAGTCTTCCAGCAGCATATGAAACTCTGTGGAATTTCCTTTCAATCTTGATAAGAAATTTCTTCCCAAGTCCTAGCTACCTGGGAAGGCTGAGGCAGGAGGATGGCTTGAGCACAGGAGGTTAAAGTTACAGTGAGCTATGTTCTTGTCACTGAACTCCAGCCTGGCCAACACAGTGAGACCCTGTCTCTTAAAAAAAATAGATTAAATCATGGTACTCTTCTGCTCAACACTCTTTAGAACCTTCCTACTCAGCTGGAGTGAAAACAAAGTTTTTACGATGTTGTCCAAGGTCCTTATTACTCTGGATTTCCATTGTAATGGTTAATTTTATGTGACAACTTGGCTAGATTATGGTGCGCAGTTGTTTGGGCAAACACTAATCTAAATGTTGCTGTAAAGTTATTTTTTCACAGGTGAGTGTAACATTTTCAACCAGTTAACTTTAAATAAAGCATATTACTCTGCATAATATAGGTAGGCTTCATCTAATCACCTGGAGGCCTTAACAAAGACCAAGGTTTCCCCCACAAAAATGGAATTCTGCCTTCAGACTCCAACACAGAAATTCAGCCTGAGTTTCCAGCCTTTGGACTCAAAACTGCAACATCAACTCATACCTGAATTTCCAACCTACTGGACAGGCTACAGATTTTAGCCTTGCCAGTTCCCACAATCACATGAGACAATTCCTAAACTCTCCCTCTATATATAGACAGATATATCTATGTATATATGTATCTATGACTATATATGGAGAATATATATATATATATAGACAGGTATATCTTACTTAATTATGCTTTATTGCACTTCACAGATATTGAATTTTTTTTTTTTTTTTTACAAATTGAAGGTTTGTGGTAATCCTGCCTTGGGCAAGTCTATCAACCATTTTTCCAACAGCATGTGCTCACTTAATGTCTCTGTATCACATTTTGGTAATTCTTGCCATATTTCAGATGTTTTCATTATTATTATATCTCCTATGGTGATCTCTGATCAGTGATTTTTGATGTTACTATTTTAATTGTTTGGGGGCACTGCAAAGCGTGACTGTGTAAAATGGCAAACTTAATGCATAAATGTTGCATATGTTCTGACTATTCCACCCACCGGTTGTTTCCCCAACTCTCCCCTCCTCAGGCTTCCCTATTCTCTCAGGCACAGCAATATTGAAACTAGGTGAATAAACCCATAATGGCCTCTAAGTATTCAAGAGAAAGGTCTATCACTTTAAATCAAAAGCTAGAAATGACTAAGCTTAGTGAGGAAAGCACGTTGAAAGCCCAGATAGGCCAAAAGCTAGGCCTCTTGTGCCAAACAGCCAAGTTGTAAATGCAAAGAGAAAGTTCTTGAAAAAAATTAAAAGTGCTACTCCAATGAAAACACGAATGATAAGAAAGTAAAAGTGCCTTATTGCTGATATAGAGAAAGTTTTAGTGGTCAGAATAGATGATCAAAGTAGCCACAACATTCCCTTAAGCCAAAGCCTGATCCAGAGGAAGGCCCTAATTCTTTCATTCTATGAAGGCTAAGAAATCTCAGTGAGGAGGCTGCAGAAGAAAAGTCTGAAGCTAGCAGAGATTTAAGGAGACAAGACTTCTCTATAACATGAAGGTGAAAAGTGAAGCACCAAGTGCTAACTTAGATGTTACAACAAGTTATCTAGATCTAGCTAAGATAATTGATGAAATCAGGTGGCTCCACTAAACAACAGATTTTCAATGTAGATGAAACAGCCAAGATGATGCCATCTAGGATTTTGATAATTGGAAAGGAGAAGTTAATGCCTGGCTTCAAAGCTTCAAATGACACCCTGACTTTCTTGTTAGGTGCTAATGCAGCTGGTGACTTTAAGATGAAGCCAATGCTCATTTGCCATTCCAAAAATCCTAGGGCCATTAAGAATTAAGCTAAATCTACTCTGCCTGTGCTCTATAAATAGAACAACAAAGCCTGAATTATAGCACATATTTATACAGCATGGTTTACTATTTTTAGCCAACTTTTGAAACATACTCCTCCAAAAAAAGAATTTTTTTTTCCTTCAAAAGATTACTGCTCATTAACAATGTACCTAATTACCCAAGAGCTCTGATGGAGGTGTACAAGGAGATTAATGTTTCCACACCTGCTAACAACAACATCCTTTCTGCAGCCCATGGATGAAGAAGTCATTTTGGCTTTCAAATCTTATTAAGAAGTAACATACCGCTTTACAAATTGCAAGAGAACTAGAAATGGAGCCTAAAAATGGGACCTACTCCTGATGAAGATGCTGTGAACCATGTTGAAATAATAACAAAAGATTTAGAATATTACATAAACTTATTTGATAAAGGAAGAGCAGAGTTGGAGAGAACTTGCTTCAATTTTGAAAGAAGTTCTGCCCTGGGTAAAATGCTAACAAACAGCATCACATGCTAGAAAGAAATTTTTCATGAAGGCAATAGTCAATCAATGCAGAAAACTTTATTGTCGTAATATTTTAAGAAACTGCCACAGCCACCCCAACCTTCAGCAACCATCACCCTGATCAGTCAGCAGCCATCCTTAACCAACAAAAACATGTTAACTCACTAAAGGCTTATGATGAGTATCAACATTTTTTTTTTGCAATAAAGTAGTTTTTACTTAAGCTATGTACATTCTTTTCTTAGATATTACTACTGCACACTTAATAGACTACCATATGGTATAAATATGACTTTTATATGCAGTGGGAAACGAAAAAATTCATGGGACTCACTTTATTGCAATATTAGCTATATTGTGGTGGTCTGGAACCCAACCTGCAATATCTCTGAGGTATGCTTGTATATATCCCATGTTGGTTTTGTTTCTCTGGAGAGCCCTGAGTAATAATACACCCATTATTTCTCTGACCATATCTTCTGCCTCTCTCCTCTTTCACTAGAACTGCTCCAGCCACAATGGCTTCTATGCCTTTCTTTCAAGCACACTCCTGCCTCAGGGCCTTTGTGCTTTCTGTACCCTGCCTGGAATCCCTATCCCCTGAGAGTTGTATGGCTTACTTCCCTTTACTACTTTACATATTTGCCCAAAAATCACCTTTTCAGTAAGGCCTTTTCTGTATACCCTATTATGTGTGTCTGTCATACTATGTATTTTATTTACTTACTATTGCCCCTTTCTAAGATGTAAGCTCCATGAAGGCAGAAATTTTTGTCTGTTTTGTGCACTCAAAAATCCCCTGCAACTAGAACGGTGCCTTCCTTACAGAAGTACTTAGTAAACATTTGTCCAATGCACAAATGGAGAAAATATGAAGCCAGTAGGCACAACTCATAAGTGTAGAGGTGAAAGGTATATAAGTGTAGATAGATGTAGTATATGTGTGTGTATTAATATACTGTGTGTGTGTGTGTGTGTGTGTGTGTGTGTGTGTTAAAATGTACATAAGTATAGGAGTTAAAGGAAAGAAATATAGCTGTAGTTATGGAGGTAGTCATTAGTATGTTTGGAAGCAAAGGACAAGTTTGGAAGCAAAGGACCCAGTGAACAGGGATAGAAGGGATAGATTAGCAATACCATGAAAACAGAGGAAAACTAAGAGAACACAATCCCCCTAGAAATCATTTGATCAAGGGCACTGATAATGGACTATCTTCCATGTTTTAAAATGTACAGGTTCACAGAAACATAAAGATGGTTAATGGGCAATCAGAAACATGAAACAATGACCAGCCTTGATTATAATTAAAGAAATGAAAATTAAAACAATCAGATACATTGTTCTATTCTCCAAGTGGCCAAATGCAACATACTCAAAACCCAGTTGGCCGGTAGAGAGAAACAGATACTTCTGTACATTATTGAACAGTAGGTAAACTGGTGCTGCATTTCCTATGTTTGGGGAATTCCCTGTCTTATGAGTCCTTCTTCCCATTATACAAAACAAATTATTTCCTCTAGCCTTCCTTATAGTTAAAACACAGGTAAATATTAATAAAACTTAGGCTCTGCCAAGTCTACAATCTGAGCTATATTTTGAACTGAAAGCTACTGATGCAAAGGAGGTGGTATCATATAAGGAATATACTCTGGGAAGAATTCCTAGTCATAGGAATTCACCCTACACATATGAATGTACACCAAGATACACAGATGCTCCTCAGCAATTTACAAAGGGGTTACATCCAGTAAAGCCATCATAAGTTGAAAATATCATTAAGTCAAAAACACATTTAACACACCTAACATACCAAACATCATAGCTTAGTCTAGTCTACCTTAAATATGCTTAGAACACTTACATTAGCTACAGTTGTACACTGTAGCTTATCAGTTGTTTACCCTTATGATCATGCGGCTGACTAGGAGTTGCAGCAGGCTGCCCACTGCCAAGCATCCCAAGAGAGCATCAAGTCATGTATTGCTAGCCCAATAAAAGATCAAAAATCAAAATCTGAAGTAGTTTCTACTGTAAAGTACATCCCTTTCACACCATCATAAAGTCAATAAACATCATGTCAAATCATCATAGTCTGAGACTGTCTGTATATACAAATCTGTTCATTACAGAGCTCTGTAAGTACTACCAAAAATTAGAAATTTAAATGTTCATAGATTTTACATCTCTGTGTGGATATGTGTGTTTATAACATGGAACAGAGTTAGAATCAAGAAAATATAATGAAGAATTAGACCTAAGTAAATATTATGCTAATTGAAAAAAGCCAGTCACAAAAAGACAAATACTGTATGATTCCACTTATATAAATTATCTAGAGTAGTCAAATTTACAGAAATAAAGAGTAGGATGATGGCTGCCCGGGGCTAGGGGAAGGGGAAATAGGAAGTTATTGTTCAATAGGTACACTTTCAGTTCTGCAAGATGAAAAGAGTTCTGTGGATAGATGGATGAATGAATAGATGTGACAGTGGCACAACTGTGGATATACTTAATGCCACCGAACTATACACTTAAAAAAAAAGATTTTTTTTTGAAAAAGAGAAAAAAGAATCAGATTTAGGAATAAAACTAAGAGGTAAAGCACTAACAATAAGAAAAATTTTAGGTGATAAACAGGGAGGCCATGACTTGTCAACAAGAATGTACCTATACGTAAGAAGTGGCAGAAAAATCTTGAGTAGTAAACAAAAATGTGGAGGATAGATAAGAAATTCAAGAGCTAGATCACAAGTATATTTATATCAAGTTTTCTTTGAGTCACTTGCATTCTAGTTAATAGAGACAGCAGGCTGGCTTATTACTATCCAAGGTCCTATTAAAAGAAGTACAGTTTTTATCAACAGTCCCCTAAATTGACAGCTCTGACCAAACTCCTGTGAGAGTAGAGCAAGCAGAAAGGTA
Source organism: Sapajus apella (assembly GCF_009761245.1). Lineage (NCBI taxonomy): Eukaryota > Metazoa > Chordata > Mammalia > Primates > Cebidae > Sapajus > Sapajus apella. The sequence goes on along the minus strand of NW_022436944.1, from coordinate 8,295,206 downwards.
AGTCTTTTACAGATTGGTGCCATCATAAAACTTGAAGACTTGAGACGAGATCTCTGGTATGATAGAAAAGAAAGAGAGGCAGGCCCACCATTGTCAGGCACAGACTCAAAGACTTGACCACAGGAAACAGTACGGCAGTATAGTTCATCAAGGGTGTCCAATCTTTTGGCTTTCCTGAGCCACACTGGAAGAATTGCCTTGGGCCACACATAAGATACACTAACATTAATGATAGCTGATGAGCTAAAGAAAAAAAAAAATCACAAAAAAATCTCATAATGTTTTAAAAAAGTTTACAAATTTGTATTGGGCAGCATTCAAAGCTGTCCTGGGCCACATGTGGCCTGTGGGCTGTGGGTTGGACAAGCATGGTTTAATTAGAAAAGACTTCCATCTTCCACCCCATCCCAATTCCTGTATGTATTTGCTAAAGTGTATGTGTATGCTGTGGTATTTATGCTTCCTTACAATTCTAGCTATGATTAATAGCTATACTTCAATATTATTCTTATTGGCTATAATTATAATTCTTCTGTGGGGTGGTCTAATAAATTCTAACCAATAAGCCATGTGATTCAGAAACTTAAAAATACATAGTGACCTTTAATACACACGTTTAATTCAACTAGCATTTTTTTAAATCACATAACTGATATAATTGAATGTTGTGTTTTAAAACTATTTTTAAAATGAGATGAATCCGTACATGTTGATATAAAAAGACATCCATGTTAAATGACAAAAACAAAGTATACAGCTGTATTATAGAATTCAATCCCTTTTGTGAAAATAAAAAGTGAGATATATACTTAAGCTGGTGGATACCAAAACATTTTCTGGGAAGATATGCAAGACACTTAATAATGGAGACCTCTGGGAGGACAGGAACACTGGAATGAGAAGAAAAGCTTTAAATTCTAATTTTATATGTTTCTGTACTGTCTGAAGTTTTTAACAATGCCCACAGTATTTTTAAATCAATCAATTATATATTTAATACAGGATTATCTAAGTGTAGGATTATGACCCTTTTTTATACATTTCTGCATTTCTATAAAACCCTAATAAATAATATTTTTATAAGATCACCATTCTCCACACTTGAATCCCTTCTTATTGAAACATCCACCTGGCTTATCTTCCTCAAGATACTATACTTTGTTTTCTTACGTAAATGAGGAAAATAATGCCTACTTGGCAAGTTAGTTATAATGATTAAATGAGATAAAGTATGTAAAATGTCCAGTAGAGTACCCAATACATAGTAAGCACTTAATAAATGTTAGTATTTCCAGTGGAAATTGTTTTTTCACCCTGCACATATATATTCACTCTTTTCCTACCTAAAAAGAATTTCTCTTTAGAACAACCACTTCCTCACTGTTAGCCTATGTGGCATGAGGCCCAGACTTAAACCAATTAGAGCATTCCATTCCCTTTGCACAGACTGTTTCACAGGTGGCCCAGAACTTTTATTCAAATCAATGCTGGGGAAGAGAAACTCTCATTCCCCTTGGATTTTAATTTTAGAAGATATGTGGCCGGAGTTTCTGTAGCTATCTCACCACAACAAAGGAGAGCCTAAAGGTGCTAGAGGCCATCATATGGAACCTGAAAATAATGCTAAGACAATGGAATTCAAAGCGAGGAAAGTAACCAAATCCTTGTGTCTTTATTTGAACCCTTAATCCAGTTATAGTCACCTGACTTTTTAGTAATAGGAGACAATATTTTTTTCAAGACAATTTGGATTGAGTTTTCTGTCACTTGTAATCTAGGGTCCAACCCTAGACATTACTGTAATTACTTCCTCTTCTTACATTCTAAAAATGAACATTTTCTCAATATCCTTGGTCTGATGCTAGCTTCTCTCTACTTACAATCTTTAAAACCTAACCGATTTTTAGTGTTCCAGTTATTCTTATAACACTATCCATTTTATTTTCTGTCTTAAGCCATACTCTCTACCTCTACTGCTTGTTGAATAGATCTTTCCAGATTTCCAACCTACAGAAATAAAAACATAGTTATCTTTGTTGATATTTGCAAAAAAGAGCTGTTCTGCGTTTTTGATGATAAGTTATATGTGTTTCAGTAATATTAATACACCAAGGGGTTTATATTATCAGGAGAAATATTCACTTCCATCTGTACTATGTCTATATCTAATTGATTATAATCTTGAACAATATTCTCTAAATATTTATACAATACTTTAATTCACATTAACTTTGATTTATTAGTTAATATCTAATTTATCTAAATATTTACAATTATAAACTTAATCTTTTAAAATATTTACTTATAAATCTAATTTCAGCCTTTCTGAAATGTTATGACATTAGAAAGCAAACAAAACACATATTATTAAAATGATGACAAAAGCTTGCACTTAAAGAACTGAAGACTTTAATTCTAATTCCAATTTTTCTCTTTGAACTTTTTCTTATTTCTTCATGTGGGGTATAATTTTACTTTTCTAATGTAAAAAGTGAGGTTTTCTTTCTAAGACTGCTGGAATTTGTAGGTAAAGATTACTGGCAGATCATTTTAGACTAGGAAGATAAGACCTGGTTATATTAATACTTTCCAAACTGATTGTAAACCAGTCTTTTCCAGGTAGACCAGCTTTTCTTTGTAATTAAACTCTGTTAATTTCATGAGACATGTCCAAAATATTGGCAACAATCAACCAAAAGTCTTTATTTCTTGTGACCCTAATATCGTCTCAAAAATTATGCTTATTCTCGGCCAGGCGCGGTGGCTCACACCTGTAATCCTAGCACTTTGGGTGGCCGAGGTGGGTGGATCACCTGAGGTCAGGAGTTCAAGACCAGCCATCAGAGTGAAACCCCACCTTAAAAAATAAATAAATAAAAGAAAAAAAATTATGCTTATTCTCAACGTCTTATTTTTTGTGGTATGTATACACCTCCAGATTTAACTCTACTCTGAAGCTGTTTATGTTTTCTCATTATACAACCTGGTTTATGCCACTTTTGAAAATGTTTCTTCTGCATGGGCAATGGTTAGGTTCAATTAAATTTAAGGCCATCAGTCAGTTTATTCATCAAAACTATACTTCTGTGTAATATCATTCTTTCTATACCGTTATCAATAATTCAAGGATTCACAAAGAATACTATGTGACTGACTTCAAGGGTTTATACACTGAACCATCACAATCTACAAAAGCTATAGATTTTTTTTCCCAAAATGACTTCAGGTTTTTTTCCATCCTACTTTGTAGGCACTTCTCACTTACTGTTATCTAGTAACAATCTTAACTAAAGCCTAGACTGATCTCAGTTTCCTTCCCCTTTAACACATTCCACATAACTACTGTTAATCATTCTTCCCTATATTTACCAAGTCATTCCTTAGCTCAGAATTGTTCTAAAAGCTGTTTCCTCCATATCGTATCTAACATCCTTGATTTGGTTTTTAAGATCCTTCAAAAGCTACACTCCCTCTAACTTGATATCCCTTATTCATCCTTAGCACACCCTAATAAGTTCAATGTCATAAACACAGCAAAATCAAATCTTTATGCAATGTGTGCTAGATGAATAATCATAAACAGTACGATGAGACAGGTATTATATACTGGTTTCATAAATAAATACTCTCAAGATTGACAAAGTGAGGAAACTGTCAAGCACATACCTCAAAAATGATGGAACTTGTGACTCTGTTTTCTATATTGCATTTTTCCACTACATTGTGCTGTTTTAGCACACCAGTCGATTTGGTCTATTCTTTATTTTTTTCATAGTTGATACCTCTCTAACTCAGGCTTTGTCGTGTTCTACAACCTTTGGAAATGCAAAACTTCCAGAAGCCCTCAGAGATAATCCCTGTATCTTCTTGGTATGCTTACCAGCTAAAAAACTTTTTTTCATTGAGCATGACTTTCTATAGTTTGTTTTATGAGAAAACAACAATTATTTTTTAACTTCAAACATAAAGATATATCATGATATTGAGTCTATGCTTATTCAAAACACATCAGTCTCCCAACCTCACCGAATTCTTACAATTGGTTGGCAGAGGGTGGCTCTGCACCCCTTTTCGAGAATCACTAAACCTGACTTCATGCTCTTTGATGGAAGAACCATAATATATTTAAAATGATTATGTAAATTCATTCAAAAAGCAGATTTATTGATGCTTTAATATGCCAGCCCCTCAGTAAGCAAAAGTTAAAGAAAAAAAAAAAAGGAGGCTAGTTCTTCATGTCAAGTACTTAAAAGTTGTTGCATAAATACTGGAGATAATCAAATGAGCTGGTAGTTCTTTAACAATGCAGGGAATTGGGAGCCAAGTATGAGATTCTGATGAAAGCTGTAGGAACACTAACTCTCCAGAAAAATGCACATAGAATTATGCATACAATTTTCGGGGAGTTATGAACTCTGAAGCCCAATCACCTTCAGATCCACAGACCCCAGGTTAAAAACCCACTAAAACTAACCTCTCAGGAAACAGTAATTGCCAAACTTCCTTAATAATCCTAATTATGTCTTATCCAATGTAATGTATACAAAAGCTACTTAAGGAATATTTGCTGATCGATAATACCCTCATAAAAATAGAACACTGGTAAGTCGTTTTTTTTCCATTACAGAGCCTTTTAGTAAAATTATTTTAAAAGTCCGAAACCTTTCACTAGTAACACCAATGATCTAAAACCAGTAACTCGAAAATCGTTATTGTGCTACTCACATGTGGACTAAGCTATCACTAATCCAGGTCTTCTCCTAATTGTCTCTCTACTCCCTTCAAACTCAGGGGCTTCCTCCTTCTCATCCCAAAAGCTACATCCAGAGCCCCCGCTGCCGCCAGCGAAGACAAAAAAATGATGCTCCACGAACCACACACCTTCAAAACAGGAAATATGGGGATCCAGTGACGGCTACAACTTCCAAACTCTTTTCTCACCACGTCCAGAGTTGACGAGATTTACCTTAAGTTCCAGGAAAGCGGTGGCAATGGCTCACAAATAGTTGGTACCAGTTACCAAGAAGCCTCCGGATCTTCCCGTCACCATAGTGACTTCTAAGAGTTACGCTCCCTTCGTCTTCCCGCGATACTTCTACGAGCACGTCATCCGACTGGGGCCGAGACCCCGCCTCTCAGGGAGCCCGCCTTCTTCTGAAGAGGCGTTTCTGGACCCCTGAGCCCCGCCTCCTGTTGGGAGCAGAACTCTACCCATTTTTTAAAATCTTTTCCAAAATTTGCCAGGTTGTTTTTCCAAATATTTTTAATAATAGTGCTGCTACTGTAGACCATAAAGAAAACAATCCCTCGCTGTTTTCACTTAGTATAAACTTTCATCGCCTAGGACCCGCCAGGATTTCGCGCATGCGCAGGAACGACCATAAGATGGCGGTGATAATCGCCGCACTTTTTTTCAAATTAGTGGATCCCAGAAATCATTGCGCGCATTTGTAACGAATTTCCGTTCGAGTTTGTATTTTAGGCGCCATTTTCGAGTGAAGGACCCGGAGCCGAAACACCGGTAGGAGCGGGGAGGGGGTGATACTACACAACCGTCTCCAGCCTTGGTCTAAGTGGACTGTCCCGCAGGTAAAGTACTTCTCTTCCTGGTCAGGTTGTCACGCTCTTACTTCCTGTCTTGTCCGTGGGCGCCTGGAAAATAGAGGCCTTGAGCCGGAGCAGCGAAGTCCGGGCTGAGGCTGCAGCTGGGAGATTTCGCTTGCTGTCACCCCTCCCCCCTCGGCCGCTCCCGGCCGCCCGGGCTCCCGCCCGCTGCTCCCGGGCGCCACTTTTCCGAGCTACTCAAACGTCTCTCAGGGAGGCTCCGAGTCTCGCAGATCTGTTCTAAAAAAAAATTGGTCTTTATCTAGGAAAGGGCGTCTCCCCCTACCCCTCTGTCTTCTGCCAAGGGACTAGTTACCGGGTCTCAGCCTTCGTTGGTGACCTTTCATGGTTTACTGTCCAACGGGAGGGACTCCGCCCGGGGAGCAGGTGAGACAAACTCGTGCCACCCCAAAATTAGTGAGCAGGCGCTGCCAGTGTCCGACTTGAAGTTGCTAGTGGTTGGTCCCAGCCTTCGCCCTTCGCGGTTCGGACTGCGGAGAGGAGGGAGACCTCGTTATGCCCCGGGCCGTCCACGGCGCCAGGAGCTAAAGGGCGGGCAGAGGAAAGCGGGCGGCGAGTCGCCGGTTAGTCCTCACTGCTCTCGAGAGTTGTTTGCCACTGGATCCTGACCCTGACACGAACTCGTCTCTCCAAGTCGGATCCCTTGCATCCCTGGCCCCTAGAGCGTGGGAATGTCAGGAAATGCCGGCGTATTGGAGTTCCTCCGTTAGAAATACGTTAGCGAGCATTACACGCTTGTACGGTGGGCGGATGGTTAGAGGTCCTTAAAAAAAAAAAAAACCTAAGCAGTTGCTCAATTATTGATTGATCCTCAGGCACGTCTAGGTTTTCCCACTTACATAGGTCTTGTTAAGAAACCAGTCCTGCCTTCTTGCCACTTGCGTCTTTCGGTGGCGCCTTCACGAAGTCCCGCTGAGCGGGGTGTTAAACGGGGCTCTCGGAAGCCGGTGGACCGAGGTTTCCCCGGGTGGGACGGGCGGTGCAGCGGCCCGCGGGCTGACTTGCTCCCGGCTCTCCACTGGCACCAGCGACCATGCCCCGTAAAGGCACCCAGCTCTCCACGGCCCGGCGCAAAGAGGGAGGGCCGCCGCCGTCCCCTGACGGCGCCAGCAGCGACACGGAGCCTGAGCCGCCGTCCGGCTGCGCGGACTGCCCACCTACCGCCGCAGGTGAGTGACCCGTCGCGACTCGGCAGGAACGCGCGCCCAGCCAGAGGTTGGCTGAGGTTATTGAGCGCGGGCAAGAAGCTGCGGGGTTGACGTCTAAAGGTCCGGTGTTTGTCCCGTAGAGCAGCTCAGGAAAGCCGTTTGATGACTTTGAGATAGGACTCCTGTGCAATTTTGGTGTAATGGCGTTGAAGAGATGGGGGCAAGCAAAAGGGTTCAGTTGTGAATTTTTGTGACCTTTTGGAATGGTACATCTTTATTATAGTTCTGCTAAAATCGAGTCCGTCAGTCAAGAGCAAATGGGCTTTTTTTCCAGAGAAAATCAGTATGACTATATGAGCATGATGAAAAGTTGCTTGACCCTAACCTCACCTCCGTGGTCTTAGATTACCTTTATAGAGAAGACGATAATTTATTTGAAACTACTGTAGCTTTTGTGAATCCAGGAGTTAGGTGACATTGTGAAACCCCTATGGCAGTGCCCCCGAAGTTCATGTGCTTCCAAAATGAAGGTTCCAGGTGCTCAGAGGTAGCGGTACGGAGAATTGGATCTAGAGCCTTAGGATTAACTTATCCTGTTTAGGATAGCAGGAAATAAGCTTGTTACTGTTTTCCCAGATTTGCTCTATGATGTAGTGTTTTGACTCTAACGAGGTATAGGTGTATAGAATTTTGTGGCAGGTGGCATTTCTTTCAAGAATTTCTTTTTTAATGGAAACCAAGCTGAAGGTTTAGATTCTCACCCCCATGAGTTTAAGACAATAACATATCTAAGTGGAAAATATAGACTGCTGAGTTTCATAAACAGCATCCCTCAATTCTCTACTTTAAAGATGGGCAGTCATTAGTTCTTCAAACTAATTTCACTAATGTAGGCTTCCCCCTGCACCCCCTTTGCCTTCCTTTTTCTTTCCTTCACTGACTTAGAGACTGCAAGTGAGGAACTTGATAATAGAAGTTTGGAAGAGATTTTGAGTAGCATTCCTCCTCCCCCGCCTCCAGCAATGACCAATGAAGCTGGAGCTCCTCGGCTAATGATAACTCATATTGTAAACCAGAACTTCAAATCCTATGCTGGGGAGAAAATCCTGGGACCTTTCCATAAGGTATTTGTATGGAAATAACTATTGTATAACTTTTAAATAACTATTGTAGGGTAATACGTCTTTACAAGGTGTTTCAGTTTTGTAACTATCCTCTCTATGCTGATAGTCATATTCATTGTGTCTGTCTCTGTCCGAGTCTGTCTTTCTCACACACATGATCTGTTCATATGATTTTAACAACTGAAATTATCTTTTGTTTATCTGGTTATCTTTGGCACCTAGTCTAGCTATAAAGTTTTCCATTGAATGGAGTCGGTATGTTTTTGTTTGAAAGAGTATTTTCCTTTAGATAATTTTTTTCCTGAATACATCCTTTATTGGAACCGTTAAGTAATTTATTACAATGAGTTTTTTAAAAAGTCTGCGTTAGCATTATAGCTTTCTTATTGAATGTTGAAGCTTGTAAGAGAGAACATGGTATAAGAAAACTCCAGTTGTATGCCTGTGATTAGAAATGACTTTTAAATACTTGTGATTTTACTACAAAAAAACAATCTAACAGTTTAAGTTAAAATCAGTAGTATTAGCATGACCTTATGCCTTTGCGTGTTTTTGGTTTTGTTTTTTTTATGCAGCGCTTTTCCTGTATTATTGGGCCAAATGGCAGTGGCAAATCCAATGTTATTGATTCTATGCTTTTTGTGTTTGGCTATCGAGCACAAAAAATAAGATCTAAAAAACTCTCCGTATTAATACATAATTCTGATGAACACAAGGACATTCAGAGTTGTACAGTAGAAGTTCATTTTCAAAAGATAATTGATAAGGTAAGGGATTTTTACTATTTAGTTACTGGCAAGTTCAAGTAAGGAAAATGGACTTAGATGCATAGTATATTTTATTATTTTTGGCTTAAATTGGTTTTAAGAAATCTGTATGTAATTATAGCACAACGTATTGGTTTCATACTGCTATGACCATATTTTATTTTTGGGGAGTGGTGATGCCTGTTAAAATACTAATTTTTTTAGCTAAAGAAATGAATTACAAATAGTTCATAGTAATCCTTTAAGGAATAAAAGCATTGAACAGTTTTAGGATCCCAGTACAATATAGGCATTATTTTACTGAAAATACTGGGTTCATTTTTAAAGTGATATTTTGGTTGCTTTAAAACAAATCAGCTAAACTTGAAAATGTAGCAGTTGGCTAGTTTTACTGTCTTCATTATTTTAATGTGTTTTAACTTTAATGTTAGTGGCCCCTGAGTACCTGTGATATGAAAGAGCTTTGCCTCAGTTTGACTACTACTGTGATTAAGTCCTTTTGAAATTGGGGAAGGGCAAGCTAATGTTTGTTTTCTAGAAATAGAGACAATAATAGGTAAAGTGTCTAGATTATTTACATAGTTCTGTTGATACTTTTTCTCTTCTGTTTAATAATATGGGAAATTGTTCAGAAATGACTCGAAACTATATGACCATTTTTCTAAAAGTACAGAAAACTACATAATGAAATTGGGAGGTAATTTGGCTTTCGAATTTCGTTTTCCTTTTTTTTTTTTTTTTTAAATATAAAATGCTTTAATTGAACAGAATCATCTATTTTAATTTGGTTTCTTTTGTGCTTTCTATTGTACAAGTTGGATTGGAAAATAGATTGCCAGGAATTTTATTTCATTGCCTATTAATTATATTTGACTTATCTAAATTTTAAAAGCCATTGCTTAAGTATGACAGAACTTTTAAGGGTAGGGGAAAGTGAGTGTTAATATTAAAGTAGATTTGCACTTGATTTTTTAAAAAAATCTGTTCATTTAAAAGAAAATCTGGGGAATTTAGTTATTTCTTTGTGATTCTTTTTACTTTAAATTAATGGCACACTCTTTTCCCTCCCACACAAAAAAACTAAACCGTATCACCCGGTTACTACCTGCCTTTCTTTTTATTTGAATCATTTGAACGGCTGCAGCTTTTTAAATCTGTCAACATGTTAATAATTTGTGTGGGTTTTGGATATGGTGGAAATCTTATCTACCTTAATCAGTCAAATATGTTTTTAGGCTTGTTTAGAGGTGGGTTTTTGTTGTTGGCTGGATGGTTTGGCTTCTTGGTTTTTGTGATCTATGAGAAAGGGCCCAAACAACATGGCAAAGTATCAGTTCTTTGCTAGGCTGGGTTATTACTGAGAACTACTGGCAGTTTATGTGTTCAATCGAAGTTTTTAATCCATAGAATTATTTTCAATATGAAATGAGTAAATTTTGAAGTAGGCCTGTGACTTAATACCAACAGTTGTTTTCTGGCTTTGTTTTTCCTCAAAACAGGAAGGGGATGATTATGAAGTCATTCCTAACAGTAATTTCTATGTATCCAGAACGGCCTACAGAGATAATACTTCTGTCTATCACATAAGTGGAAAGAAAAAGACATTTAAGGATGTTGGAAATCTTCTTCGAAGCCATGGAATTGACTTGGACCATAATAGATTTTTAATTTTACAGGTAAATTTATTAAAGACTTCAGAGATTCTCTTATTCTTGTTACTTTTTTTTTTCTAAAAAGCTAGATTGGATGAATCCTGTGTTTTTGAGGCCTTAAAGTACTGTAGCAGCACATCATGGTTTACATACTACAGTCAAGATGCGAATCATTATTTGCTGCTCTAGAAATTTAAGGAAATTCATTCAAAACTATGTTTTCATCATCAGATGTTCATTTTATGTTTGGATGAACTGACATTCTTGTTCCACTCTAGCAGCACGTAAATATTGGCGTAGTGAAATATATATTAAACACCAATATTACTGTGCTGCTTTAGTGTGACAGGGATATAGCAACTATATCATGCTATATCAATAGCATGTATTTCCCTTTAAGGTAACATTTTAAATGTATAATATTTTAATAGTTGATGCTTTTCCTTTGTTTTTGTTCTTATTCTTATCTCTCCTGTTATATAACCCAAAAAATGAAAAAATCTGTACACTTAGTGTTTGATTTACCTAAGCACCTAATTAATTGAATCTTTGTAACACTTTGAATGGTTAACTGAACATTTACTCAAATTGGCTTTTGTTTTGTTGAAAATGACTTAAACTTGGTGGAGTCATTACTACTGAAAGAAAAATTTTGATATACATTCTTAAGTATCACAGCTGTTAGAGAACAAGTCCTTTTAAAGAGATGTAAATATTAAGTACCTGGTGCCGAGTTTATTTTTATTAGAAACCTATATTCTTTTAAGTAAAAGTATATTCTACCAGCATGGCTTGGTAAGAAAAATCCTGTATCTTTTTTTTCCCTTTCCTCCAAATTCAGAATCTTTCCAAAAAAAAAAAAAAAAAAATCAGGGTAAAACCATGGCTTGTCAAGTTCCTGTTTGATTCGAGGATATCTTCTTTTCCTGTGTTCTATCCAGAATCACCAAAGCATAATAATAAAAGCAAAAAACTGTTTTGTGATGCAGAAATGACTGAAATAAGTAGGGAATTTTGATTTGATACTAAAAGTTTTGTTAGGATGACTGGATGTTCCTAGTAACAAACATAAAACCTTAGCCCCTGTTTTCATTTTAGTCTTTATTCAATTGTTTTTAAAAATTATTACTTTTAGACATTTATAGCACACAAGGTAAATCAATATCATTCTAGGATAACCTTTTTTAGTATCTTTTATTACCAGGCACAGTACATTTGCAATACTTCAGTCTAAACTTACTTAAAATGAATGTTGAGGAAATTAATTGCAGATATATTTCTAAACAAGATTTGCATTTATAGAATGTGGCAGTAAAGCATTTTGTGTATTTTTAAAATCAAATTGAACTGTTTCCTTGTCTTTTATATTCTGGGACTTGGTTTGATTAATTATGGATAAAAAATTATGTCCCTATATAATACTAAATTTGATGATGATACCAATTTGTAGGAAATTATGTTTATCTTGTTTATTCTTCTAAACAACTGTCATCCTAGGATAATCAATGTTTTACATTTATGCAAAGATTCAAGTACACTGCATTTTAACCCTCTTAAGGATAATTTTTTTCTCTGTGCAGCATCTCTGTACATAATTCAGTAATAAAGGAGGCTAATGTAATGTCCCAAGGGAGTAAATAATTTATAAATTGTCAAATTTATATTAAATATATGCTTCTAAAATATATGGGATGCTAAAGCCATTCATCCACATGATAATCGGAACCTTTTTATGTGATCTTTACGATTATTTAAAACATTTCTTCTCAAATAATACCAAGGTAAATGTTCCAAGTTAACAGATTCAGTTTGACTCAATTAAATTTACAGATAAGGACCTTAGGAACTTATCTGTTAGGAAGAAGAAACAGAGACTGGACTAGGGTAGAACTAATAGTGCCCAATTAAAACTTTGAGAGAAAGTGGCAGTGGTTTCTATGTTTAGTCACTTATGAAAATCTCAGACTCTTAACTGGCAATTTAAAGCATTTGAAGGTAAGTAAAAATGTGTTTTTTATTACCTTCTCTCCTACTGGATAACATCTATCTTAAAAACTGATTTGGGAGGCTGAGAAATTGGAAACAACATCATAGTGTCAACATCCAAGACCTAAAGGATTACTTGGAATAAAACGCTATTTGGCCAGTAATAGTGATTAACAGCAAAGGTAATCTAAATTTAGTAAAAGAAAAAATTTATTTTTAAGATTAAAAAGAACCAAATGTTTTTAAATTTTTTCAGTGTTAATATATTGGTTTAGCAAATTTTTCAAGTAGGCATTTTTATTAATTACTTGCATCCATTAAAAATTTCATTAATTGGCCATTCAAATGAATTCCTGTTAAGGGCACTATGCTAAGATGCTATAAATAATATAAAGATGGCTAAACCTTGTTTCTTGTCCTTAAAGACACATGCTTGCCCTCAGAAAGTTTTGGATTATGATTAACCATTGTATTTTTTTATAATTATACATTTCCTTTTGTATATACCTTCTTTGGGAGCCTTTTTCCCATCGTAATAAGTCCATACAATGAGAGTTTTATTAGCTCTGTATAAGAAATTCTTGGTTAACTGTGACTTATAAATTAGGGGTACTTTTGCTCCATTCAAGGTTAGAAGAATGGTTAATGCTTTTACTAAAAAGTTGTATTAATGATTGCTGCCTTAGGAATATTTTTGTAAACTCAAAAGCTACAACTATTAGCACAACTGTAATTTTGTCAAAATTTTCAACTTCATATGCTCTTGTTTTCATATTACAAAATCTAAAGTTTGAAACAAGAACCAGGCTGGGTGTGGTAGCTCACGCCTGTAATCTCAGCACTTTGGGAGGTCCAGCAGGCAGATCAGTTGATCCTAGGAGTTCGAGACCAGCCTAGGCAACATGGTGAAACCCTGCCTATAGAAAATACAAAAATTAGTTGGGTATGGTGACACACACCTATGGTCCCAGCTACTCAAGAGGCTGAAGTGGGAGGACTGCTTAACCCAGGAGGCAGAGGTTGCAGTGAGCCACGATTTTGAGACAGAGTCTTGCTCTATCACCCAGGCTGGAGTGCAGTGGCCTGATCTCAGCTCACTGCAGCCTCTGCCTCCTGGGTTCAAGCAATTCTCCTGCCTCAGCCTCCTGAATAGCTGGGACTACAGGCACACACCACCATGCCTGGCTCTAATTTTTGTATTTTTAGTAGAGATGGGATTTCACCATGTTGGTCAGGCTGATCTCAAACTCCTGACCTTGTGACCCGCCCGCCTCGTCCTCCCAAAGTGCTGGGATTACAGGGGTGAGCCACAGCACCCAGCCTAATAACCAAGGTTTTTTAAAAAATGTAATTTGGAGATACGATTAACCTAGGTCTGAGTTGCTGCCTGGCCATCTCTTCTTTTTTCCAATGTACTTCTCCTAAGCTTGTCTTGTAAACTACTTGGGTTGCAGTCTCTTAGTCTGTAGAAATGAGCCTATACTATAATATCTAAAGAAACTTTTAGTTTTTTCAGTAATACTTCAGTTTTCCAAAGGTGTCTGATTCAGTATCCACAACTGTTGGGGGAGGTGGGGAGCAGGAAAGAAGCTACCTCCAACCAACCAGAAGTAGACATCAAGAAGTTCAACTACTAACAAGTTACTCTTTCTGTTTATGAGCTTATTTTAGAAAGATACTAACCTTGGTGATTTAGTTTCTTGGCCTCTGGTAGCTTACAAAGATCAAATTAGCGTAAAATGTATTAGAGGAAGATAAAGAACAATAATTTGTAGTACAGTATAATAAAAGATGCAGAAAGTAAAAAGATAATCAAAATAAAATAAAAACTTGAAGTCCAGTAATTGTAGGCCATTTAATTTTTGTGCAAATACCCATATTTGCCATAAGATTCATTGAAGCCTTCATCGTAATTGTAAGTAAAAATGAAAGAACAATTGAGGCCTTACTAGGAAAACAAAACTTTGTTATAGCTATGTACTATTTGAGTTTTCTGTAGTTTATGTATGCTAAAATTTGGATTACATTTTAGTGAGGATAAAGGGCATCATAACCTATTCATTCCTCTTAGATATTTAAGCAGTATTTCTGTAAATTAGATTCTCAAAAGAGTGGTAAAACTGGATCATAATATCCTTGTGTGCCACTCAACAAAGTCTTCCACAAATTAGGATTTAAGCCCTTGATATGGTAAATGCACTTTTGAAGCATGTTTGCTATTTTTGTGTGACTCCTAAAAGCCATACTTTATCTCTTCCACAGTTGCTTAATGTCCCTGATACAGCAGGAATGTAATTTAAAATATAGGAAGTTTGTAGTAAATAACAGTGGGGGTGAAAAAGCGTTTAAGACCTTGTTTCATATGCTTTAAGCTATAGCAAGAAGAGATAGTAATGGGAGCATATGAAACTTTGTCAGCATCAGATAATAGTATCATAGTAACTTGAAACATCTTTTGTGTGTAATTGTGCTAATCATGATTTGGGATTTGGATTGAGCCTTGATATGACTTTAAATTCAGGTTGGTATTTAAAAATTTTTTTCTGAAATATATTGAGTTTGTTGCCCTACATTAAAACCATATTCTATAATTTTACACGAGTTCGGTAAGTTTTCTAAAGAAATAAGGGAGAGTCCTTTAGGTGTGGACAGTCATTCCACAGATTACATAAGAGATGGCACAAATGGAAAAAGAAGGAAGAAAGGAAATGGTAGCAAGTGGTAGGGCAGGCAAAGGACCTGAAAAAGCAACAAGAAAAGTCCCAGGTTATCATTGGAATACCACAGTAGTCTTAATAGTCAAAGGACAAGAAAAGGCAGTCTTAAGACTGCATGTTATGTGGGATTTAAGATGGAACTATTTTGCTTTGTAAATATCCTGTCTTGATGTTTTAAAAAAAAAAAAAAAAAAAGCAAAACTGGTCAACTTTATTTAGAGTAAGAGGAAATTATAGCTGTATCTTTCATTTTATTTGGAGAGAGAGGAATAACCAAAAATAAGCAACCATTGTTATTTACCCAAAGCTAAGCTGTTTCTTAATAACTGTACACTGTCTCTTCAATAAGTAATTTGCTAGGAGAAATATGATATTTTTAAGGAATATATATTTTGTCTTTTTTTGTTGAGATGGAGTCTTGCTCACACTGTCACCCAGACTGGAATGCAGTGGTATGTTCTTGGCTCACTGCAGTCTCCACCTCCTGAGTTCAAACTGCCTCAGCCTCCCGAGTAACTGGGATTACAGGTGCCCACCAGCATGCCCAGCTAATTTTTTGTATTTTTAGTAGAGACAGGGTTCCACCATGTTGGCCAGGCTGGTCTCAAACTCCTGACCTCATGATTCACACCTACCTCGGCCTCCCAGAGTGCTGGGATTACAGGCGTGAGCCGCCAAGCCTGGCCAGAAGATTTTTATCGGTGTAAACTGTTACACTGAATCCCAACTTTTAGCTGTCTGAAAAATGTATACTTTTAAATAATACTTTATGGCCATTTGACTCAAATGTAACTTCTCTTGGGATGGTTTTTTATTTTCTTAAGTGTTTACATATTCACCTTGAATAGGGCAGAATATTAGTTGTCAGATATTGTTTGTTACTTGGATTATAAACACTAACCCACAGAAGTTAAACTATCACTTCTAGACTAGGCATGGTGGCTCATGCCCTTTATCCCAGCATTTTGGAAGGTTGAGGCAAAAGGATGGCTTGAGCCCAGGAGCTCAAGACCAGCGTGGGCAACATAGGGGGTCCACCATCTGTACAAAAAATTTTTTGTTAAAGATTAGCTGGGTGTAGTGGTGCGCACCGTAGTCCCAGTTACTTGAGATGCTGATGTAAGCAGACTGCTTGAGCCTGGAAGTTAAGGCTGCAGTGAGCTGAGATTACACCACTGTACTGCAGCCTAGAGAGTGAGACCCTGTCTCAAAAAAATAATAAATGAATGAAAAAACAAACTGCAGTCTCTAGATCAGTGGTTCTCAACTGGCAGTAATTCTGTGCTCCTCCTCATACGATACTCAGCAATGTCTAGAGACAGTTTGGTGCCCAGTTGGTGAAGGTGAGTGATGCTACTAAGGCATCGTATAATGCCCAGCATAGCTCTCCACACAAAGAATATCCAGCCCAAAGTGTCAGTACTGCCACTGTTGTTAAACCCTACGTAGAGACAAACTTTGAATGAGACTCTTGGCTTCCTCAGTGACTAATGTTCATCCTGTTGTAATCTAAAGGTTTGAACATTTTTCCAGGCTTTAATCCTGTCTAAAACTTAAACTATTGCTGCAAACGTTTAGAGAGAACTAACATTTGAAAGCAGAATAAAATATTTCATATAAATATCTACATATTTTCATCTTTATACTGATTCATACATAATGAATGTTATGGAAAATAACTTTTGGGTAACAGTTTTACTTTATATTTGATAATCATTGTGTTAATAGATTGTCAAAAGTATGGAAAAGTGATATATACAAATAAAATTAGGCCTTAACGAGTAGATTTTCAAATAAGCTGTATTATCTTGTGCTCTGTTATTGTCTACTTTTCGTAATTATGTTGAGGCTTTTGGTGAATATAATACTCTCATTAGTAAGTTTTATCCCACATTTTTAAGGCTCACCTGTACTCACTTAGGAAATGAGAATCACTAAGATATTTAAATAGAGAAAAAACAATATACTATTTTTAATGTGTAATTTTTTTGTTGACTTTTTTCATCTTACCTATTTTGCTGAAAATAAGAGGTATATCTTTTTTCACTTGCCTATACCTATTCTTCCATTATAATAGTCTGGAGTAAAAACAGGCTACTTCAATAAAGTAGCAGCATTTGGCCTGAACATATTCAGATACAATCTTCTCTCCACCATAAAACTAAATGGCTGCCTGGCAGTCAGCCTTGATGGTTACTTATTATGAATTTTTTTTTCTCTTCACAGTTAAACTGCATAAATGCAAATATGTAAAGTTAATCTAAGATTTTGATTACAGTTCAAAGTTGTTTTATTAGTGCTTACAAACTAAAAGTTTTCTGATGTCTTATGTACCACTGCCATTAGTTTTCTCTAGTCAAGGTGGTCAGTTTGATTTCTGTTATTACTGTGAGAAATAGGTAATACCCTTTTCTGTTGAAGGCTCTTGTTTTTAGAAAATTAAACATTTAAGTTTTTGACTACCTTTGAAAACCATTACTTGTTAAGGAACTCGTAATGACAAGGTTTAGAGAGGAAGTTAGTAATACTACTTTGGGACAGGGTTCCTAGCATATTTAATCATGCGGGTGTTTTTGAAAATTATTTTGGAACAGGAGCTTCAGTTGTGTCGACAATTGATAATGTTGCCACTATAATAAGATTGCAGATTTAGTGAATGCTTACCTAAATTTTACTTAAAGAAACAAGTTTTATTTATTTATATTGAACATTCTAGATGGGGAAATGAGTGTGTATTACACTTTTATAAGGATTTATCTAAGGGAATATAAATTAATGTTTTGTATCTCCTTATGTAAAATTAAGACTCTTTAAGAATAACATTTTTATTTATACTTTATTAAATCTTTGCACTACTTACTGTATGTTTTCACATGTTTATTACTCTTGGCATTGTTATTTAACTGCTCCTCATCCTCACTTAAGATTGATTTAGCTAAACATATACAGTGAGTATGAAATATAACTTTTTTTAAAGGGTGAAGTTGAACAAATTGCTATGATGAAACCAAAAGGCCAGACTGAACACGATGAGGGTATGCTTGAATATTTAGAAGATATAATTGGTTGTGGACGGCTAAATGAACCTATTAAAGTCTTGTGTCGGAGAGTTGAAATATTAAATGAACACAGAGGAGAGAAGGTGAATCTTCTGTAGACTTTGATTGTAAATCAGTGTTTGATTTATGATTTGACAAATTATACTAAGATACTCATATATCTTATATTCAAAGTATGTACTAACATTTAAGATGAACATTCTCCTTGTTAATTGTTTTTATCTAATGATGGCATATTTTAAGTTCATATTGTGCATATGAAGTGTGTGCTCAGACTTTAAACTTTTAATTTCTATAGTTAAACAGGGTAAAGATGGTGGAAAAGGAAAAGGATGCCTTAGAAGGAGAGAAAAATATAGCTATCGAGTTTCTTACCTTGGAAAATGAAATATTTAGGAAAAAGAATCATGTTTGTCAATATTATATGTAAGTGCCTTAATTTATCAGTTTTTAACCATTGAGTCAAAGCCCTTCTCTTTTCCTAAAGAAACATGAAGACTGAAGTGAAAAAAATCTCTAAACATTGTTTTATGTGACTGGACATGGTAGTTTATGCCTGTAATTCCATTACTTTGGGAGGCAAGGGTAGGAGGATCACTTGAGGCCAGGAGTTCAAGACCAGCCTGGGCAATATAGCAAGACCCTATCTCTACAAAAAAAATTATGTGGTAAATTTATCACATGTGAGGGCAATCTGACTGCGATATCTGTCACCCCATTGATCACTAGGGTTGAATTTATTAAATTGGGCTTATTTATCCGTTCATTGAAGTTGACTTTTTAGTATCCTACATTAAGTTGAAAGGTGGGTTCGCGGGTATTACTATAGTTAGTATTTTTACATCTGTACTTTTAAAAATTCATGTAATAGCACAGATCTGAATTTTTTTTCCACTTACAATGAACTTTTTTGAGACAGGTCTTGCCCTGTCACCCAGGGTAGAGTACAGTATGCGATCACAGCTCACTGCAGTCTCAACCTTTCTGACTCAGTTGATCCTCCCACCTCCACTTCATGAGTGGCTGGGACTATAGGGCATACAACACCTGGCTTATTATTATTGTTGCTGGGTTTTTGTTTTTCTTTTTTTTTTGGTAGAGATGGGGTTTCGCCATTTTGCCCAAGCTGGTCTCAAACTCCTGGGTTCAGGCAGTCTGCCTGCCTCAGCCTCCTAAAGTGCTGGGATTACAGGTGGCAGCCACGGCATTGGTGGAGTGAAACCTATTTTTGTTCCTAAATTCTAGCGTTGACCCAGGGGATTTTATCCTCCATAGCCTAGGTAGTCACATATTGACTGTAGTTAATAATATTTTAGAAACAGCTAATTTTACTAAAATTGTTACACGGTTTTAGAAATGGCATTTTAGGAGCTTCAATTACTTTTTGTTTTCCTCCCTCTAGTTATGATTTGCAGAAACGAATTGCTGAAATGGAAACTCAAAAGGAAAAAATTCATGAAGACACCAGAGAAATTAATGAGAAGAGCAATATACTATCAAATGAAATGAAAGCTAAGAATAAAGATGTAAAAGATACAGAAAAGTAATAATATTTTGGAAAGTACTAAAAGTATTTAGATTTAGTTAATTTTATTACGCGTGTATTTATATATAAACTTATTGCCAACACATGAGTGTAAGATGTTTGCCAGCATATCAAGTGCTGGCCCCCTTGCTGGGGATGGGAAAGAAACTTGCCTTGCATCCAGTTCATTATTACAGATCAAATGCCCAACTCTGAAGTCTTAGAACTATGGGGATGCTACCCCCTAGTGGTGTAGCACAGTAACAAACTATAAAAATAGCATTTGACTTGACAGGATAATCTTTTAATAATCCACAAATCTGATAGAGGGGTAGGATTTGGGTGTTTCTAGATCGATTTTTAAGGATTTTATCATGTCCCTACTTTATGCCATTTTTCAATGATACTAGTATCTAATTATTTTAAAGAATAAAAAATTTGTATACTAAGTTTATTGTATAGTAACTTGGAAGTATATTCATAAAAGTTTTAAAAAAAATTTTCTGTGGTAAGATTTTTATATACCTAGACATTGTGGTCACTAGAAAATGTGGTATTTTCCCTCCAACTTAGAAGGGCAAAATAGCTCTCATCATGACAAATATAGGCACTTCTTCAACTGTGGGGAGAGGGATCATCTTGGAATAGGGAAGCTTAGGATCCTGCCTTATTAAGAGCTTGGACATATTTATAGAGGAAGTGTTACAGGTAGGAAATATAACATGGCTTTAAAATATCTGAACATTCAAAATAATGACTAATAATAATATACTTGCTTTGCTAGGAAACTGAATAAAATTACAAAATTTATTGAGGAGAATAAAGAAAAATTTACGCAGCTAGATTTGGAAGATGTTCAAGTTGGAGAAAAATTAAAACATGCAAAGAGTAAAGCCAAAAAACTGGAGAAGCAACTTCAAAAAGATAAAGAAAAGGTAGGTGTTAGGAAAAAAAGTCTTAAAATTTGATGTATGAATATCATATCTCGTTTTCATAGATGTGTTTGCCCCTTATTGTGTAAGAGAATGAATTAATATTCTAAATGTTAGATTTGTCTCTCAACATGATTCTACCCCACCAAGGGAAATCTTGCTTTCATTGACTTTGTTTTGCAGGAGGTTTTTTGCTTGGTTTTGGAGTTTTATAGAGATGGGGTCTCAGTATGTTTTCCAGGCTAGAGTGCAATGATATGATTGTAGTCTTGAATGCCTGGGTTTAAGCAATCCTCCTACCTCAGCCTCCCAAAGTAACTTGGACTACAGGTGTCAGCCATTGCTCCCAGGTCGACTTTGAGTTTTATTATAATAAAACTCAAGTTTAAAATAACAATAATATATGTTATTAGGAAAACATTTACCAAATCAGCAATTCCATTTTGGTGTTAATTTTGATTTTCTTTTTCAAGTAGTTTTTAGAGATCTTTAGATGAGGTATCACAGACTTAAAAATATTGCCTGTCTTCTACAAAAACTAAGCTAACAGGATCAGAACAGGACTTTTCCCTTAAGAATTACCGATGTTGGCCTTTTAGCTGGAACCGTCGTCTTCCAGCAATTCGCCAAAATGACAAACAGAAAGGGAAAGAGGAGAGGCACCCAATATATGTTTTCTAGGCATTTTAGAAAACATGGAGTTGTTCCTTTGGCCACACATATGTGAATCTATAAGAAAGGTGATATTGTAGACATGGTAACAGTTGTTACCATGGCAAAACTGGAAGCGTCTACAATGTTACTCAGCATGCTTTTGGCATTGTTGTAAACAAACAAGTTGGGGCAAGATTCTTGCCAAGAGAGTTAATGTGCATATTGAGTACATTAAGCACTCCCGAGATAGCTTCCTGAAACTCGTGAAGGAAAATGATGAGAAAAAGAAAGAAGCCAATGAAAAAGGTACCTGGGTTCAGCTGAAGTGCCAGCCTGCTCCACCCAGAGAAACACACTTAATGAGAACCAATGGGAAGGAGCCTGAGTTGCTGGAATCTATTCCGCATGTGTTCATGGCATAATAGGTGTTAAAAAAAAAAAAAAAAAAAAAAAACCTCTAGACTGTTTAAAACAAACACACACACACACACCCCACCCCCACCCCCGCAAAACCAAAGTTGGCCAGGCATAATGACTTACACCTGTGTTCCTGGTGTTTTGGGAGGCCAAGGTTGGAGAATTGCTAGATGCCAGGAGTTTAAGACCACCTAGGTAAGATAATAAGATCCCGTCTTTACAAAAAGATTAAAAATTAGTCAGGTGTAATCTATTCCTCATGCGTTCATGGCATAATAGGTGTTTAAAAAAAAAGACCTCTCGACTGTTAAAAACACACACACACAATCACAAAACCAATGTTGGCCAGGCATAATGGCTTACACCTGTGTTCCTGGTGCTTTAGGAGGCCATGGTTGGAAAATTGCTTGATACCAAGAGTTTAAGCCCACCTGGGTAATATAATAAGATCCTGTCTCTACAAAAATATTAAAAATTAGCCAGATGTGGTAGACTATGCCTATAAGTCCTTCCTAGTCAGGAGACTGAAGCAGCAGCATCCTTTGAGTTCAAGGTTGCAGTGAACAGTGATCAAGCCACTACATCCAGCCTGGGTGACAAAGTGAGACTCTGTATCTTAAAAAAAAGGAGAGATAGGAAAACTCATAATTTGGAGTCTCTTAAGCCATGTTCATGTTCATAGCTCTATCATATATAAATAGGTAGGACACCTTAATCTCAGCCCCTCAAAAAAAAGCTTTGTTCCATATGGTTGCAGAATAATTACAGATTAGGCTCTGCTTTACACTATAAGCATTTTCGAAATGTATTTCTTCACAAAATACTTTCTGCTTAGCACAGCTGATAAATATGTTGTCGGTGTTTAAGGAAATAGCATTTTGGGAATTGTTGAACTTCACTGAAACTAGATGCTCAGAGTAAAGAAAATAACAAGGTGCTTTGGGGGTAACCCCCGAATTGGGCAGACTTAGCTAAGTGTAACTGTTACAGAGTCATTAGCCTTTGGGCATAGAATGTGATTATTATCAGAAGATGTTAATGGAATAAAATACTAGCCCTACATGGTGACTCTGGAAGAGTAAAGTTGTGAACGATTTTAGGATTGGGGAGATGGTAAATATAATTTGTGGTAAGTTGTGATATACCAGGAAGGATAGTTTAGAAAATTCTGTGTAGTCATATTTATAGCTAAAGAAGAACAATTACAACCTGAAATCAGGAGAGAAGGATGACAGACCTAAGGCCCTGCCAGAGAGAATTTTCCTCTATAAGAAATTAGGTGTTTTTAGAAGTAATTTTACCATTAGATTGAGAGAATATAGAAATTATAGTAAATGGCTGGGAAAATACATTAAAGTTAGCCAATTTAACTCTGATTATAAAGAAAACGACTAGAGGTCCCTGAGAAATGCCTTTGAATAAGTTAATATTGATAGTATTGGGTAGCATAAAGCTGTAGGCTCCTATAACTTGTTTTTTAATCTCAGGTTGAAGAATTTAAAAGTATACCTGCCAAGAGTAAAAATATCATAAATGAAACAACAACAAGAAACAATGCCCTTGAGAAGGAAAAAGAAAAAGAAGAAAAAAGATTAAAGGAAGTTATGGATAGCCTTAAACAGGAAACACAAGGGCTTCAGAAAGAAAAAGAAGTAAGATTATTTTTATTAATCAGTGTTTGTTTTGGTGGCCTTTTTATTTTTAACTTAAAGATTATTTTTGGCTGAATGCCATGGCTCATGGCTATAATCCCAGCATTTTGAGAAGCTGAGGCAGGTGGATCACAAAGACAGGAGTTCAAAAACAGCCTGGCCAAGATGGTGAAACCCGTTCTCTACTAAAAATAAAAAATTAGCCGGGCGTGGTGGCAGGCGCCTGTAATCCCAGCTACTCGGGAGGCTGAGGCAGAGAATCACTTGAACCCAGGAGGCAGAGGTTGCAGTGAGCCAAGATCGTGCCACCGCACTCCAGCTTGGGTGACAGGGCAAGACTCTGTCTCAAAAAAAGATTATTTTTTCAAAAATACTGAAATCTGAACTGGTAAGTTTAAACTTTTAATACCCAACATTCCTAAAACTAGTCAACCTAGACTTAGACTACTCTTTTAGTTCCTGCTGTCCTGTTTTTTTTTTAAATAAAGTTAATGAGAATTTGTAGTAGTAGTAGCAGATGATGTGATGTCAAATACAGTACCTTGATTATTATATATGCCACTCCTAAGCAAGTTGAATCAGCATCCTGTTTTGTTGCCAACTGTGAAAGTGTAAAGCTTCTATAGCTCTTGTGTGTTAAAAGCTGTGGCTCTTGTTTCAGTTTGTGGTTCAAAGCCTAGCTCAATCACTTACTGTCTCTGTTCTTGTGCTGATTGTTATGTCTCCAAGTCATCTTCCTTAAAATGAGGGAGAATATATCTACTTTGTGAAAATAAAGAATAAATATAGAAGTACCAAGAAAGAAAATGTTAGCTATAATCTTAGCACTTTATTCATAAAACAAGAGAGTGTGAAGTTGTCAGATTCATATGTATTATCATCCCAACAAGAGTAAAGTATAAAATTAGCTATCTTTGTTTATATGTACCACAGCATTTTGACAGTGCTGAGCATGTTAAATACATGCTTGAATGGATAATAGCAGTTGACTGCATTAAAAAGTCATGGACTTTTAAATAGAGTCTGCTTTGGAGTATGGACATGTTCTAATGTCATACTAGAAAACTTTACAAGTAGAATACCTGTGTGATAAAGTAGCAATGGATAATGCAGTAGTTTTCATGATGGAACACTTTATGGTTAGTGGATTTTCACTGTTTGTTCACTTAATATATATTGAATATACATGTGCCCTGCACCCCATGTTAATGACAAAACTAGGCCTTAAATGTCTTCATTCCTCAGCATAATCATCTACCTCACGAAGCTCTTGTGAACTCAATTGGGAAGAGACTGTATAGTGAATATTGACAAGTAGGCAAAAACTAAATCTAGTCCACTTGTAAGACTTTTTATATCTATATACTATGCTTGTAGAATCTCCTTTCTTAAATTGAACATAAAATATGGTTTTATTTCAGTTTAGGTTTGAAAGTACATATCTGTCCAGATTTAATGAACTCATATTTTAACAGAGTCGAGAGAAAGAACTTATGGGTTTCAGCAAATCAGTAAATGAAGCACGTTCAAAGATGGATGTAGCCCAATCAGAACTTGATATCTATCTCAGTCGTCATAATACTGCAGTGTCTCAATTAACTAAAGCCAAGGAAGCTCTAATTGCAGCTTCTGAGACTCTCAAAGAAAGGAAAGCTGCAATCAGAGATATAGAAGGAAAACTCCCTCAAACTGAACAAGAATTAAAGGAGGTAAGTCTTTGCTTCTCTATTGCATCAGAACATCATTTGTCAGCTTCAGTTTTATACATTTGTTGTTTTTAATCTCAACATCTAAGGTGACTAGTCATAGATAAATTTTCTTTGTTTTGTATAATCTCAAAAGAATGAAGTCAGCATTTCAGTATTCCGTATGTGAATTGAGAGTATCAAGAAACTAACTATATTCTCCCCAGAAGCATTATACAGTAAATCACCCTCACCACCCCACTGTGGAAATCATTTAAACAAAAGAAAGTTTGTGTTTCTTTAAATCTTAAGTATAGACAGTTTATTTAAAGATAAATAAAAAACATAAGTGTGTATATACTTATACAAACTATCTTAGTATGTTTTTGGTTTTGAATTTATGGATGTAGTTTCTTTACTGGCATTCCAAAATGTTATAAACTAACCAAGATATGTAGCTTAGCTCATCAGTGCCCGTCCCCCATCCTTGAGTGAATTAGATGTTTAAGGAATTTCATAAACTTTAAAATACTCTCCAAAGCCTCAGTAGGCAAGGTGGCAATAAAAAAAATTCTGTTTGAAGTGAAATTGTACTGAAAATAAATGAGTCTTTTTTCATTTTAGTAAATGCATGCCATTTGGTCATCAGGGAATTTCATGACCATGTAGAATTCAAATGTAAATTAAGTTAGATCCAGTGACTACTTCTATCTTCCTGGTGACTCAGTTTCTTTTGGGATGAATTTTGTCAGTAACTTGGTTTAAACTTTATCCCAGTGCAGTGAGTAAGAGAAATAATTTAAATCTAGTAGATGGAGGAGAATACCAGTTAGAAAAGATGGCTGCTGCTAAGTTGAAGATTGAGAAACTGAGAGGTTGTGTTTATGTGTGCATGTGTGTGGTTCCTCTCTTCTTGGGGGCCTGGCACTTTTGTATAGCAATAGGACTATCCAGTCATCTTTCTCCCCCATTATTTAGCTAAAATCAAAGCACAGCATAACCATAGTCCTGCCCAGTCATTCATACCTTGGATCCTCTTTCGACGTCTGCTTTTAAAGGGCAGAGCTTAAGAATTAAGGCACACTTATATATAACTATGTAGTGTCAAACTGGGATTTCCACAGCCCCAGCTCTACTTTATCAGGATGAACTGCTCCTGGAACAATATTACATTTATGTTTTCTTTTATTGTCCCAAGTAATTTATGCCTCTTTTAAACCCATCCCTATTTTCCACAACCAAACCACAATTCCAGTATAGCTGCTCAGTTTCTGTTCAAGTTTTTATTGTTAGTCGTTCTTTTCTTTCTTGTTATTAAAGCATTACAACTAACTCAGTGCTATGATTGGTCATATTTAGGAGTTAACACTTGTGAATTTTATTTTCACTTTTAGAAAGAAAAAGAACTTCAAAAACTTACACAAGAAGAAATAAACTTTAAAAGTTTGGTTCATGATCTCTTCCAAAAAGTTGAAGAAGCAAAGAGCTCATTAGCAATGAATCGAAGTAGGGGGAAAGTCCTTGATGCAATAATTCAAGAAAAAAAATCTGGCAGGATTCCAGGAATATATGGAAGATTGGTAAAGTCGATTTTGGGGGGGCATGGCTGTAGATTTTTTTTAAGCAAGTGTAACTTATTTTTTTGCCTTGACTTAAACAACTGTATTTCAAGTATCACTCACTATATATAAAATAACATTCATTTTGTTTTCAGGCACATTTATTTTTAAACATTTTGCTCTTACAGTTTTTTGTTTACTTAGCTTTAGATAAATACAATTATTTCATACATATCCAGAAAAATATTAGTAATGACACACAAACTTAAAACCACTTTATCCTTTTTTTTAAAAATGAGAATTTAGCCTGTCACAATGATGTGTGCCTGTAGTTCCAGCTGTTGGGTAGGCTGAGGCAGAAGGATCACTTGAGCCTTGGAGTTCAAGTCCATCCCGGGCTCCTTCAAGACTGTTTTTTAAAAAATGAAAATTAAAAAAAAAAAATAAGAATTTGATATATTTGGGGTTTCATAACATTTTACTAAGGTTTTGGCTTGCATTTAGGGATGTAACAAGGGATAATCTAAAAATCCAAGACCAGCAATAGTGAGGACCATTACTGCTCCTGAGCCATGAGGGAAGCGAGTTGTGTTCCAGAGGAAATGGGGAAAATAGATACCTTAACCCCACCCATTTTCTGTCCTCCAGTCTTAGCTGAAACCTCACATTGGCTGAAGCTGGAGAGTCAAAGGAGCCAGTTTATGCAGTCCTTAAATCAGGCTTTTAGAGAAGGGAACAGAGTGATTCAGAGGGCAAATAAAAAATTACCCAACATGATTGCTTCTACATCTTGTATCAAGAGAGTTCCACCTTATTTTCTTGAGGATAAACACAGTTGGATCCTATTCATTTGCTCTCAAAGAAAGCCCAAACCGGTGAATGTTGCTAGATAGCTATGTAATAGATTGATAAACAGATAAATGTGTTGCATCGGGATTTACATAATTTTAGATGCTTTTCAATAATTAAGTTTTCTGAGTTTTTCTGCTTGCTGTCCATTTAGGTTTCACAGCTTCACATTGTTTTCATAAAATGAAAACATTTTTTTATTTTTATTTTTTGTTTGTTTTGTTTTTTCTGTTTTGTTTTTGGTTTTGAGACGGAGTTTCACTCGTTACCCAGGCTGGAGTGCAATGGCACGATCTCGGCTCACCACAACCTCCGCCTCCTGGGTTCAGGCAATTCTCCTGCCTCAGCCTCCTGAGTAGCTGGGATTACAGGCATGTGCCACCATGCCCAGCTAGGAAAACAGTTTTTTCATTTTGTGCTCATTAGAAATTGAAGCTTCATATTCATAAACTTCTACATATTTTGTTGTGTACTCTTTTGTGCCCTTTAAAACCATGTATACATAGTTTTTCAATTAAAAGAACTTTTTAAAACTTGATGAATGAAATGGTCCTGTGCTTTTTGCCTAACTCTTTTTTCCCCCTCCTCTTAATTATTAGGGGGATTTAGGAGCCATTGATGAAAAATATGATGTGGCTATATCATCCTGTTGTCATGCATTAGACTACATTGTTGTTGATTCTATTGATACAGCTCAAGAATGCGTAAACTTCCTTAAAAGACAAAACATTGGAGTTGCAACCTTCATAGGTTTAGATAAGGTAGGTATTCCTAATAATCTACCTGTAATTGAATTTTTAAGTGCTAAGTGGTTTTTTCTTTCTGGATTCTAGCTTTTTCTTAATGGTTACTCAGCGAACACCTAATGGGTTTTTAGGATTATTTTATGTTCTGGGGTTATATGATTACAAAAAATTGTTTGACATATTACAGTGTCTCCACTAAAGGAATATACATTCCAGAGTTAAAAGGAAAACCTTTATTGAGATAATTTACCTCCAATAAAATTTAACATTTTAGGCTAGGTGCAGTGGCTTATGCCTGTAATCCTAGCACTTTGGGAGGCCAAGGTGGGCAGATCACCTGAGGTCAGGCGTTTGAGACCAGCCTGGCCAACATGGCAAAACCCCATCTCTACTAAAAATACAAAAATTAGCCAGGCATGGTGGCAGGCACCTGTAATCTCAGCTACTCAGGAGGCTGAGGCAGGAGAATTGCTTAAACCTGTGTGGAGGTTGCAGTGAACCTAGATTATGCCACTGAGCTCCAGTCTGGGCGACAGACTCAAAAAACAATCATTTTAAAGTATACAGTTCAGTGGGTTTTAGTATATTCACAATGTTGTTCACCTATAACCACTATCTGATTCCAGGATATTTTTATCACTCCCAGAAAGAAACCCCATAGACAGTATCAGTCACTCCCTACACGCCTTCCCCCACCAAACACTAATCTACTTTTTTGTCTCTATAGATTTAGCTACATATAAATGGAATCGTACAATATGTGGCCTTTTTATACAGCTACATTTACTTAGCAGGTTTTCAGGTTCATCTGTGTTGTAGCACATATCAGTACTCATTCCCTTTTATTGCCAAATGGTATTCTGTTTGACGGGTATGCATCATTTTGTATAACCATTTTTCAGTTGATGGATGTTAGTGTTTTCACTTTTTGGCTGCTTTGGCAATACTTCTGTTAGGAACATTTGTGTACAGGTTTTTGAGTGAACATGTATTTGAATTCTCTTGGGTATGTACCTAGGGTAGAACTGCTGGGTCATATGGAAAGAGTAGTAGTTTCCATGTAATTCTATGTTTAACTTTCTGAAGAACTGTCAAGACTCCATAGTGGCTGTACCATTTCCCACAAACATGTGTAAGGGTTCCATTTCTTTACATCCTTGTTAACACTTGTTATGGTATATCTTTTTTGTTATAGTCATCTTAGTGAATATGAAGTGTATCTCATGGTTTTGATTGGGATTTTCCTCATGACTTATGATAGTAAAAGTCTTTTCATGTGCTTGGCCATTTGTTTATCTTCCTTGGAGACATATCTTTTCAAATCCTTTGCCCGTTTTTTAATTGGTTTCTCTTTTCTTTATTGTTGAGTTGTAGGATTTGTTTGTTCTGAATACAAGTCTCTTGTGAGATACGATTTACAGATATTTTAACCCATTCCTTGGATTGTATTTACACTTTCTTGATGGTATCCTTTGAGGCACAAAAGTTTTTAATTTTGATAAATTTCAATTTATCCTTTTTTCCTTTGGTTGCTTGTGTTTGGGGTATCATATCTAAGAAACTACTGCCTAAGCTAAGATCACAGTGATTTACTAAGAGTTTTATATAGTTTTAGCTTTATATTTAGGTTTTAATCTATTTTGAGTTAATTTTTTTATGTGATACAAAGTAGGGATCCAACTACTCTTTCCATGTGGCTATCCAGTTATTTCAGCACCATTTGTTGGAAAGATTTTGCTTTACTCTGTTGAATTTTCTTGGCATCCTTATTGAAACCACCCAACCATTAATGTAAAGGTTTATTTCTGGGTTTTCAGCTGTATTACTTGTGCTGGTATAGCATACTGTCTTGATTATTGTAGCACTATAATAAGTTTTGAAAACAGGAAGCCTGAGTCCTCTAATTTTGTTCTTTATCGTATTGGCTGTTCTGGGTCCCTGGAATTTGTATATATGAATTTTAAGATCCAAATGGTCAATTAGTGCCACAAAAAAAGGGGATGTGTAATTGGGATTTTGATACAGGTTGTATTGAATCTGCAGATCCGTTTAGATGATATTGCCATCTTAATAATATTAAATCTTTAGATACACAAACATGGGATGTCTTCCATTTATTTAGGTCTAATTTTGTAACTTTTGTGTACAATTCTTGTTTCTTTTGTTAAATTATTCCTATGGTTTGTTTTTTGTTTTTGTTTTTGTTTTTGTTTTTTTTTTTACTTTTACTTTTAGATGGCTGTATGGGCAAAAAAAATGACCGAAATTCAGACTCCTGAAAATACTTCTCGTTTATTTGATTTAGTAAAAGTAAAAGATGACAAAATTCGCCAAGCTTTTTATTTTGCTTTACGAGATACCTTAGTAGCTGACAACTTGGATCAAGCCACAAGAGTAGCGTATCAAAAAGATAGAAGATGGAGAGTGGTAACTTTACAGGGACAAATCATAGAACAGTCAGGTAATAGTGTTGTTGTTTTTTTTTCTCCCAGCATTGACTTCATTTAATCTTGTTGGGGAGACATCTAAAGCTGACTTCTCTCCCCTGTTTTCCAGGTACAATGACTGGTGGTGGAAGCAAAGTAATGAAAGGAAGAATGGGTTCCTCACTTGTCATTGAAATCTCTGAAGAAGAGGTCAGCATATCTAAAATTGTAGTCAGACTTTTCTTTTAAAAAAAAATAGCTTTACTGAGATGTATACATACTACAAAATTTGGCCATTTTAAGTATGGTGTACTAAAATTATAGAAAATTCAATCTATTAAAGTTTACTAGGAATTTTTCATGTAAAGCCATTTAATTTAAAGTTCTATAAAACAAAATATTAAATTAGAAAATATACACTGAAAATATATTTTTTAATTAGTACATTTGGATCATATGGATATTCCATAATTGTTTCTGATTTACATTTAATGTATTGGGTTTTTTTTTCTTTTTTGCATTATTGCTATATTACATAATTTAGTTCAGAAAATTCTTTATAATTATAGCAAAGACTTCTTGATGCACATCTCAACTTAAAGTATTTTATACTTTTTTCCTCCTCAAAAACATGTTCTTAGATGTCCTGAATACCTTTTTCCAAAGTATTGTACTTAATTTCCCCCTTCCCATATTTTGAAAATATGAGTTTATATCCTTCCACTCAAGTATTTGAATGCTCTGCCTTCACTGAAATAATAGGTGACTGTACAAGACTTAGTTACCTTTCCAACTGATTATTTGATCAAGAAATTACTTGGTCATCTCCTGAACTTTTGATTGGAATTAGAACTGGGTGGTTTGATTTTTGTTCTAGTCTTTAAGATTAGAAGTTTTAGGCCAGGCATGGTGGCTAACGCCTGTAATTCCAGCACTTTGGGAGGCCGAGGTGGTTCGATCACAAGATCAGGAGTTCAAGACCAGCCTGGCCAACATAGTGAAACCCCGTCTCTACTAAAAACAAATTAGCCCGTGTGGTGGCACGTACCTGTAGTGTCAGCTACTCAGGAGGCTGAGGCAGGAGGATCGCTTGGACCCAGAAGGCAGAGGTTGCAGTGAGTTGAGTCTGTGCCATTGCATTCTAGCCTGGGAAACTGAGTGAGACTCTGTCGCTCAAAAAAAAAAAAAAAAAAAAAAAAGAAAAGAAAAGAAAAAAAGATCAGAAGTTTTAGTTTTCTTTGTAAGTTGACTTTCCTGTCAATCTGAAATGGCTCTTAGGGAAAACTTTCTTTGTAGGTAAACAAAATGGAATCACAGTTGCAAAACGACTCTAAGAAAGCAATGCAAATCCAAGAACAGAAAGTACAACTTGAAGAAAGAGTAGTTAAGTTACGGCATAGTGAACGAGAAATGAGGAACACACTAGAAAAATTTACTGCAAGCATCCAGGTGCGTGCGTGCGTGCATGCGTGTGTGTGTATATTAACTGAAAACTGTTGGGATTCAATAGGAATTTATCAGAACCATTTTGGTATTTGCTTACAATTTATAATATATATAAGGGAGGGAGGGAGAAGGATCTGTAGGCAGATCTAACTCTTGTTGATCTTATTTCCCTGAGTACTAACTGATTGATAATGCCCTGTCACAATGTTGCTCCAGACACAGCTATTCCTGTTTTCCATTTTAACTCCATAGAAACATGACTTGCCTTAACAACGATATGACCCTTTATTTTTAATCTTTTCAAAGTGGAATATTTTCTTAATTACGAAAAAGCTATGCATGCCCACTGTTTTTTTTAATAAGTTTTCAGAAAATACCCAGATGATCATCACCTTCAGTTTTGATGTATGTTCTTCAACTTTTCTAATATCTAGTTTGCATTTGTAATATATATATGTGGTAGATATATGTATATATATAAAGTATGCATATGGCTTTTTTAATGTCATATTAACTTTTTTTTAATAAATTACAGTTTTCTTTCCAAGCCAGTATAAATTTACTTTGTTCTTAATTGCTTTAGAACATTTTATTTGTACCACAATTTGACAGAGGTTTTTCTGTATTATTATGTACATGGCTGTGTTAAAAAAAAATCCTTGGGGGTAACATTCATTCAGTTATTTCCTTAGATTTCAAAAATTACAGGTATCACACCATATGTGTACAATGTTTAAGGCATTTGTTACATAATGCCAGATTATTTTCAAAAAAGGTTATAAGTCATGCACCACTAAGAGCATATTCAAATAATTATTTTTCTGAGTCTTTGAACACTAGTGGTCTAAATAAGTTTGCTTCCTTGTAAACAGAAATGTGGCATTCCAACTTGTCTTTATAATTTTGTGTTTGTTGGCCATTTTCATTTTTTGTATCAATGGTGCATGTCTTTTGCCCTTTTCCTATTGGTGTTTCTTTTTCTTGAAGATTTTAAGTGCCCTTTTTAAAATTCACAATGTTTAAAGCAAATGTTAAAATATTGACCTCAAATGTTAAAACTCCTCTCTAGCGTTTAATAGAGCAAGAAGAATATTTGAATGTCCAAGTTAAGGAACTTGAAGCCAATGTACTTGCTACAGCCCCTGACAAAAAAAAGCAGAAATTGTTAGAAGAAAACGTTAATGCTTTCAAAACAGGTATGTTTAAAGATAGACTTTTTTTTTTTTTTTTTTTTTTTGGTCAAAAACAGCTTTTTAAAGCTTGCAATATTTAAGTAGCAGAAGCTAAGTATATTCAAGTCATTGCACTAAATATTATGGTTTTTAATACTAAAAAGTAAGTGCTATTAGTCTCATTTGACAAATAAGGAAATTGAGGCACAGAGGTTTTTGTTTTTGTTTTTAAATATAATTTGCCTAAGGTCACACAGCACGTGGTAGTATAGAAGCAGGTGTTACAGTCTGATTTTTAATTTCACACTTTTTATACCTTGTCCCTAATCTTTCCAAAACCCCTTCAAGATAGTAGTTACAGATTTAGAAAAACTAAATCACTCCAATAACACAGGGAATAAGTGGTATGCATTCAAAGAAAAACAATGCTTAGTTGAAAACTTAAAATACATATATTTTCTTTCTTTCAAAACTTCTTGTGCACATATAGACATGTAAGTGTTCTACCAAAATAGAATCTTTAAGCAGGAAAAGGAATCTACAGGCAAAAATGGCTTTGTAGCTTTAATTGAAATCCCCTGATCACATACCTGATCAGCTGTGCTTGTCTTTCCATGTTGGTTTCAATCAAACATAGATGTACATCTTACTGAGAGAGGAGATGGTGGGTTATGCCACAGTCCCCTTCCAGGCTTACAGAATCTTAGCTAGTGACTCCAGCAGACACAGCAAGCTTCATTTTATTTATTTATTTTTTTTTTTGAGACGGAGTTTCGCTCTTGTTACCCAGGCTGGAGTGCAATGGCGCGATCTCGGCTCACCGCAACCTCCGCCTCCTGGGTTCAGGCAATTCTCCTGCCTCAGCCTCCTGAGTAGCTGGGATTACAGGCACACACCACCATGCCCAGCTTATTTTTTGTATTTTTAGTAGAGACGGGGTTTCACCATGTTGACCAGGATGGTCTCGATCTCTTGACCTTGTGATCCACCCGCCTCGGCCTCCCAAAGTGCTGGGATTACAGGCTTGAGCCACCGCGCCCGGCCTCAAGCTTCATTTTATTAAGAAGGATTCCTGTTGCAGTTTGCTTCATGAGCCAAGGAAGACAAATACTGATTAACCATCCCAAAGAACCAATGAGAGTGGAATTGGAGCAATTATCCAACTGCTCCCAAAATGAGGGGATTTTCTTCTAAAAGTAAAAGATATTAAAGTGTTGACACATTTGTACAATACATATCAAACGTTCATTTATACTCATATTAATTTGTATATATATGTCTCTCTATATATCTAATATTCAGGCACTCACGTAGCATCTGCTACTGGCCAGGCTTTGTTTTAGGTCATATTGATAGAGCAGTAAACAAAAATAGTTTCTCTTTCCAAGGAGCACACATGTAAGATGGTACATATTTGAATGGAGACCCAAAGAAAGTGTGAGTGGTAAACTGTGTATATTTGAGAGAAAAGCATTCCAAGAGGAGTATAAAGGAGCAAAGGCTGAGGTAGGAGTATACTGGTAATACAAACCATTGTGGTTAGAATAAAGGACAGAGGATCCCAGATCCTCTGGGGCCTTCAACCACACTCCCCTTTCCCTACAAGTACCCATAGCAGCAGCTTCTCAACGGTCGGTTGAGAAGCCAAAATGTTTATCTGTGCCATTAATGGGAACATTTTCATGGAGAGACTGCAAGAATCTGTGTTTCATCCTTACTTGAAAAGGAATCCTTGACTTTATTGGGAGCTCTTTATATCTTAGAAATGATGTATATTATCAGTAGACTCTGTTAATGTCTCATGTGGAGGGCCCATTTGTGTGAGCATATCTTTAAGATTCAATATTTTCTTTTCCATTCATTGAAGTTTTAAAAGTATATTACACTGGCTAATGGCAGAGAAATTGAGATGCCATTACAGTAATTCAGGCAAGATGCGACTCATAGCATATTTTTTAACTCTTGAACATATTCATATTTTTAAATAAACAGGCTACAGTAAACCTTTATGTCTAAATCTGTACAAACATTTTATATTTAAGGTAAATATACAATGGGCTAGGCATGGTGGCTTATGCCTATACTCCCAGCACTTTGGGAGGCTGAGACAGACGGATCAATTGGGGTCAGGAGTTTGAGACCAGCCTGGCCAACAGGGTGAAACCCTGTCTCTACTAAAAATAAATTAGCCAGGTGTGGTTGGTGGCACACACCTGTAATCCCAGCTACATAACAGGGTGAGCCTGGAAAATAGCTTGAACCTGGGAGATGGAAGTTGCAGTGAGCCAGTATCACACCACTGCACTCCAACCTGGGCTGCAGAGCAAGACTCCGTTTCACAAAAAAGGCAAATTGTTAAATATAGAAGAGTGACGTCAGAATTGTTGGCTACACATGCCACAGCTTTTCCTTTCTAATTCTAGTTAGACATACTACTGTAGGTGTTAAAAAAGAAATGCACTGCAGGTCCTTGAAAACAAGAAGGAAAATACTCTGTTGAATTTCTTTTGGAAGGGTATTCAGGGATAAGCCTTCCTAGCTGCATGCCTGATCCCGCAATCACTGTGAGTGGTGCTGCTGGCTGTCAAGCAGCTGTTGCTCTACCCTACAAGTGAGCCAAGCACACAGGCACAGCCTAACAATTTCAGCCACGAAGATCATTACTGTGAGCAAGTTAATCCCATCAACAAATGGAGTAACTTAGACCTGAAAGAAGTGATTACCAGTGTTAGCAATATATAGGACTTTTAAATGTCTATGTTTAATATTCTCAAGAAAGTAAGGAGCCATCCATAAGCCCCCCAAAAAGTATGGTTTTGTTTTGTTTTTTTTGCTTTGCTTTTGTTTTGTTTTTAGAGCCAAATGGTGATTTCAGATACTTGAAAAATAGAGCTACTGGAATTAAACTCAATAAATGGGATAAAAAGTCGGGCTAAAGAATTACCTGATAATATAGTACAAAAAGATAAATTCCAACATCTGCCTAATAAGACAGCAAAGACAAAGGAAGCAGTAGTTTTATCTATCCAATCCTTTTCTCTCAGCAAATCCTACGTGCCTAATACCCACGTACCATAGGAGCTTTATGGGAGCCTCCACCAGTTATCTCAACATTTTTTACTGCTTTTCTGTATCCTTGATAGCTTGAATTTCCCACCTTTTTGCTACCTTTTCATTGTTCCTATATTGTATAGTGATTCAGATTCAAGTATGGAGAACAGAATCCACTATGACTAGGATAGGATTTGTGTGATCGGTGGGTATGGTGGAGAGGGACAGGGTAATACATTGTCTACAGTCATTGGGATGTCTAAAGAGAGTTTCTAGATAAAACATTCAAAAATAATTTATTAAGAAATAAGAAATTTCTCTACATTTGGAAAGTAATCTCTCAAATTTGGAAGATGCCACTACAAGTACCAACAGCAGAAGTACATTGTACCTATTATAATCCATACCATCATAGTCAATGCCACTGCCTGTTTAACTGGACGCCAGACCCTCTAACTTCATTACAGAAAATCCAGACCTCTGTGTGACTGCTTGCCAGAAGAAACATGCCCAATTTGTTTATGACTTGCAAATTACGCAAGTACTTTTGATTGAATTGACCTAAATTACATCTAAACCCTATCTACAGGGGAATCTGGGAAATGTTAACTTTGACCCTTCATTGTCACAGGGAGGATTGCTAATTGATCTTATATCCTCCACTTATAATGTGGAGAACTGCAAAGTTATGTTAGCAGAAGAAAACCACAGTTTCTTCACTGTGGGCAAGTGAATACTGAGTTAAGCACATAGTGTGTCTAAGGCTAAAAATTATTATGAACTTAGTAGTCAAGGAAGTGCCCTAAGAAAAGCTGAAAAGACACTTTAAAAGAAGCTGAGAACATGAAGCCATTAACAAATGGTGTATTTACAGCTGAGCCAGAGAATTTAACCTGTGTGTTACTATAATACCATTTGTTTTGATACGGGATATAGTTTTTTTAAGGTGCTTTTTCCCATGTCTAAAATTTGTTTTAGCGCATCCTGTATAGTCATACTGACTGAAGAAGTGTACATCTAACAAATGATGTTCATTATCATAGAAACACAAATTAGGTTCTTTATTTTTAAATTTCAGAGTATGATGCTGTGGCTGAGAAAGCTGGTAAAGTAGAAGCTGAGGTTAAACGCTTACACAATATCATTGTAGAAATCAATAATCATAAACTCAAGGCCCAACAAGACAAACTTGATAAAATAAATAAGCAATTAGATGAATGTGCTTCTGCTATTACTAAAGCTCAAGTAGCAATCAAGACTGCTGACAGGTAGAGTATGCATGTTATCTAACCTGTTTTCCCTTTCCCTACCTTTACATTGGAAAGGTTACTATTTAATGTTCCATAAAATGTTTCTTTTACTGTTAACTTATTAAACCTATCTGACACATTACCCAATAGGACTTTCGTGACGGAAAACCTATAATGAACATTTATCCTATGGCAAAGTAAAAAAGCTGGTAAACAGGTCTGCCATAGGAAAGTGCAGGTAGACTTTATTCTGTGCCCTATTGTTGTGAGGGCATAGAAATCAGTTTTGTTTCTCTGGTCAGGGGGAGGGAGTAGTTGGTCATTAAATAGATACAGGCCTTAAAAGAATAAAAGAGGTAAAAATAGGATCACTTAGCAAAATTAATTCTCTTGATAATCTACATTTTATTTTTTAGTTTTAGTTTTTGATACAGAGTCTTTCTCTGTTGCCCAGGTTGGAGTGCAGTGATGTGATCTTGGCTCACTGCAACCTCCGCCTTCCGGGTTCAAGCAATTCTCCTACCTCAGCCTCCCAAATAGCTGGGATTAGAGGTGTGCGCCCCATGCCCAGCAAATTTTTGTATTTTTAGTAGAGACAGGGTTTCACCATGTTTGTCAGGCTAGTCTTAAACTCCTGACCTCAAGTAATCCACCTGCCTCAGCCTCCTGCTGGGATTATAGGCGTGAGCCACCTTGCCCGGCCTTAATTTTTTTAGAGTATTTATTGACGTGTTTCCAAAATAATTAAAGCTAGGTATGTATATAAAATATTGAAATTTAAACAGCCATTTCATTTCTTTTTTAAAAATAAATTGATTGCATATTGATTATCCGGTTAAATTAAACCAGAGTGTTTTACTCAAAGATAAAGAGCTAATAAGGGAGAAGTAGTGTTTCGCTCTTTCAGAAGTACTTGTTGCCTTGTCTTGAACTGGAAAGCATTTGAAGGTAAAACTTTATGGGCATAGAGATTTAAGAATCTCTGATGAGAAAATGACAAGAATTTGATAACTTAATGAACAATGTTGCATCAATCTAAAGTTAGATGATATAAGCAGCTTATGTAAGAAAGACCTTTTTAATGAAAAATACACAACTCATCCCACAAGTGTTTGTATAAACCTACAAAAATTGATTTACAAATGATTTTGTAAATCATAAATTTAAAACTCAATGTGACATTTTTTCTATTCATAAAATGTCATGAAAAGTTCTTTAGTAAGTTTTTAGAAACAATAACGAATCACCACATTTTCGATGCATCATTTTGCTTCTTTAGAAACCTTAAAAAGGCACAAGACTCTGTCTTTCGTACAGAGAAAGAAATAAAAGATACTGAGAAAGAGGTGGATGACCTAACAGCAGAGCTGAAAAGTATTGAGGACAAAGCAGCAGAGGTCGTAAAAAATACAAATGCTGCAGAGGTAAGACTTGCTTTGTATTGAAGAGGAGATGGGATGATACTGGAACCAATTTAAAGAGGTGGATATGTGACATCAGTGCCTAGAATGTAGTAAGCACTCATAGATTAAAAGTTCTATAACTGAATTTTTATTTGTACAATAAGAATGTTATAATTTGTGAATTTAAATGCTTAAACTATTTTAAAATGGAAGGGGCATGGGGAGACATTGGTAATTTCCTCATCTTTGTAATGTGAAAATGACTGCTCTATTTGGGAACTTTCTATCTAGCAGCTCTTTTTTGTGTTTAGAAATCCTTACCAGAGATCCAGAAAGAGTATCGCAATCTGCTTCAAGAATTAAAAGTTATTCAAGAAAATGAACATGCTCTTCAAAAAGATGCACTTAGTATTAAGTTGAAACTTGAACAAATAGATGGTCACATTGCTGAACATAATTCTAAAATAAAATATTGGCAAAAAGAGGTGAGACCATTACCATTTAGTTTAAATATTCTTTATTTTTAAAAAAAGGGTTTGGGGAGGATTGTAGGGGTTGGGGTTCTTAAATTTTGTTGGTTTTGTTTGTGACCTATGTTGTGATTGTTAATTCTATGATCACTTCTCAGGTTTATATGGGACATAATGAACAATATAAATTGTTATATACAGAAAAGTCTGAGTGATTGTTAGACAACTACCCTTTCACTGTAGGACTGATCTGGACGTTTAAGAAAAGATTACATGAAGACTTCTGAGTGTTACAACTATTTTTCTTGAAGTCAGTCCTTTGAAAAATAATGGACACACAAATCAGTCACAAATCCTATTGTTTTAATAGCTGTGTAATTTGTCATTTTTTTCAAACAATGAATTGTAATATTGTGCCTTCTAACTCTCCCTTAAATTGAACTTTTAGATTTCAAAAATATCATTGCATCCTATAGAAGATAATCCTGTTGAACAGATTTCAGTTCTAAGCCCAGGGGATCTTGAAGCAATCAAGAATCCAGATTCTATAACAAATCAAATTGCACTTTTGGAAGCCCGGTGTCATGAAATGAAACCAAACCTCGGTGCTGTTGCAGAATATAAAAAGAAGGTATGAAGAACAGTTTACGTATACTAGCTGGAATTCTTTTTAGTCAGCGTAAATTAACAATGCTGTCGGCGGGGCGTGGTGGCTCATGCCTGTAATCCCAGCACTTTGGAAGGCTGAGGCAGGTGGGTCATGAGGGCAGGAGTTTGAGACCAGACTGGCCAGGATGGTGAAACCCCTTCTCTACAAAAGATACAAAAAAATTAGCCAGGCGTGGTGGTGCGTGCCTGTAGTCCCAGCTACTCAGGAGGCTGAGGCTGGAGAACCACTTGAACCTGGGAGGCGGAGGTTGCGGTGAGCCAAGATCACACCATTGGACTCCAACCTAGGCAACAGGGCAAGACTTCGTCTCAAGAAATAATAATTAACAATGCTAAGTCTCATATCAAATTTATCGGAGATTTTTCCTATCATAACATTCTTTTCACAGGAAGAATTGTATTTGCAACGGGTAGCAGAATTGGATAAAATTACTCATGAAAGAGATAATTTTAGACAGGCATATGAAGATCTTCGGAAACAAAGGCTTAATGAATTTATGGCAGGTTTTTATATAATAACCAATAAATTAAAGGAAAATTACCAAATGCTTACTTTGGGAGGAGACGCTGAACTGGAGCTTGTAGACAGCTTGGACCCTTTCTCTGAAGGAATCATGTTCAGGTTTGTAATCCCACTGTTAACCTATTTCTACATATTCTCCAAACGCAGTATTTCTTGGAGGTAGGACGTGAAGGCAAGGTGTACAGCTTGTTTTATTTGATGATAAATACTAATTTGTTTCCATGCTGTTTATGCTTGCAGTTTACAGGGGCAAATAGCCAGTATTGACAAAATATTTGTCTAGTTCATCTTTTAAATTTTCAAACAATTTTAACATCAGGATTGAGAAATTATATTTGGTAAGGGGAAAGAATAGCAAGAAGTATAAGTACTTACCTCGCTCTTCAAATCTTAAAATTTTCATATGTTTTCCTATGTATTCATCCTCCAATGTTTTTATAAAAATAACAGAAAAAAGTTCATATTTGTGAAAAGCAAAGAACATATTCCTAAGAGAAATATGGCATAAGGCAATTAATGGAAAACAAATCATGAGGCCTTAACTTTAACTATACAAGTAATTTGTCTAAAATTTTCTTAATCATTTCAGTGTTCGACCACCTAAGAAAAGTTGGAAAAAGATCTTCAACCTTTCAGGAGGAGAGAAAACACTTAGTTCATTGGCTTTGGTATTTGCTCTTCATCACTACAAGCCCACTCCTCTTTACTTCATGGATGAGATTGATGCAGCCCTTGATTTTAAAAATGTGTCCATTGTTGCATTTTATATATATGTAAGTAATCATTTCAGGATTTTCATTCCAGAAACTTACAGGAGTACCCTAAGCATTACACATGGAATTATTTATTTCTTACTATTGAGCTTTTCTTTATTCTCTAACTCCATCTCCTCTGATATCACTGGAGACCAGATTATTTTTTATTTGAACCAAATATTTCCATTTTGGAGGATTAAAATATAAATTAAAAATGCAAATTAATCACAGAATCACAGCCAAAGTCCTAGGTCATTTTCCTAGATTTTTTCCACTAGAAGTCAAAATAACCACATTCCTTTCAAACTCAAATACTGTTTTATGAATTATTCCTGCCATCATTCCTTTACATGTTATCAATGTAATGTTTATTGTCCAAAAAATATTTGAGGTTACATGTTTGTGTGATTTACCTGTTACTACTTAACATTTCTTATTCTTTCTTTCTCTTTAGGAACAAACAAAAAATGCACAGTTCATAATAATTTCTCTTCGAAATAATATGTTTGAGATTTCAGATAGACTTATTGGAATTTATAAGACATACAACATAACAAAAAGTGTTGCAGTAAATCCAAAAGAAATTGCATCTAAAGGACTTTGTTGAACTTGTTTATACTGAAGATTCTTCAAATTGATTCAGTGTATTACTGATTTTTTTTTTTTCTATTTGTAAAGGATTATGAGTTGTATAAAATACATAGTCCTTAAACTAGATCACGAAACTGGTTTCTATTTTATGCAGTTCAGTCATTTATAAGGTCTAATAAAATATTCTCTGTAACTGCTTCTAGATTACAAAAATATGACCATTTTGTAAGTAGCAGACAATGGAGAAAAATGAGATACCTGGAGGGTCACATAACTTACCCTTAGTTCCAAGTTGCTGCCAGCAAAGTAAAAAGTATGTTAGTTGAGGCAAAGTCCTAAACTAGCTTATGCTATCAAGGCTCAGCATACCTTCGTGGGCCTTTGACTTACCTACACTAGAAAAGCCTGCCAACTGATCTTGGATCAATTCTTTAAGGCATTCCACTTAGCTTGCCAGTTTAGACAAACACCAGTTATTACCCAAATACTAAGAACATATTTTTGTAAACCATTCTGAATTATAGTGATGAGAATTTACATATCATATGCTTTTCTAAAATTTGATGTTTGACCACTTATGACTTAAAAGAGAGCCAGTAAATTAAGATAGTGTCTTAACAAGCTTAGCCTATCTCATAAGTTGAAAAACATCCCACTATAGTTGCTTGATGAGTATGAAGTAAGAAGGCCCGACTTACACTGGTTCGACTTACAAATTTTCAACTTTATGAAACGTTTATCAGGGTACTCAAATGCATTTCAACTTGATAGTTTCAACTTATGGGTTTACCAGGATGTAGCCCCACTGTTGGAGCATCTGTATTTGAGTAATCTTTGCCTATAAATTTGTCAGGGTATTTTTACACTATTGGCTCAAGAATGTTATAATGCTACTGGACATAGTTGGCAACCACTTGGTTTTTGGAAGGACTTGCAATATTGAACTAGAAGTCTGCCCTAGCTATTTATCCTAAGGAATTAGAGTTGTTTCTTCTGTGGACCATTGTTTTTGATATTAAAAAAAAAATACAACAGTTTGTATCATGTAACTGTAAAAATGTAAACACATTTGTAGCATGGCCTTTTAAATAAAGCAAGATCTGAAATTCAAGTATGGTAATTTGTTCTAAATCAAGAATATATAAGGAAAAACGTTTAAAATGCTATAATTATAATCAAGTGTTTTCACTTGGTGGGAGAAAGGAATAGAATTTAATACTTCATTATTTTTTTGGCAGAGCATCTCAGTTACCCAAGGTGGAGTGCTGAGGCAAGATCTTGGCCCACTGCAGCCCCGCCTCACAGGTTCAAGGGTCAAGGGATTCTCTTGCCCTCAGCACCTGTAGGGGCTGGGCCTACAGGTGCACAGCACAGTGCCCAGCTACTTTTTGTATTTTTAGTAGAGATGGGGTTTTGCCATGTTGGCCAACCTGGTCTCAAACTCCTGGCCTCAAGTGATCTGCCTGCCTCAGCCTCCCAAAGTGCTGGGACTACAGAGATGAGCCACTGCACCCCAGCCTGCAGTACTAAGTTTCAAAGAATTAGAAGTACTTAGAACCACCAGCCAGGTGCAGTGGCTCAATCCTGTAATCCCAGCACTGTGGGAGGCCGAGGCGGGTGGATCACGAGGTCAAGAGATCGAGACCATCCTGGTCAACATGGTGAAACCCCATCTCTACTAAAAATACAAAAAATTAGCTGGGCATGGTGGCGCGTGCCTGTCATCCCAGTGACTCAGGAGGCTAGGGCAGGAGAATTGCCTGAACCCAGGAGGCGGAGGTTGCGGTGAGCCGAGATCGCGCCATTGCACTCCAGCCTGGGTAACGAGTGAAACTCCGTCTCAAAAAAAAAAAAAAAAAGTACTTAGAACCTATATGAAAATCCCATAGCTACCACTCCTGAGTGGAACTCATTAAGCCACTCAGTGCAAATATCAAAAGGAGTTTATTAAAATCTTTTATTATAAATAAAAATATTTTAAGATTTATATACATTAACTTTTGCAGTCTTCCTCCAGGTAAAAATACAAAACAGCAGCATAAGAACCAGTTATTCATATACTTTATTTATACATAACAAAATGAAAAATTTTACTAAAAACTGGCAAGACACAATGTCAATAGTATAGATACATAATTTTGTGTTTAGCTATAATTCCTACCAATTATAAACCCTTATTAATCTTGGCCTACTTCCTTAAAATTGAGTGATAGCATGAACTCTGAATATAATGTATGGGTTCTCTCACACAGCTATATGGCCTTGGGCAAGTCACTTTTGTCAGTTCCCTCTACAAAAAGTAGGGGTTAAAAATATTCACATCACAGAAATGAGAGATTAGATGGCATACATTTCATTGCTTATGTGTATTTTAAACTACCAGACACTTTTATGGTGTGACTGGTATAACGAATGCAACTTAACATTCTTATCTCTACCTTAATATCTGAGTGTGTCTCTCCTTACCTCTACTAATCCTTTAAATGTTCTTAACCCACACAGTAGTTAATTGTGCTAGGTGTTAAGTCTGATTCTAATCATAAATTGACTTAATGAAGTTATCTTAATGTTAAGACTTGTTCTCAGCAGATATGAACTTAAGTTTTACAGCTAGTTCCCTGAAAAAGCTGTATTTATTTATGATAGTTTATATGCAATCTGTAGAGCCAGGAACATTGTCTAATCTGACCCAAAACATCTTTTTGAACTAGATAAAGAGCAGCCCATTTGGGATTTCTGGAAAGCAAATCAACTTGCACTTAGGGTTGCATGGACAGTGGGCCAAAAGTCATAACATATGCATCATAACTCCAGTCTCTGTTAAAGGGAACTAGAAGATTTTGATTTAATAAGCTCTCTTAAGCA
The DNA here is from genome assembly GCF_009761245.1 of Sapajus apella. Taxonomy (NCBI): domain Eukaryota; kingdom Metazoa; phylum Chordata; class Mammalia; order Primates; family Cebidae; genus Sapajus; species Sapajus apella. The sequence continues at coordinate 8,250,488 of NW_022436944.1, read as the reverse complement.
AAGCTAAGAATATAAAATAGTTGTTAGAACTTCTGCATTAGCTTTAGGGAATGTTATGGAAAAGTTTGTTTTTGATACGAATAAAGTCTACAGGATGCCATCAAAACCTGTTGCAGAGCAGTTCACGAACATGATTCTGTTTTAATAAGAATGAAGGGTTTTTAGTTTTTTGAGACGGAATCTTGCTCTGTCACCCAGGCTGGAGTGCAGTGGCGCAATCTTGGCTCACTGCAACCTCTGCCTCCCAGGTTCAAGCAGTTCTGCCTCAGCCTCCCATGTAGTTGCAACTACAGGCACATGCCACAATGCCCAGCTCATTTTCTTTGATTTTTAGTAGAAATGGGGTTTCATCGTGTTAGCCAGGATGGTCTCCATCTGACCTCATGATCCGCCCTCCTGGGCCTCCTAAAGTGCTGGAATTACAGGTGTGAGCCACCGTGGCCCGCCAAAATGAATTTTTATCGAAAAACTTATTTGACTGATACATAGAAAAGTTAAATACAATCTTAAATTTACACGAACTATATATGACAAGTATTAGAAAATGCTGAACCCCAGGCACAGTGGCTTACATCTGTAATGCCAGCACTTTGGAAGGCTAAGGCGGGGGGATCTCTTGAGTCCAGGAATTTGAGACCAACCTGGGCAATATGGGAAAAAACATTTCTACAAAAAAAAAAAAAAACATTTTTTTAAAATTAGCCATGCCTGGGAGCATGTGCCTCATCCCAGCTACTCCAGAGGCAAAGGTAGGAGGATCAATTGAGCCTGGGTGGTTAAAACTGCAGCTAAGGATGGCCAGAGCACTGCACTCCAGCCTGGGGGAAAAGTGAGACCTCTTCTCAAAAAGTTTTTTTTAAAAAGCCACTGTTCCCTAACAGTTATCCAAAAGCAATAGCTTTATTCGGAGTGAATGCTAATAAATATTTAGGGCTCTTAAATCTACCTAAAACATGTATGTTTTATCAAAAGATCTTTAAGCAATGCTATATCACTTTAAGACTTTGTTGCTTGATTTTAAAACCTCTTTATCATCCTTATTCACCCATTCAAAAGCTTCAAGCCACATCAAAACAAAGGTATATGTACTTTCAGATTTTGCTATATATAAAGAACTATAAAGCCAATTAACTGCAGTATATAATAAAAGACATTATTGGTACAAGAATGTTTAAATGTCACAGCAACATTATGTTAACCTTCACAAAGCCAATAAAAAATGGGATGGTTATTAATTTTCAAAGTAGTTACTAGATTTTATTTCCCAATAATTTGAATATTTCAGGTATCTCATTTCTAACTTTGACATATCATTGCTAACCAAAAGAAGCAACAATTATAAACACTATTTCTATTAGTTGCAGCGCTAATAAAGCTCAGTTTGCTATTTTTTCATTTAGCAATGGCTAATCTCTACTGCACAGAAGAAGCCCATTTAAACAATTCAGATTGACGTTTTCAATAAGAAACTATTTTCCTCATGAATTCCTTCAATAAATAGAAAATGTGATACAGTAGATTCTTTACATCATGCAGACTGTTAGAGAAACTTTGGTAAATGGATGTCGAGGCTTCAGAAAACCATACTAAAGTAATTTCATTTAAAAAGGTTATGATGTGTTGGTTGAAAAAGAGTATCAACATCAGTATCACTGAAATTAATGTAACTATAACAACGTTTAAAATTTTTAAAAATTCAATTCCCTTTTCATCCTTATCAGGCCAGGCACATGGCATCCTTTTTGGAGAAATTTTCATTTTGGGAATGAGAACTTTATTAATTTGTCCAATTTCTGTTCTGTTCCATTCTTCTTTCAATACTTTGCTTACTCGAGGATAAATTTCAACAGGTAGAACCTCAGGAAGTGGTCTTTGTTTCAAGATCTGTACACGCTGGCGTACATCATCAACTTTTTCAAGAAAATTAAGTGGAGACTCTTCTTGTAAAGATGATGTCAGTGTCATTAATTCAAGCTGCTGCTCTCTCATTTCTTTCATTCTTTCAATTTGTGGAGTATATTCTTGATTAATCAGATTGCTAACATCATAGAGAGCTGTTAGGAAATTTTTTTTTTTCTGTTCTAATGTATCATTAAGCTCCTTAAAATACTGGAGAACAAATTCCTTTTCACCTTGGACCATTTTCTGAGAATGAGATTTTTGTTCTTCCAGCTTTTCAATAAGTTGAGTAAGATCTGTCCAGTGTGTATCAGTCAACTGTTCAAGCAGTTTTTGAGGAGTGTCCTTTTCTTTCAAATAGGCACTTTGAAGGTCATCTATAGGATGACCATGATGTTCACCTATGGTAAGGCAATGACCACAAACTAATTTTTTGTCTAGTAGACAGTAAACATTTAATGGTTGCCTGTAATGTTCGGGGCAGGTGACAATATCTGGATGGTCTTCTTGCTGGTACTTTTCAATAATGGCCCTTAAAGCAAAATTAACAGGTAAAGATTCAATGCCAGTTGGAGCAATTTCAATAATACTTCTGCAGTTAGGGCACTTGAGTGGAATTCGTAAAGGTCTCCATATATAAAAGTTACCAGATGCCTGAAGAACATTTTCCAAACAATTTCTACAAAATGTATGGGAGCATGGCAGTACACGAGGATCTTCAAAAATACTGTAACATACGGGACAAGTTAACTCTTCCTCAAAATTGTGCATTTCCTGTCAAGAGGAAAAAGTATTTTAAGCTTACATAGAGACAGCTGTACATATTAACATTCTAGGCATTAACCTCCAAATTGTTACTACACTGTTTGTCATTTAAAAGAGAACAAGGTATTTTTAGCTGGGCACATTGGCTCGCGCCTGTAATCCCAGCACTTTGGGAGGCTGAGGCGGGTGGATCACGACGTCAGGAGTTCGAGACTAGCCTGGCCAATATGCTGAAACCCTGTCTCTACTAAAAATACAAAATATTAGCTGGGCATGGTGGCATGCACCTGTAATCCCAACTGCTCAGGCTGAGCAGAATTGCCTGAACCCAGGAGGTAGAGGTTGCAGTGAGCCAAGATCTCGCCACTGCACTCCAGCCTGGGCAACAGAGCAAGACTCCTTCTCAAAAAAAAAAAAAAAAAAAAAGAGAACAAGGTATTTTTAAAATGAAGCTTTCTTAGTAATTCAGTTCCTAGTATGTATAGTGAATGATTGATAACAATTAAGAGTTCATTCCGTAGGGACCAAAATCATCCCAAATAAAGCAATTATCATTAATTTGTAGTAAAATACTTCAAATTAAAGTTATTTAAATTTGTTGCTATGTGCCATGGTTTGACTGTGTCTCCATCCAAATCTCATCTTGAATTGTAGCTCCCTTAATTCCCACATGTTGTGGGAGGGGCCCAGTGGGAGATAATTGAATCACAGGGTCGGTTCGCCCATACTGTTCTTGTGGTAGTGAATAAGTATCATGAGATCTGACGGTTTTATAAGAAGAAATCCTTTTGCTTGGCTCACATCCTCCCTTCTTGTATGCCACCATGTTAGACATGCCTTTTACCTTCCACCATGACTGTGAGGTCTCCCCAGCCATGTGGAATTGTGAGTCCATTAAACCTCTTTTTCCTCATAAATTACCCAGTCTCAGGTATGTCTTTATCAGCAGCTTGAAAACAGACTAATACAATATGTAATAAAGACTAAGTAAAATTCAAAGTGTTCTATGAAAGTCTACTTAGTGATTACAAATATTCTGTGCAATATTTTAATATTTAAGATGATAAAATCAAAAGCAAACACATAATAGAAATAGTCTTATCTACTCCTTTTATAATAAGTTAGGCTTATTAAAAGTATATTCTTTAATACAAAAGGAGGAAACATGTACCAGTTGGCTCAATCATGGTTTCTAAAGCAAGCTATTAAATTTCTCTATAGTAACTGTTACTACCATAAATTTTTTAGCTTCTTGAATTAGAATACAAGTATGCTTAAAATCCAGGATCGGCATAGTGTAATTTTCTAAGGCAATAATTTTAACTTGGGAGTTCTAGAAGGCAGAAAAATTTTGAATTAATCCTTATAACAAAAATCAAAGATAAGAGTTAACTACGGTAACTGTGAATTACTGCCTTAATTTTTAAGTGAAAAACTACAGCACTAAATGGTAAAGAATATAAAGGAGACCATTAGTCATCTTTCTTTCATGAAAAAGTCCTTTGATAAGTATTTCTCTGAAACAGAAAAAGAAACCCAGCAATAGTTCAGAGACTATCTCTGACACAAGTAACTTGACCTCTTGACAAGCTATTATTGATATTTCCAATAACAAAAGCCTGACCATTTTGCATCCTACCACCTCGTACTGTTTTCCTTTATACCTACCCTCGATGCAAGCCACAATTGTAAAGACTGGCTTCCTCCTTGATAGAGAAAAATCAAGTTACACCACTGTCGAAAGTACCTTGAGCAAAACTTTAAAACCCAAGTGCCATTGATGTAAAATATAAAGGTTACCAAATCACATGCTATAAAACTAACTTTCAATATTAAAAATCTGTGAAAACAGCATCTAAAAGTAACTAATTACATTTTTAATAAAACACAAACTTGGCCCCTTTTCTTTACCAACTGTCAAACTCTTTTTTTTTTTTTGAGTCTGATCTTATTTGTTACTCAAAAAATCTTATTTCTGACTGGATTCAGACTTAGAAGCAGAAGCTCGCAGACATGAAAGTCTGCATCTCTTCACAATTTGTTCCTGGTGCTTCTCTTTAGCTTCCTTCATTCTCTTGGCCAAAAGTTTAGCATATTCTGCAGCCTCTTCCTTATCGTTCTTAGTATGCTGCTTCTTCAGAGCAATAAGCCGCCGTTTGTGCTACAGGACGTGTGGAGTAACAAGACGCTGAATCTTGGGTGCTTTGGTCCTAGGTTTCTTACCTTCTTTGTTTAGGGGCTTTCTTACAACATACTGGCAGACATCATCATCTTTAGAAACACTGAAAAGTTTGCAGATTCTGCTAGCTCTTTTGGGTCCCAGGCAATGAGGCATGGTGGTATCGGTTAGTCCAGGAATATCCTTCTCTCCTTTTTTTTTTTTTTACAATAACCAAGTTGAGAACGCTCAGATTAGCATCCACAATGCAACCATGAACTGATTTTCTCTTTCTTTCTCTAGTTCTCCTTGGTCTGTAACAGGATTGCCCCTTACTCAGTAGCAGGTGGACACGGCCATGGGTTTAGACACCCTGCTTCATGGGGAAACCTTGTTTGTCGTTCCCACCACTGATTCAGACCACATAACCCTTCCATTCTTCACCCAGTGCATCAGCAGCAACTTCTGTTGCCATACGCTTCTCATAAAAAGTATGAAGTTTGCATTCATCGTCCACTTCAGTGAGTTTCTGGCAGCCAGTGGCTGGGAAGGAGATGTTCAGCTTCACCTTGAAGCAGCTATATATACGTCTTCGAGGCACCATGGAAAAGAGGCTACCAACTGTCAAACTCTTACTCTTCCTTTAAGCCTCAATTTGAGCCTGCCTTTTCCCCAGATTAGGTCCCCTGTCATTCTCACTAAACACTGCACTTCTACTTCATAGCATTTTAACAGCATTTTATTTAAAACAATTCTGCAACTCTTCTGTATACATTAGAATGTAGGCCTCGTATAAGGGCAGGAATTGTGTCTAAACTATGGTTATATTCCTGTAATTTAGGCGCAAATTTTAACACAGTAGGCGTTTACTTGTTATTGGTTCAATAAACAAATGCCTTTTCAGAAACCAGTGGCTAATACAGACTTTTGGTTTTTGGGGTTTTTTTTTTAATAGCAAAATCTCTGCTTTGGAAAAGGTGTAAAAGGCAAATCTCTCAGAAAATACTCCATTCAGACTGACAACATTCAGATGCCAAGTGAGCCAAAGTGTGTCACAGAGACTAAGCTTGAACTGTGAGGCACTCCAGCAAACTAAAGTAATTGAGCAACAGTAAAGAAGATGGCATTCACTGCAGATAAATTCAAGCCAGTGCATGTTGGCAAGACTTTACAACTTTACCCTACACCTACAGAAAGCTCTGAAGTCATACAGAAACCATCCAAGAAAAACAAATGTGTTTTTCACAGTACTTCAGTGATGTCAGAATTCACAATGAAGGAATAAACAGAGTAACACTTCGTAGGAAATAAAATTTGAGCAGTGGACATACATTTAATTCAGATTTAATATTACTGGAGCTATTAAATTGTTTAAGTGGCAAAATTAGTCCTAAAACACAATCTAACTCTTCTCTCCAAACCCCATCCTATATTTGCAAAAAGCTAGGAAACAACTCTGAGTATGCATTTAGGGGCCAAAAGCTCAACTTTCTTTAGAATGAGAATATTCACAACATTGTAAACAAAATGTCATTTCCTAATCTTATATAAAATGGAAGAAGGCCAAGGCAGGTGGATCACTTGAGGCCAGGAGTTTGAGACCAGCCTGGCCAACATGGTAAAACCCTGTGTATCTACTATAAATACAAAAATTAGCCAGGCATGGTGGTGTCCGCCAGTAATCCCAGCTACTCAGGAGGCTAAGGCACAAGATGGCGTGACTACCCTCCAGCCTAGGTGACACAGCAAGACTCTGTCCCAAAAAAAAAAAAAAAAAAAAAAAAAAAGAAGCAAAAGTCATGGTTGGTCTCAAAGTTACTGCTATCATAGGTTTACTTTTCAGACAAAAATTTGCGGATAACTTAAAGATCACAGAGGTCAAAACCTACTCTCAGACAACCCTTTTCTCACTAATTTATTTATTAAAAACTTATTTTAGGCAACAAATTCAAGAGAAACCAGAACTGAAAAATAACTTTGTAAGGCTAGGAACTTTCTGACTCTGGTTGCTGCCTGAGGTAAACTATATAGATGGGTCAGGTGCAGTGGCTCACACCTGTAATTCCGGCACTTTGGGAGGCCGAGGTGGGAGGATCACTTGAAGCCGGGAGTTCAAGTCCAATCTGGGCAACACTGTGAGACCCCATCTCTACAAAAAATTAAACATTAGTAGGGCACAGTGATAAACGCCTACAGTCCCAGCTACTTGGGAGGCTGAGGCAGGAGGATCACTTGAGCCCAAGAAATTGAGACTGCAGTGAGCCACAACTGTGCCACTGTACTCCAGCCTAGGCAACAGAGCAAGACCCTGTTTTTTAAGAAAAAGAGAAAAAGAAAAAGAAAAAACAAGATATACGTGGCTATCATGCTTAGAGGCTAGTAATTTCGGAAACCAGTATGAAATTTTATGCAGCAGAAATTTTCCACAACCAGCCTAGGCTTCTGAGGGGAAGAAAAAGAGCAAAAACTTTACCTATGTATATTTTCTAGAATGAACATCTTGGATTTAGCTATGCTGTATGTAGGTTTCCAAACAGTAAAAACATCAATAACACTGGAAACTACAAGACAATGAAAGTAATGCCTTTGATATTCTCAGGGAAAAAAAAAAAAAATGGCTTCCAAAATGGAAAATAAAATTCTATATCGAGAAAAAAAAAATCAATCCATTTTGATAAAAAAACCATTTGACATACAAGGTCTCAAAAATGGAACAATCTTCTGCCAACTCTTTCTAAAGAAGCTACTGCAGGGAGAAAAGAAAAGCAAGAATGTTCACCAGCATAATGGTGAAATAAAGTCCAGGACAACTGTGAAAGCCTAGAGAAGAATCGCTCCAGAAGAGGAAGACAGATCCTGAAGACAGATCTTTAAGTAAATAAATGGAACTGACAGAATATTTCATGTGTCTGAAACATATTGAGCAGCAACTAAATTTAGGGGAAAAAAGTGATAGAATTGTGAAAGACAGGAAAGATTAATATTATAGCATATGACTCAGCTGTCATAGTAATAGTCATAATATTGTAAATATCAAATACTGATTTTACCAAAGAGTGACAAAATTATATTGAGGGGGAAAATAAGGGAAGGAAACAGTTTAAGAACTAAAACTTAATCTTTCCTTATAAGAAAGTCAATATATACTTAAAAAATAAATTACAAAAAATAAATATCTAGAAATATAGAAGAAATGCCATAAGAAATGTTAAAAAAGATAAAAGTGACTGCTTCTAGAGAGCAATAATCTGTTTTTCATTATAAATTATGGTTTTACTTTTAACTAGTAAGCAATTAAAAATATAACAAAATCTTAAAGAACTAAAGATAATCCTACAAGAATCCACATAGAAAAGAAGGAAGAAAAAAGGAAAACAAAACCAAAGGTCTCAGAATTCTCCTTTGGGAGACTCATTTCCAAAATTGGAATGGCCACAATAATTATCTCCCACATGTGCTCTCCTGTAATGTGAGTTTGCTGCTACTCCCTCTGCATGAAGAGATGAAATCAGTTCTCCCCCTATCAGAATGTGTGTGGGCCATGTGACTGCTTTGACCAATAGGATACAATATAAGTGATGCGGTAGTTCTAGGTATAGCCCTTAACTAACTTGGCAGGTTGCTGCCTCAGAGCCACAAACTGTTATGTAGGAAATCCAGACTACTTTGCTGAAGAGACAGGCCAAGTAGAAGGGCAAGGAGTTGCCAGACAGATGAGTGAAAAAGACATCTTGAATGTCAGACCAGCCAAACTTTCAGATGTTTGTTACACAGCAGGAAATAACCAGAACATTACCTGCAACAAGGAATGCTAGAAGACAATGCAGCAATGTCCACAAGGTCTAGAAGGACAAGGATATGAGCTGAGAATTCTGTACATAGCCAAGACATAATTTATTCATATGCAACAACAGAAATACTCAGTGAAATCTCGAGTTTAAAAAAAAAAATGATATGGGCAGAGCTGACACCATACACTTTCCTCACCAAACCAAAAAGAATGTAAAATGATAATTCAACTTTTAAAAGGGAAAAAAACGGGGATAAGTGGAAAAAAAGAATAAAGATAGGCCTGATGTGGTGACTCACACCTGTAATCCCAGCACCTGGGAATGCCAAAGTGGGAGGATCATTTGAGCCCAGCAGTTTGAGACCAGCCCTGGCAACACAGTGAAACCCCATCTCTACAAAAAATAAAGAACTTAGCTAAGCATAGTGGCACACACCTTTTAGTCCTAGCTACTCAGAAGGCTGAGGAGGATGGATTGCTTGAGCCTGGGAGATCCAGGCTGCAGTGAGCCTTGAGCCATGGTCGTACCACTGCATTCCAGCCTAAACTACAGAGCCAGATTTTGTCTTTAAAAAAAGACGACAGAAAAATGGAAGATGATAATGAACTAAAAAACTTAAATTGCTAAAACTGGCTGGGCGTGGTGGCTCACGCCTTTAATCCCAGCACTTTGGGAGGCCGAGGCAGGCAGATCACAAGGTCAAGAGATCAAGACTATCCTGGCCAACATGGTGAAACCCCATTTCTACTAAAAACACAAAAATTAAGCTAGGCGTGGTAGTGCATGCCTATAATCCCAGCTACTAGAGAGGCTGACACAGGAAAATCACTTGAACCCGGGAAGCAGAGGTTACAGTGAGCCAAGATTGCACCACTGCACTCCAGCCTGGGCGACAGAGCAAGACACTGTATCAAAAAAAAAAAAAAAAAAAAAAAAAAAAAAAAAATTGCTAGAACTGATAAATCCAAAAGATGGCTCTTTTTGAGACAGAATCTTGCTCTGTCACCAGGGCTAGAATGCAGTGGTGTGATGAAGGCTCACTGCAGCCTCAACTTCCCAGGCTCAAACAATCCTCCCAGCTCAGCCTTCCAAGTAGCTGGAACTATAGGTGCATGTCAACACACATGCCTAATGTTTTTATGCTTTGTAGAGATAGGATCTCACTGCGGGCTGGTCTCAAAATCCTGGTCTCAAGCGATCCTCCCGCCTCAGCCTCCCAAAAGTGCTAAGAATATAGTGGTCTAAGAGTTGGTTCTTTAAGTAAATAAACAAGCCATTAGCTCATCTGTGATAAGCAGCCTCTAAAATGGCACCCAATGACCTACACTTCCTGGATACTCTTGAAATCTCCTCTCCCTTAAAGTGTGGACTAGACCCTACTCAACTGTTTCAGAATACAAATATGAAAAGTTTGCTAATTGTTTTGAAGACAGTATAATACGATTCCAAAACCTGAGATAATACAAATTAAAAATGGACAAATTTCAAAAATGGACACTGATGTAAAATTCTAAATACAATGTTGGCAAAAATACAGGAGTACATAAAAAAAAACCCTATACCATGACTAAGTAAGGTTCTTTACAGAAATATAAAGTTAATTCACTAACAGAAAATCTATTAATATAATTCACTCAGTTCAATGGGAAAAAAATTTACAATCACATATATGTGAAAAAGCATATAATATCAAAACCAATAAGCAGTCCACAAAGACAGAAAATAAAATGGTAGTTGCTAAGGCTTGAAAGCAGGGAATATGCTGAGTTACTGTTTAATGCAGGGGTCCCAAACCCTCCCTACCCTCCCCACACCCCTGCTCTGGTGGCGGGCAGGCCCGCCTGAACTCCACCTCCTGCCAGATCAGTGGCTGCATTAGATTCTCATAAGAGTGTGAACCCTACCGTAAACTACCATGCGAGGGATCTAAGTTGTGGACTCATTGTAAGAATCTAACTAATGCCTGATGATACGCAGTGGAACAGTTTTATCCCAAAACCATCCACCACCCACCCGACCTCTGTCCATGGAAAAACTGTTTTCCACAAGACTGGTCCCTGGTGCCAAAAGGTTGAGGACTGCTAATTTAATGGGTACACAGTTTTCAGTTTGGGGAAGATGAAAAGTTCTGGAGATAGTGGTGATAGTTACAAACCAATCTGAATGTATTTAATACCACCAAACTGCATACTTATAAAGATAACAATGAGGTGGCTCTTGCTTGTAATCCCAGCACTTTGGGAGGCCAAGGCGGGCGGATCACTAGGTCAGGAGTTCAAGACCATCCTGGCCAACATGATGAAATCCCGTCTCTACTAAAAATACAAAAATTAGCTGGGCATGGTGGCGCATGCCTATAGTCCCAGCTACTTGGGAGGCTGAGGCAGGAGAATTGCTTGAACCCAGGAGGCAGAGGTTGCAGCGTGCAGAGATCCTGCCACTGTACTCCAGCCTGGCGCCTGGCAACGGAACGAGAGGGAACGAGACTCTGTCTCAAAAAAAAAAAAGATTACAATGTACATTTTATGTTAAGTATATTTTACACAATAAAAAAAAAAATTTTAAGTATCTTCCCTACTATCCAGTCTTTCTTTTGCTAAATGAATTTGAATCAATTTATACTATTTTGTCTTTAAAAAGCAAAAAAACAAAATAATCGATGTAAAATGTATTTTCCTCTAGTGAGTAGTTAGCCCATGTGAAAACCAGCACTTCTTTTAAGTCACCAAGAAATATGAATATAAAAAAATGAATCTTCTCAGAAAGAAACCTGACTAAATCACTCTACTTATCAATCATTTCACTAATGTCTAGTGTGTTTAACTGTCAAAAACAAATACATTTCTGAATTTCCAAACTTTATATTAAGTCTTTCTCCAGAGGGACAATTCACTAGGGAGACTCCATGATGTCTAACTGGCATATTAGGTAACAAATAGTATAACACATGATGAATTAATAGCACCAAAAATATAATTACCCAGTCTCCTGTATAAATCAGTTTTTAAGTTTTAATTCACTAATGCTTTCCTGCCTTTCAGCTCTAAACATGAAGGGCTATAAAACGTTCATTACATTTTACAACCTCTGAAAAGAACATATATTTACTACAGTATAGAATTCGATGACTTGCCCAAAGACTTCTAGTGAGTCAGCTTTAAGTATAGGAAAATTCAAGTGGTGCCACCACCCAAACTGGGGCTCACATCTTTGTGGGCTGATAAAGAAGAAACACATTTCATGCAATTCAGGCCTTACTTAAAAAATAACTACAACTGCACCACTGATATACATATATAGGATTTTTTTTTAACATTGTCCCAGAAAGCCTAAGAAACAAGATTTTTAAAAGATAATCTTGTCACATATAAATATACAAATATAATAAGAGGGCACCAAAACTTTTTCAAATTGAAAAAAAAAAAAAAAAAACTATGGCCAGCTGATTTTAATTATTAATTCAATTTAACCAGGAATCGACTTGAGAAGTTGAGGCTTTAATTGCTTTTGTTATACCTTTCAAAGTAAAAATATATCCAGTGGAAAATATTCAGCAACGTGTTTGGTGAAAGGCAATGTCAAAACTAACGTTACCTAAACTCAAAATTTCGTCTTGCCAAATTAAATGGCTACTTACTCTACCAACAGAATGTTTTTTCAAGACTTTTAAATTTCACCTAATAGTTTAAATCATACACTGTGTAAGAACTTAACTAAAATGTTTTCCATAGTCACTTAATCTCTCAGAACTTACCTACTTTGCCGATCTGCTGGTTTGGGGACTGAATGCACTATCTTCTCCAACTCTTCCAGAATCTTTTATTCTTATTCTAAAATTAAAATGATGTAATCTTTAATGTTTTCGATTTATTGTCTCATGTCATAAAAATCGTTGTTAGTTCACTGTCTTTGACGTTTATCTTCACTGTGTCTCACTGTTTTCAGAAAAGTCACAAATACCAAGTTGCTGGAGCTGAACTGGAGGTATCGCTAGTACCTTGAAAATCCCAACTCTATTAACTAACAGACTGTCACGAAGGACCTCTTTTTGCAATGTCAAATAGCTTATGAGCTCTCGACAATATTAACCAACAATGGTGATGGCGGAACCAATACTCACGGTCATTTTAGAGTGCTTAAAATTAACTGCAAGGCAAAAGCATCCATAGGAGTAAAAGACTGCCAGCTCAAAATTAAAACTGATTTAATATAGTCTGCTCATCTCTCTGTTCTGCCATTTCAATGCTGTGGGACCCTGGGTCAGATGTACCTAATACACCTCAAAATTGAGGCTTCACATCTGTAAAATGGGCATAACTGCACCTAACCCAGTTAAGTCCTGCGAGCACCTCGCATAAAGGGGCTCAAAATGGCAGTACTCTTCCCTTCCCCTTCCCGAAGCTCCACTCTCCCAGGCCTCCCTCCTAACGCGTCTCAGCCTCGGCGCCTGCCCGCCCCCAACACCCGCCGGGCGGACCGACTCGGCAGCGTCCGCTCATCTCACACTCGCCACCAGAGAGGCCTCCTCCCTCACAGGAACCCAGCTCCAGAGTGGAGGGGCGGGAAAGTGGTTCCCCAAACTCCCGTGTGGGACAAGACGGAATGAGTGCAGGACCCAAGCCACCCTCCTCCATCGTCACCAAACACACTGGGCACACCAGCCTGTGCTCCAGGTAAAGAAAAAAGACTCAGAGCCGCCTTCTCGGATCCGAATAAAAGGTTCTTAGACTCACCGCGGGTAGGAGGCGGACCAAGCGACTCCACAGCACCGAAACACCGCCAAGAGCTCCCGGCACATGCTGAGAGCCGCCCCGAGGCTCCGCCCCGAAAGGCTTCAAGTGCCCAGACGGGGCGGAGCCTCGCGGCGCAGGCGCAGGCTGCAGGCAACGTTCAACTGTGTGGCATCGGCCAATGGGAACGATTGCTGGGCTTGTTCGAAAGTAAACGGCGGACGGCGGGGCCGGAGGCAGGTGGCGCGGGTCGGCTCGAGACTGGCGCCCAGCTTTCCGCGCCTGCGTGCTGGGCGCAGGCCGCCTCTCGGAAACTTGCGTAGGCGCCTCGTCGTAGCGGCTGTCAAGCCAGTGGGGAGCTTCGGCCGGCGGGCTTCTTGAGCTGGGGTTCCGCCTGGGGACTCCGGGTGGCACCGATGGTCGGGGCGAGAGACGAGATCTAGCGCGGGCCAAGGCACAGCGCCGGCGGCCTACGGTTTCTGGGGAACTATCTTTTGCTTGGAGCCACATGGGCACGGCCTGCTAATAGGCTGTGGAGCGCAGGGTCTTCCAACGTAGCCTCACAGACCCGCTGCTCCCGGAAGTCGCCACGCGTCCTTGGGGCACACCCACACCTGTCTCCAGCACCCTCCGCCGCTCAGCTGTTTGCTTTTGTTACGAGTTCCGGAGACCTGACCCACCCGAGCACAGGGATGAGCACAAGAGAAGGGGCCTGGGAGCGCTCTTTGTACTCAAAGAGCTCCAAGAGCGAGTGGGAAACCCCGGACTGGGGTGGGTGGATCCCTGCATCCCTTCCTAGCCTGCCTCCTCCACGTTTTTCCACTTTATGAAAGTATTGTCTAGAGATGAGAGCTGTCCAACTCAACGCTTCCAACTTCAAGTTCCTACTTCACCTCTCTGACTCCCTAGAGTTAGAAAACAACGTACAGCTCAGTGGTCCCTTTCCCTTTTTTTCTTGAGAAACTTTATTCAGCTTTATCTCAAGACATCACCACTTAACCTCTGCTGTCAACCTTAAATAGTGAGGTTCAGGAAATATGATTAAGTATAGAGTTTATTCCAGCGTCAGGCTTCCGGGTAGCCACCCAGGAAACAGCAGCTCCAAATGGAGTCAGCATTCCAAAGTGAAGTTAAGGTTTCACTTAGGTGGGCAGAGAAAATTTTAGCAGGATTTTATTTTCATAACAGGCCAGTGCATACTTACAGCTATTTGGTAGGTTATAGATTGCTGTATTCCAGGAAAGGGTCCTCTGTTATTCCGTGAGCAGGGGTCGTGATCTCAGGGGGTTGTATCTCTGGTATGGTCTGGTCCTCCTATTATAATTATTTACAGAAACAAAAGGCAGACGTTGCAGATGCCTGCTGCTTGACTCAGGCTGTAGCCGCATTCCTCTCAAAGCTCAAAATAAAGCTCCAACAGCTTTAAGTTTGAATTATTGAATTGCACATAACTATATTTAAGTCATTTTGTTTACTAATGAGCTACATAAAGATAAGGGTTCTAAACCAGGTGCGGTGGCTCACGCCTGTAATCCCAGCACTTTGGGAGGCCAAAGCCTGTGGATCACCTGAGGTCAGGAGTTGGAGACCAGCGTGGCCAACATGGCGAAACTCCGTCTCTTCTAATAATACCAAAAAAAAATTAGCCAGTCGTGATGGTAGGCACCCTGTAATCCCAGCTACTTGGGAGGATGAGGCAGGAGAATTGTTTGAACCTGGGACGCGGAGGTTGCAGTGAGCGGAGATCACGCCACTGCATTCCAGCCAAAAAAAAGCTATGGGCCCTATATACTGCATATTGCAGTACACTCAAGTCTTAGGTTTTATTCAGTAAGTTACAGAAAATATTAAACAAGGATATAAAGCAGAAAGTAAGGCAATATTAGTGAGGCCTTAGTCAATCCCAGATATATTCACCAATTCAGCTCCTAAAAAGTTGCTTATGAAGTGTGAATTTTAGTAATAGCTACTGTTTCATGGCGGTGAATATTTGCTTTGGCTTTATGTGTATTTTCTATTTAAACATGGGAATCACCCTGATAGACATGTTTCTAACTTCCTGTCGAAACAACATGTGGGACAGGTATGGTGGCTCATGTGTAATCCCAGCGCTTTGGGAGGCCAAAGTGGAAGAATTACTTGAGCCTAAGAGTTTGAGAGCAGTCTGGGTCACAAAGTGAGAACCCATCTCTACAAAAAAATAAAATAATTAGCCGGAGTGGTAGTTCACACCTGTAGTCCCAGCTGCTTGGGAGATTGAGGCAAGAGGATTGCTTGAGCCTGGGAAATCAGGGCCACAGTGATCATACCACTGCACTCTAGCCTGGGCAGCAGAGTGAGACCCTGTCTCAAAAACAAACAAAAAACCCAACTTATTGTGAATTATCTTTATCTTTAGAAATAGCAGTAAATGTACTGTATTTCTATAAAATTATTGTCTTTAAAAATGTAATTGCTTCTGGAATTGAATTAATATGGCTGAAAATTGAATTAATATGGCTGTTTTTGAGCTATAATATTTTTCACCTGTTTTCCCCTCTGATTTCTTACCTCAAGACAGTTATGTATGTAACAAGAAAGCAGAAGAAACTCTCAGTAGACTTACTGGCTATAGTTCCCAAAAAGCCTAAGCCAGAGAGGAAAATAATACTTGACGGAAGAGGTCGAATGCTTGAGAGAAGCAGAAATATGTTACCCAAAAATAGAGATGACTCGGGTCCTGGTAGGGGGAAACTATGAAACCAGAAGGGAAGGGTTATATCTGTGCCTCCAGGGAGTCTGGCTTAGAGGCCCATGGGTTCCCAACCCTGCCAAAGGTTCAAGATTTCTGTAGCCCAGCATGAATTTGGGGGTTGAGGAGGCTGGAATGGTGTAGAGAACCACAGGAGCCTACAAAAACAATGGTGGCCTCAGTGGTGGCAGTCAACTTGACATACTTGGTTTTGTGGACTGCAATTAACGTACTCTACAAAAGATAATATTTTCCTGGGAAGTTGGGACAGGAGAATAACATTCAAAGGCAGGAGTACATGCTTCAAATCTGTAAGCCTAAAACTCAGGTGAGAAGTTGCTCGGCCACCCAAAAAAAAGGTGGGAAGATGACAGTTCAGCTGCTTGGGGTCTTTTTTTTTTTTGAGACCAAGTCTTGCTCTGTTGCCCAGGCTAGAGGGCAGTGGAGCAATCTCAGCTTACTACAACCTCCGCCTTCCAGGTTCAAGCAATTCTCCTGCCTCAGCCTCTCAAGTAGCTGGGATTACAGGCGCGTACCACTATGCCCAGCTAATTTTTGTATTTTTAGTAGAGGTGGGGTTTCACCATGTTGGCCAGACTGGTCTTGAACTCCTGACCTCAAGCGATCCGCCCACCTCCGCCTCTGAAAATGCTGCGATTACAGGCTTAAGCCATCACACCCAGCCTTACTTCCAGTAATTTTTTGATAGAATGTTGGAAAGAGATAAAAGTTGTTAAAGATTTGCAATTATTACCAGGTGTAGAAGAGGCGGCAATATAACATTAATTTTATGACAACCAGGCCAAGCATGGTGGCTCACACCTGTTATCCCGGCACTTTGGGAGACAGAGGCAGGCAGGTCACTTAATATCAGGGGTTTGAGCTCAGCCATGGGCAACATGGCGAGTCCCCGTCTCTACAAAGAATTTTTTTTTAAATTATGACAATCTTTTGGTGCTCAGGTCAGACTTTTTGCTTCTAGGCGTCTTCTGTCTCAATTGCTAAAGCAGGAGACATCAGTAACAGAGAAATGTTCTGTATGCAAGCTAAAACACTTTGATTAGGGGTGTTCAGAGCTACAGAGTTTAAATACTCTGCTCTTGTCTCCCATCACATTAGCCTCAGCAAGATTATAATAAAGAGAACATGTGATTTTCCAAAGTTAGAAACCTCCTATATTTCATTTCTAGGACTTCACAGAAAATGCAGCAGCTCTTATCTGGAGCCTGGAGTGCAAAGAAAACAAAACAAAATGCAGCAGCAGCTGGCACCGTGATTTCAGTGCAAATGAATCTGTGACAATGAGCTAGGAGAATCTACCTAACAGTTCATAGAAGGTCATTTTATCTGGAAAAAAGCACACAGATAGATGATGCAGTGGAGTTTGCAGAATCAGAAATCTGGAGTTCGGGGGGATTTTGGAGGCAATCTGGAAAAACCTCATTTTTGCAGGAGAGAAACCTATCAACCATGCTGGTGTTGCTTTCAACTGAGTTTGAGCTCATTTGCATATTACTACCTAAAAATACATAAACTACACAATTTTAAAAACTAGAACATATTATACAGAATTCATTTTCACACAGCCCTTTACACCTGTATCTCTGAATGCAACTTGGAAGACTCCAAGGATGTTTCTGTCCAGTGGCAGTTTACCTTGTGACTAGTTTCCTTTTCTTATTATCATCGAGTCCTTTTTATTTCAAATGCCACTAACTTTTTTGCCACCAGCTTTTTTAAGTACTCAATTTTATGGGTGGCTGTAACCTTAATTAAATTTGGGGATCTCTTTAGGCACTTAATATCCAATTTTCTAGACTACTCTGTAATTGTCATGTGTGCATCTATTTTTAAAAAATTATCCAAAGATTTTTGAATTTCAAGAATTTTTTCTGATAAATGATTCATAGAATTTTGATTTTGATACAGCCTTGTGTGATTCTCTAGTCCATTTCATCAAACCAATATCTGTTAGTTGCCTTCTAAAATACACAGCATTACAGATGCAAAGAACACAGCTCCTGTACTCAAGTTGCTTATCTAAGTGAGCTAACATACAGATCTAGTTAAATGACAATATCAGATAAACTGCAGATTAGAGTGTTCTTCCAACTGGGACAAGCAGCCCAGGCCTTATGCCACAGGGTTCCCCAGATTTCTGGTGAATGATGACCAGAATTTGGAGCTGCACCTGGATGATCTTCACCTGTTCTGAGCTCCATAGAGGAATTTCCAGAATAGATACAAATCACACTGGCTGCCCACCTCACAATTAGGTCCCCATTTGTCATGTCTGTGCTACATCACCTTTTCAGGTGATAGTCTTTGTCTCCTTTTTTTCAGAATGGTTGGATTTGGGGCAGCCAGACAAGTCTGGGATTGCATAATGTCTTCCTAATGCCGGTTGGCATTATAGCTGAAAAGTCAAGAAACATTTATCTTTTAAGTTTTGGAGACTGGAGAGAAAAAAACACTTCTGTAATTTAGATCCTCTACTGAGACATTGCCCTGTTGTCTTTGAAAGGAGAAACATTAGGAGTTTCCTAGGTAAGAAAACCCTCTTACAGTATATACATGTCACTCAGTATATTCAGAATGCCAGATCCCAAATATATGTGTGTGCCAAGGACTTCAAATAGTTCATGTGGATGATTATACAGTTAACCCTTGAATAACACAGGTTTGAACTGCAAGGGCCCACTTATGGGTGGATTTTTAAAAATAAATATGTTGTTTGGGAGGCCAAGGCAGGCAGATCATGAGGTCAAGAGCTTGAGACCATCCTGGCCAATATGGTGAAACCTCATCTCTACTAAAAATATGAAAAATTAGCTGGGCGTGGTAGCACGCACTGTAGTCCCAGCTACTCAGGAGGCTAAGGCAGGAGAATCGCTTGAAGCCGGGAGGTGGAGATTGCAGTGAGCTGAAATTGTGCCATTGTACTCCAGTCTGGCAACCGAGTGAGACTCCATCTCAAAAAGTAAATTAATAAATTGGAAAATACTGTGGATATTTGAACAATTCAAAAAACTCACAGATGAATGGTGTAGCCTAAAAATACCAAAAATAAGAAAAAGGTTTGTCACGAATGCACAAAATGTATGTAGACACCAGTTTACTTTATCGTTTACTACCGTAAAATAAACACAAATCTATTATAAAAAGTTAAAACTTACCAAAATTTACACATACAGACTATACATAGCACCATTCAAAGTTGAGAGAAGTGTAAAGATGCAACATTAAATCATAACTGCATAAAATGAACTATAGCACACACAGTACTACCCTGATAATTTCACAGCACCCTCTGTTGCTATTGCAGTGAGTTCATGTTGCATCTGCTCAAAACATCATGTGACCTTAATAATCTCCGCATGAGCAGTTCATCTCCCTAGTAAATCGCTTACTGTGGTAAAAAGTGTTCTCATTTATTTTGCGTTGTGTTTAGTGCAATACTGTAAACCTTGAATAACACCACGGCACCCATACAGAGTGTCACTAATGATGCTGGAAGTACTCCCAAGAAGCAGAGAAAAGTCATGACATTACAAGTAAAAGTTGAATTGTTTAATACGTACCATTGAGTGAGGTCTGAAGCTGGGATTACCCACATTTCCAGTTAAATGAATCCAGCATAAAGACCACTATAAAAAAAAAAAAAAAAAAAAGAAAGAAAGAAAAGGAAATTGGCCTGGCACGGTGGCTAATGCCTGCAATCCCAGCACTTTGGGAGGCCGAGGCAGGTGGACCACCTGAGGTCAGGAGTTAAAGACCAGCCTGACCAACATGGAAAAAACCATCTCTACTAAAAATACAAGATTAGCCGGGTGTGGTGGTGCATTTCTGTAATCCCAGCTACTCAGGAGGCTGAGGCAGGAGAATTGCTTGAACTTGGGAAGTGGAGGTTGCAGTGAGCCAAGATTGCACCATTGCACTCCAGCCTGGGCAACAAGAGTGAAACTCTGTCTCAAACAAAAAAAAAAGAAAAGAAAAGGAAAGGAAATTTATGAAAGTGTCACTATAGCTATGCCAGCAGGCACAAAATCCTTGCACTTTTTGCAAAATACTTTATCTCATATTGAAAATGCAGCTTTTATGTAGGTATAGGATTGCTATAAGAAAGGCATACCAATAGACTCTAATATGATTTAAGAAGAAACAAAATCACAATATGAAAACTTAAAGCAAAAGAAAGGTAAAAGATCTAAAGCTGGAAAACTTAACACCAGCAATGGATGGTTTGATAATTTTAGAAAGAGATTTGGCTTTTAAAATGTCAGGCAGGAGGGTCATGAGGTCAGGAGTTCAAGACTAGCCCGGCCAACATGGTGAAATCCTGTCTCTACTAAAAACACAAAATTAGTTAGGCATGGTGGCACATGCCTGTAGTCCCAGCTACTCGAGAAGCTGAGACAGGAGAATCACTTGAACCTGGGAGGCGGAGGTTGCAGTAAGCTGAGATCGCACCACTGCACTCTAGCCTGGGCAACAGAGTGAGACTCTGTCTTAAAATAAAATA
The DNA here is from genome assembly GCF_009761245.1 of Sapajus apella. Classification (NCBI taxonomy): domain Eukaryota; kingdom Metazoa; phylum Chordata; class Mammalia; order Primates; family Cebidae; genus Sapajus; species Sapajus apella. Next base: position 8,229,892 of record NW_022436944.1, on the reverse strand, counting down.
AAATAATGTCAGGATGACAGAAGAAGCAGCTTCTGCTGACCAAGAGGCAGCAGATGAGTTCCTAGACGCCTTTTAAAAAATCATTAAAGCTGAGTACCATAGGTCTCACCTGTGGGAAACTGAGGCAGGAGAATAACCAGGAGTTTGAGACCAACCTGGGCAACAAGATGAGACTCTGTCTAAAAAAATTAAAAAAAAAAAATCATTGAGGAGGAAGGATATCTGCCTGAACAGGTTTTTAATACAGATGAAACTGCCCTATTATGGAAAAAAAAAAAAGCCACAAAGAACTTTTATTAGTAAGGAAGAGAAATGAGCACCAGGATTTAAGGCAAGAAGGTATAGGCTAACTCTAGTGTTTTGTGTTTTATGCAAATACCGTCAGATGTATGATCAGGACTGCCATTATCTAGAAAGCTGCCGATCCCTGAGCCTTGAAAAGGTAAACACTAGCTGCCAGTCTTGGTGTACAAAAGAGTTGGACAAGGAGACCCCTTTTTGTGGATTGGTTCCATTGATGCTTTGTCCCTAAAGTCAAGGAGTATCTTGCCAGTAATGGACTGCCTTTTAAAGTTCTTTTGATATTGGATACCCAGAACCCCAACACTGAAGGTGTGAAAGTGATCTACTTGCCCCCAAACACAAAGTCTCTAAATCAGCCTCTAGGTCAGAGAGTCATAAGAACCTTTAAGCTCATTACATACACATGGAACCCTGTGGAAAGGAAAAGAACCCCAATAGAGAAAACACATGAAGCTCTGGAAGGATTATACCATTGAAGATGGCATCATCTGTTTTCTGCAGCAGGAATTTACTGTTTTGGGTTTGCTAACTTATATGTAACTTGTTCTGTCATAAATTCAGTTATTACAACTGGTTCTGTCATAAATCCAGTGAAATCATGCCCAACATCTGGACATGTTGTGATGTTGGGCATGATTTCACTGGATTTATGACAGAACTGATCAAGGAATAATAAAAGAGATCGTGAATATGGCAAAAAAAAGTGGATGGTGAAGAGCTTTTAAATATCTTGGAGAAATTCAAGAACTAATGGACACCACACCAGAGGAATTAACAGAAGACAACTTGATGAAGATGAGTGCCTCTGAACAGTGCCAAATGATGAAGAAAAAGACATAAAAGAAGCAGTGCCAGAAAACAAACTCATTAGACAACCTGGCTGAAAAGTTTCAATGATTCAAGATTGCTTTTGACTTCTCTTACAGCATGGACTCTTCAATGATAAGGGCACTGGAACTAACACAGAAGATAGAGGAAGAATTGGTACTGTACAGAAACAATTTTAGAGAAATAGAAAGTAATAAAAGCCAGACAGAAATTATGATATATTTCCATAAAGTTACACCAAGTGTGCCTGCCTGTCCTGACTCCTCTTCTACCTCCTCCACCTCTGTCAGCCCAAGACAGCGAGACCTACCCCCATTCTCTTCCTTCTCCTCCTCAGCCTACTCGGCATGAAAATAACAAGGATGAAGGCTTGTTTGATGATCCACTTTCACTAAGGAATACATCTATTTTCTCATAAATTTTTAAATCGGAGAGAGAGATCCAAGATGGCTGATCACCAGCAGCTCGGGATTGTAGCTCCCACTGAAAGCGCAGAGAACGAGAGGACGCCACACTTTCAGATCAATTTTTGTTGCTCACGTACCAGGAGATTCCCAGCAGAGGAGCCCCACGGGTCGCCAGAGCGACTCTTGTGGCCGGAGAGCTGGTTTTGCCGCTGCCTTGGTGCGGTGGTTCTCAGTGCAGAGTCAGAAAAGCACCATCAATCTTAAAGCTGCTGTTTTGGCCGGCGCAGTGGGTTGCTCAGATTTTAGCACCGGGAATCAACAAGTTGGACGTCCATTCAGAAACCCAACTATAAAGATGGTAATTATAAAGACCACAGATGGATAAATTTATAACGAAGGGAAGAAACCAGCCTAAAAAGGCTGAGAATACCCAAAATCAGAATGCCTCTCCCTCTACAGGGGATCACAGTTCCTCATCAGCAATGGAACAAGGCCTGATGGAGAAAGACTGTGTTCCATTAGCAGAAGCAGGCTTTAAAAAGTGGATGATAAGAAACTTCTGGGAATTAAAAGAACTTGTTCTAACCCAATGCAAAGAAACTAAGATCTTTGAAAAAAGGTTTGACGAAATGTTAACAATAACACACAATTTAGAGAGGAATATAAGTGAATTAATGGAGCTGAAAAACACAACACTAGAACTTCGCGAACTATGCACAAGTTTTAACAGCCGAAGTGATTAAGCAGAAGAAAAGATATCAGAGGTCGAAGACCAACTTAATGAAATAAAAAGACAAGATTAGAGAAAAAAGGATAAAAAAGAACGAGCAAAGTCTCCAAGAAATATGGGACTATGTGAAAAGACCTAATCTACGTTTGATAGGTGTACCTGAATGTGACGAAGAGAATCAATCCAAGCTGGAAAATACGCTTCAGGATATTATTCAGGAAAACTTTCCCAACCTAGCAAGGCAGGACAATATTCAACTCCAGGTAATATAGAAAACACCACAAAGATATTCCTCAAGAAGACCAACTTCAAGGCATATAATCGCCAGATTCACCAGGGTTGAAATGAAAGAGAAAATAGTGAGGGCAGCCAGAGAGAAAGGTCAGGTTACCCATAAAGGGAAGCCCATCAGACTCACAGCAGATCTCTCAGCAGAAACCCTACAAGCCACAAGAGAGTGGGGGCCAATATTCAACATCCTTAAACAAAAGAACTTTCAACCCAGAATTTTACATCCAGCCAAACTAAGCTTCATAAGCGAAGGAAAAATAAAATATTTTGTGAACAAGCAAGCAATCAGAGATTTCATCACCACCAGGCCTGCTTTACAAGAGCTTCTGAAAGAACCACTACAAATAGAAAGGAACAACCAGTATCAGCCTTTCTAAAAAATACCAAAAAGTAAAGAACATCAACATAATTAAGAACTTGTACCAACTAATGGGCAAAACAGCCAGCTAACATTAAATGGCAGTATCAAACTCACATATATTGTTATTAATTCTAAATTTAAATCGACTAAATCCCCCAATCCAAAGACACAGACAGGCAAAAAAAGCCAAGACCCATTGGTATGCTACATCCAGACCCATCTCACATGCGCGGATACACAAAGATTCAAAACAAAGGGATGGAGAAAAATTTACCAACCAAATGGAGGGCAAAAATAAATAAATAGAAAGCAGGAGTTGCAATTTTTGCTGATAAAATAGACTTTAAAGCAACAAAGATCAAAAGAAGCAAAGAAGGATACTACATAATAAAAGGATTAATGTAACAAGAAGAGCTAAAGATCCTAAATATATACGCACCCAATACAGGAATACCCAGATATATAGGACTTATAAAGAGACTTAGACTCCCACACAATAATAGTGGGAGACTTCAACATCAATATTAGACATATCAGTGAGACAGAAAGTTAACATTGATATCCAGGACTTGAACTCAGATCCGGAACAAGTAGACTTAATTAACATTTATAGAACTCTCCACTTTAAATACACAAAATATACACTCTTATCAGTACCACATCACACCTATTTATAGGTTTAAATGAAATATTGGTTGGCTGCTTGTTAATTATTTTCTTCCCTCTTTTTTTTTATGTCTCTATTATTAAACACAATTACAGGGATACCCATTTTTAGACTGCATTCTAGCCCGGGCAATAAAGCAACACCCCCGTTCTCTCTCCCTCTTCCGCTTCCTCTTTCTTCCTCTCCTTCATTCTTTTTTTTTTTTCTTTTTCTTTTTCTTTTTATTCTTTCTCTTCCTTTCTTTCTCTCTTTCTTCCCCTGGAAAATAAAATAAAATAAAATAAAATTTTTAAATCATGTTTTATTTTCTCTAGCTTACACTATTGTAAGAATATAGCATATAATACATGTAATATACAAAATATGTGTTAATACAGGTGTCCCCAATTTGAGGAACCAGGCCACAGACCAGGTGAGCAGAGGCTGAGCTAGCAAAGCTTTATTTACAGCTGCTCCTTATTGCTCACATTACCACCTGAGCTCCACCTCCTGCCAGATCAGCAGCAGCATTAGATTCTTGTTGAGATTCACTCGGGACGGCTGGCAAAATATTAGGAAAATATTAGGGAAAGTTATGGATGCGTCTCAAGTGTTTTGGAAGGCCAAAATGTTTTATTGGGACAGGCTGAAGTCAGCTGCCTCATTACATTAGCATAGGAAAGAGAGAGGGATAATAAGAGGCTTTCCCGGTTTAAGTCTGTTTACTCCACATCCTTTTGTCTACTCTGTTGACTCTTGTAAACTTCGGTCTGGATAGCTCTCTCAGTGGGAGATCAAAGGGAAATTACCGTTAATAGTGTTTACTCTGGGCTCAGAACCTAAAGCTTTTATCATTCGTAAAACCACTCTTTTAACCATGCTAATTATCCACAAGCGTGTTGACTTAGAACCTCTGTTATGAATAAATGTATGGGTGTACAGGGGGTCTTGGTGGATTGGCTGCATTTTACCCTCTGAAAGTAGCTGACGACCATCACTAGCTCACTTGAATCACTGTGACGGTGTGAGACTGCATCCATTCTTATGCCGTTGAGTCAGGGCCTGTGGGCCAGACCTCCACAGGTGGTGATCAACATCTCAGATTCTCATAGGAGTGCAAACCTTATTGTTACAGGATCTTTGGGTGTCAATCTTCTGGCCAGAAACCTCTGTGGTCACAGTGCCTTTACCTGAGTTCTTGTCCTGCATCCAGGAAGAATGAGCGATGCAGACAAGTGAAGGGTGAACAAAATGGAGATGAGCTTTATTGAGAGTTACAACAGCTCAGAGGAGCCCACAGTGGGTAGCTTCTCTTCGTAGGCAGGTCATCTGTTGAGCAGTCAGTTCTCAGCAGAGAGGAGGCCCTGGAGAGGGTGGCACATCTGCTGGCAGGTCGTCTCTGCAGCTCTCAGCAGAGAGGGTAGGTCCTCTCCGCAACTGGTTGTTCCATCATCCCCAGCTATCAACAGAGAGGGTAGCTTCTCTCTGCGGCTGGTTGTCCTGTCGTCTGTCTGCCCAATTTGTCCTCTGGCCATCCTCTGTCCTGCAGCTGGGCCCAGGGCTTTTATGGACCACAGAGGGAGGAAGCGTGTGCTGATTTGTCAATGGGCAGCCATGAGCAGGCCTAGAAGAGGCACAACGAGTCCCTACTCCAGTCTGAGGGAATGGCAGCCTGCCTCCCAGCCTTCAGGTTCTCCCTGGCCTGAAGGTGGGAACTTACCAGGAACCTACCCCATTCCACCCAGGAATCTGTCTGCCTCCTGCTGCCATTCGTGGCCCCAAGGGTTGGCCCCAACCCCACTCCAAGATTGGAGCTGGCACTGGAAGAGGAGAGAGGCCAGGCAGTGGGAGCAGACACCCCCCAGCCAGCAGGGACGAAGGGGTGAGGGGACTTCCCAGGCCTCTGAGGATGCAGGCTGCAGAGATACCCAGGTCCTTCACCTGGGAGGGCAGCTACAGCTGCACCCAGGGAGCCCCACCAATTCAGAAGGGGCAGAATTCCTGCTTGTCCCTGACTCCTGCCTGCTGCATGGAATGGGAGGCCCAGGTCTGCAACTGCAGGTCAGGCAGATGCAGCTGCATCCAGGAGGGCAGATCCTGCTTGCTGCCAGCCCCCTCTAAGAACACAGGGAGGCTCAGATCCACAGCTGCAGTTTGGGCGGCTGCAGCCCAGCTCAGGAGGGTGTGGCTCCCGCCTGCCCCTTAGAGCAGGAGGCTTGGGTCTGCAGTTTTGATTTGGGCAGCTGCAGCAGCACTGGGAAGCTCCATGAAGTATGCAGCCCTAGCCACGCCACCCTGCTGCAGCTGCTGCCATCACTATGGTGAACTGTGCAATTGAGGGATCTAGGTTGTGTGTCCCTTATGAGAACCTAATGCCTGATGACCTGGCATTGTCTCCCATCACCCCCAGATGGGACCATTTAGTTGCAGGAAAACAAGCTCAGGACTCCCACTGATTCTGCATTGTGGTGAGTTGTATAATTATTTCATTATATATTACAATGTAATAATAATAGATACAAAGTGCACAATAAATGTAACGCACTTGAGTCATCCTGAAATCATCCTCCACACCCTTCAATCCTAATCTGTGGACAAATTATCTTCCATGAAGCTGGTCTTTGGTGCCAAAAAGGTTGGGGGCTGCTGTGTTAATAAACTGTTTATGTTATTGGTAAGGCTTCTGATCAACAGTAAGTTATTATTAGTGAAGTGTTGGGGAAGTCAAAAGTTGTATGTGTGGATTTCTTACTGCATGGGGAGTCGTCACCCCTAAACTTCACATTGTTCAGGAGTCAACTGTGATTCTTTTCCTTTTCAGGATGCCCTTCATGTTCCTCATAACCAGAATTTGCCTTTTTAAAAAATTTAGGCAGACTTGTGGTACAATATGTACCTCGCCTCATTTTTAAGATGATTCTAGCAATGTATAAGTAAACATCAAATAAGTTTTAGAGATAGCCTTCAAAAGGAAAGAGATTGTCACCCATATATACAATAACCTTAAATACAATGACGAACGTTTATGTAGCACTTCTTGTAAACCAGGCACTGTAGTAAGTCATTCATTATCTTCCGTAATCCTTACAAATTCACTATAAAATAGTTACTATTTTTTAAACTTTAAATGGAGTATAGAAAAGAAACAGTGGTCTCTATTTTCATCCTTGTTTTACAAAGGAGGAAACTAAATGTTAGCAAGGTTAACTAATGCCCTCCAGGCTGCCTGATGTTGTTCTCTAATTCCAAAGCAGGAGCTCTTTGTGCTGGATTGCGTGCTCTTATTTTCTTGCTCACCTTCTGTTATTAGTTTTTTTAGGGCTATTATAACAAGTTACCACAAACTTGGTGGCCTGGAGCAACAGAAATTGATTCTTTCACAGTTTTGGAGGCCAAGTCCAATTTAGGTGCAAGCAAGGCTGTGCTCCTCCTGAAGGCTCTAGGAGACAATCTACTCTTGCCTCCTTCAGCTTCTGGTGGCTCCAGGCATTCCTTGGATTAGGGTTACATAATGCTGCTGTCTGCCTCTGCCTTCTCTTGGGCTTCTGCTCTGTATGCCTTCTTTTCTGTCTGTTATAAGGACGCTTGTCACTGGATTTAGTCCTACCTAGGTAACCCTGGATGATCTCATCTGAAGATTCTTAATTACATCTGCAAAGATCCTTTTTCCACAGAAGATCACATTCATAGGTTTTGAGGGTTAAGATGTGGACAGAGCTTTTGCAGGACCATTTAACCTACTACACCTTCCTAATGTGATCCTTATGGGTTGGAGTTGTCATTTATAGAATCTTGAAAGCTTAACAGACTCATAGAATACCAAGTGGAGTGTGAATCCAAGAGATCATATCCACATTTTCAACAGGATAAACTTCCAAAGGAGAGGTGCCTGACTCATGAAAACACGGCAAGGTCACAGCAGATCCAAGACCATGCTTAAACTTCCTGATCCCCTACCCAATGGCCATTTCACACTATCAGAGAATGATTGATACCATTGTGTGATTAAGAATGTTTTCCATCTCATAGTGTTTTTCATCTGCCAAAAATCATGGTAAAAACAATTATCAGTATGTCTCTGTGACAAATTTCTCTCAGATCTCAAGCCCTTAAAAAGTTTTTTTTTTTTTTTTTCACTGATGGGCTGTTTCACATGGCTAGGAAAGCTACATAATTATCTCTCTCTATGGCCAGCTGCTAAGGGATTAGGTCCAAATCTTAGAATCTCATCAATTCCCTGCTTTCCAGGCCAAATACATTACTTTTCCTTGCATGGCTTTTGTGTTAAAAATTTTTGCTGCAACTTCAAGATACAGGCTATCAAATGTCAAAGTGAACTGTGAGGCAGACAGACCTCTGGGGAACATACACAACATAGGGGCTTGAGAATTGTTCTGGGGAGTCATAACTTTCTACACTCAGTGTGCAAGTGTTGGGGATGGGATTTGTGAGGACTCCCTTGGAAAGAGCTGTGGGGGTGCTTTCAGTCCTACCTTCTGACCTAGTGTCTGCCCCTCACCTCAACCCTAGTGGGAAGGGATCAGCTATGTCTACTCTGCATTGGAGGGACTGAGTAGCCTGACATTTACTAAATCCTTGGGGAACCAGAGACAGAGATAGCTGCCTACCCCGGTGGCCAGAGTGAGGGAGAGTTGCTGCTGCTTTCTCAGAGTTGGTGGGTGCTGAGAAAGTCTGAGTGCTCCCAAGGGTCATATGAGCAGGTGTGGGCTTGCCAAAAGTCCTGCCTAATTGTTCCAAGTAGAGGGGCAAACAGGCCTCAGCAGAGAAATACTAAAAGTATCACAGCACTCATAGGGGATGCAGAAAGAGTAAGCAGTGGGCCTGAGGGGAGCAAATCCACCAGGTCAAGCAGACTGCAGGTGAGAAGTCTCCAGTAAAATGCTTTAAAGAACCCATGAAAGAACTCCAGAGTCTCCAAATAACCACAGAAGATCCTCCACAAGAGAGTCAGCTTGAAACATTACCCCTGCCCAGAGAATGTGAGCCGGGCTTTCCATAGCCCCAGCCAGGTAAGAACTCTCCTGCTTCACCTCCCTCTCCTCCACCCTCTGCTCCAGTGCAGGAAGGATGAGAAATGAGAAGGTCAGTTGGGGAAGTGGGGTGGGGTGGAAAGGAGATAATTTAGAAAGAAGCAGCCAATCCTGTATGTTCCCCAGGAGTCAACAACCCCCCTGGAATAGGCCTTATCTGAGGGAGAGGGTATAACTAGGTGTAACTACAGTTTCAAATAAAGTCTCAAAGAGTCTTTGAGTGTCAAAGTGTCAAAGTCAAAGTTCCAAGCTTTGACAATGGAACTAATTTCCGAAATGAGACTGTTTTGCAATTTAAAGGGGCCTCAGGATTTTGTGTTAGCAAACAGTGACTAGAATAGTCATGGGCCTATTGACCACTTCCATCCAGGGTCAGAGGAAGAACTTTCTTCGCTGAGTAAATTTTAAAGGGACAGTTGAAGAACAAAACTAAACTCTCTGTGTAGTTGATAGGTTCTTGTTGAAATCAGCAGCTACACTGTGTTGAAAACAAAAGCCACAATCTCAAACACCTGTCCATGAACAATTGGAGATCTATCACTCTTAAACAAAACGATGTTTGTTATTATGGGACAATGCTGGCAGAGAGGAGTCTCATCTTGTGATGACTTCAGCGGACTGCCACTATTCACCACACAATGCCATACCCTCCCTTTATTTTCCTGGACTTCTCTTCCAGCAGCCCTCTCTCAGGAGCAAAACATAGTCTATTCACTTTTCCTTATAAAGCAGGTTAGCCATTTCTTATTATGAAAGCTTCTGACCTCCATACTCACAGGGTCAAATTTGTTTTCCTATTAATAATGATAATTCCTTCTCTAATAATAATTCTGATGTCAACAAAGGAGACTGTTTCTCATCCCCACTGCACTTGACAGTTACCAAAAATGAGCTTCGCTTGTTGTAAATTTATAAAGATAATCTTTTCTCTTCAGTAAAAATTACACAGCTGTCAAAACCATGAAACTCACATATATGGTGAGACTTTGCTTGGCTACCGTTCAATGTTTCTGGTTATTAGTGGTTATTAAAGAATTATAGTGGTTAATAAATAACTAGTGGTTATTAAAGAATTATAAGCTTCATATTCACTCAAGCCTCTGAATTCTTATTCATAAAGTCTGCTCAATCCAACTATAGGATTGACAAAAGTAAGGAGTGCCAAATTAGTGGCCACATTATTGGCAATGATTTGACGACATTTCCAACAGAAAGAGGGTCTGGGTGTCCTAAAACTGGGAAGCTTTCTACTATTTAAAACCGAATGTTCTGGTAAATAAGAGATGATTGACAGGATTTTAAAAATAACTCATGATCTTAGACTGTGAAGAATTACATATCATTTGCAACTGACAAGACATTTGTCCCAGGAAAAAAATTACATACTGATTGTAATATCCTAAAATATTTCTAATTTCTCAAAGGTTATTATAACATTTAAAAATATCTTCTCAGTATAATTTCTATTCACTTCAGTTTTTAAAATATGCATGTAAAAGTTATAACCATAAGGTAAGTTGTATGATTTTAACTTTATGAAAGTCCATACCAGATAGATTTGTATCAGTGCTATGCCTCTAAGTTGTACTACATTAGGAGACTCAAATAATCACTCAAAAAAAACATTGCTCAAGGCACTTCTGGAACACGTCTTTGGAATTATCTTTAGAGTTGATCTATAAACCAGACCAAAAAACAGACAAAACAAAAAGTCATATTATTTCATAGATCTACCTTATATTAGTTTTTAAAAAGAAGGAACAGATTACAAGGGGGGAAACTAACCCAACCAGACATGAAAACATACTGAAAAGCCTCTGTAGTTAAAACAATGAGTTACTGGTGCAAAAATAAGTGAGTGGAATAATCTACAGCAGGGATTAGCAAGCTATGGTTCAAGATTATTTATTTTTGTAAATAAAGTGCTATTGGAACACAGCCATGTCTGCTCATTTACAAATTGCTTATGATTGCTTTTGCCCTTTAACAGCAGAGACCCTGTGGCCTGCAGTCCTAAATATTTACTGCGTGGCCCTTTAAAAAAAGTTTGCCAGCTTCTGGACTAGAGTGTCCTGAAATACATTCAAGTGCATATAAAAATTCAGCATGTGAAAAAGTTGGCATCTTTATCCAACTCAACTTTATGCCAACTACTGGATTAGGTAGTTGGCATCCACTGGGACAAAGATAGAGTTTTAAATACAGTAAATGATGCTGGGACAAATAATTCACTATATGAAAAAAGATAAAATTAGATCCATACTTCACACCCCTATACAAGAATAAATTCCAATGGGTCAAGATTCTAAATGAAAGGAAATTAAATTATACAAGTATTACACAAAAACATGGATGGAATACTTCTCAAATCTCTGTGTATGGAAAGGCTTTCTAATTATGACTCAAAATCTTGAGGCAATGAAAGAAAATACGAATAATTTTTTTTTTTTTTTTGAGACGGAGTTTCGCTCTTATTACCCAGGCTGGAGTGCAACGGCGCGATCTCGGCTCACCGCAACCTCCGTCTCCTGGGTTCAGGCAATTCTTCTGCCTCAGCCCCCTGAGTCGCTGGGATTACAGGCACGCGCCACCATGCCCAGCTAATTTTTTTCTGTATTTTTAGTAGAGACGGGGTTTCACCATGTTGACCAGGATGGTCTCGATCTCTTGACCTCGTGATCCACCCGCCTCGGCCTCCCAAAGTGCTGGGATTACAGGCTTGAGCCACCGCACCCGGCAATACGAATAAATTTTACTACATAAATATGAAAAAAATAACATGCAAACCCACCGTAAACAGACACACACACACACACACACACACACACACACACACGTGCACACACACACGACTGAAAATTTGAAAGAAAATATTTGCAACATATGTCAAAGATAAAGGGCTAATATCTTTAATACATAAAGAACTCTTAAAAACTGAGGAAAAAAGAACTACAAATCTCTTTTTAAAAATTGGGAAAAGAAACCGGCAATTCACACACAAGATATAAAAATGGCTCTTAAATGGGCCGGGCGCGGTGGCTTATGCATGTAATTCCAGCACTTTGAGAGGCTGAGGCAGGTGGATGACAAGGTCCCGGAGTTCGAGACCAGCCTGACCAACATGGTGAAACCCCGTCTCTAGTAAAAATTCAACAATTAGCCAGGTGTTGTGGTACACGCCTATAATCCCAGCTACTCAGGAGGGTGAGGCAAGAGAATTACTTGAACCTGGAAAACAGAGATTGCAGTGAGCCGAGATCACACCACTGCACTTCAGCCTCGGTGACAGAGTGAGACTCTGTCTCAGAAAAAAAAAAATGGCCCTTTAACATATGAAAAGATACCCAAACTCACTCATACTTAGAGAAATGCAAATTAAAACATCATTCTAGGTACCATTTCTCACCTATAGTATTGATGAAAATTGCAAATTAAAAATTATGACAACATTCTGAGGCTCTGGGGAAATGGCAGTCTCATTTATATATTGCTGATGGGAATGCAAACCTTTCTGGGGCAGAATATGGCAATATCTAACAAGACATATTACCAGTCTTCCTCCAAGTCCTGGATAATAAAGAGAACTCGAACTTAAGATCTTATCATAAAGTCAGTTTTTCCTTTGTTCTCACTCTAGCACCTCATCCCTGTGATTAGGCCCAGGTTTTGTGTTCCTGTCTTCTTTACCTTGCCAGTCCTGCCCCGAGTTCCAGTGACCTGAAGTCCATATGTGGGTTGTGGAGCTAAATCACCATCAAGAAGGGAAGTCCATATACCCACACACCCACATTCATCACAAGGTTCTGTTGGAAGCTTGTTAAACTCATTACAAGACAGATTAGTTCAGTTCAGTATCAAATGCACATTTACAAGATGATCATCTCTATCTGTTAAGTATCAATACAGTAAAGTTAATTTTTGTTTCTGTTTTATCTTTATGATAAACCTGTTTTATCCTTTTCCCCTCTTCAAGTGAAACAATCTCTAAGTTCATGAAACAGTTGAAAACTAGAGTGTGAAATAAAATCTGCTTTTAGTCGGGTGTGGTGGCTCACGCCTGTAATTGAAGTTTGAGACCAGCCTGGGCAACATGGTTAAACCACGCCTCTATAAAAAGTACAAAAATTAGCCAGGTGTGGTGGCACATTCTTGTAGTACCAGCTACCCAGGAGGCCAAGGTGGGAGAATCACCTAAGCCCGAAAGGTCAAGGCTGCAGTGAGCTGCGATTATCCCACTGCACTCCAGCATGGGTAATAGAGGGGCATTCCTTCTTCTTCTTGCTATCATGTTGTCTTAGGAAAAAAGGAAGGAAGGAAGGGAGGGAGGGAGGAAGGAAGGAAGGAAGGAAGGATGGATCTGCTTTTTAAAAGTATTTTGATTGCCAAAGTAATGAAACTCCCTGTTTAAAAAAAATCTTCAGTACAGAAATGAAGAAAGTGAAAAATGTAATTACCCCATTCAGCACTGTTAACAGTGTGGTATGTATAGCAACTGGCTGAGTGTGGTGGCTCACACCTGAAATCCCAGCACTTTGGGAGGCCAAGGTCTGGGGATCATGAGGTCAAGAGATTGAGACCATCCTGGCCAACATGGTGAAACCCCATCTTTACTAAAAACAGAAAACTTAGCTGGGTGTCGTGGTGCATGCTTGTAGTCCCAGCTACTCAGGAGGCTGAGGCAGGAGAATTGCTTGAACCCGGGAGGCAGAGGTTGTAGAGAGCCGAGATTACACCACTGCACTCCAGCCTGGCAACAGAGCAAGACTCCATCTAAAAAAAAAAAAAAAGAAGAAAATAAATTTCCTCTACTTGTGATCTTTTATAAGTGGAAATATGTGCAAAAGTTACACTTTTAGTGAAGCACTTGAAAATTTTCTCAGGTGGTAGAAATTGAGAATGGTGGATAGTTAAGAAAGTCAAGGGATGAAGTGAGGTTTGTGTACCTCAGCTGATCTCAACAGTGCATGCCATCTAGGAAGAAGTATTTGTTGGAGAGAAAGAAAGGTTCCAGGAAAAGAAAACATTGTACCACATAGACCATTCTAGCCAACATGGTAAAACCCCAACTCTACTGAAATACAGAAAGCCCAGATTCTTCTCTTCAGTTATTCAGGTATTGTCTTCTTCCTTGAAAGTCAATAGTTCTCAAAATTTGGTTTCTGAACCTGCAGCATTAGCACCACTAAGGAGTGTGTTAGAAATGCAAACTCTCAGCTGGGCATGGTGGCTCACGCCTGTAATCCCAGCACTATGGGAGGTCGAGGAGGGTGGATCATCTGAGGTCAGGAGTGTGAGACCAGCGTGGCAAACATGGTGAAACCCTGTCTCTACTAAAAATACAAAAATTAGCCTGGTATGTTTGCGAGTGCCTGTAATCCCAGCTACTCATGAGGCTGAGACACGAGACTCACTTGAACCCAGGAGGTGGAGGTTGCAGTGAGCCAATATTGTACCACTGCACTCCAGCCTCGGCAACAAGAGGGAACTCCATCTCAAAAAAAAAAAAAAAAAAAAAAATTGTCCTGATTTTCCCAGGCCATAGTCATCAGACAAAAAGCTTTAGTCATCATGAGGAAAATGAGTTGTATTAGTGCTACACTTTATACTGGATAGTAACTCTAAATGAAAATGATGCTAATAAAAGTTCCAACTCAAGAAGAAAGAGAAATGTTAATCTTCCCACAGAAAAGAACATAAGAAACTCAGTCACTGTTAAGGACCTTTCATCTTGAAATTCTGTTGATGTGTTTAGGATCCTCAAACCAAAGTGATTGCTACTAGTAGGGCTTCTGCCAGGTAGAAATTGTACAGTTCAAAGGCCTTGCTAATAGCTGCTAATCATTATAATGTTAGCCATCAAATGCTGAACCATTGAGTTACTGTGTCCTTTGTGGGCCAAATGAAGCCTATGCTATAGTATTCTTTTTCATGTATATATTTGTTCTTTAGTTTGAAGTAAACTATCATCATAGTAACCACATATACACATACACTCACATATATGTGTGTGTGTGTGTGTGTATATATATATATATATATATATATATATATATATACCTAACCAGTCTTCTTATATATAATCTAAATCTAGGCCGGGTGTGTTGGCTCATGCCTGTAATCCCAGCACTTTCGGAGGACAAGGTGGGTGGATTGCTTGAGCCCAGGAGCTCAAGACGAGTCTGGGCAACATGATGAAACCCTGTTTCTACAATAAATACAAAAAATTAGCTGGGTACAGTGGCATGTGCCTGTAGTCCCAGCTACTTGGATGGCTGAGGTGGGAGAATCACCTGAGCCCAGGAGGTCGTGGTCTAGGGTAAGTTTTCAGCCCTGGTCACCAGCTGCCTGGAAATAGATTCAGTGCTGCTTTGGGGCACAATTCTTTTTATTTATATTGACATTCTGTTTCATTTCACAAAGGGTTTAAGCCAAATCACCTTTTTTTTTTTTTTTTTTTTTAGACAGAATCTTGCTCTGTTGCCCAGGCTGGAGTGCAGTGGCACGATCTCAGCTCACTGCAACCTCTGCCTCCCAGGTTCAAGTGATTCTCTTGCCTTAGCCTCCTGAGTAGCTGGGTTTACAGGCGTGTACCACCACATCCGGCTAATTTTTGTATTTTTAGTAGAGATGGGGTTTCACCATATTGGCCAGGCTGGTCTCAAACTCCTGACCTCAAGTGATCCACCCACCTCTGCCTCCCAAAGTGCTGTTATTATAGGTGTGAGCCACCACACCCAGCCCAAACCACCATCCTTAATACACACTTTAAAAACCAATTTTTGAAAAATGCATAAGGGATAAAAAAATTATCTGTGAAATGATTTAAAAAGTTGAACTATCTAGTGACCCTTCTGGTGTTCACCCCCTTGTACAGTCCCCTCACCTGAGTGTCAGTGGGGCCTGTGACTTGCTTGTAACTAATACACTACAGCAAAGGTGATGGGATGTCATTCCTGTAATCACATTATGTTTATAAAACTTCCTCTTGCCAGCAGTCTTGTTTTCAGTCTCCTGCTGGCTTTGAAGAACCAAAAACCCATGCTGTAAACTGCCTATGAAGGGACCCACATGGCAAGGACCTGCAGAGAGTTTATAGGAGGTCAGGGCCTACATCTTCAAGGGAATGAAGTCTGCCAACAATCTGAGTGGACCCCAAAGTGGACACTTACTCAGTCAAACTCTAAGATAAGAATGGCATTCAGCCTACACCCTGGTGGCAGCCTGAAGCAGGGACCCTGAAGCAGAGAACCCAGCTAAACCATGCCTGGACTCTTGCCCCACAGAAACTCTGAGATAAATATATGTTATTTTAAGCTGCTAAATAATGTTAAAAGTTTGAACCATGTGGCACTATTTTTCAGCAACTCTATATGCAGAATGATTTTTTTTCTCACCCAATTTCCCCAAAACATTATGGCCTATGCTGTTCAAAAGCGGGCAGGCAGCTTTAATAAGGGAAGTCAAATGGCAAATAAATAGAAGATAAGTTTAGCAGTAATATTTGAGACATAAAGAAGACAGAACTTGCTAGGAGATATTTTGTGAGATGACTAACCATGGTCATTGTTGGTAGCCAACTGGACATTTTTCTTTTTGCCTTTGTCTCTCCTGCTTCTCTTTCTCCTCTTCTTCTTTTGCCTCTTTATGTTCCAGAAAATTTGCTTAGCACTTTGTATGCTACCTCATTTAATCTTCCCATGACACAGAACACATGATGTATTTTCCTCAGGTAGAGAAACTGAGGCTCAGGCTGATTAGGTAGTTGTTCTCATCTAACACATTAACTAGGATAAATAATATGTGGAGGTAGGATTCACACTCAGGCCTGCTGAAAATAGAGGCCCATGTTCTTTCCACCACACTGAGGTCTAAGAAGGAAACCAGTCTGAGTCTCCCCAAGTACAGAGATTTGGTGGACCATCCATACTTTGTTTGAGGATCTCCCACCCACCCCTACTTTTTTCTACTACCTATAACGCTTTATAAGAATTTTGTCTTCAGTTTAAGTGTGTTGAAATATTGTTTATTTTATTTTATTTTTTTGAGAGGGAGTCTCACTCTGTCACCTAAGCTGGAGTGCAGTGGCGTGATCTCGGCTCACTGCAACCTCTACTTTCCAGGTTCAAGCGATTCTCTTGCCGCAGCCTCCGAGTAGCTGGAATTACAGGCATCCGCCACCACGCATGGCTAATTTTTGTATTTTTAGTAGAGATGGGGTTTCACCATGTTGTCCAGGCTGGTCTCGAACTCCTGACCTCAAGTGATCCAACCGCTGCACCCTCCCAAAAGGCTGGGATTACAGGTGTGAGCTGTTCACTTAATTTCTCCAGGAGCTACTGGTATTCAAGGCTGAAGTCTGAGGCTGGTGTGAATGTGAATGGAGGTTGGGCTCTCTCACCTTGGGCAATGCTCCCAGTGATGTTCCCTTGGCTGCCTGGCTGTCCTCTGACTCCTGGTGGTGGCAGGCCCCTGAGTCTCTGCAATATCTTCTCTCTCCAGTCTTTAAGCCTTGGTTTCCACTCAGCCTCTGAGTGCGGGTGAGTCACCTTGCTCTGCCTCACTGAGTCTCAGGGCAGATGTGCTACTACTAATTCAGTGTTGGCACTGCTGGGGAGCTGTGGGTGTGTCAGGGAAGCTAAATATGAAGGCCTCCTTCTGTTGAACCATGTCACTACATTGATATGGCAGCTTTCCTGTTGTGTAGGGGCAGCCTGAGTGGTCAGGAGCCTGAACAAAGTTGTGTCTATTCCCCCTTCCTATTTCCATTCTGTTTCTGCTTGAAAGATTTAGGGGAGCTGAGGTGAGTGGATCACCTGAGGTCAGGAGTTCAAGACCAGCCTGGCCAACATGGTGAAACCCTGTCTCTAATAAAAATATAAAAATGAGCTGGGTGTGGTGGTGGGCACCTGTAGTCATGACTACTCAGGAGGCTGAGGCAGGAGAATTGTATGAACCCAGGAGGCAGAGGTTGCAGTGAGTCCAGATCTTACCACTGCATTCTAGCCTGGGTGACAGAGTAAGACTCCATCTCAAAAAGAAAAAAAAAAAAAAAAAAAAGGGGAAAAAAAAAAACATTTAGGGGAAAGCAGGAATAATAAAGACCATTTAGAGAAGCCAAGAAAGCCTATCTTTGTTCTCAGTAGTCCCTAGAGAGCCTTTAGGCAAACTGCAAGGAAAGAATGTTTAGGAGTCTTAATTACTGTCTTCAAATCAAACCCAAGACACCACAGGCCTTGATAGAGCAATCTAAATAGTAGCTGGAAAATAAGAGCTGCAGTTGCAATGAAAATATAGGAATAACATGGAACATGAGAGAGGCAAGCGGGTCCTGAGGTGGCGCCACCCTTCACTTTATCCCCTTGGCATATGGCAAATTCAGAACAGCAGGAAGGAAAGACTGCAAACAGTGATCCTACGCAGACCTTGAGCTCTTCCTCCGACCTTGCACACTCTTTGGCCCGGACTTAGAGTTGCAACTGTAATGCTCAATGCCAAATTTAACTGTAGTCCTTTGTTACAATCAGCTATAACATAAGATACATGAGAGGAGGATCTTTGTCTTATTTACTACTAAACACTCCTAGGGCCTAGGGCCTAGCACAGCACTCAGTAAACTTAGAAACCTCAAGCAATATGTGTGACCTGATTAACTGATTATTTTATAAATTGTGTGCTATGTTGAAACTTTTCTATCACCACGTTCTGTGTTGAAGGCAATAATTCTATAGTGTATTAGCTTTCTTATTTTTTTTAATGTAATAGTTATCATTATTTTTTGTCAAAGGGCCTTGTTCTGTCACCTAGGCTGGAGTGCAGTGGCACACTGATGGCTCACTTCAGTCTCAACTTCCTGGACTGAAGTGATCCTCCTGCCTTAGCCTCTGGAGTAGCTGGGACTACAGATGTGTGCAGTTCTTGCATGTTTAGTAGAGATGAGGTCTGACTTATGTTGCCTAGGCTGGTCTTGGACTCCTGGGCTCAAACAATTCTCCCACCAAAATTCTGGGATTACAAGCAACAGCCACTACAGCTGGCCATACATTTTGAGCTATGTGTTAGATATATAACAATTTTTTTAAAAAATCACAATGCTAGTTCCATTAAAAGATGATTTTACAGAATTTTTTTGTTTTGCACCAAAAGACATAATCCCACAATTATGGCAAAAACATATATGTCATTGCTGTAGTTTGGATATTTGAGCCTCCAAATCTCATGTTGAAATCTGATCTTTAATGTTGGAGGCGGGGCCTAACAGGAGTCTGGGTTGTGGGGGTGGATCCTTCCTAGACAGTTTGGTGTCTTCTCGCAGTAATGAGTGAGTTCTTGCTTTATTAGTTCCTGCAGGAGTTTCCCTGACAGCTGATTGTTAAAAGAGAGCCTGCCACCTTCCACCTCTCTCTTTTTTCCTCTCCTGCCATATGATCTCTGTGGGGCCAGCTCCCTTTCACCTTCCACTAAGGGAAGCAGCTGAAGCTTTACCAGAAGCAGACGCTGGCGCCATGCTTCTTGTACAGAAGGCAGAACCACAAGCCAAATCAATCCCTTTTCTTATAAATTACTCAGCTTCAGATATTCCTTGATAGTAATGTAAACTGACTAAGACAGTCACATTGCAAATACCAAATAAGGCTTTAATTTGAGAACAAAGTTACTAACATTGGTTTAGTCTACTATTAGATTATTTTGATGCCATTCAATTTATCAAGTATTCATAAAATAGCAATTGTGAAATATTTCACATTACTATGAATATTCCAACATTACTTAAATATTTCACATTTATAAGGTATGAACCCAGTCCTCTCTTCCCGGGATGCCAGGAAGCCGCCCATATACTTAGGAAAGAGCTAAGTAATAATACAGTGAATATATGACTAATATGCTCAAATGAGGGATATCAATGGTGAATGCTCTGGGAATGCAAAAGGCAAGGGTGAGGTCAATATGAACCATAAGAGACAAGGGAGGCTTCAGGAAGAAGTGAGGATAGCTCTGCCCGGAACCCCTTCTTAGAGGGCCTTGCTCTGGCCCTTCTCTGGCCACAGTCCAACACCAGAATGAGGCATCCCTGAGGAAACGCCCACCAGAGCCTGCATCCCCTCTCTTCCAGACCACACTCTGTATACTGGGAACCTAGAATTCTGGCCAAACAACATAAGTCCACTTCTAAGGCCTGTATAAGGCCTCTTAATCTGGCATCCACAGCAGGCGAAGGAATGTGTTAAAAGTAGAAAAGAAACTAGGTGGGCCACGCGCCTGAGGCGGAGGGCCAAGGGCTAGCTCTTCCTGCCCCACTACATTTAGGCACAGAACAATAATTAAAAATTAGGACCCCCCTTCCAGGTTATTTATGAAGTATATTGGTCAAGGTAGGAAGATAGTGCACATCTTCTCTTTCAAGTTTTTAGGTTAATTTGTATGATTAAAACATTTAAATACAAGTAATATTGACCCAAATTTGTACTTTTGCCCCATACCCAACAAATGTTATGAACGAGCCTGATCTGAAAGGATGAGGAAAGGGAAGGATTGGTATGGAATGAGAGCAGAACAGCTAGGAGAAGTGCTGTGTGCTCCATTCAGATGTTGAAAGTGAATCTCTCCCAGTGCTTGGGATGATGGATAGTAGATGGAATATTCTTTTTAATGAATAAGAAAAGAAAAGCTCTTACCTGAACTTGTGCATGTAGGATTTTGTGAGCTAACCACTTTCCTTTCAATAAATTCATTTGCAGCTTAAACAGAGTATATTTAAAAACATATATTTTTCAGTTTTTAAAACTGAGATACATTCTTACTCCTGTCATTCAGGCTGGAGTGCAGTGGCATAACCACTGCTTACTGCAGCCTTGACTTCCCCCGCTCAGGTGATTCTTCTACCTCAGCCTCCCAAGTAACTGGAATTTCAGGCACATGCCACCATGCCTGGCTAATTTTTTGTATTTTTTTTTTTTGTGCAGACAGGGTTTCTCTGTGTTGCCCAGGCTGGTCTTGAACTCCTGGGCTCAAGTGACTCATCTGCCTCAGCCTCTCAATGTACTGGGAGTACAGGTGTGAGCCACTGCGCCCAGCCCAAAGTCCATTTCTGAATTGTAATTAAGACAAATATCACAAGCGTACAAGAGAACTCAGGGATAATAGAAGTTTCTATAATAACAAACTAGGCCGGGCACAGTGGCTTACACCTGTAATCCCGGCACTTTGGGAGGCTGAAGTGGATGGATCACTTCATCTCTACTAAACCCCGTCTCTGTTAAAAATACAAAAATTAGCTGGGTGTGGTGCACATGCTATAATCCCAGCTACGCGGGAGGCTGAGGCAGGAGAATTGCTTGAACCAGGGAGGCAGAGGTTGCGGTGAGCTGAGATCGCACCATTGCACTCCAGCCTGAGCAACAAGAATAAAACTCTATCTCAAAAACAAAAACAAACAAACAAAAACAAACAAACAAATAAAATTGAGACCAAGCAAAATGTCCAACAGGAGAATAACAGGTAAGCTGTGATCAATTCAGATCATGAAATATTATATAGCTTTAAAAACCGTGTTGAAAAAGACCAATTTGTGACTTGGGAAATTGTTCACAATATTAGTAAAAACAGCAGTATACAAAATTGCACATAATAAAATAATATCGTTTGTTTTTAAAAATATGCCATAAACATAGGGAAAAGGCTGAAAATACACTGTAATGTTAACAGTAATTTTGTTTGGTGGATTACAGACTTCTTTTATTTCTCCATATTTCCAAATTTTATACAAGAATATATATTACTTTTGTCATCAGAAGACCAACAACTGTTATAAACACAAACACACATATGTGAGGGACAAAGATCTGAGTGAAGAAAAAAGCAGAACTAGGAGTTAATGCCAGAGAATTTCAGCTCAGTACAGTGATGAACCATTTATGTTTTCTCTGTTCTCTCAGGAGAACCTAATGAAATAAGTATAACTACATAGAAGAACAAAAAGGAATAAACGCTTACCAGTGAGAGCTGAACCCTTAGATGAGAGGTATCAAATAACTTTAGGAAAATGAGAAGATGGGAGCATATGGAAGGCTTGATCAGAGTGGAAGTAGCCCATAACACAAGCCTAAGTAAGGAAGAGGCTAAAGTGGAGAGCTTAGCTTAATGGTGGAAAGCTGAGGAGGTTCTAGGCCGGGGTGGGCCGCTATGCAGAGACAAGAAAGGGGTCTCCAGCTGGGCACAGTGGCTCACACCTGTAATCCCAGCACTTTGGGAGGCCAAGGTGGGCAGGTCATGAGGTCAGGAGTTCAAGATCAGCCTGACCAACATCGTGAAACCCCATCTCTACTAAAAATACAAAAATTAGCTGGGGATGGTGGTGTGCACCTGTAATCCCAGCTACTTGAGAGGCTGAGGCAGGAGAATTGCTTGAACCTGCGAGGTGGAGGTTGCAGTGACCCAAGATCATGCCACTGCTGAGGCAGGAGAATCACTTGAACCTGGGAAATGGAGGTTGCAGTGCGCCAAGATCGCACCATTGCACTCCAGGCTGGGCGACAGAGCAAGTCTCCGTCTCAAAAAAAAAAAAAAGAAAGAATGGGGTTTCAACATAATACAATGAAGGCTAACATCTGGCCTCTTAAACTCCCCTCCCTTCTCACATGTACATTACTGTAAAACAATCTACATTTATCCCAAGGGCAAAAAAGCAAAAGGAAAAAGAAACAAGTGTGCTCTTACCCAAAGAAAATGATCTGGTTAGAGGAAACTGAGGCTTCCTTCTTCTTTATTCTGACATTTTGAGGCTTCCAGTCTGATGCTCGGCGTCAGGTTCACACACTTGATTTAATTAATTAATTCGTGTATTTATTTATTTATTTTATATTTTAAACTCACTCTGCTGCCCAGGCTGCATTGCCCAGGAGCAGTGTTCAGCTCCCTGCCACCTCTACCTCCTGGGTTCAAGTGATACTCCTGACTTAGCCTCCCAAATAGCTGGGATTACAGGTGTATGTCACCATGCCCGGCTAATTTTTGTATTTTTAGTAGAAATAGGATTTCTCCATCTTGGCAGTGGCTCACACCTGTAATCCCAGCACTTTGGGAGGCCAAGATGGGTGGATCACAAGGTCAGGAGTTCGAGACCAGGTCCACACACTTTAAAGCAAAGTCTGCAGTTAACATGTACTGGCCAAGCATGCAGATTCCCTGTCTTCCCAGTCTAAAGGGGCGTCTCTTTGGTAAAGAAACTGACAATCCAACGGCAGAGAAAACTAGCACGAGCTAACTGGAATAATCAATCTCGTCCTCCTCCCAAAGCGTTGGGATTACCAATGTGAGCCACTGTGTCTGGCCAAAAATTCTCTTCTATTATAATCTTTTTCTCATCATGGGTCTGTAGTGCTTTAAAGCAAAACCAAAATAAAATAGACTATGATCACAAAACTACAGAAATAAAACATATTTACATGACTCCTAAAATATACTATCTTATATGAAAATACATTTTACCTATTTTTAATCCCCAGTTAGAGCCTTGAAAATTATAGGCCCAATACAAACATTTCTGCCTTGAGACAACTTTCAAAGCACTCTTCTTTTATAAAGACGTTAACACTGCCACCTTGTGGCAGCAAAAAGCACTCTTACTTATGTAAAAAGTTAACGTGTTTACTTTTATTATTCATGTGGTTCAAAATTCAATATTTTTAAAACATCATGTGATAAAAGTCTTCTTCTGACCCCATCCTTTCCATAGAGAATACAATGTTAATAATTTTTGTGTATATTCTTCCAGAGATGTTTTAAGCACAAGCAAAAATGTATTTTTAATACAAATGCTAAAATACTACATTGCTACATATTTTGCTTTTTCAGTTTTTAAATAATATTTTGGAGATTTTTCTGTAGCAACACATAAAAAATCTTCCTTATTTTACAAATAGTGTAAAATTGTTCACTATATTAATGTTGGTTGATTTAACCAGCACATTAATGATGATTAGTTCCAGTCCTTTTTTTTTTCTGAGACAAAGTCTCGCACTGTTGCCCAGGCTGGAGTGCAGTGGTATGATCTTGGCTCACTGGTTCAAGCTATTCTTGTGCCTCAGCCTCCCCAGTAGCTGGGGTTATAGGCACGCAGCACCATCCCTGGCTAATTTTTGTGTTTTTAGTAGAGATGGGGTTTTGCCATGTTGGCCAGGCTGGTCTCGAACTCCTGGCCTCAAGTGATCCAACCACCTTGGCCTCTCAAAGTGTTGAGATCACAGGCGTGAGCCACTGTGCCTAGCCAGTTCCAGTCTTTTCATTTTCCAAATGATGTGCCAATAAATACATTTGTATGTCATTTCACACATTTTAGGAAGAGTACATGTATTTATAATTTTGACACATTTTATCAAATTTACCTCTCCTCAGTTTGTACCAATCTGCACTCCAAACAGCAAGATATGAGGGTACTGTTGTCTCATATCAATGACATTCTGTTTTCCAGGCTCTCTTGATCTTTAGCAATTTCATTAGAACAAAAACGGTTTCTTGCAGTTTTAATGTGGATTTCATTTACCATAGGGTAGGCTGAGTAAATTTTCATATGTTTAAGAGTCTACATTAGTTCGCTAGAGCTGCTGTAGCAAAGTACCACAAACTGGGTATGGTTTTAAATAACAAATACATTGTCACAGTCTGGAGGCTGAAAGTCTGAGACCGAGGTGTCTTGTGGGTTTGTTCCCTCTGAGGACTGTGAGGAAAAATCTGTTCCATGCCTCTGCCCTATCTTCCAATAGGTTGCTGGTAGTTGCTGGCATTCTTTGGCTTGTAGAACCATCACTGTGATTACTGCTTTCATCTTCATGTGGCCTTCTCCCACTGTGTGTGTGTCCAGGTTTTCTCTTTCATATTTATTTTTTACACCTTTCTTTAAGAGACCAGTCATATTGGATTAGGGCCCTCCCTACTGACTTCATTTTAACTAGATTACTTCTCTAAAGACTCTATTTCCAAATAAGGTCACATTCGGAGGTACTGGGAGCTAGGACTTAGACATTAATTTTAGGGGAACACAATTCAGCCCATAACAGAGTCATTTATATTTTGTTAAATTTTCTGTTGACACAATTTATCTATTGAGCCGTTTAAAATTGGCCAGGCATGGTGGCCCACGCCTGTAATCCCAGCACTTTGGGAGGCCGAGGTGGGAGAATTTCTTGAGCTCCGGAGTTTTAGACCAGTCTGGGCAATATGGTGAAACCCTGTCTGTACAAAAAATGTATATATTCTTGCAGGGCTTTCCACTAGTACTTTTATAGCATTAGTGTCTGCTTTTAATTTTATTCATTGGATTTTTTTTTTTTCCTGGTAGGATGTGTGAGGTATAAAGCCAATTTTCTTGGGTGTCTATTCAGTTTTCCATTAATATTTATTGAATAATTCATGTTGTCCCAGTTATTTGAGACGCTATCTTTAATACAAGGTGTGTTCCTATACTGGGTCTAATCTGCATTTTTTTTTTTTTTTTTTTTTTTTTTGAGACAGAGTCTCACTCTACCGTCAGGCTGGAGTGCAGTGGCGAGATCCTGGCTCACTGCAACTTCTGTTTTCCGGTTTCAAGCAATTCTCCTGCCTCAGTCTCCCGAGTAGCTGGGACTACAGGCATGCACCACCACACCTGGCTAATTTTTTTTACTTTTAGTAGAGACGGGGTTTCACCATATTGGCCAGGATGCACTCGATCTCTTGACCTCGTGATCCACCCACCTCGGCCTCCCAAAGTGCTGGGATTACAGGCGTGAGCCACCACGCCCGGCCCTAATCTGGATTTTTTAAAAATTTGGCTCTAGTGAACTATTTATTAATGAGCCAGTTCTATGCTATTTTAATTATTTAACATTTGACAAAGCTAGTCCCTTTTTTAAGAATATTCATGGGGAATAGCATGGGGAGAAATGCCAGATATAGGTGAAGGAGAGGAAGGCAGCAAATAACGCTGCCATGTGTGTACCTATGCAACAATCTTGCATGTTCTTCACATGTATCCGAAAACCTAAAATGCAATTAAAAAAAAAAGGCAAACCAGGAAAAGGAAAAAAGAATATTCATGAATATTTCTTCATATATTTTCCTTTTAAAAGATCAGCTTAGGATAACTGACATTTTATGTCTTTTTATTTAAGAAAATCATATAACTTTTGATTCAAATCTCCATTTGTGTTGAACAGTAGCATATAAAAAATTAAGCTGGGTGTGGTGGTTCATGCCTGTAAGCCCAGCATTTTGGGAGCCTGAGGTGGGAGGATTGCTTTAGTCCAGGAATTTGAGACCAGCCTGGGCAACATAGCAAGGCCCTGTCTCTTCAAAAAATTTAAAGAAATAGCTGGGTGTGGAGGAACACATCTGTAGCACCAGCTACTTGGGAGGCTGAGATAGGAGGATCACTTGAGTTCAGGAGGTCGTGGCTGCAATAAGCTGTCATCACATCACCGCACTCCAGTCTGGGTGACTAAGTGAGACCCCGTTTTAAAAAAAAAAAAAAAAAAAAAAAAAACATTAAGCCAGGCAGGGTGGCTAATGCTTGTAATCCCAACACACTTTGGGAGACAGAGTGAGACCTCATCTCTATAAAATATATACACACACAGTCTTTCCACAATCCATCTTCAACAAAGATCACAGTGATTTCTTTAAGAGTCCATTTTTGACAATGATACTCTCATACTTAAAATCTTAAGTCCCTCCTTCTAAACAAAGTGTATTGTGTGTTGGTCTGCCACCTTCCCATTATTACCTGCTGTGAACTTTTAGACTAAAAATGATTCCATTTTTCCCTTCCCCGACATTGCTCGCAGAGGAATGCTCTTTTTTCCACTTCATTTTGTTAAGTCCTGAGTCACTCAGGAGGTCCTATCTCCCCTAAGTCTGGGCTACGTATCCATCCTCTTTCTCACCATAAATCTATTTATTTAGTCATCTAAAGAATATTTGTGCTCTATATTCCAAGCAATGCGCTATATAGTACCTGTTATAATCTAGTAACGTAAGAATTTTAATTGTGAACTTCAATGTGCTCTGAAGAAAAGGAATGGAATTCTGGAACTGTATTAAATGAGGACGAGCTGAAAAGCCAGTGCAGTTGAAACACAGAGTAGTATGCATGAGAAGTAGCTAGAGAAGTAGGCAGGGGCCAGAAAATGAAAGACTATAACCACGTTAATGATTTTTACTTGAATCAAGGATATGTGAACACAAGTTACTTATATTAAGGAACCATTAATTTTTAAAAGGGTTCATAAGAGTACTGTAGTTATGCTTTAACATTTTTTTTAGAGATACGTAATGTTTGGGATTTGCTTCAAAATGATCCTAAGGAGACAAGAACGGTGAGTGGGCTGGTGATGCAACAAACTGGACCACGTGTTGATGATTGTGGAAACTGGGTGATGCATACAGGGGGATTATCTTATTCTAATTCTGCACTTACTTGCAATTTCCAATAATTTAATCAAGAGAAAAATAGATGGCTTTTATTCTAAAAAAGGTGAAAAGATATCAACAGTAAGAATGATCTGAACACTCAGATTTGATTTCAGAAAGATCACGCTGTCTTCATTGCAGACATCAGAAGAAGGGAGTCAAAGTGGCTGTGAGAGACCATCTTAATAGACTTAAATGATTCAAGAAAAGAAATGATGGTCAGACTAAGGAGGTGAAAATGGAAATAAGTGAAGCAATGCAAGAGCCATTTTGGAGAACTTTAGTGTTAGGGCAGGTGACATTCACTGTGACAGGAAACAATGCAAGAAGATCATGTTTGGGGGTGGAAGAGAAAGACATGAGCTTAATCTTGGATGAGAGTTGCGGTTGCCTTTCAGATAAGTGAACATTTCAAGGAGTCAATATGGAGATTTCAGAGAAAGACAGTACTCAATTAGGGATCAGTAGTATGTCACAGATCATCTTTAAAGTGTGGTCATCACAGAATAAAAGGAGTTTGAGAAGAGAAACTTAGTTGAGGTTTGAAAAACTAATATTTAATGACCAGGGTAAAAGACCACTGCTAGAAAGGAGACAAAATTGCTGGGCAGAGGTCTGAGGGCATAGGGAGGTGGCAGTGACTGGAGGAAAAACAATGTGGTGGTGTGAAAATCTAGAAGGGAGTGGTGACGTGCCTAGTGTTTGAGTCAAGACAAAGACAAAAACTGCTCATTTAATTCAGTAACACACAGGCTGGTGATTTTTCAAGGGCTTTATGGAATGAGTTGAGAAGTGAATGGAATTTGAGCAACTGGAGAGAGCAAGCAAACTTACATGAACTTTGGCTGTGATTTTAAGGGGAGGATGTAGTAGCTGGATGTTGAGCTTTCTTAACACAAAAATTTCGGCATGTTTAAATGTTAATGGGTTTAAATGTTAATGTTTAAAACATTGAAGGGGCACAGTTGAATATAAAAGGGAAAAATCATAATTCATGGTGTGAAATTCCTAAGTAGCAGGAGATAGGATGGCAAGACAGTAAGACTACCTTGGTTATGAGGAAAGCTCCTCTAATGGAAAAGTAAGGAGTGAAAGATTGATATCTAAGTGGGTTTCTAAGCTGGAAGTGAACTAACAGAGTTCCTTTCATATAGTTTCTCTTTGCCACTGCCCCCCAATGAAATAGGAAACGTCATCTATTAAGAGTGAGGGGGAAGCAAGGAGTTATAGGCTTGAAAAAATTAACGTCTAAATAGTTGAAGAAAGTTTAAATTTGGAGGTAGTGAATTTAGAGATACCAAGTCTAAATTTTGTGTGTGCTCCATCACATACTCTAATGTGGTACCAAAGCAATTGTTTGCCTAATGTATCATGTACATTGCTTTTATCATGCTTTCATTTACCATGTATCTATCATTGCTTTTTATTTGCCTATTTATGACAGTGTCTCTCCCAGCAAACTAAATTGAGAGTGTGTGCTACATTTAATCAGTTTGGTATCCCTAAGTCCTGGTTTACTGCCTCACCCAATGTAGGTTCTCAGATATTTGTCAAAGGTGGAAATGAGTAACATTTCTGCCTTTACTTGCAACAAACTTTAAAGGGAAGGGAATTTCCCCTAGATTCTATAAATGACTGTTTATTATCTATCTAGAATTATTTTGTATACTTTACATGAATCAAATCATTTAAGCCATGCAAGTAGGTACTATTACTATTTTCCATTTTTCAGATGAAGAAACTGAAGCATAGGGATAACCTCACATACCTAAATAAACCAAAGCATTCTAATAATTTCTTACTATAGCTGACTGACCAAAACAGCAATCAATTAACTTTGCAGTTTGGATAATTTCCTTGTAAAAAATCTTATTATAATAAACTTATTTCAGTAAGTGACCCATACAGTATTTCCAAAAAATAAATTATCAATAGTGTTAGATGGTATTAGGTTACCTCTGCTTCACAGTATATAAAACTGGTATTTGGAAACCACATGAAGATCCATTTCAATATCCTATGGATGTCAGATATCCAGACCAGACGCTGGGTAAAGTACCAAAAGTGAGTAAAAGTAAATAAGGAAATGGGCATTCATATGACAAGTGATGAAGTATCTTTCCTTTCTATAGAACGCTTTCTAAAACTCAGATGCAATGAGGCAAATGTAAAAACTGCAGATTGAAGGCTTCTAGAGGTAGTCACTACAATGAGTTCATCTGAGAAGTTGCATCATTATCACAAGCGTTTATTGAGGGCCCGTAGAGCTCATGGTACCTTCAGTGTGTTTACAGAACTTTGCTTATATGCCGACCTTGCCCTTAAGGAGCTTACAATCTACTGGAAAGATGGAGAAACTCAGATGTAATAGAGCAATGAATGAACAGATACTACAGAAAAATTATCATAAATGTAAAACACATACTGAAAAATGAGGGTTAATGGGGATGGCAAGGATGGCAGGTAGTCCTGGATTTACTCCTGACTTCCTGAAGGAGACAAGTATCTAGAACATTCAAGGACATAAAGTGCGGTTGAGAAAGCCAGGATGCAAACAAACACTTCCTATCTGCTGCCTGCAGCTGAGAATTGCAAAATCAATACAGGGATAGAGGTAATGGGGGAAAGAAACTTTTTAGCATTCTTTCAGCACTTCTGATTCTGACTCAGACTGGAACAAAGTCACCATTTAGGTAACTTAGCTATCCTAGATAATCTAAACTGGTTCAAAGGAAAAAGATTTTAAAAATCAGTTTGGCCGGGCGCGGTGGCTCAAGCCTGTAATCCCAGCACTTTGGGAGGCCGAGGCGGGTGGATCACGAGGTCAAGAGATTGAGACCATCCTGGTCAACACGGTGAAACCCCGTCTTTACTAAATATACAAAAAATTAGCTGGGCATGGTGGCGCGTGCCTGTAATCCCAGCTACTCAGGAGGCTGAGGCAGGAGAATTGCCTGAAACCAGGAGGCGGAGGTTGCGGTGAGCCGAGATCGCGCCATTGCACTCCAGCCTGGGTAACAAGAGCGAAACTCCGTCCCCCACCCCCCAAAAAAAAAAAAAATAAAAATCAGTTTGTCTGTATGAGTTCTATATACAATTTAGTCTTAACTAAAAGGTTAGGATGACTAGCACTTCCACTATGCTAACGACTACTGAACTGAACATAATACAGACACGGCAGAAGTGCAAACTATCAGTGATACACATTGTGTACTGCAATGGGGCTTACTAGATTTGTGGCAGAATATACCTGTTTATGAAAGCAGCACATTGGCAAGTAAAAACGGAAATGGAGGTAGAAATATACCTAGAATACGTGATGTTTTATGCAGCTGAACAGGAGGACAACCTTGACGACAAAAGAATTATGGTAATACCATAGTGACTAAGGTTATCTTGATTCCCTCCACCACAGTTATGAATCAAAATATGGAGTCTTTTTTTTTTTGGAAAGGGAAATACCCTCTTCTAGCTGAGTCCAAGAGTTTGGATATTACTGTGCCTAAAAATAGTAAAATGGTGGCCAGGTGCAGTGGCTCATACCTGTAATCCCAGCATTATGGGATGCCAAGGCAGGCGTACCATCTGAGGTCAGGAGTTGGAGACCATCCTGGGCAACATGGTGAAACCCCGTCTCTACCAAAAATTAGCTGGGTGTGGTGGTGTGCACCTGTGGTCCCAGCTACTCAGGAGGCTGAGGCAGGAGAATCGCTTGAACCCCGGAGGTGGAGGTTGGAGAGCTGAGATCATGCCACTGCACTCCAGCCTGGGCAACAAGAGTAAAGTGGTAACTATGTACAAAGAACAAGGAAAGGTGGCTCACAGGGCTCAAACATCAGAGGAATGGAAAGAACAGGACAATGAGGGAATTATCTGGAAAGCAGGTAACTGGATTGAGCACCACAAGAAGCATGCAGATTTAAGCAGATTATGAGACATTTTAAACAGCTGTTTCAAAGCAAGAGTAAAAACAGGCTGGAAGAAATTTTGGGTAAAATTAGAGTAACATAGTCTAGGAATCCATCAGTTATGGAGATAAGAGGTTAAGATATAGTCAGGGAAAGTAGGATTCATGCTTGAAGTGTAATAGAAAGAAAAACCTAAGTGAAATAGATTACAAATTTCTTTATAAAGAATAAAACTGGAAGAACTGATAGTCTAGAAAGGTGAAGTAATCACCTTTCTAGAGTAGGCAACATATTTAGGGCTACAAAAGGTATACAGTTTGTGGAGAAGGCAAAAATTGGGGCAGGAAATATACATGTCAAGGGAGTACTGCAGTCCTCTGGTAGGAAGTAAATCACAAAGAACCCGTAGCACCATTGACTTTTCAGCTGCTCTTACACCCAGAACAGTAGCCGTCAAGTCAATTTTATTGACAATATAGCTTGACTTGGACATCCTGAGTGAAACTGCTGTCACCTAAATGGCCTGGATTTAGAAGGAATATTTAAAATTATTCGAACTTGTAGGTTAAGTCTTTAGAGGAAAAAATGTTAAAGCTACTTTTCTTATACATGATCTACGTGCTTAGTTTTTATCAATTTGACACTACAGTCCAAATTTGCTTCAGATCACACTGAAATATAGGTTTTACCATGTTCATCTTTTTTTTCAGCTTCCTTTAAGAATTAAGACTGGTTGGGCGCAGTGGCCCACGTCTGTAATCCCAGCACTTTGGGAGGCTGAGGTGGGAAGATCACATGAGGTCAGGAGTTTGAGATTAGCCTGGCCAATACGGTGAAACCCTGTTTCTACTTAAAATACAAAAATTAGCCAGGTGTGGTAGCGTGTGCCTGTAATCCTGGCTAGTCAGGAGGCTGAGGCAGTAGAATTGCTTGAACCCTTGAGGCAGAGGTCGCAGTGAGCTGAGGTTGCACCACTGCACTCCAGTCTGGGCCACAGAGCAAGACTGTCTCAAGGAAAAAAAAAAATAGACTGCACTAACACCATCAACGTGCATATTGATTAGAAGGCATCTTGTAGCAACTTAAAAAAATTACTGTATACATATTATAAAAACATAATGTATTAATGTGCTTATTAAAAAGTTTAGGGAAAACTTCTTTAAGTGTTCAAAATGCCAAGTTGGTTAGGCATCAATTTGCTAGTAGTGTTTGGGAATATTGTATCAG
The DNA here is from genome assembly GCF_009761245.1 of Sapajus apella. Taxonomy (NCBI): domain Eukaryota; kingdom Metazoa; phylum Chordata; class Mammalia; order Primates; family Cebidae; genus Sapajus; species Sapajus apella. The sequence continues at coordinate 8,197,696 of NW_022436944.1, read as the reverse complement.
AGGTCTAGGCAAAATTTTTTCCTCCCTTAATATAAGCTATTGGCTGACATTTAATGAATTTTGCCAATCAGTAAAATAATCAAGGAGTTTTTTAAAAAAAAGTATAAGATATTCATGTACCTTGGCCTTCAAAACAGCCATAAATCTTGAAATTTTATACATAAATGGTAAATCCACCAAATCAGAGGAATTAACAATTGGTATTTTCTTTTGATTAAAGTTGGCCTATTTATAGTTAACTTTAATAGCTACAATGGAAGATTCAATTTTGAATACTCAAAAAGGTCAACTAATTTCAAAACTCTTAGGCAAGCTTCTATAACAATGTTACCCTACCCATTTCTTAGTATACAAAAAAGATCCAAAAAGCTTCATTCGCCTTTTTTTGCATTGTTTCACAAATTTAAATGAATTTAGATTACTTTTAAAATAGTAATTAAAAGCTCTGGGCAGTATGTGAGTTGAGATGTGGGCCTTATTTGGCCCTTAGTAGCTGTGTGAGCTTGGGTAAATCACCTCAACAACTCTATCATCTAAACGGGAGGGCTGGGACAGACTGTAATTCATGGACTCTTATGAATCCCCTTAAACTGTATGGAAAAACTGCATGTGTATGCACTTTTGAGGGAAGCCAGTCCAAAGTTTTCATTAGTTCTCAGAGGCAACCTTGATCCCCAAATAAGCTTGCACTATATAAGGTTATCATTTCTCAACTGTTACAGTTCTAAATAATTTCCTTGTCAGAGGCAGAACTCTAAGATGGCTTCCAAGATTCCCTGGTATACATACTCCATATAAACCTTTCCCTTGACTGTGATCAAGATCTTTGAATATGATGGATATCACCTGTGATTGGACTACAGTGTAGGGCAAAGGTGAAGGGATTTTGCAGGTGTAATGAAGGAACCTCATCAGTCTGGCTTTGGGTTAATCAAAAGGGAGATCATCTGGGTGTGTGCCTGATATAATCAGGTGAGACCTTTAAAAGAGTGATTAAGGCCTTCTCTGAGACCAGAGATTCTCTTACTGGCCTTGAAGAAGTTGCCACGAATTCTTCAGTTGCTAGGCAGTGGATTTTGCCATATGTGCCTAGAAGAGGACCCCCTAGCTTCCGGTAAGACTGCAGCTCTGGCTGACACCTTTATTGCAGCTTTGTGAGACCCTGAGCAGAAGCCCATAACTGGATTCTTGACCAACAGAAACTGTAAAGTAACATATGTTGTGTTTTAAGACACTAAGTTTATGGTAATCATACCACAATTATACAGCAATTAGTCTCTAAAGCCAAAATTTAATCTCTGTAACTTTCTCCTTGAAGAAACTGAGGCAATGGAGAATCCAAAAAGGGTGCTCCATAAATTAATGTTACAATAAACCCAGTCATTTTACAATGCAGTTATACCTTTAAAGAAAAAAAAACTCCTCACCCTATAAAGTGCCGCTGAGGTAAGCCTAAACTAAAAGATCCATTCCCTCGCTCCTCAATTCTTCCAGATGTATTTTTAATGATTGATAACTTTAATTATAGAAATGCTCCAAGTTTGGTCCAGAGCAATGCGGAAGGTATTATTCCCACCATAAGACACAATTACTGAAGTCTTTAAAAATTACAAAGGAATTTATCTTTAAAGATAGATTTTAGACTAGGGCATCTCACACACCTCTGGTATAATATTCTTATTTTTATAGCACTTGAAATGGTCTCAAATCTCAAAAAGACAGTTTAATACATGAAACATCAAGAACATTTAGCTTATTAGGCATATTATTCCATACCTCCATCCCCATCAGAAATAAGCCTGTTAAAAATGAATCAATTTCCTAGATCACTGAAGAATTAAAAAAAAAAAAAAGTGCTTAAATCAGGTAACCGTGAACTGTCAACTGTACTGAAACAATTTCAGAGACAGAAAAGCCCTTCCTAGAATTTCTATTAGAAAAATCAATGTTCCGTATGAGACTATAGGTGGAAATAAAATATTTAAACTACAAGGTAGTCCTTTATACCCAGAGATATTAATATCACCCTTATTTATTTTCCATATCACTATTCTATATAATAATTTGTATATAAAATTTGTATACAAGCTCATTGGCTTAGTTTGAATCCAATATTTTAACTAAAACCCAGAAATTATGTGAAATATTGCTATGTTCACCTTCCAATTACTGAAACCTTCCTTCTGTAAAACCTATGCTTTGTATGCAATCCCTCATTTGGAGCTCTATGTTGAAGATACAGCAATACTCAAAATACAGTTCAAGTTTTCTCAGTCTATTTTACTGGGAGAATGAAGGAAAGTTAAAACCTTGGTTTGGATAGGGAGAAAACAGAAGCACAGATGGTGTCAACTGGACAAATTCAGTGGGCTAAAATATTAATATGTCCATACTGAAATGACAGAACTGAAGAGATTTCTTGTTATGCTGGTTCTAGGTAAAAAGACAAGAAGCTAATGTAAGCCACTGAGTTATACTCTAACACAAAAAAAAAAAATCCACACACCACACACACACACCCCATGTAAAACATTGCTTTAAGTTTTAATGTTTATTTCCCCAAGACAGCCTAGCCTGCACTCTACTTGGATAAATTTTACAAGCTAGTTTTCTGCTGCTTCTAGTTTTAAACTTTAACCATGTTTCTGATGACAAGGAATGCTGCAAAAATACTCTAGTTCAACAAAGAGTTATGATCACAAAATAATTTTTATCCATTCTACAGTGTTTCAGAATTACCAGTTGATTTTTAAACACAAAGTAGATATAGATGCTAATGGTGGCTAATCTGGTATGTTTCTTATAGCAAACTGTTGTTCATGCAACACTTGTGCTCAAAGGGGAAGGCACAGGATTTCCTACAATGAGCCACCTTATAAAGAGTTCTTTTTGTACAAATTAATTTACGTCACATTTAATTTAGTGTGCATAACCTCAAAACTGAGGTATTATTCCAATTTATAAAAACCACTTGCATAACTTTTATGCAAGTTTTAAAAATACAAAGTTTTCTCCCTAAAGTGGCTCAAAATAGATTGTTCATGGCTGCCTACATCTAAGATAAAAAGATTCTAAAACAATTGAACAGATTAGGCATATTATTAAAGGTGTTCAAACCATTACTTGATTTGTACATCTACTCAAACCTCTTCATCGGTCTTTTATTCAGCAGTACATATGCACCAAATTCCATTTTAGAAGTTTCCATATCATTTTCATAGAAAACAAAGTTTGAAAACAAGTAACATTTAAACACAGCACGGTATTCTACCACAACTGAAACTTTTTTCTTCTTCTTCTTTACAGGACTCAACAAAATCTAAAAATGAACTCTATGCTGTAGATTTACCTCATGCAAAGATCTTTATGTTATCTCTGAAAATGAAAAGGATGGCCTTTTTAAGCACATTTTACTGTTTTATACTATTATGGTAACTTGTGTACTGCAACACAGTCTATTTTGAGGGAAATTTATGATTTTTTTCATGCAAAAATCTACACAAATTAGTTTTGATGATATGGAAAGCTTTTCATAGCATCAAACATTCATCTGGTGCAAATGCACAGGGAAACCTTCCTGAAAAGTTTTCTGACTTGAGAAGCAACTAAAAAAAAGGCATACTAGGTAAAGTAAATAAAAACTTAACAACAAAAAAAAGGAGTGGGGTGGGGGGGAGGAGGTAGGAAAGGAGGAAATAGAAAACACAGGTTGCAGAGTAAACTAATGTCTGCTGCTAAACCAGTCTTTGTTTTCATGTCCAGTGTACATTAACACTTATGATCTCATTATTCTGATGATTTACTAGGTTTGTTATCAGCCCCCTGAAGGTGAATCAAGCTTGCATGCGTTCACATACAGCACCACAACCACACTCTCGTACACAGTCACTCCAGGACTAGGAGTCTGCTTCATGAGTGAAGAGCCCTAGATTTCAAAGATGAACCTGGCTCTCCATCACTGAGCCAGACATTCATTCAATACTGTCCATTCACACACTGCTTCATAGCAAGGCCTGGGCTCATTTTCCTTTGACTTATATGGGCAGCCTATTCTCTTTTATGCTTACAAGGCTTGAAGATGACAGTACTGCACTTTCCCCTCAACTGATATAGAGTAAGTCAATGTTCTTTCTCAGGCACTGACGATCTGTGACCTGTAGCCCTTTTTACTTTGAACAACCTAAATAAGCATTCATGTAAAGTTTTCATTACATTTTGCCACTCATTCTCACTCGCACCCACTCGCCATCTTGACCTCATTTGGGCATTTTCTGTGATTCCAAATGAAATCTTCACATTTTCTTTCCCGATTTAATGCAGCAGCAGATCCCATGAGCCAAGCTTGATGGATCAAACCTTTTTTATATATATGTATATATATATATATAGACAGATATATATATATATATATCTCAGTGCTGCATTGTACCTAACTTCCACAACATCTTTCTAAAACTGGAACCCTTCTGTTGGTACATTGGCAGATGAATTGAAACCAAATGTTCCGCCTTGAATTGCCTCTGGAACAAGGCTAGGGTCTTCATCAATCTAGGTGAAAAAAGAAAAAGAATGTGATAGTTTTAAGGTATGTGTAAAGAGTATTATAGTACTAATCCCATTATCCTTAAAAAAAAGGAGAGATGATGAGTGCCAACATTTTAGAAAGTTGAAACACTTAATAAAAGGTTTAATAAACACTTAAAATCCTTTAGAAAGTTGAAACACTAAATAAAAGGTTTTTTTCTTTCTTTTTTGAGATGGCATCTCACTCTGTTGCCCAGGCTGGAGGTCAGTGGCATAAACATGGCTCATCGCAGCCTCAACCTCTTGAGCTCAAGTGATCCTCCCCCCTCAGCCTCCCAAGTAGCTGAGACTACAGGTGTGTTCTACCATACCTGGCTAATTTTTGTATTTTTTGTAGAGATGGGGTTTCACCATATTACCCAGGCTGGTCTCAAACTCCTAAGCTCAAGCAATCTGCCTGCCTTGGCCTCCCAAAGTGTTGAGATTATAGCTGTGAGCCACTGTGCCCAGCCCAAGGCCTACTCTTAAGTTTGTTCTCATTTTGGGGATGCCAAAATGAGAACAAACAAGAATATATGTAAGATGGGCATTTTTCAAAAGAATGAAGGAACAGTAATGATGCCCCTAAGTCTCAAACAGAGCATACACAATTTGGTACTCATTAGTTTCCTTTAATCCTGGGCAAGTACAGCCAGGCATGGTGGCTGATACCTGTAATTCCAGCACTTTGGGAGGCCAAGGTGGGTGGATCATCTGAGGTCAGGAGTTGAAGGCCAGCCTGGCCAACGGGGCAAAACCCTGTCTCTACTTAAAACACAAAAATTAGCTGGGCGTAGTAGCGTATGCCTATAATCCCAGCTACTTGGGAGGTTGAGGCAGTAGAACTGCTTGAACCTGGGAGGCAGAGGTTGCAATGAGTAGAGACTGTGCCACTGCACTGCAGTCTAGGTGACAGAGCAAAACTCCATCTCAAACAAAAAACAAAAAAACCTGGGCAAGTATATAAAGTCAATCACATTAAAAAAATTAATGCCACCACTCTTGGAAAGTAAGTGAATCTTTGGTATATCTTTCAATAGCAATTGGAGACAAATGGTATTTGGGCTTAAAAGATTGAGTATCCCTAATCTGAAAGTCCAAAATCAAAAATACTCCAAAATCTGAAACTTTTTGGGTGCCAATATGATGCTCAAAGGAAATGTTCATTGGAACATTTTGAATTTCAGATGTCCAAGGGATACAAATAATTCAAATATTCTAAAATTCAAAAAAATCCAAAATCCAAAACTCTTCTGGTCCCATGCATTTCAGATAAGGGATACTCAACCTATAACAGTTCTGCTAATAATAGCAATTATATATATTATTCTATATGCTTTACATCTGAAGTGTCCTTTCTGAAATTCCACAATATTACAAACGTGTAGTGTACTTCCTATAAACATGTATTCATCTGAATTATTCTTTTCACAATCTAAGACAAGAACAAAAACTACATGTTGAGGTATTAGAAATTATAAGGTGATTACTAATTAGTCACCAAATTGCAAATTATGATTTTCAAAAGTCCAACTTTAAGACATATGATCAAAGTTACCCTTAAAAGAGTATTCCAGGCTGGGCAAGGTGGCTCATGCTTGTGATCCCAGCACCTTGGAAGGACAAGATGGGAGGATCGTTTGATTCCATGAGTTCTAGATCAGCCAGGGCAACATAGAGAGACCTTGTCTATACAAAAGACTTAACAAATTATCTGGGCATAGTGGCATGCACTTATAATCCCAGCTATTTGGAGGGTGAGGTGGGAGGATCACCAGCTATTTGGAGGGGAGGTTGCAGTGAGCTGTGACTATGCCACTGCACTCTAGCCTGGGCCCTATCTTTAAAAAAAAAAAAAAAAAAAAAAAGCCTTTCTGAATTTTATTTCTGGTTTATTTAACTGGCATTATATTCTAAATAGGACTAAGCTTAGACAACCATAATAGTCTACAATTTTCTTTTCTAGTATTGTCTTTGTAAATGTTCAAACTATACATGCTTAACAAATGTTTAATAACATTCCATTCTTTTCGATAATGTAGAAGGGCATGTAGTAAAAGACTTATTCTTTGAAAAGTTGAGAAATCATTCAAGAAATCCTCTGGTGGTTTCATTGAACCACTATACAATAGGAGCAACTGCTTTAATTTTAGATTTACTTTTCCAAAGAGAAAATACTAAAAATAAGTTAATACTTTTTCACTACTATTAAGAACAATCTGAAGATATTTTTGTATACTATACCTTACATTATATAGTGCCTTATCTTTTTATTTCTATCTTATTTATTTTCACATTTGTTTTTGGTCATGAAATAAAAATAACAGTGACAACTCATTCAAGTGTGGACTGACTATGGTAATAAAAAACTTATTATAGGATATACTAGTATCACTGTTTTGTTTATAAATGTGGTATGCTATTAACAATTTAAAAAAATGAGAATTATAAAGATACCAAGTGAAAATAAAGTCTGATTCATCTAGTTTGGTCAAAAAAGTCCTTATCTTCTTGCCATTAGAGCTAAGATGCCCTGAAGGGATCTTAAAATATTGAAATACTTATGTTTCCAACGCAGGTGACATTGCTGTCATACATCTATTTAAATCCATTCCCAAAAAATACAAACATGTATATGCCCCTAGCTTACTACACATATTATTTCATCCAGATCTATGTTTATATATAAAACAAAGAAAACTACAAAATTATTACATACATCATCTGAAGAGAAGAACTGATCGATGATCTCATAGGCCAATTTGTAGATGTCTTCATTTTCATGATTTTGAAGTTGTTCAATTTTCTCCAGCCCTGCAAGAAATTTTGTAATGTGAAATGACAGTAATATTTAGAGTAGTGACAAGTTGGAATAATCTTTGGAACACATAATCCAATTTCTGAATTGTAAATTATTTGAATTACAGTTTTTGGGAATTTAAAGATGAATCTTAAATATAAAAAAAATGCATAAAGATACAGCATATTCATCCTAAAATTAATAACCGGAGTGTCTAACTGCACGTAAATGTATAAATAAGTAACGAGACATCTACCTATTCATCAGAATATATAACCAATGTTTTTAACCAGGAACAATATGTAAAATTCCATTTGTTAAAGTAAAAAGCAGAATCTTCCTACTTTCCAGCACCTGCCAAGTTTTTCTAGGGAGCGTATATGAAAAAAAATAAAAAAAAACTGATGATTAATAAATATGATGCTTCAGATACCTCTTAAGTTTACTGGAAAATGTTCAAGATCTAACACAGTATATTTCAGTGGAAAAGAGTATTTTCCCTGTAAACATTAATGAGTTTACTAAATTATAGACAGAAACATTAAAAAGTATATACTTAACCTGTTGATATGCAAATTGGATCCTGTTTTAGAGGAAAAACAATTTTAAAGTCTTTGAAAAAAGTGAAATTGCCCCTTCATGAGTGTTCTTCCTCTAGCCATTTCTTAAATGGAGGAAGTTACCTTGGGTTCATTTCTTACCTATACACTCATTTTGGTGATCTTCCCATTAAAAAGTTTAGCTACTATATATAGGCTGAGGACTTGCAAATCTATGGCTTCATTTCTTTTTTGAGCTTAAAAAATTGCATAAAATTCAAATGCTGGAGTAATTCTACCAGGAAATTTCATGGGTACCAAAAACTCAAACTGTCCACAACACAATTACTTGGTGATAATCAACAATACCTTGAAATCTAAGAGAAAGCCCAAGATCCCCTTTCCCTTAATATCCCACAATCAAATCTCAAAAACTTGAAAGTCCATCCATTTCTTAAATCTCCTCATCTCCCCTTTGTCTTTATTATTACTGCTTTTATTTATTATGGCCTAGCCACTATATACCTTTTTTTTTTTTTTTGAGACAGAGTCTCACTGTTGCCCACGCTGGAGGTGCAGTGGCGTGATCTTGGCTCACTGCAAACTCTGCCTCCTGGGTTCAAATGATTCTCATGCTTCACGAGTAGCTAGGATTACAGGTGTGTGCCCTCATGCCTGGCTAATTTTTTGTATATTTATTAGAGACAGGGTTTCATCACATTGACCAGGCTGGTCTTAAACTCCTGACCTCAGGAGATCTTCCTACCTCAGCTTCCCAAAGTGCTGGGGATTACAGGCGTGAGCCAGCCAGCCTGGCCATATATACTTTCTTAACTGGTCTCTTTCTGTCTCCTGTCTCCAAAGGCTTCATTCCCAAGATATCCATGTTCCATCTGAACATACCCATTCCCTAGATGAATCTCACCAATGGCTTGTCACATCCTATGGCACAATCCACTGGGGATTCCTAGGTCTTACCTCTAGTGAGGTGGGTAATGTTCAAGAGCTTAGTATTTTTATTTGAATGTATGAAGATATTTTAGTAATTAAAATCTTTACAAGTTAAAAAAATCAAGTAGTAAAAATAATTAAGTATGCCTACTGTTATTTTTTCTGTTACTTCATCCCTAATTAGTTCTGTAACACTATTTCCCCATCTCTTATTCCTTACTCGAAAGCTATGGATTTTTTTTTATTGTTGTTGTTCTATCAGTCACTTTAGTAACTTTAAATATACCTACCTTCCAGGAGGCTCTGGTACATGGTCTTATTTGGAAACTACTGCCCTAAAGAATAAAGCATCTGCTGTTCCATAAAGCTTGTTAAGACTTCACAGGATGTTAGGTGTGGTGGCTCACGCCTGTTAATCCCAGCACTCTGGGAGGCCGAGGTGGGCAGATCACTTGAGGTCAGGAGTTCAAGACCAGCCTGACCAACATGGTGAAACCCTATCTCTACTAAAAACACAAAAATTAGCTGGACGTGGTGATACAAGCCTGTAGACCCAGCTGCTCAGGAGGCTGAGGCAGAAGAAGGGAGGCAGAGGTTGCAGTGAGATGAAATCATGCCATTGCACTCTAGCCTGGGTGACAGAGTAAGACTGTCTAAAAAAAAAAAAGCCTTCACAGGAGGGTGGTTACTTCTCCAGTTTTGTCTCTTGGTAGTTTCTACCCTATACTGTGTGATTCAGCAACACGGAACTAGTTATAATTTGCTGAACACTATTTCTCACCTCAGACTTTGCTCATGGTGTTATCTCTGCCTGGAACACCTCTCATCCCTTTTTACTTTATTAATCCTTATTCATCTCTCAAAATCCAGCTCAGGTGCACTTCCTGCTTCTTCGAGAATGGATTAGGCATCCCATTTTGTTGTACATTTCTATTAGGGTAATTAGCACATTAAATCAATTCATATTTATCAAGACTAGACTACATGTCTTGAGGGCAATGACTATGTCTTGTTTACCACTAATGTCTTCCCAATAACTTATCACAGTGCCTGTTCAACATATGGCAGCAATTCAGTAACCTAAGCATATGCAAGAGGCTCAACAGGACTGCACATATAGAATATAATATTTACTTTATTCTGTTACTTGAATAACTAAGATAGAAAAATACAGATATGCTATATTACTCAGCAAGTAAAAATTTCAGAGAACATTAAAATGTGGAATAAAAGCTTATAATAAACTTACCTCCACATTCTTCTATAAGATTGCCTATGGTTTCTGCCTCATCTTCAGCCATTTTTAATATATTACTTAGTCCATCGAGTACTACTTGCACAACTTGTGCATCTTTTACAGTCAGCAAGTTGCAAAAAGGTGGGATAACATTTTGCTGGATAAGGTAAGCCACCTGAAGAATAAAAACAACATAAAATAATGCAGTATAGGTAAACTGTGTGTGCCATGTTATCTCACTGAAATAATTTTGATTTTGAAATTTCGAGTACAGAAATATGACCTCATCTCTCTTATGTTAAGTGTGTCTATATTATTAATCTAACCTCCTTTTCTATTAAATTTAGTATCTTTTTTCCTGAACTAAGAAAAAAACAATGTAAAATGAAAATGAAGGAATCACTCAACTGCTTATTAAACATTTCTTCGCCATAAGAAATACTTCCTTCAAATATCTTTTTCCCTTTAAGAGTAAGAAATTATGAAATCAATTAAGGAGGCTGTTAATGGAGGCTGTATGCTATATTTATTTATTTAATATATAGAGTCCAGGTCTCACTATGTTGCCCAGGGCTGGTCTTTAATTCCTGAGCTCAAGAGAGCCTCCTGCCTTGGCCTCCCAAGATGCTAGGATTACATACATGAGCCACTGCACCCAGCCTGGATGCTAGCTTCAAAAAACTCCAATGGTTCAGTGTGACAGCATCCGGTGGCTCTCATATGCCTGTCTATCTCTCAATTCACTATTCTATTGATTTCATAATATTTTCCAATGATTTCAGTATTTCATTAGTTATTTCCATGCATTATATTTTCTATTCTGCTCTGTATTTAGGCTTTTTTGTTACAGTTATCGATTTATTCCTCTTCAGCTCTAAATTTGTTCTTTTAACCTACTCTGAAACAGATCTAAGCTCTTTAAAACTATTTTTCCTTTGCCAGTTGGTACAAGGTTAAGCTTTGTCACCTGCACGACCTGAGAGTGGGTGCCTCTTTCCTAGGCATCTCACATTCCTCACCCTAGTTCCTAAGTCCTAGCCATCTGGTTGAGTTTAATTCCTTGTTTGGTTTGTTGCTGATGAATTTGTTATTGTTGCTGTCTTTTTACTTTTTTTTTTTTGAGATGGAGTGTCGCTCTGTCGCCAGGCTGGAGTGCAATGGCGCCATCTTGGCTGACAGCAACCTCCGCCTGCCAGTTTCAAGTGATTCTCCTGCCTCAGCCTCCCGACTGGCTGGGACTACAGGTGCATGCCACTACACCCAGCTAATTTTTGTATTTTCAGTTGAGATGAGATTTCACCACATTGGCCAGGATGGTCTCTATCTCCTGATTTCATGATCTGCCGAATTTGGCCTCCCAAAGTGCTGGGACTACAGGTGTGAGCCACTGTGCCTGGTCCCTTTTTACTTATTTTTGTTGTTGTTCATTTGTCAGGAGAATCTGTGATGCAGTTTCTTTCCTCCATGTTAACTTAAGAAGTCTGTTCATTCCTAATACTGTTAAAAAAACAAAACGAAAAACTCCTGACTATAGGGACCTCAATTTTACCATGGATTAAAAAATTCTTGTAGGCCAACAAATCAGAAAAAGAACACTTCTCTTCTAGGAAGGATGACTAAAGAAAGTCAAGGTGATACTTCTATGCAAAAAAGTTACATACCTGTTACATAAAAGTTAGTACCTGTTATCTTGCTATTATTTTATTTTATTTTTTTAATAGAGATGGGGTCTCACCGTATTGCCCGGGCCAGTCACGAACTCCTGGCCTCAAGTGATCCTCCAGCCCTGGCCTCCCAAATTGTTGCTATTATTTTAAATTATAACTTACTCAAGTCTAAATCAAAATTATCTGTACTTTTATTTTACCAGTTTTGAGAAATAAATGTTAAAAAGCTCAACTTACTTGATCTTTCCTTCCACTAATTGTTAAGTTACTTATGGCCCAAGCGGCTTCTTTCTGAGTGCCAAAATCCCCCTGTAAAAAAGCAAAGCAAAAGGTTATAAAAACTGCAACATAGAGTAAACTGGAAAAAATGTTTGCTGTGATGATTTTTCAACTGCTTATTTCCCAAGGTCTCCTTTTAGCCTTTCTGTATACATCATTTTTTCTTATTAAGACAATTCTTTGAACTATACTCAATCTACCCTAAATACATGGAGACTCCTTTCTGTGAACTCTCCTGGAAACAGAGTTGATATTACTATTTAATAATATCAAATTAAATGAAGCTGATGATAAAATGAAATAAAAATAGTAAAGAAAAGTTAAAAAAATCTACAATTTTGGCCAGGTGGGGTGGCTCATGCCTGTAATTCCAGCACTTGGGGAGGCCAAGGAGGGTAGACACGAAGTCAGGAGTTGAAGACCAACCTGGCCAACATGGTGAAACCCCATCTCTACTAAAAATATAAAAATAGCTGGGTGCGGTGGCAGGCACCTGTAATCCCAGCTACCTGGGAGGCTGAGGCAGGAGAATCCCTTAAATCTCGGGGGAAGGAGGTTGCAGTGAGCCGAGATCGTGCCACTGCACTCCAGCTGGGGTGACAATTTGAGACTCTGTCTGAAAAAAACCCTACCATTTCACTACAAAGAGTCAAATAAAATAACAAATTCTTTTAACACAAAGCTTTTACACACAAAAGTGTTACCCATCATTAATGAAACCATGATAAAGATGTTATACATTGCCTATCAAATACAAAAGAAATATATTTGTCATTAAAAATTAATATATATATAAACTTCATGTCATTTTTGAGAATTTACCCAGAAAATAGTACAAAGCAAAGTAATAATCCCTTTCTTTATATTGTTATAGCAGCACCATAACAGCCAAAATAAAAAAGCAACTAAAATTCTCAATAAGCATAATTGCCTGGTTATAGTAAATCTACTGAATAAGCAGCTACTAAATATCAAGACAACCTGAAAAAATGCTTATAATGTACTAAAAAACCATATAATAAAATAAATGCAAATTAAAATATCCATGATATCTTCTCTCATATTTATCAGAATAAGAAAATCTAAATATTTGTGTGTGAGGCCAGTAGGAGTATAAAATGGTATAATTCTTATAGGGTGGAATCTGCCCTATAATAGAAAAATTTACATATAAGTTTTTCTGTAGATCCAGTAATCCCAAATATAATTGGGCAAAGACATCAAAAAAACTTACAAGCTATTATTTTTTTGAGACAGGGTCTTGCTCTGTTGCCCAGGCTGGAGTGCAGTGGTGTAATCTCAGCTCATTATAACCTCCACCTCCAGGGTTCAAGTGATTCTCCCACCTCAGCCTCCTGAGTAGCTGGGACTACAGGCATGTACTGCCATGCCTGACTAATTTTTGTACTTTTTGGTACAGATAGGGTTTCACCACGTTGGCCAGGCTGGTCTTAAACTACTGACCTCAAATCATCTCCCCACCTCAGTCTCCCAAAATGCTGGGATTACAGGTGTGAACCTCTGCACTAGGCCACAAGCTATTCTTTAAATAACGATTTAACAACAAAACACTGAAGACATCTCAAATGTCATCAATAATAGATTAACTTAATACATTATAGTGCATCCGTACAATGCAGTACTATGCAGCTATGAAAGGAGTAAGAAAAACAAGGAATAAGTAAAAAAGGAATAAGGAAGCTCTTATATAGTACTAAGGGAGTGACATTATTTTTTAAGTACATTACAATGAAATATATTCTAAAGACAAAAAAAGCAAAGAAATCTTAAAAGTACATTCAGTAGTCATGTTATCAGGGGCAATATGACTTTATTTTGATATATGTATATCAAAATATGTATATATTTGCATCTCTTTTATGCTGAAAAGTAGGAGAGTTTTTTTGGTCTTTAGGATATGTGTCATCAATGATGTACTCAAAAATAATGTATATTGATATATATCCACAAATCTATACATATCAATATATAAGGAAAGTAAATAATGTTTTTAGGAAGATTTTCAGCATAAAAAAGATGTAAACATAAAATCAGAGGAATAAAAAGAAAAAACCCTGTTATCTTAAATATCCAATATTTGATAGTGTCCTTTCATTCATGATTCATTTTTTATGAACTCTCATGTTCTTGAACTCATCATCTTTCACTTTCTACAACAATGCCTATCACTTTTGTTTACTCAGGCCTAGAAAAAAATGACAACACTTTAACAATGATCATCTTTTTATCTGAACTATGATTCTTAAATACCATTCTCTACAAAACAAAATCAAGATACCACAGAAAAATAGTTAATTCTAGTTCTAGATCAGAAAACATGTAAGACAGGCCTGGGAATCATGTCATATCCAAAAGGTGTAGTTCTCAAAAACTATTAGTGACGTAAAAGATACAGTCACCAACTCTAAGACGTTCCTGTTGGTCAGGGACAGACAGCGTGTCAAAAAGAGTAACAACTGAAATGAATTAAAGCTTGCAAAATATATTTTAAAATTTCATAATTTCCAAATGACACTAAAAAAAAAATCTACTCTGGTCTGCTTTCAAGGTTATTAGGGAATATGTCATTCTAAAAAATGACTGATAAGGACAAAGAACCAAACATTTATCTTCCCTTTCCTAAATGAACTATATTTCGAAGTATTAATAAACAATAGCTGATAAAAAAAAATGTTCTTGGCTGGGCGTGGACAGCTCACACCTGTAATCCAAGCACTTTGGGAGGCTGAGGTAGGTGGATCACTTGAGGTTAAGGGTTGGAGACCAGACTGGCCAACATGGTGGAATCTTGTCTCTACTAAAAATACAAAAATTAGCCAACGTATGGTGGCGTGAACCTGTAGTCCCAGCTACCTGAGAGGCTGAGGCATGGTAATCGCCTAAACCCGGGAGGTGGAGATTGCATTGAGCTGAGATCACGCCACTGCACTCCAGCCTGGGTGACAGTGAGACTGTCTGAAAAAAAAAAAAATAAATAAAAAAAAAAAAAAATAAAAAACAAGACAAGTTCTTCCCTAAAGAATCATGGCCAATTCATAAACTATGACAGAATTAAAAAGTCACTATTTTGCAATTCCTAGTAAAACAAGGGATTCCAAAAATGATCATCAATGGCTACCTAAACACCGTAGGTGAAAGATAAATGGATAACTTTATAACCATCAATTGGTATAGGCTGATAAAACCTGAGATCACTCATCAATCACTACATGTAAGACAGATAGTGTGTATCTCCTCATGTGAAACCACTAGGAAATAGAGTTGTGCATGACATATTCTTGCCTAAAAAACTGAACTGGATTTACAGGAAACACAGAGAAACAGATTTATCTTCTCGTTAATTACTCTCAGTGTTCAGAACTCGCATGCTGTGACTGTTTCTTCTACTTTCTTTGTTTTGAGACAAGGTCTTGCTCCATCACCCAGGCTGGAATGCAGTGGCATGACCATGGTTCACCACGGCCTCAACCTCCCGAGTTCAAATGATCCTCCCACTATAGCCTCCTGAGTAGCTGGAACCACAGATGCATTCTACCACACCTGGCTAATTTCTTTTTTTTAAAAAAAACTTTTTGTAGAGATAGAGTCCCCCTGTGTTGCCCGGGCCGGTCTTGAACTCCTGGACTCAAGTGATCCTCCCGCTTTGGCCTCCCTGACTGCTGGGATTACAGGCATGAGCCATTGCACCCAGCCTCATGCTGTAATTGTGATAAACTGTTTTTCCCAAATGCTAATATGAGCATGAGAGATGATATGGCATAAAATTAATAGCACACTTATTTGCTTTTTGATTCTGGACAATTTATTTGTCTATACCAGGGTTTCTTCATATATCAAGTGGGGATAATATTTAACCTTATAGGCTTAATCTCATTAAACGAGGTAATGTACATAAAGTGCTTAGAATACTATGTAAGCATTTATTATCAGCAGTAACAATATGAAATTTTAGTATGGCCCAGGAAAATGGCAATTTTGTCAGAAGAATGATACTGAGAAAGGGCTGGGATTTGCTGCCCCCCTCCCCCCCGCAAAAAAAGTTTCTTATATATAAAAACTGCTAGGTTCGAAAGTTGTAATATTAATATTACCTTACTGTATTCATGCCACTGTATAGCTTCTAATTAAACAGAAAAGTATAAATTCACGTCTTAGATTTAAATCCCCTCCCCCTTATATCAGATATATAATACACACAACATGATTTTCTTACCTTATCCAAAAGGTGTATTATCATTGGTACAAGATTGGCATCAATTACTGCCTGTACCTGCTGCTGATTTCCTGCAGTGATGTTAGAGAGGAACCACACTGCTTCCTGTAAAGAAGACCCTTTTAATATTTCTCATTAAAAAATAAAATCTGCAACTGAACTAAGAAAAAAAGCATTCACTACACTGTCCCAATGATTTTATTGTAAAATGAGCTCCATGATAAAAATCTTAGGAATCCCAATTTCTTTACACCCCTTTCCATATTTTCTTTGGACAAATAGCTAATGGACCTAATTCAAGTCACAATGAACTAACTCTTCTAAAGAATTCTTGAAAGTAATGCTCCCAAACAGTGTAACTCAAAACAAGCTTGGCTGAACAAATTTGAACAAGCAAATATGAAATAATAAATTGATGAGCATAATACAAATACAAATCCTAAACAGCTGTAAATAAGATTCAGTGCCCTTCCCTCACATAAAGTACTTTATTCTCTATTCTATTCACATGAAGAATCTTAGCCAAAGTAGATAAATATCAATTATCCACAATAAAGGAGACATAAAAAACAAAATAGTGCATTGTTTTAGTATACATATTTGTAATAGTCACTCACTGTACCATTTCTCTAAAGGAAAAGTGAAACCAGATGTCTGATTGCTTTATTGGCCTAATCAATCATCTTTTTATTTTGCCCTTTACATCAAAGTGGTGCTACTTTTGACAAGATAACGGTAGCCTTAAATGTTATAATCACATATAACTAATAAGTTTTACTCTCAAAAATATTAGTATTAGCTAACGTATACTAGGCTCTTTTGGATCAGATCACAGGACCACTTTAATGAACCTGTTAGAGATTTTAGGGTGCCGGGCTAGTTAGGTGAGCTGTTCTTGGGTTATAATCATCGGCAATGTTGTAATCAACAACCCATGCTATTTCTACAACAGCCTCAGATGCACTCCAATATCAGCATCACCAGTCAGTGCCCCCTTTCCATAGCCACCACAAGCACACACATATGCATACACACACTCATAATAAGTACCTATAAAATACTAAACTTAGAAGAATTACTTAATATATATATTAAAAATTTCCAGTCATACAACATTCAACACCCAATTATCTCTATTTCATCATTTCCAAGAGAGCCAAAATAGCACTTTTTATAACTGGTTTTATATATGAAAAAATCATTTATTAATGCCTGTTATAAAGAGTAAAATTTTTATTTTCTTTTGATGTCTAAATGACATTTTGTATTACGATGCAATATTATATAAACTTCTAAGACTCTAATTTTACAAATAAAAACTACTGACATTTTAAATGCTATTTGTTAAGTAGTATTTAATAGTACTTACTTTATTAATTTTCTCTTTGGGATGTGTCAGGAGTGCTGGGAAGTGTGAAAGAGCATCACAGTTCAAAACTACTTGTGTTTGCTCATCAGTTCCAGTAACAATGTTGCCCACAGCTCTCAGTGCAGCAGTCTGAAATGCACAATGAGATGATGTTCTATGTGAAATACATATATATATGTATATATTTTTTTTTTTTTGACACAGGGTCTTGCTCTGTCACCTAGGGTGGAGTCCAGTGGTGCAATCTCAGCTCACCGTACCTCTGCCTCTCAGGCTCAAGTGATCCTCTCACCCTAGCCTCCAGAGTAGCTGGGACTATAGCAGTGCATGACCCTGCTCGGCTAATTTTTGTATTTTTTGTAGAGACAGAGTTTCACCAAGTTGCCCAGGGCTGGTCTTGAACTCCTAGGCTCAAGCGCTCTGTCTGCCTCGGCCTCCCAAAGTGCTGGGATTATAGGCATGAACCATTAAGCCTGGCCGAAATACCCTTATTAAAAGGTATGTTAGCACCTTGTAAAAGATAAATGCATTCATTCACTCATTCTTTCTTCCAACAAACCTATTCTTTTTTGAGACAGAGTGTCACTCTGTCACCTAGGCTGGAGAACAGTGGCTCGATCTTGCCTCACTGCAACCTCCATCTCCTGGATTCAAATGATTCTCCTGCCTCAGCTTCCTGAGGAGCTGGGATTATAGGTGCATGCCACTATGCCTGGCTAATTCTTTTATTTTTAATAGAAATGGGTTTTGCTATGCTGGCCAGGCTAGTCTCAAACTCCTGACTTTAGGTGATCTGGCTGCCTTGGCCTCCCAAAGTACTGGGATTACAGGCGTGAGCCACTGCACCCAGCTCCAGCAAACCTATTCTTTTTGAGTACTTAGTGTCAGGCACTGATGCAGCAACAGAGATGTGAAGACGGACACATGTTCCAGCTCTTACAGAGCCTGTATTATTGTAAGAGAAGAGAGTCAATAAACAATTAAGAAGGATAATTTTAGACGGTGCCATAAAAAAATAAGACAGAACTTCAGATTTAGTGTTGAAAAAATAAAAACAGCTAGGTGCAGTGGCTCATGCCTGTAATTCCAGCACTCTGGAGGGCTGAGGTGAGTGGAACACTTAAGCCCAGGAGTTTGACACCAGCCTGGGCAACACGACAAAACCGTGTCTCTACAAAAAATTAGCCAAGTGGTGGCAGGAGCCTGTAGTCCTAGCTACTTGGGAGACTGAGGTGGGAGGGTTGCTTGAGCCTGGGAGGTCCAGGCTGAAGTGAGCTGTGATCACATCACTGCACTCCAGCCTGGACAACAGAGTAGGACCCCGTCAAAAACAAAAAGACAAAAAAAACAGTGCCTTTCTGAAGGAAAGCAGACACCTAACATGAGATTTCAATATGGTATGAATTTGAATTATCAATATTTTTCTGTGGTTGCATGAGGTCATTTTCTCTTAAGTAAAACTTATTTTACTACTCTGATTTTCCTTTCTACAGGACGAATGATCCAGGTTTTTGAAAAAATTGAGATATAATTAATATAAAATTTACCATTTCAAAGTGTACAATTCAGTAGTTCTCAGTATATTCAGAATTGTGTAACTATTACTAGTATCTAATTCCAGAACACTTTGATCACCACAAAAAGAACAACTGCGTCCATTAGTGGTCACTCCCACGCTGCCTTCATCCCTAGGTCCCTGGAAGACACTATGCCTGTAAGATTTTGGCTATCTTGGACACTTCATATTAACAAAATTAACCGTATTTGGTCTTTTGTGTCCAGCTTCTTTCATTTTGCATAATGTTGTCAAAGTTCATGTTACATCATGCATCAGTAGTTTGTTCCTTTTCATGACCAAATAATATTTCACTTTGTGAACATATCATATTTTATTTAACCATTCATTAGCTGAGAGACATTTAGATTGTTTTCATTTTTTGGCTATTATAAATAATGCTGCTGTGAATGTTTGTGTACAAATTTTTGTGTGGATATGCATTTTCATTTCTCTTGTGTATGTACCTGAGAGTAATTAATTGCCAGTTCACATTGTAACCTTATGTTTAACTTTTTCAGGCACTGCCAAACTGTTTCAAAGCAACTGTACCATTTTATATTCTCACCAGCAGTATGTAAGAATTCCAGTTTCTCACACCCTCACCAAAAGTTTGTTATTGTCTTCCTAACTACAGCCATCCTGGTGGGTGTGTAGTAGTATCTCTGTGGCTTTAATTTGCATTTCCTTAGTGACTAATGTTGTTGAGCTTCTTTTCATGTGCTTATTATCTTTAGAAACCTGTTTATTCAAATATTTTGCCCATTTAAAAACGGAGTTGTCTATTTTCAAGTTGTAACAGTTCTTTGCATATTAAATAGTTTAGATGTAAGTCCCTTTGCTGATACCTAATTTGCCAATACCTATTCTCTTCTATTCTATGGATTGTCTTTTCACTTTCTTGATGGTGTTCTTTGAAGTACAAGTTTTTAATTTTTGTGAAGCCTGATTTATCAATTCTTTTTCTTTGGTTGCTCGTGGTATCACATCTTAGAAACTACTGTCCAATCTAGGGTCATAAAAATTTATGCCTGTATCTTCTTCTAACAAGTTTACATTTTTTTAGATTTTACATGTAGGTGTCTGATCCATTTGAGTTTTTGCATATAGTATGAGGTAAGGGTCCAACTTCATTATTTTACTTGTGGATATCCAGTCGTTCTTGCTCATTTGTTGAAAAGGTTTTTCTTTCCCGAATGAATTGGCTTGGCATCCTTATTGAAAATCAACTGGCTGGGTGTGGTGGCTCATGCCTGTAATCCCAGCACTTTGAGAGGCCAAGGCGGGTGGATCACCTGAGGTCAGGAATTCGAGACCAGCCTGGCCAACATAGTGAAACCCCATCTCTACTAAAAATACAAAATATTAGCAGGACATGGTGGCAGGCACCTGTAATCCCAGCTACTTGAGAGGCTGAGGCAGGAGAATTTCTTGAACCTGGGAGGCGGAGGTTGTAATGAGCCGAGATCACACCACTACACCCACACTCCAGCATGGGTGACAGAGCAAGACTGTCTCATAAAAAGTAAAGAAAAGAAAATTGTATAGGTTTATTTCTGAACTCTTGATTCTATTTCATGGATCTGTATGTCTATATTTATGGCAGTATCGCAAAATTTTATTTACTATAGTTCTGCAGTATTTTGAAAATGAGAAGTCCTCAAACTCTGTTGGTCATCCTAACAGTATTAGACAATCCATGAACATGAACTGTTTTACCATTTATTTAGGTCTTCTTTAATGTCTTCCAAAAATGTTTTGTAGTAACCCGGCTTCTTTAACAAATCAATTGAAAAGAGGAAAGATAAAGGAGAAGAAAGTTGCATAGTAACAGAGGCTTAAAATACATAGTAAGCAGATGCAATGTGTGGTCTTTGTCTAGATACTGACTTGGTAAAATTGTGAAAAAATAATGAAGCAGTAAATAAAATCCAGATATCAATTGAATATTTAAAACAAAGGTTTTAAAAAGTGTACTAATGGTATTGTGGTTATGTAAAAAATAGGCTTAAATTTTAGAGATGCAAGCTGCGTAAAATGATATCTGGAATTTGTATCAAAATAATTTGGGGGGAGTGAGTAGAGGTACAAAGAAAAAAGCTACATGGGGTTCCATTACACTATTTTATTTTACGAAATTATGGCATGAAAGCTGAAAGGTGTTAAGAAAATCCCTGTAAGGTATCAGGTAGAGTAGAGAATTTCCCTGAGCACAGGCTAAAGGTAAATTCCAAGCCCTATATTCTTAACGAAGTTCAGCACGAAAACTGAAGATACATTCGGGAAAAACAAGAACAAAATACAAACCAAAATCTGTACCAAGACATAAGTACCACACAAAATAAACTTAAGAATAAACATATGGCTAGAATATTTAAGATAAGTCATAAATGCCCTTATTTGACAAGTTATTATATTCATTCCTTTTTTTTTTTGAGACGGAGTCTTGCTCTGTTGCCAGGCTGGAGTACAGTGGCGCAATCTCGGCTCCCTGCAATCTCTGCCTCCCTGGTTCAAGCAGTTCCCCTGCCTCAGCCTCCCAAGTAGCTGGGACTACAGGCGTGCGCCACCATGCTCGGCTAATTTTTTTTTTTTTTTTTTTCAGTAGAGATAGGGTTTTACCATATTGGTCAGGACGGTCTTGATATCCTGACCTCGTGATCCGCCCACCTTGGCCTCTCAAAGTGCTAGGATTATAGGTGTGAGCCACTGTCCCTGGCCAAATTATTGTATTAATTCTTTCTGATTTTAGCTACATGTTCTTCCTTTAAAATGCTTTGATTTTAAGGAGCTAGGGTCTCTAATCTATGTATCGGTATCACCTGAAGAGTGTTTTAAAGCTCAAGTTTCTAAGAAAAATCTCAAATGAAACAGAATCTCCAGGAGTTGAGCAAGAGAAATTAAAAACATATTCTTTAAGCTCCACACAGTTGATTTTGATGTTCAGGCATAATGACTTAGGCTACAGGTTGACAATTTTTCTTATGTGATTATTGTATTTTACAGATTCTAAACCATCAGCAGATTAAAATATACTATTTACCTCAAAAAGGTAGGGGGAGCTTGCTGCATCTCCCCCATTAGCACTGTAGCTTGACAGCTACTGCTTATATCTCTGAGAACTTTTCTCACTCTGTTTTTGGCTCTTTCTAGATGCAAGTAGAGAAGTCAAAGAGGAAGAACAAAAAGGAGCCGGAAAGATAAATGCCTGTCAATACTTGTTTCAGATGCCATGCATGTTGCTATAATGAATTTCCCTGGTCTACATTAAAAAATCAGTAATCAGGCCGGGCATGGTAGTTCACACCTATCACCCCACCGCTTTGGGAGTCTGGGGTGGGTGGATCATTTGAGGCCAGGAGTTCAACAGCTTGGCCAACATGGCAAAACGCTGACTCTATCAAAAATAGGAAAAAATTAGCTAGGCATGATGGTGTGTGCCTGTGATCCCACCCACTCAGGAGGCTGAGGCAGGAAAATGGCTTGAACCTGGGAAGTGGAGGTTGTGAGCTGAGATCACGCCCCCACACTCCAGCCTGGGTGACAGAGTGAGAACCCATCTCAAAGAAAAAATCAGTAATCTACAATGGAATCTTATTATTTATTTTCCTCTTTAAAATGGTGGTAAAATAACTCACTCTTTCAAGCACAGATTTGTTGTTATGCTAAGAATATACTTTAAACTTAAAGCAATTAGTGGTAAGAAATACCTATAATTTTACTAGGAACAAACTTACCTGAACTTTAACTTCCTGGTGGCTGAGAAGAGGAACCAAATGAGGAACTATTCCAGAGTCTATTACCATCTGTATTTGTTCATTGCCAGCATCAGTAAGGTAAGAGAGGGCCCAGACTGTATCTACCAATATCTAATGAATAAAATAAAAAGTCAAACAACTTTTAAATATTTTCTCATTTTAGTAATTCTTGACCAAACAACTATTCTAAGATTGTTCTACTATCTTCTTCCTTTTTTCCTCTCAGTTCAATTCATTGGAATCTGCTTGCTATTGTATTAAACATCATCATCTATAAATGTCTGTATTAAGATGTACATATTTTAGCCATATTCAGGATTCTGATCCCAGATTAGTATCCAATCTTAATTCGCTAAGATATACATGTACACTACACAGGACATAAAACAGGAGAAAAAGACATTCTGTTTCCCAAAGGTTGGGGGATAATAGGTCTAAAAACATTGTGGCTCATGTATAGAGCTGGAAAGACTATATATATCCAACATGCACAGCTGTTCAAAACATCTGGACTACATGAATATATTCAAAGAGTTCTCTAGTAATATAAATACCATGTAGATATGCCCAAAGCCAATAACCCAAGTATTTGTATTATAGTATAATAGTTTAATCTTTTCCAATCAGTTTGTTTTGCTTTATAGAACTGGAGTCAACTTCTTAAATAGTGGAAGTCCCCTACAGCTGCAGATTATTAAACAATCACAGGTCAATCTGTGAGATCTATAATTAAAACAAAAAATACATACTTCACTACAGCTGCTACTTACTCCAAAAAAAAAAAAAAAAAAAAAAAAAAAAAGTGCTGCCTGTGTAATCAACTTCTACTAAGTAGCCTGCCATTTTTTAATGATTATATCTTAAGTACAATGGGCCATGTGTTGATCTTTCCTAGTATGTTAGGTCCTAATTAGAAGTTATGACTGAACGGCAGTATGACAAACAACTGTAACTGCTGCAAATAAATACACAAATTATTGACGAAGAATAATAATTGTGCCTAAAACTACTTCCAAAGTCTTTCTGGAATATGAACTCTGTGTCGAGACAAGCTGGAGAAGTGTAAAACCTTTAAAACTGTAAACCAGGCAGGTAGTGATGACTCATGTCTGTAATTCCAGCACTTTGGGAGACAAAGGCAGGTGGACTGCTTGAGCCCAGGAGTTTGAGACCAGCTTGGGCAACATGGTGAAACCCAGTATCTATGAAAAATACAAAAAATTAGCCAGGCATTGTTTGTTTGTTTGTTTGTTTTTTTAAAACCCTGACTTAAAACAAAACCCACCAAAAAACTATAAACCAATGTTATGCTTAACAGAAAATAAAAAATACGATTAAAAAAAAATGGACATGTAAAAACTCCTAAAAGGAGAAAACAGTGCTTTGCCATTGTTTCTTAGGAAATTCAAGAAAGCTCTAAGAATATTTCTAATGTAAAAAGAAGACATCAAATGAAAGAGTTCTCACAGGCTGGGTGCAGTAACTCATAACTGTAATCCCAGCACTTTGGGCGAACGAGGTGGGTGGATCATACGGTCAGGAGTTCAAGACCAGCCTGGCCAACATAGTGAAACCCCCATCTCTACTAAAAAATTAAAAAAATTAGGTGGGCATAGTGGCAGGCGCCTGTAATCCCAGCTACTTGGGAGGCTGAGGCAGGAGAATTGCTGGAACCCAGGAGGCGGAGATTACACCACTGCATTCCAGCCAGGATGACAGTGCAAGATTCTGTCCAGAAAAAAAAGCTTGTTGACATAGGCCAAAAGTTTCAAGTTACTTGCTCATAACTGTATATAAAAGCTAGATACATGTTTTTTAAAGGCCCAATGCTAAACATGTCACTAATATGCTAAGATCAAAATCATAATCGAAATCAACCTAAAACATTATTATTTATTAAGGAACATTATTTATCATGTGACTAAAAAGAACAATGCCAACAGGCTTGAGAAATTCTTCAAGATAATCAAAAGCAAGAAAATGGTTCACAATCTCACCTAGATTGGAGTCAGTAAGTGGAAAGAATACAATATATCTCTGAATAAAGTCAACCAAAATGTCTTGTTTACCAGTAGAGGTATAAAACTTTGAAGTTAATCTTTCTTGAAAATCTTTTTTTTTTTTTAAGACAGGGTCTTGCTCTGTTACCCAGGCTGCAGCAATGGCATGATCACAGCTCGCTGCAGCCTTGATCTCCCAAACTCAGGTGATCCTCCTGCCTCAGACTCGAGTAGTTGAGACTACAGGTGCACGCCACTATGCCTGGCTAATTTTTTTGGATTTTTTTTTTTATAGAGTCACAGTTTCGTCATGTTGCCCAGGCTGATCTCAAACTCCTGGGCTCAAGTGATCCTGCCTCAGCCTCCTAAAGCACTGGGACTATAGGTATAAGCCATCACGCCTGGCCTCTTGCAAATCTTTCAAAGCAAAACATTAAAATCTATAATTTAATCAAGTAACTTGGCTATTAAGGAGACAAAACCAAAAATTCCTTACACATTTTTTAAGATCCTAAACTATCTGGGGCTAAAAACAAACAAAAGCTACCTCAAAGATCATGTTCATCTAATGAATTTTATATACTATGTCACTGCTTGATACAGTATAATTCTAATTTGTTCCATACAAATTAAATTCTGGCCAAAATTAAATTAGATTCTGGCCAAAAGGTATAGGCCTATAAATAGAAATGAAGCAGCTTGTCCAACACTGGTTACCATGCCAAACTGTTTTTAAAGAACCACATGAGTTCCTGATTGTTGCTAAACATTTCATTCATGTGTTTTCCCTTACCCATTATATTCCTGGTTTCTCTAACACACCAAAGGCTGGTCTGGCTTTTACAAGCACTCAGGGCAGTTTTCCACCTCATTCAAACTCCCTGAGTTGCTTTTTCCTCTGCCATCTGTGTTAGTAAAAATAAGCAAAATATTTTTGCTATGTTTAAAATCTTGCCTGCACTGATTTTTTTTTCCTTGTTGTTTGGATAATCAAGAGTTATCTTGATAAATGAAGCCACTGCCAGTCACTGTAACTGGAGAAATAGAATAAAAATGGAATTAAAGGGCAACTGATGTCCATGGTTTGGTATGTGTACATGAATACAAATCCATGCACAAACATTTTTCCTTTTCATCTTTCAAAAAAACAAAAATAGCACTATTTGTGTGTGCTCTCATTGGCCAAACTGCCAAAATGAGCTTCAATAAAAAGCACATGAACAATTAAAGACACGATCTTAGTAAGAGAAATCACCAACGGGCAACTTTAAAAACTTTCAATGTGAATTTTTACAACACTAATATATATACATACATACATTATTGACCACACCAAAATAACAGTTATGCCTGATTTCTTAACTGGAATTATATATTGTGATATAGGTAAACAGAGTAAATATAAAAATATCTATTACAACTCTTGAAATGGAAAAATCTGATAGTATGCTGACACAATGTCTTAGTATAGTATTTCCCCCCTGTGTCACAGGGGGAGCCCTAGAAATACATACATATATAAATATATAATGGGACACATTTACTCACATTTACGTCTGTGTGATGAATTAAAACACAAAGGGCTGGAAGAATCTGAAGAGAGAAATATGTAGATCTTAAAACATACACAGATAAAAACTTATATAATGGTATCTCTTTTAATTTTTTTTTGAAGTGTTTACCTCCTGAATGGTTTCCATTGGTGGTGGTGGGTCTTTGTGGCGACATAAGTTGACCATAACCCAAGTAACATTTCTTAAGAATGTTATAGGAATATTTGGACTTATGAAGGAAAGTAAAGGTTTCACAACTCCAAGACTTATGACATAATCTCTACATTGGGGCCCATCACCTGCAGAAAAAAGGATTAATTAACTCAATAAAGTATATTGACAGTAAGCATTTTCAGAAAACACAAAGCACTGGGAATATGCTGCTTCATGTATTTTAACCAGATACACTGTTCAGTTTTAGATAAACGTTTTAAACAATAATAAATGGGCTCACATTCAAAGTCTCTAAGCCAAGAGAAGCAACATACGGTGATAAGGTATCCTTTTGCACATTATTCCCAGTTTCAGCTTTAGAAGCTGCTTACTTAATTAAAATGCTGCTTTTAATTTCTCTTTTCAATGATACTCTCAGTTTAACAAACTTTCATGTGATATTAAAGATGTATCAAGAAAATATTTGTAAAATTTGTACTTTTGATCCAGTATCAGAGCATCAAGGTTATGAACTACAAATTACTCTATACACTTAGAAAACTATGTCAGAAAAAAAGTGTGAACCAGTACTAGAATAGTGGTTGCCAGTGTGATTATTGGGCTCTAGGAATCAGAAACTCCATGGGTCTGGGATTCTGCGTTTTAACAAGCACCCCATGTAGTTCTCATTGCATGCTAAGGTTTGAGAACTACTGTTGCAGAGAACTGCCAGGTTTAATTTCTGTATCTAGAACATCACTGCAGTTTCTAATATGAAGCCATGCCCAAGTGTTACATAAGTGAAAACACTTTCCCTTGCACTATAATATTTAGAGATAAAATGTTCTTTTTGCATCCATATATTAATTATAGAATGTCACTGGAATAAAAAACTTAAAGATCAAGATGCTGTACAATAGTTCCAAATCTAACATTTGGTATGAAAGCAAAAGAGTGAGGGACTCTGGATATAGAAACAATAGCATTCCTAACAGTATACCCTATGTCAAGAATGGTCTACAGAGAAATTCTCCCTTAAAAATTCATAACCACGATTGATGACAGACTGGACAGGGAAAATGTGGCACATGTACACCAGGGAATATTATGCAGCCATCAAAATTGATGAGTTCGTGTCCTTTGTAGGGACATGGATGAACCTGGAAACCATCATTCTCAGCAAACTGACACAAGAACAGAAAATCAAACACTGCATGTTCTCACTCATAGGCGGGTGTTGAACAATGAGAACACATGGACACAGGGAGGGGAACTTCACACACTGGGGTCTGTTGGGGGGAAATAGGGGAAGGACAGTGGGGGATGGGGAGTTGGGGAGAGATAGCATGGGGAGAAATGCCAGATAAAGGTGATGGGGAGGAAGGCAGCAAATCACACTGCCATGTGTGTACCTATGCAACAATCTAGCATGTTCCTCACATGTACCCCAAAACCTTAAAATGCAATAAAATAAAACAAAAAATCCCCCAGGGAAAAAAACAAAAAAACAAAACAACAACAACAACAAAAACACCTCATAACCATTCCCTACTTCCATGTTGGCCCTGTATAAGGGCAATAAAGAGGCAACATATCAAAGCAGCAATTGGCAAAAATAATCTTTAGAATCATTCTCCTTCACTATATTAGTGAGACCTCTACAAACAGTACCTCAGCCCCCACTCATAATAGCAAGGTCTCTGAACTGTATTGGGGCACAATACAATTCAGATTTTTTCCATCCTTTACTGGAGTAAAATTTTTTGAATTTTTGAGTTTAGGTTAAGTTAGGCTCTAGTTAAAAAAACAAATCTTGAAATATCAGAATTGTCTTTATTCTCCTTACAATTATTTATCAGAGAGAACCTGAAAGTTAGGATAATCATGGTGTTAAATATTTAACTAGACTGTCAAAAGGCTATAGTTACCTCTTGTTGACTCATGGTGACAGAAAATAGTTACCATATTTTATACATTACTAAATTCTAATGTACAAAAGTCTGCAAGAGAGAAAAAATTTCATTTTAGATTCTTCCCAGACTGTCATTATGGAGAAAAATTATTGGTTTAAGTTTGGCCTCCTCCTTTCTTATTACTTTCTTTGATGGAGAAAGCTGAGAAATAAAAATGGACCCCACTGATCAACAAAGGGAGATAGGGGAAGAAAAAATGGACTCTAGCATGAGATAGAAGGTCTAATTTGCATATATATTGCATAATTATTCAAATGATTAAGAGCTGACTATATAAAAAAATGGTATTTTAAGCAACAAAAATTCTATTTACTATGACTTTATGCTTTTACAGTCATACAGTTCAAATTTCTGTAAGTTATTTCACAAAAACTAGTACTGAAGGCAAACTTTTCCCTTTTGGATTACTAGTAGCTATTTTTATTACTTAGCATATAGTAACAATTTTTGGATTAGTATTTCAAGTTTTATACAAACCTATGATATTTCCCAATGCCCACACTGCTTGCTCACAGACATTCTGATGGGGTGAATGGAGAAGCCTCAGGAAAAGTGGCACAGCATCTGATGAAAGAAAAGATAACAATACTTAAGGTTAAAGATAGTATAAACCAAAAATCAATCTTGATTTTTTTTTTTTTTTTTGTTGAGATTTCAAAAAAAAGGGAACCTATAAAAATATATTTAAAATATAACCTCATTAAATGAACTTTATTGGAATAGCAGTATTGGAAAAATTTTGACCAGTGACTATTTACTCAGTATCAAAGTGAGTTATACACACAAATGTTAAATTAGGGTTGTGAAATTTCATTAACAATTAAACTTGGAATTAATTTCAATTTTAAGATTAATTCCTTATACATTAGGTATTATCTCTAATTTGAAAAAAAAAAAAAAAAGTACATTATTGAAGTAGCTTTTTTTTTTTTTGAGATGGAGTCTCACTCTGTCATCTAGGCTGGAGTGCAGCGGTACAATCTTGGCTCACTGCAACCTCTGGCTCCCAGGCTTTAGTGATTTTCCTGCCTCAGCCTCCCAAGTAGTTAGGACTATAGGTGTGAGCCACCAGGCATGGCTAATTTTTGTATTTTTAGTACAGACAGGGTTTTACCATATTGGCCAGCCTGGTCTCAAACTCCTGACCTCAAGTCATCTGCCTGCCTTGTCCTCCCAAAGTGCTGGGATTACAGGGGTTGAGCCACTGCACCCGGCCTGGAGTTACTTTTGAACACAAATTTATGTTGACAACATGTGGGTCTTTAGACAGGCCAGTGATTACTGGGCCACCTGAGATTTTCCAAATCAGAAAGTGATTTTGTTACTTAATAGGATGGGAAATAGAGACAGGTTTGTATCTGAGCAAAATACTGAACAAATGATTCTTCTTCCTTCCTTTGGCTATTACTTTAAAAAGCACTATTTAAGTATATGTAGCTCAATCATGCTTGGAAGATAATAAAAATTCACTTATGGGTTTGTTTGTTTTTCAGACAGTGCCTCACTCTGCTGCCCAGGCTGGAGTTCAGTGGTGCCATCACAGATCACTGCAGCCTTGACCTCACCAAGCTAAAGTGATTCTCCTACCTCAGCCTCTTGGGTTGTTGGGACTACAGGCGCATGCCATCAACCTGAATAATTTTTTTTCCTGCCTTTTGTAGAGGTGGGGTTTTACCATGTTGCCCGGTCTGGTCTCTAGCTTCTGGGCTCCAGTGATCCGCCTGCATCAGCCTCCCTAAGTGCTGAAATTACAGGCATGAGCCACCATGCCCAGCCTCATTTATCTATTATTTTTGGTATATTAAAGCAGACTAGCAGGGTCAAAAAAAATTCTAAGCCTCTTCCTAATCTTTAAAGAGTATACAAAACAGAATGGAAAAAGTGTGAGAGGGAATAAAAGCATTGTTATGAAAACATAAAATTTACCTAACAGTCAGCTATATAAAACCAA
Organism: Sapajus apella; assembly: GCF_009761245.1. Lineage (NCBI taxonomy): Eukaryota > Metazoa > Chordata > Mammalia > Primates > Cebidae > Sapajus > Sapajus apella. Next base: position 8,167,114 of record NW_022436944.1, on the reverse strand, counting down.
AAAACCACAACAGAAACCACCTGAACCCAAAACTAAACCAGTTTTAATAGGATATGAGGTAATTATCTTTTAAAAATAATATTACAAGTGTCTATAATAAAATGATTACTTAGATAACATCTTTGTTGCCCTTCAAAATGTAGAAATTAGTGTTTACATTTTTAACAAGCTCAGACAAGTACACTGCTTACATATTTAAAGAGGATTTTAAAAGTATCTCCTTTAAAATTATTAATTTCTTTGTTTTGTAGAAGAATCAAATAGTATTCATGAAAACAATATACTGTTTATTACTTCCAATAGTAATTTTCCACTTACATCTCCTGAAATTAAAAAAAAGCAATCCTATTAAAATACAATAAAAAATATTCAAGCCATTCTTTCAATTAGGACTACTTTATAAAAGATTTCTTTAAAATAAATGATAAAAATCTCATTAAGGGAGGCTGAAGCTGGTGTGGTGGCTTCAGGCCTATAATCCCAGTACATTGGGAGGCCAATGCAGGTTCATCACTTGAGCCCAGAGTCAGAGACCAGCCTGGGCAACATGTCGAAAACCCCATCTCTACAAAAAACACAAAAATTAGCTGGGCACAGTGGCACATGCCTGTAGTCCCAGCTACTTGGTAGACTGACGTGGAAGGATCTCTTGAGCCCGGGAAGTTGAGGCTACAGTGAGCCAAGATCGTGCCATTGCATTCCAGCCTGGGCAAAAGAGTAAGATCTTGTCTGAAAAAGAAAAACAACAACAACAACAAAAGAAAGGCAGAGAGGCAATGTGGCAAAAGGAAAAATTCCTTTACTTCTACTGATGTCCTATAAATAAAGTGTAACAACAATGTAATCTTCTACTATAACTAGGAAACAATCTCATATTTATAAAGGAATATAGTGAATTTTTGGAAATACAAAATGTGAGTTACCAGAATAAGAAGATTAAAGTAACATACTTAAGTTGGACTATTTCAATAACTACTTAATAGCTATTATTTTATAATTTAAATTGCGATAGTCTTTTGGGAAAATCACTATTTTTTACTGACTTTTTAAAACAATTATAATTAATAACCAACTTACTGGACTGAACTACTGCTTGAGTTTGTTCAGAAGTTCCAGATGCAATGTTTGTCAAAGCCCATGCAGCTTCAAACTGTAAAGAAGGACTACAAAAAAACAAGTATTTTTAAATAGCAGGGATTTTTTACATTGGGCCAAATATCTACTAACCATTCTTCCCCTCTGCCATTTAAAATGCATTAAATATTTTGTTTCAAAAGATAACTATCCAGCATTTTTTTTAACCCTCAACAACTGTTTAAAGCATCTCTTCAGTATGAAAAGCCTGCAAGCTCCTCCAGTGTCCTTATTTTTAGTTAAGAAATCTTTTTAAAGATACTTGCACACTACTCCCCAAACAGTTTTCTCAAGTACCTATCTGGTTAAACTAGTTCTTGCCAATTTTCAAAGCTTAAAAGTTAAATTTATCATTCTCAAGTTACTTTTTGGGTATTACCTTCATCTCATGGTATTAACAAACCTTGCACTGTTTTTCACTTTGACTTTTCAACCTTATCCCATAGCACTTTTCTTTTTTTTTTTAAAGATCAAACTAATTACTAGAAACTCTTATCTTCTCCAAAGGATACATTCTAAATTTAAAATAAAATACTCACTTGTCATCTCTTTCAAGACAATGGACTAAAATGGGCAATATTCCAGATTTTATTAAGTCATCGATTGGTGGATTTCGATCACTGGACAAAAGCTTCCTATAAGAGATAAAAACATCCTTGTTTGAAACTTAATAAAATACAACATTATGATTAAATTTAAATTCAATATTTGATAAATATTAACATAAATCTGAATATTTGGTACACGACGTGTCCTCTCTGAAATTATATTAACAATTTATATAACGGAACCTTTTCTCTAAATTTATTAAAAAATTTATAAATTAAATGTACAAAGATGACAAATAATTAGAAAAATAAAATATAGACATGAATCACTTTACTACCTTTTTTTTTTTTTTTTTTGAGATGGAGTCTCACTCTGTTGCCCAGGCTAGAGTGCAGTAGTGCAATCTTGACTCACTGCAACCTCCACTTCCTGGGTTCCAGCAATTCTCCTGCCTCAGCCTCCCAAGTAGCTGGGATCACAGGCATGCACCACCATGCCCAGCTCTTTTTGTAATTTTAGTAGAGACAGGGTTTCATTATGTTGGCCAGGCTGGTCTTGAACTCCTGACCTCATGTGATCCCTGTCTTGGCCTCCCAAAGTGCTGGGATTACAGGCATGAGCCATGGAGCCCAGCCACTTTGCTACTTTTAATGGTACAATAATATTATTCCCTCAGTAAAGTCCTGATTGTGACTTACAAAAAGAAAACTATTTTTAAAAAATATGTTACTTTTGGATATAATTTTGAGTTCAGTGAAAAATGGGCAGATTTCTTCAACACATCATTTACCTTGCTAAGAAAGGAATTAAGAGGTCACCAAAATATCCAAAATTATTCATACTAGGTCACAATAGAGTCAAATGACAAAAGCAGGTAGGCTGCTGGAATAAGTTTATAGCTAATATTAGTGCCCAATTCTTCATTTTACTTTACACACCAAATTGAAGGTCATAAGAGTCCAACAACATTTTCATCTCAGCAACTAAAGAGAACTGGAATAGGCACAGCAACAGACAGGGAAACAACCAGAGAGATGCTAGAGATACCGAGGTAAAAAAGACAGACACATCACTGCTCTCAAGGAGCTTACAAGATAAAAACCAAACAAAATCTAGTGCCTATTTTCACATGTGGGAGACTATAGGTTTAGCTGATAAGTCCTCAGTGTGGCCTAATCATATCTTTACCCCGTGGAACACCCTGCATTACTATATAAAAGCAATGTTTAAGAAAGCTTAACCAAATCATCTTCCTATATAAACTATGTGATCACTGCTTATTTACTACCTTTATCAATGTAAACTCTTTGATCTAGCTTTAAATGCTTCACAAGTTGGCTCCATCTTACCTAACTATTCTTATTCTGTAACTCAACAATAGGTCAGTTGTCTGTCACATCATTTCAATTTTCTTTTCAGGCCCTTCATATCCTACACCCCTCACCTGAAATGCCCTGTGTTCTATGTATTCAAACTCTGTTCAAAGTCCCTTTTAAGTTCTATGTTTTACATAATACACCATCTTTGAATTTGCATAGGATTTATACAGCATAGTCCTACGTTTGCTGTTATCACTATTTTTTTTTTTTTTTAGACAGGGTCTCAGTCTGTCACCCAGGTTGCACTGCAGTCGTGCCACTTTGGCTCACTGCAACCTCCACTTCCCAGGTTCAAGCAATTTTCCTACCTCAGCCTCCCAAGTAGCTGGGATTACAGGCATGCGCCACCACGCCCACCAGTTTTTGTTTTTAGTAGAGATGGGGATTTCACCATCCTGGCCAGGCTGGTCTCAAACTCCTGACCTCAAGTGATCCCCCCGTCTCAGCCACCCAAATTGCTGGGATTACAGGCATAAGCCACCGCATCCAGCTGCCTATTTTTTAAAATACAGTTTTGCCTTTCCAATTAGCTTATAAAGTTCTTAAAGAGAAAGAATTATACCACATGCCATTTCCACAATACATGACACAGTGCTTAGTGTAAGTGGAAATTAAAAAAAAAAACAAACAACAAAACACTCAGAAATAAGTCTTAACCCAGCCTTCTCAAACAAGGTTTCTTGAGATCAAGGGTCAAAATTTAATTAAAGAAAATTTTTTTTATACTTCATTGAGAATATTTTAAAAGAGAAATCACTTTTATTCTTTACATAATGGTGAGGAATACAATTTCTACAAAATATAATATAAAACCAGTTTGGTGCCACTGTCTTGATTTGCACTGAGTCTACAATTTTACCAACAGTTGCTTTGCAGTATCAATGTAAATGTTAACATAGTGAAAAAAAGGCAAATAAAGTCTTAAAATTAGTGGGAAAATCAGTTTGTTCTTGCATACCCATGAAATTGTCTCGGAATCTCCCAGTGATCCACAGATCATACTCTGAAAACCTCTTAGGGTACACTGGGCTTTAATTTTCTTGCAGAATGCATGTTGAGAAGAACTGCCCCCAAACTATCAAATATTCAACTCTAATGGTGAGCATAATAAATTTCTTAATCATTCTTCCTATAAACATTAATTTGCCGTTTTGACATGTGATGGTTCTGTGATTTTTCTGCCTACATAATGAATTCCTCTCTAAGAAGTTCTTTTACCTCTGGTACACAATATTGTATAATTTTATAATTTCCCTGTCAATTCTATTTAAGGTGGATAAACAAACACTGGAAAACTCTAATAAATATAAAACAGATTCATGCACTGGATAAGGTATCGGATGGACCTATAAACTTTTCCCACTTTGAAATTCTGTAACTAGGATCAATTTTTTACTTGTCTCTTTCCTACTGATAAACACAACATAGGGTGTTATTCTTATATTCACAAATCTACAAAGCAACCTAAATTGTATTATGATACAACCACGTCTTCCCCAAACTATTTATTAATACAAAGGTCTCAGTAATAGATTTTTCTGCCACTTCCCTTAAAATATAAGAGCATAGATTTCACAATAGAAATGTGCAAAACAACTTGGTATTTCCTGTGTGGAAAGATACTGGGAGTATATGCAGTCATTAATCTTAATAATCTACTTGCCTATGTCGACTGACATATTAAGGCTATAATTCTGGATTTATTGTTTGATCAATATGAGGATTGTGAGAAGAATAATTAGATATCTGGTAAGGGTCTGAAGAATATGACTTTATAAAATTAAACCTATTCATTAGTAAAAAGTAAAGCTTTACAAATGTTTTTCTCTTACTCTACAGCATTTATTTGTTAAAACAACTTTCCATAGTATCTGTATGCATTATGTATATTAAAGCTTCAGTGTACAAACTTTGAGCTAAAAATAAAAATGAGTTAAAAAAACTGTCACCAATTTTAATATTCTAAACCAGAGAACTTTTTTAAAAAAATAAATTTGGTTCATCTATGACTATTTACTATTGTTTGTCATCAAAGTTAAATATGATTAACAGGGACTACTACATAGCAAAAATTCAAAATAGAAACCCTATGTAAGTTATAAAATCTTAACATGTCTTCAAAATTTAACTTACCTAGCTGCTTGAACTGCACTTAATTGAATTCCTTGGTTATCACTTGAAGCATTCTATAAAAAATAAAATAATGTATGATGTAAATATATTAACGATTAGCTGTTGAGGACAAGAAATACAAATGAAGAAAGGGAAAAAATCCAACTTACTTGAACAATAGCTTCTAGAGAGGTATTTTGCTGGGAAAAAAGTTAAAAAGAAAACTGAGTTAAAAAGTCACCTTAAAATTCTTCATTAATGTGAAATCTTTCCCTGGTACTTTTAAGTTACCAGAATAACAATAACAATAACTTACCACTCTGTAATCACCATCTATATCAGAGTCTTCACAGATATCTTCATGCGGTACATTCCTTCTCTTTAAGAGATGTTCATCTCTTTTATTCTTAAAACAAATCAAAGAATGAGTTAAAAAGAAAATCTGAATACTTTCATACAAAGCTCAACCCTGTGCCTACAAACTGAAATATGAAGTGCCTTTTAAAGTAAAATTCAAATGTAAAAAATTAAAAACCAAATTGCAAATTAAACACTCATGCAACACTAATTTGAGTCCCATTTCCCAAATATTACATTTTTAATGAACCGTGAACTATGTAAAAACAAACAAAACAAAAACAAAAGTTTGACTAAAAAATATAGTGTACAGTTTAGGCCAGAACCAAACACAAATATTTATTTAAAAGTACTAAACCATTTTATACATGATCTGGGAGCTCCTCTTTATCACCTAAAAGCAAAGTCAAAGCAAAAGTTGGGCAGTTCAAAGTTAGACAAAAACCAACAATGCCTTACAAAAATCAAAGGCCTTTTCAACTTCACTTAAAATGCTTGGGGCAAATTTATAAATATATTTTCAACTATAATACTTAAAAGTTGAAGAGGTTTGCAACAAGTTCTTTTCAGGGCCTTACTATTGCCCATTAATAGCAGAACTATTTAATATAACTGTATCTCAATGACTTTAAGTTCTTTATATTTGTTTTTGCATAACAAATAAGTTACATCCTTCCAACTTCAAAAGATTGTCAAATTCAGTCAAACTCTCTCCTTTAAAAAGTTGAACTAAATTCAGTAAAATTTAGTTATATAATAGGTTACACATTTTACATAAAAATATAATATATATTTGACATCTTGTATATAATGCTATAATGTTGTTAGAATTATGCTTCGAGGTACCCAATCAGACTCACCTTCCTTAATTCAACTACAACTTCATTTCGTTGTCTTCTCATAGTCTACAAAAAATTAAAGGAAAACACTTTTAAAATCACCTCAAATTCTATTATCCAGAGAAAACCACTATTAACATTTCAATATACACTTCTAATATTTTCTTCTAGCCATATGGATATAAAATCAAATCTTACTCATAATAAAAATCATACTATGTAGATTATTTTCAATCTTCATTTCCCATTCATATTGCAAAACATGAAAAATTTCTTTGAAATTATTAATAGATCTGTATTATATATATCATAATTTTAAAAACTGTAACATTAGGTTTATAAAAATACAGAGGTAAAAAGAATAAAAAAGCCCATAATCTCACCCCTCATATGAACCAACGATATTACAAAAAATAACACATGTACGTAGATTAAGATTGGTAAATTCAACTGCTTAAAAAAAAAGCAAAAAAAAAAAAAAAAAAAAGCCAAGGGGCCTTCCTGCTCACCCATCGTTTCCTTCTCAAACACTGTTAGATTTATCATGATTCTGACACACATCTATCCTGTTCCTTACCTTGTTTTGGTTTACTTTGTTTATAGACCTTAAGAGATATTCCATGGTGGCGTATAAAGACCTATTTCATTATTTTTCATGGCTACACAGTTATTCTATGACACACTGAGGCCATTCTTTTATTTTTAAACATATTTCTCTCATTTTTTAAGTTTCCTACTACAGGGATGTGTGCTTACTATAAAACGTTCAAATGTTCGGAAACAATATAAGCTCAAGCTGGTTTTACATATAGGTTCACCTTATTCTTTCTAATGACTATGTATTACGTAGAGGTAACAATTCAGAAAGTCATATTGAGATGTCTAATAAATATCATAAATTCAAAACTGAGCTTTTGATCTTTAACATATGTCACTTGCCATCTCAGCAAATGGCAATTCCAACCTTGCAGCCGCATAGACCAAAAACCTTGGAGCCATCCTTGATTCTTCTTCTCTCACATTACACATTCAATCTGTTAGCAAATCCTGTTGGTCCAGCCTTCAAAACATACAATCCAAACACATATCACTGCCTCCTCTGCTACTATTCTGGGCCAAGTTGCCATTATCTCTCAACTAGATAACTGCAAAAAACTCCTAACTTGCAGCCCTCCTGCTCTTGCCCTCTATCTTCCTCCCCAGTCTATTATAATCACAGCAACCAGAGTAAGCCTCATAAGGAATCTTAATTTTTATGTGCCATGGACTCCTCTGGCATTCTGATATAATCAATGGACACCTTCTCAGATAGTGTTTTTAAGTACACACTACACACACACACACACACACACACACACACACACACACACACAGTTACAAAGGAAACCATCTTGATAAATGTAAAAAAAGAGCTAGAAATATAAAAAACAAAGTGTAATGTTAAATGCTTCTTTATTATCACATTAAATGGGATCTAGCAGTGGGTCTAATAACTACTATAATTTCAAAGTAATGATGATCATAAATGCGAGAATGAGGTGATTTTTATGGTGGTAACAAAGTCCCAGGTAATTCTAACATTACTATGATCAACTGGCTACATTATTAAGTGAAGGAAATATTGTTTCTTAGTGAAAATAAAGATGTAATTTTGTTCTAAATTCCAGGGGCCCTCCTGCATTCTACTCACAGACTCCAAGAAAGGAAAGGTCCAAGGACTCAGTAAAAAAATATTTTCTAAAAAGTCAGATCATATCACTCTCCCGTTCAAAACTATCCAAAGGCTCTCACACTCTCCACTTCGGACTTAAAAGCCACCTTTACAGTGGCTTACGTCCAGTCAAATCTTCCCACCTCATTCCCTCCCCAGTTACCACCACTCAGACCTTAGCTCTTACCATTATCTTCATGCATTCTGCTGTACTCACACCAATTTTGCTATTTCTCGAACGCATTGGAAAGTCTCTTGCTGCAAGGCCTTAACTAATATACTATATAGTAACTTCTCGGAAGATGGACTCCAGAGTCAAACTCCCTGAGTTCAACATTTTTTAGCCATACTACTTACTAGCTCTCTGTACTTCAGTTTCCTTATTTATAAAATTGGGATAGTAAAAACACCCTCTTCATAGGACTGCTGTAAGGATTAGATCAGCTAAAATATGTCAAGTACTTAAACTGTACACAGCAGTGTGTTACCTTATTATTACTGTTGCTGCTATTTTCTCAGGTTGGAATGCCGTTCCCCCACTACCTGCAGTGCTCAGTCCTTTTTCTCTGAGAGAAGCCTTTCCACTTCCTGACCATTTGCCAACTCTCCATTTGGGTACTCTCTCTCTCTTCCCTGCCTTATTAATCACCATACTACTTATCACATTCTAATATACTATATAACTTTATTTGGTACAGATACAGATTTTTAAAACACCCAAAAGTCAGTTTTAAAATAAAATAGGCTGTAAAATGAATAAAAATAATTAGCTAAATACTACAGTAAGTTTGAACATCCTCTATCTCATTTAGTCATTATAACCTTATGAAGTAAGAAGAAAACAACCGTTTATTTCTTTTTACAAATAAGGAAACTGAGGCTTAGAGAAGTTAAATCGCTTCTCCAAAGCTGGCTAGGATTAGAATACAGATAGTTTCTCACAAAGCCACTTAACCACTAAGCCACATTGTTTTCCACACTTCTTGAAGTCAGAGTTCAAGAGAATTGGAGAGCCAATGGTTCACATTAAAGCAAAAGTACTATTACCAACACAATAAGTTTTGCACAGTATCACAATATAAAATAAGCAATTCTAATAATAAGTAACAAAAAACTATGATCTATGTCTCATGCACAGAAAATAATATCTGTAGGATGCATTACTTAAGACTGTTCAGTAAGTCAAATGAGGTAGACTTCTGAGGGACAGGGGTATTTCCAGTTTAAGGAAAGTTTTCATTAGCAATCTCTTCATCTAAAGTAGCAGGATTAAGGTATAATGAGCTTTAACTTCTTTTTATTAGAGTAAACTATTAAATAAATCCAAACAACTACATACTGCAATTTACATAAATGTTTTGTTTACTCCAAAAAGTTTTCTCCCATTATTTTACATCTCATTTATTAAATCCAAAGATTTAAGAAAAATTTTCTTTGTACTTGATACTCATTTGTTACAACAAAATCTGGAGGGTTTTTTTGATAATTTGAAACTACCAATAAAGGATTTATCAAACCAATCTGGCACTGTAATGACAACGTAAGACCACACTATTACTACTTTCACAGAAACTCTGCAAAATAAGTGATATGACAATCCCTTCATTATAGAGCAAGAAAGAGTTTTATTTTCCTCTCCAAGGTAGAGAGTGAATGAACTAGTAGAAAGATACCCTATGTACCACAGCCTGGCAGCATTTGGCCATGTTTTTTTGCCGCAAACAACAAAAAAAGACTGAAAAGTAGTATTGGATATTTAGGCAGTTTCAAATCATAGCCCCATCTCAAATCAAGAAAAACATTTATTTCTTTGAGACTCCATGAAAGGGGGTATATAAAGACTTCTAAGTCTGTCCTTAAAGAGCAGGCTTTGTGTACTACATGAAAATATAATAGTTGTGAATTCACATGACTTACACTGATCCAGCAAGCAGTGCTGTCAATTAGAATTCCAAAAAGTTGCCAAACTGGCCAAAGGCTTATTTATAGGCCAAAGAGCTATCTAAAGGACAAAGACTGTAAGTGAGGAAGGTTGAAGACTGCTGCTGCTATTTCCTCAGAGGAGGTGGTGTAGAGTTTAGGCAGATCACTCAAATATTTTATATTTCTTTGCTTGCCATACGGTTACAAAATTATAAATTCAGGCAAAAGGGGATAAGAAATTGACAAAAAAAATTCAAATAAGTCAAAACAGAATGCTATCTCTATTTACAAGGAATGCAGTTTGTGTACTTAATGAATATTTACTATGCGTCCAACACTGTGTTAGGCACTAGGGATTAAACACTTTTCCTGCTTTAATGAGGTATAGATTCTAGTATTTTCTTCCCCCTTAATTGCTACTGAATTTCAAATTAGTGGCTACTTGATTCCTGCTAATTTTCAAGTCAGTTTTTCCAACGCGTAGTTTTTCTTTAAAGGTCTAAAAATTATCTAAAAATATACAGTAACTGTGCAATTTTGGATATTTTAAATTTTCTTGAGAAAATTTAGTTAGGACTCAATCTCACCAGAGAAAAAGTTTAAAGAAAATTCTTTCTAAATAATACAAGGATAAGAAATATAATGCCTTAATTTTATTTCATCCAGCCTGACTTTCATCGATACTTTAGGAAGGTTAATACTTGGGTAACAGCACTACAAAAAAAAAAAAAAAAGAAGAATAAACAAATTTACACAGGCATGAGAGATCTTTTGTGTGGTGACTAGGACGTATTATAAAATAGAACTGTGATCATGATTGCACAATGACCAAAATCTAAATATCATTAAATTCTACACTTAAAATTGGTGAATTTTATGATAGGTAACAAAGTGGTTTTTTAAAGTTAAGATACACACATACACATACACACACACATACACACACACACACACACCCCTTTCCTCCCCCAACATGAGTTAATAGTAAGTATATTACTAATTTATAGCCTCCTGGAAAGCATTCATTCAAACATTTATTAATCACTTATTTGCCAAGCATTAGAAATACAAAGATGGACCAGACACTGCATATCTATGCCCTTAAGGAGGTAGCAGTCTTATGATACAGAAATATAATTTAGTAAAATAATAATAAGGCCCAAACTTAGCAAATAGCAGGTGCCAAACACCATTCTAAACATGTTACTTGATTGTACTTATTTTATACACTTTTTTTTTTTTTTTTTTTTTGAGACGGAGTCTTACACTGTCACCCAGGCTGTAGTGCAGTGGCACGATCTTGGCTCACTGCTATCTCCGCCTCCTGGGTTCAAGCAATTCTCCTGCCTCAGCCTCCTGAGTAGTACAGGCATGCACCACCAAGCCCAGCTAATTTTTTTTTGTGTTTTTTAGTAGAGACAGGGTTTCACCATGTTGGCCAGGGTGGTCTCGATCTCCTGAACTCGTGATCCATCTGACTCAGCCTCTCAAAGTGCTGGGATTACAGGCGTGAGCCACCACACCCGGCCAATACATGTATTAATAATATGGACACAAGGTGCTCTGACAGTAGAGAAAGTAATTACTAAAGATAACAATGTAAGCTTAATTTTCAAGACTGAATGGCAATCCATTTAGGGAAAGGCATTCCAGGTAGAAAATATAGCATGTACAAAACTAGAGAACTATGATATATGGCATATATGGAATCTGATGAAGAATATCAGAAGCCAGAAATGAACAGGTATAAGAAGACAAATCAATCACATTACATAAAACTAAGCTAAAAACAAAACAAAACAAACAAACAAAAACTAAGCTACACTTTTCAGAGAAAAGTGAGTTACTGGTGATTTCAACCCAAATTATCATCACAACCCAAATACATCTGGTGGGTAAAATAGTTATTCAACCCTATTATACGGTAAACCAAAAGCTAAAACAACATAACTAGAAAAGTATGTTTTCCTATTCCTTTCTTATTTCTCTCTTCTTTCACCTCCACTTGCTGATCTCTCCAGGAGCAGCCATCATGGTGCTTATTCATGCTTTTGTCAAATAGTATTTATGTTGGCAAACTGCATGTAATTAGCAAATAAATTACATTATGACAATAAAAGGGAAATTTTAAATGGCTAACAGTGTTAAACGCTTACTCAAGTGGGTCAATAATTAATATCTCCTAAGGATAAAAACCTATTATAATCCTTCATTTAGAAAAGTTCTTTAAGCAGTAAGTTTAGCTTGAATTTTCAATCTGTAGATTTCTCAGAGGTATTACTTATTAATAATAGTATTAAAGGCCTGAAGTTCTATTAAGTGATGGGTAAAAGTCTTCTCAAGCAGAATCAAGTTCTTATCTCCTTAAGAAGTGATAAGATTAATGGACACTGAGTATAAGTGAAGAGGAGTTTGAAAATAGAGTAGAGGAGGCCAGACTTAATCTAGGCAAGCTATTAGAGCCATATGAAGAAATAATTCTAGTCTATAGATACCATCCTTTAAAATGATCCATATCTGAACTATAAGCATTGAAAATTTATTAGAACATAAATGTAATTTTAAAAAATTGCCAAAATGTAAGAAACTCTTAGGTGTTAACTTCAAGGAATGGGATTAGAGTTTCACCATCTCTTTAACATTCAAACAATAGGAAAATGAATTTCCAGAGTTCTCTATGTTCATCTATCTTTTGCAAGAAGTTACATATGATAGAAGAGAAAGTAAATGCATGTATCTCCTCCCAAGATGGTTTCCTAGTATATGGTTATACTACTCTACTAGTATATGGTTACCAGTCCCAGTTCTAAAAATGAAATCATAGGCAACTTATCACCTTTATAGACATTAATTCCTTCATCTGTAAAGAGAACTCAACAGATCTCTAAGATCTTTTACGTCTCAAAACTGTATCAATTTTTTTCCCCCTGAGACTCTCAGGGAAATTCTGAGACTGCAGTGGCATGATCGTGGCTCACTGCAACCTCTGCCTCCTGGGTTCAAGTGATCCTCCTGCCTCAGCCTCTGGAGTAGATAGGACTACCCTGGCTCAAACAAACTCGTGTGTGTGTGTGTGTGTGTGTGTATGTGTTTAACACACACGTGTGCATACTGGCAAAGAGATGGTGTTTGACAGGGAGAGAAAAAAGGTTAGAAATGACCATAGGCTTGGTGAGACACATATAACCTCTCAGGGATGGGAAATACTGCAAGATAAACTTTCAGAATCATTTATAGAAGGCGACTTGAGGACAACCTATAAAGAAATCGATTCTAGTAAACAAACACATATTTAAGTTTTATATGAGCACAAGGGAAGGTACTCTAGGATGAATGGGTTATAAAGGAATTGATCAAATGCTACCAGGAATGATTGCTTCTCTTCAAACTCCCTGCCAAGATCATGCCAATGAACTACAGCTTAGGTGACAGAGTGAGACTTTGTCTCAAAAAACAAATACTTAGAATCCTTAACAGAAGAAATAAAACTTCACCAATTGAGTGACTTGAAGAAAACTCAACTCATGGAAAAAGACACTGGGAAAAATTACTGAGGAAGAGTAAGAGAAGAAATGAGATATACTCAAATTAAGAAGGGCAATGGAACCCAAGCTTTTATATCACTGCTTGAAGGAATCTGATATCTCTGCTGATTTGGTGCATTCTCAAATGAGAAAAATAGTTTTTTTTTCCCATTTATAAAACAATACCAAATATGAAAAGAGAGATTGAGGAACATTTTCCTTCTATGTTATAAGAACACAATAAATTCAATCTCATGGTTTTCTTATGGAAAAATGTAAACTAGTATAGGATTTTGTAACTGGAAGAATAGAAATCATTTAAACTATTTCATTTTAATGGGGAAAGGAACTATGGCCCAGTGACTTAAAGAATACTAAAGCTTAGATATCCTGGAATCAGTCCAATGTTCTTTATACTACATCACATTACTTTTTCATTCTAGGTCTACTTCTGTTACATATTCCTTCAAATATGCTATTTTTCCTTCTCTTTTTCTCCTCAGTATTTACTTTCAAAATATTCTTTTTCTTTGTGAACTTTTGTTCAAAGACTTTAAATTTAGCAACTGAAAAATCCTCATTGAAAGGTAAATTACTGAACTACTTTGCCAAAGCACTATTTAAAAAGTCCTCTAATTATGTTCACATACTAAACAGATGTGTACATGTGCAAAGAAAACCATTCATTCACCCAACATGTTTACTGACCATCTACTATATATGCCACAAACTGTTCTGTTAAAAAAAAAAAAAAAACAGGGAACAAAATGACAAAATCTCTGTCTTCATGGCATTTATTACAGTTTAGTGTGAGAGACAGTAAATAAAGTTAAAATATATAGTGTTTTGTTGGTATTAGACAGAAAAATATAAAGCCAGGAAGGACATTTTTAAATAAAGACCTTGAGAACAGTGATCAAGCCAGGTGGGTAGCTGACACGCAATGAACAAAGAGGAGCAGGAAATGGAGGCCAGCCACTGTACAGATTTTGGCATTTACTCTAAGTGAGCTAGGAAGCCACTGGAAGGTTTTGAGCAAAGGAGAGAGGAAACGCATGTTCTGACTTAAAGGAGAGTTACTCCAGTGGCTGTGTTGGGAATATACTAAAAGTGCAGTAATGCCAGCAAGAGATAATACCTTGGATCAGAGTGGTAGCAGTGGGGTTCATAAAACATAATGAGCCTGAATATATTTTGAAGACAGAACCTACAAAATTTGCTAATAGAGTGCATAGAACTGTCAAAAAGAGGAGACAATGATTTCAAGGTTTTTGGTCCAAACAACTGAAGGGTAGTTCCATTTACTGAGATGGGGCAGATGAACTTGATTAGCAAGTTTTGGGGTGGTAGTGACATCACTTTTAGATATGCTAAGTTTAAGATACTTATAATGCATTAAAACAAGAAGTCAAGTAGTCAGTTGAATCTTGAGTTCAAGAAAGAGGTTGAGACCAAAAATATTAATTTGGAAAGTTGCCAGTGTTGAAATAGTATTTAAAACCAGATCACCAAATGAGATTACCTATGAAATCAGCATAACGTGAGGCACTACAAAATAAGAAGTAAAGGCTAAGAAGTGAAATCAGTGAGATAGAAGGCAGTCAAGAATGTGTGAGAGGCCAGCCATGGTGGCTCACTGCTGTAATTCCAGCACTTTGGGAGGCTGAGGCTGGTGGATCTCTTGAGGTCAGGAGCTCAAGACCAGCCTGAGCAACATGGTGAAACCCCAACTCTACTAAAAATACAAAAATTAGCTGGACATGGTGGTGTATGCCTGTAGTTTCAGCTACTCAGGAGGCAGAGGCAGAAGAATTGCTTGAACTCAGTGGGTGGAGGTTACACTGAGGTGAGACTGTGCCATTGCACCCCAGCCTGGGTGATAAAGCAAGACTCCATCTCAAAAAAAAAAAAAAAAAAAGAATCTGTGTGAATCTGGAACCAAGTGAAAATACTATTTTTTAAGGAAGCACAATCAACTACATTCAATGTTGGGGACGGGTCAAGTAAGATAAGGATTACTAAATGTACAATTTACTTGATAAACTAATGTGGTTAATCACCAACCTTTATTTGGATGAACAAAGGTCCCAATATCACCCCCAACCCCTATCTACTGAATTCTGGTCTGTTTCTGTATCATTTATTCCCATCCCTGCACACTATTTAATGTGCTTAAAATACCGCTCAAGACTTAGCATTGCTAACCCACATCCCATTTATTGTGGTATAGTACTGAACTGAATTAAGTTACAAAACTAAAACTGAGCCCTGGTATCTACAATACATTAAATTTTCTCAAAATGGAAACAAAACTCACTCTCCAGTCCTTCTCTGGTCTCTTAAGCCACACTGCAAAGTGATTCCCATCTTTGGTGATGTTCCCAGGGCGAGCTTTTGACTAAATCTGTGTAAACTAACCATAATGGTTCCCTTCTATCAACTAATCAGTGGAGTAAGTAGGTGACATTTGCCATCCCAAATTAACCAATTCTATAAGATGAATTAAAAAAAATTTCAACTATGAAATATAAAATATACAAAAAAATTCATCACATCCAATGTTTTGTATCTTGTCATGTTTGCCTTTTTTTGAAGAAATAAAAATCTTAACGTGTTATGAATGCTAAAATCTCACTCTATCCACAATCCTCTCTTCCCCTTATTTTTCTCTACCTAGATGCAGCCATTTTCCTGATTAATTACTTGCCTGATTAGACTCTTATGGCTGTTTTGGTGTCTCTACTGCATATCACCAATTTTATATATATTTAAAATATTTACATGAATGATATCATGCCATACAAGACTACTTTTTTTTTTTTTTTTTGAGACGGAGTCTTGCTCTGTTGGCCAGGTTGGAGTGTGGTGGCACAATCTTGGCTCACTGCAACCTCCACTTCCTGGGCTCAAACAATTCTACTGCCTCAGTCTCCTGAGTAGCTGGGATTACAGTTACCTGCCACCACGCCCAGCTAATTTTTTAATTTTAGTAGAGACGGAGTTTCACCATGTTGGCCAGGCTGGTCTCGGTCTCCTGACCTCAGGTGATCCACCCTCCTCGGCCTCCCAAAGTGCTGGGATTACAGGCATGAGTCATCTCGCCCGGCACAAAAGACTACTTTTCAAGGAGTTTTAGGTTTATAGGAAAACAGTAAAAAGTATGGATAGTTCCCATATATTCCCTGCCCCCAACCAGGCAGAGCTACCCTACAACAACATCCTGTTACCAGAGTGGTACATTTGCTACAAGTGATGAACCTACATGGACTACCATTATCACCCACAGTCCACAATTTATATTAGGGTTCACTCTTGGTGTTGCATATGCTATGGGTTTTAACAAATGCATAATGATATATATTCATTAGTATCAAACAGTGTTTTCGCTGCCCTAAAACTCTTCTGTGTTATCTTTATTTATCCCCCTCATTCTCAATTCCTGGCATCTACTGATCTTTTTACTGTCTCTATAGTTTTGTCTTTTAAAGAATGTCATTTAGTTGGAAATATATAATATATAGTCTTTCAGATTGTCTTTTTTCTTTTGGTAATATCCATTTAAGATTCTCCATGTCTTTTCATGGCTTAATAGCTCATTTCTTCTTAGCACTGACTAATATGCCATTGTCTGGGTATGTCACAGTTTATTTATCCATTTACTATTGAAGGACACCTTAGTTGCTGCCAAGTTTTGTCAATTACGAATACTACTACTCTATGTGGACATAAGTTTTGAACTCATTTGGGTAATTACCAAGAAGAGCTATTGCTGGGTCATATAGTAAGAATATGTTCAGTTTTATACTGCCTCTCAAAGTGGCTGTACCATTTTGCTTTCCCAATCAACAATGAATCAGAGTTCCTGTTGCTCCACATCCTCCCCAGCATGTGGTGTTGTTAGTGTTCTGGGATTCTTTTTTGTTGCTGGTGGTAAAATATATGTAACAATAAAATTTACCATCTTAACCACTTTAAATTTTAGTAAAATTTATAGTAATATTAAAAAATTATATTTATTTTACTATAAATTTAGTAAAATTTATAGTAAAGTAAAAAAATTTTAGTAAATTTAGTAAAATTTACAGTAATAAGAAAAATTTAGTAAGTTTTAGTATAGTAAAATATATTTTACTATAAAATAATATAGTAAAATAGTAAAATTAAGTAAATTTTAGTAAAATTTAGTAAATTTAGTAAACTTTATAGTAAAATAAGAAAAATTATAGTAAAAAACACATAAGCATTACCATTTTAACTATTTTTAAGTGAGTTCAGTAGTATTAAGAATGTTCATAGTTGTGCATCTAATCTCCCAAAACTATCTTCATCTTATAAAACTGAAACACTATATCCATTAAACAACCCCCTATCTCCTTGGCTACCATCATTCCACTTTCTGTTTCTATGCATTTGTCTATTCTAGGTACCTTGTATAAGCGGAATCATATCAGTATTTGTTTTTTTGTGACTGGCTTATTTTTCTTGGCATAATGCTTATGATTCATCCATGTTGTAATGTGTCAGAATTTCCTTCCTTTTAAAGTCTACATAATAGTCTACTGTATATACATACACATTTTATGTATCTATTTTATAGATCAAATAATCTTTTGTTTCCACCTTTTGGATACTGCGAATGCTGCTACTACGAACAAGACTATACAACCATCTTAGTTCCTGCTTTCAATTCATCTGGATATATATCCAGAAATGGAATTGCTGGATCATATAATTCTACTTTTCACTTTTTGGATAAGTGAAAAGTATCTGTTTTTCATAGTAGCTTCACCATTTTACATTCTTGTCAATAATGCACAGGATTCCAAATTCTCCACATCTTCACCAACAGTTACTCTGTTTTTGTTGTTTTTATAGTAGTCGTTTTTTTTTTTATAGTAGTCATCTTAATGGATGGGAGGTGGTATTGTTGTTTTGATCTGCATTTCCCTAATGATTACCGTTGCTGAGCATCTTTTCATGTGCTTATTGGCTATTTTGTATGTCTTCCTTAGAGAAATATCTTTTCAAGACTTTTGTGCATTTTAAAATAGGGTTGCTAGTTTTTGCTCTTGAATTTTAGGAATTCTTTATATATTCTGGATACTAACCCTGTAACAGATACATCATTTGCAAATATTTTCTCACATTCTGCAGGTTGTCTTTTCACTACTGATTGTTTCCTTGGCTGCATATCAACTTTTCAGTTTGATGTTGTTTCACTTGTCTATTTTTGTTTTTATAGCTTTAAGTGTCTTATCCAAGAAATCAGTGTCAAGACTGAAGTTACAAAGCCTTCTCTATTTTCTTCTAGTTTTACAGTTTCAGATCTTATATTTAAGTATTTTATCCATTTTGAGTTGACTTTTGTATATAATATAAAGGTCCAATTTCAGTTTTTTGCACGGTGGATATCAAGTTTTCCTGGCTACATTTGTTAAAGTACTATCCTTTCTCCAATGTGTAGTCTTGGCATCTTTGTCAAAGATCATTTGACCGAATATGCCGGGGTTTATTTCTGGGCTCTCTATTCTGCTCCACTGTTTACGTCTTTATGCCAGTACCATGCTGATTTGACTACAGTGGCTTTGTAATATGTCTTTCAGTCAGGAAGCATGAGGTATCCTGCCTTGTTCTTTCTCAAGATTGTTTTGGATATTCAGATTCCCTGTGGTACCTTATGAATTTTAACGCTACTTTTCTATTTTTGTAAAAAATGCTGCCATGATTTTGATAGGGCTTGCAATGGAATATTTAGGTTGCTTTGGTTATCATGGACATTTGAACAATATTAAGTTTTCCATGAATGTTGAATTTTTTTCCATTTATTTGTGTCTTATTTCGTTCAGCAATGTTCCGAATACAAGTCTTTCATTTATTTGATTAGGTTTATTCCTAAGTATTTTTTTTTGACACTATTGGAAATGAGGTTTTCTTAATTCCCTTTTCAGATTGTTCATTGTTAGTGTATAGAAACACTGCTGTTTATTTGCATGTTGATTTGGTATCCTGCAACTTTGCTGAATTTATTAGTTCTAATAGTTTTTGTGGAATCTTCACGGTGACTGTGTCATCTGTGAACAGAGATAATTTTACATCTTTGTTATAGATTTGGATGTCTTTCATTTCTTTTTCTTGCCTAGCTGTTCTAGCTAGGGCTTCCAGTACTATGTTGAAGAGAAGTGCCATGGGTGAGCATCCTTGTTTTGTTTTGAAAGAGTGTGACTCTGTTGCCCAGGCTGTGGCGCAGTGGCAGTCACTTCAGTGACTTTTGAGTCACTTCGGTCTCAAAATCCTGGGCTCAAGCAATCCTCCCTCCTCAGCCTTCCAAGCAGGTGGGACTCCATCTGCATGCCAGCATGCCTGGAGAGTTGCTATCATTTTTTTTTTTTTGTAGAGACAGAGTCTTGCTATATTGTCCAGACTGCTCTGGAACTCCTGGGCTCAAGTGATACTCCCACCTAGGCCCCCTTCCAAAGCACTGCAATTATATGCATGAGCCAGTACATATTGTCACTGCCTTATTTCTGATCTTACAGGAAAAGCTTTCAGGTTTTCATCAATGAGTATGCCGTTTGCTGTGGGCTTTTCATATATGGCCTTGATTATGTTGAGATAATTTCCTGTGTTCCTAGTTTGAGTGTTTTTTTATCATGAAAGGGCACTGAATTTTGTCAAAGTTTGGCACGGAACTTTTCCTGCATCAACTGGTATGATTGTGTCATTTTTGTCTTTCATTCAGTTAATGTGGCGTATCATATTGATTTTCATATGTTGAACCATCCTTGAACCCCAGGCATAAATTCCACTCAGTTATGGTATATGATTCTTTTAATGTGCTATTGAATTTGGTACACTAGTAGTTTGTGGAGGATTTTTACATCCATTTTCCTCAAGGATATTGGCCTGTAGTTTTTTTTCTTATAATGTTTTTTTTCTGGCATTAGTATCAGAGTAAGGCTGGCCTCATAGCAAGAGTTTGGAACTCTTCCCTTTTTTGAAACAGTCTGAGGAGAACTGGTATAATTCTTCTTTAAATGTTTCGTAGAATTCACCAGTGAAACCAATGATCCTGGGCTTTTCTTTGTTGGGAGATTTTTAAAATTACTGTTTCAATCTCCTTAATAGTTAAAGTCTATTCAGATTTACTATTTCTTCGTGATTCAGTATTGACAGGTTATGTGTTTTAGGAATTTATCCATTTCATCTAGGTTATCCAAGTTGCTGGCATACAAGCCATACGTATCCTTTTGCAATAATCTTTTGTCTATAAAAACACATGACAAGTAAAAACACTGTCTTACAGGAGAAAATACCAAAATATAGATATATAAATAACTGCTCTAAGAGTTCAGTAAAGGGAAGATTCATATGAATTGATGTGATTAGTGAAAACTTAGTTGTGGAGGTTTAAGTTCAAACTGGAAGCATAAATAAGAAACGGCAAGATAAAGGGGACACTTGAAGGTGTTTCCAGGAGAGACCCAACAAAAGCAAATATAGAAAAAGCAGAACTGAATGTTAAATGTGAGGTGGGTTCACTTGCCTGAAGTAAAGAGTCAGAGATGAAGTTAGTTGGATGTGGGAGTTATAAACTAAAAAGGTAAGAATAATTTGGTCAAGTAATTTCACATGTATACCTTTACTAGAATCTATGCATCAAACATTCATATATGTTAAACCAAATTGAGAGACTGAAATACTTGGCTAATTAAGAACTTTTCAGTGCCTATTAGAAATAACAGGGAGACACTGAAGGTTTTTGGGTTGACAAGTGAAAATAGCCACAGTCTTCTGGGAAGTTTATTGAAGTAACTACATTCTAGTAGTGGTTCTCAACTGGGATGATTTTGACACTCAAGGGATATTTGGCAATTTCTGAAGACCATTCTTGGTAGTCACAACAAGGAGGGCAGATATGCTACTGACATCTACTAAGTAGAGGCCACAGATGCTGCTAAACATCCTACAGTGCACAGGACTCTCCCCCAATCCCAACAAATTATCTAGCCCAAAACATCAATAGTGTCAAAGATGAAAACCTTTGCTGTATTCTAATATGAGTTACTTTCATGAGAATTCAAATTAAGTTCAAATATGTTTGAAAAAAACTACACATGAAAAAGGAAATAATCCAAAAGACTAACAGTAGTGAGAATATGAAAGATGATTTTTATTTTTCCAAATTGTTTTTACAATGATCATGTATTACTTCCATCAAGGGAAAAAATAAAATTGACTTAAAAATTCTGATTTCATCACTGCACAATCTATACATGTAACAAAACTGCACTTGTACTCCATAATTTTATATGTAAATACATAAAATAACTTTAAAAATAAAAATTCTAATTTAGTTACTAATTCTAATCAGAATACATTCCTGTTTTCTTTTTTAAAATTTTTCATTTAATTCTCTCAAATACTTACTTAAATGTGACTACATACCAGGCTCTGGGATAAGACTTAAGAATATAGTGGTATACAAAATCGATAAGGTTCAGGCAGCTTATTGTCTGATGGGAGACACTAACATTGTATAAATACACAAATTATCATCAGTGCTCTTAAGAAAAACAGGAGGGTTTAACTTTCAACTAACTTTTTCAGGGATGGCCTCTGAGTAAACGACTTTGAAGCTGAGATTCGAAGGATGAGAAATAACCATATAAATGAAGGAAAGGGAAGGGGACTGAAGGGGCAGAGAAAACATTCTCACAGAGCAGCACGTGTGATGGACTGAAGAGGAGAACACCGCTGATGTGACGGTGGAATTAAAAGAAGATAAATGAATGAGAGTGTTAAGTAACTAAGGGAGATAGCAGAGTGAGATGTAGGAGGAATAGACAAGGACCAAATTTGGTATTGCCTTGAACACAGTAAGGAGTATGGAAGCTAAACGTGGTGAAAAGCTAATGAAACGGGAGGTGTGATTTGATTTACTTTACTTAAAAAAAAAAAACATGCTGGTTATTTTATGAGCTGGAGAAAGGCAAATAGCAGAAACAAGGTAACCATTTTAAAGATGAGACAATAATAATTTGCTCCAGATTATGACAGTGAGTAGAAAGTTGACAGGAAAGAAAGAATGGAGGTGGACATTAACTAAAGTAATGTCATATTACTTGTCTAAAAGAAACCTCTCTTTCCAGGGATGCTCCTGAAGAGGAGTCAAAGGATGTTACTTCTCATGTGATACCCCTATACTCCTCATACCACAGCAGACTGGTTTTGGGAGTTGGAAGAAAGCACCTGACTCAGGAAAAGCCAATCTATAAGCAGGCCAGCAGTAAAAACAATCTGCTTCAGCTTGGGCAGAGCTTATTAGCTCAGTCAGATTACCTCTCTTAGTAATTTAACATTGCATTACGTAAAGACTAAGACCGTCAGTAGCTAGGAAAAATAAAACTTAGTAGCTGACTTAGCAACTGGCAGAGCAGAACTCTGAAAATCCAGGAACACCTGCCACCAAGACAATCCTACCTGACGTGTCTTGAATAATATGAGAATTGGTCCCTGAACTTTCCTAACATCCCATCCTATTTGACCTAGTCTGAATAAGGAAGTGTTCCTTCCATTCTTAAAAGCCTAATGCAAAACAAGTCTCCACATGCTGGTGCCTAGACGGCTTGGAAATTCGGTGCCCCTTCCCAAATACCACATCTGGCTGTTTATCTTTATCCTTTGTAATATCGTTTATTTAAAAAAAAGAAAATCAGTAAACACAAGGAAAGTGTTTCCCTGAGTTCTATGAGCCATTCTAGCAAACTAATTGAAACCAAGGAGCGAGTAGCATGAACTCTGATTTATAGCTAGTCAGTCAGAGGCACAAGCCATAACCTGTGCTTGGACTGCAAGAGAAGTGGGGGATACTCCCATGGGACTGAGCTCTCAACCTGAAATCTGATGTTATCTCCATGAAGACAGTGTCAGAATTAAATTGAATCAGTGGACACCCACTGCATAATTGATTGCTTAGCTGTTGTGTGGGGGGAAAACCCCCATACATCTGGTGTCAGTACTGTGTTGAGTGACCGTGTGAAAGGACAGTGTAGAAAAAGGAGTTTATTTATTTACTATATCCTCTCAAATATAAATGGAATTATAGAATGTGATCTTTTGTGACTAGCTTATTTCAGGCAGTGTAACTTTTTCAAGGTTCATCCACACCGCTGCATGTGTCAGTACAACAGTCTCCCCTTATCTGCAGGGGATGTGTTTCAAGATGGCCAGTAGATGCCTTAAGCTGCAGATAGTACTGAACTCCATATGTAGTATGTTTTTTCCTTTGCCTACATAGCTATGATAAATCTTACTTTATAAATTAGGCACAGTAAGAGATTAATAATTAATAATAAAATGGAACAATTATAACTACATTATAAGAAAAGTCATGTGAATGTGGGCTTTCTCACTAAATATTAATATCTTATTGTATCATATACACCTAGTTTCTGATCACAGTTGACTGGAGGTAACTGGAACTGCAGATAAGGGAGGACCATTATACTTCATTTTTATAGCAGAACAATACTCCATTGTATGGATGGATATATTATATTTTGTTTATGCATTCATCAGTTAACGTTTATTTGGGTTATTTTCTACTTTTAGTTAGTATGGATAATCTTGCTATGAACACTCATGTACAAGTTTTTGTGCAGACATATGTTTTCAATTCTCCTGGATTTACATCAAGGAGTAGAACTGCTGGGTCACATGTTAACTGTTTAACTTTTTGAGGAACTGCCAAACTGCATTCCAAAGCAGCCGTACCATTTTACATTCCCAACAGCCATGTATGAGGGTTCCACATTCTCCACATCCTCACCAACACCTGTTATTGTCTATCTTTTTATATACTGTTATCCCAGTGGGTGTGAAGTGGTATCTCATCATGCTTTTGAACTGTGTTTCCTTAATGACTAACGGGACTGATCCTACTTTTTATTTGTGTATTGGTCTTAATTAAGCTTTCCATCATTTAAAGATAATACAGGAGCTGGGTGTGGGGGCTCACACCTGTAATCCCAGCACTTTGGGAGGCTGAGGCAGGCGGATCATGAGGTCAGGAGTTTGAGACCAGCCTGACTAACATAGCCATAACATAAACCCTGTCTCTACTAAAAACACAAAAATTAGCCAGGTGCTGTGGCGTGCACCTGTTATCCCGGCTACTCAGGAGGCTGAGGCAGGAGAATTGCTTGAACTGGGGAGCTGGAGGTTGCAGTGAGCCAAAATCATGCCACTTCACTTCAGCCTGGGTAATAGAGCGAGACTCCATTTCAAAGAAAAAAAAAAAAAAAAAAAAAGATAATATAGGTTGAGTATCCCCGATGTGAAATGCTAGGGAACAGAAGTGTTTCAGATTTTGGATTTTTTGGGATTTCAGAATGTTTCTGAGAATAATTGGGAAAAATTATTCACAATATTAAGAGAAAAAATGTGAACAAATTTAAGGTGTTCAATAAAACAGCTGATCAACAATGAACCCAATTCTATAGATATACTTGTAATAAAATGAACATCTCCACATAATATTAAAAAGTGAAACAAGGAACCAAACCCTCTGCACTATTCCTACCTCAGCCTCTGAAAGCAACGGAATTACAGGCATGAGCCACTGTGCCTGGCAAAATTTGGCGTTTTTAATAATCAGCTTAATCTTGTATTACCAACAAATATCTATGACCTTAAATCATTTTCATTCTGGGTACTAGGTAGTGTGAATTACAGCTGTTTTCTAATTATATTTACAATCTTTTGAGAAAACAGTTACAAAATCTTCATAAAGCATTTACTAACCCACTTACAACATAGGATTAAAGAAATGAAGTCATATACTATTACTTATATGATAATTTGGCTGAAGTATATGGGAGAAAGCAGGCTTTCAGGTGATTGTTAAATAAGGGGATTAGGAAGCCTTCCCCAATTTGTGTGATGTGGTTTGGATTATGGCACACAGTGGTACAAGAGAAATTTTGCAAGCAAAATGTTATCCTGTCATGGAACACAGGGGTTTACTTGGATGCAATATATGACTAAGTAGGCTGGCAGAAATAGTAATGAGGTTCCATTTACTCTGCATGTACTTTATGCTAGGCACTATTAAGCATTTCAAAGGCTTGGAGAGATTAAGTTAGCTTCCATAATTATTAAATGGAGAAACCAGAGTTCAAACCCAGGCCTATGTGACTCCACAGTTCATGTTCTTTTAACTCCTATAAGGCTTTTTACGAGCCTGTATTAATTAAAAGTGACACTCTTGTGTAAAAGAAACAATGATAAACTAAGAATGGCACTCCAAGTGTGGTCCATGGGCCCCTATGTGGGCCCTGAGACCTTTACAGAGAGTCCACAGGATCAAAACTATTTTCCTAATAATAACACTAACACTTATTGAAAAAAATTTTATTAACATTTGAATTGATAGGGTAAGACTGCTGGTGCTTTAGAATGAATTAAGACAATGACATCAAGATGCAATAGTAGTCATTGTATTTCACAACTAAATTTTTTTTTAAGTCAGCTCACTTAAAAATGTCCTTGATAAAACAGTTAAAAAATGATCAGTTTTATTAAATATTGGCCTTTTCTAATTGTGTGAAAAAAATGGAGATTACATATAAGCCACTTCTGGAGCATACCAATTTCTATTGTAGGACAACTATCTCAAGGAAAAAGTACTTGTGCAACTGAGCTGTGAACTGAACTAGCCACTTTTTTAATGGAACACTATTTATACTTGAAAAAAAAACGACTGACAGACAAATTACTGTTATTCAGACTTAGGGGCTGGAAGATGTTTTCACAAAAATGAGCAAAGTGAGTCTACGACTTCAAGGATAACAATTCATAGCATTTATTGCTAATGATAAAATTTCAGCTTCCTCTGAACTTGTCCCAGAGGCATGGTAAAAAAAAAAGAAAAATGAGCTTCCGAAAGAAAGTTAGAATTTTAGAAAACCTGTATCCATTACTGTGAACTTGACAGATTCTCAACACTTAAAATTTTTGTGAGCTGTATGGTTAACAATAATGACAAATTTCTTATTGAATAATAAAATATGCTAGCATTTGGAAGATCTGCATAACTCAATGACATGTTTTCCAAATGATCCAACGCATGTTACAGTAAAAGATAGGTAAAAGTTACATCTGAAATGCAAGACAGACCAATAGATTTTAATGTAACAGTGTAAGAAAAGTTCACTCATTTGGCTTCAGGTTCTACATTGCAACTAATCTCTAAGAAACTACCTCTTGTGAAGTTACGGTGTAGTATCACATAATCTCCATGATGATCCTGAAAAGCCTATGAAAACACACATACCTTCCTTTTTCAACTGCCTGTCTGTGATATTCTTCACATACTTTGACCAAGTGTATCACAAAAGACTGAATGCAGAAATAGATGAGAATTCAGCTGTCTTAAGCCAAACATTAAGGCTTGAAATAAACGTTCAACATGGCCATTCTTCTCACTGCGTATTTTAGATTTTGAAAATGTCCTTATTTTACAGGTGCCAATATAAAGATAGTTCTCATGTTAACTATACAAAAAGGGAGAACTCCAACCCTGTCTTTTACCAAATCTAAAGGAAAGCACAGAAAACAAACTGTGTTTCCTAGTGTTTAGAAGTCCACAAGTGATACACAATTTCCAAAAACCTCTCTGAGAAAAAAAGAAAACATTTACTGAATACCTATTATACCCCATGGACAATGCTAAGTGCTTTCACCTAAAACCTTTAGGCATTAAGGCTGAAGGAAGTTAAATGGAGGAAATATGGTACAGTACACAAAGAATAAGACCCTGACATGCCTGAATTAAAATCATTCCCTTGAATATTAACCTATTAAATTGAAAGCATAAGAGTTTCTTCTTTAAGATTAACTTAATAATTTTTTTTTTCAAATTCCAACATGGATTTATCCTTATTTATTTTTTAATTTCAACTTTTAGATTCAGAGGGTACCTGTTGCAGGTTACATGGGTACACTGCATGATGCTGAAGTTTGGCATATGAATGATCTCGTCACCCAGCTAGTTAGCACAGTACCTGTGATGGTTAATGCTGTCAACTTGATTGGATTGAAGGATACAAAGTATTGATCCTGGGTGTGTCTGTGAGGGTGCTGCCAAAGGAGATTAACATTTGAGTCAGTGGGCTGGGAAAGGCCAACCTTAATCTTGGTGGGTACAATCTAATCAGCTGCCAGCGTGGCCAGAATATAAGCAGGCAGAAAAATGTAGAAAGAGAGACTGGCGGGGCCGGGCGCGGTGGCTGAAGCCTGTAATCCCAGCACTTTAGGAGGCCAAGGCGGGTGGATCACGAGATCAAGAGATCAAGACCATCCTGGTCAACACGGTGAAACCCTGTCTCTACTAAAACTACAAAAAATTAGCTGGGCATGGTGGCACGTGCCTGTAATCCCAGCTACTCAGGAGGCTGAGGCAGGAGAACTGCCTGAACCCAGGAGGCGGAGGTTGCGGTGAGCCGAGATCATGCCATTGCACTCCAGCCTGGGTAACAAGAGCGAAACTCCGTCTCGGAAAAAAAAAAAAAAAAAGACTGGCATAACCTCCCAGCCTACATCTTTCTCCTGTGATGGATGCTTCCTGCCCTCAAACGCTGGATCCAAGTTCTTCAGTTTTGGGACTTGGACTGGCTCTCCTTGCCCCTCAGCCTGCAGATGTCCTATTGTAGGACCTTGTGATCCCGTGAGTTAATATTTAATAAACTCCCCTATATATGTATGTATGTATGTACGTATATATGTATGTGTGTGTGTATATATACAGACATATATATATATATTCTATTAGTTCTGTCCCTCTGGAAAACACTAATATAGTACCCAAGAGATAGTTTTTCAACCCTCAAATGGAGAGAGAGAGATATATATATATATACACACACACACATAAATATATTTTATTGCATTTTAGGTTTTGGGGTACATGTGAAGAACATGCAAGATTGCTGCATAGGTACACACATGGCAGTGTGATTTGCTGTCTTCCTCCCCATCACCTATATCTGGCATTTCTCCCCCTGCTATCTCTCCCCAGCTCCCCAAGATTTACTTAGTAACTGCTATTTACACGAATGAAAGAAATGTGAATACAGTTAAAAGCATATACGGTAGGTGCTCAAAAAGTGCCCTTCAATCATACTCCCCTCTTCTGTTCCAAAACTAAATCAGGAAGTACCAAAATCAGCGATCAAGGTTAAAGTTGATGATATGCTCTTCTTTCATTCATTATTATAGGCCTCAGATTGATGAATGCTGCTCCAGAAAACATTTAAAAATATTTTAAGGCCCCACATCCACTATCATGTATTAGAAATCAATGTTTAAAATCCATCTCTGCATTTTTTTCCTAAAGTAACTTCATTCTTGAAATCTAAATCACTTCTACAATTATTCCCAATCTTGTATTTTCATTTGACATACTTAGTGATTACAAAAATAAGGGCATCTTGGTGTTTCCAAGAAAACTATCAATGAAGCAATTCTGAAACTGGCTGCCTTGTAAACCAGGAAAGCTGGCAGGAAACACAAAAACAATCATTTAATTCCTAACTATATTTCTTATCAGATATTTCATATTGTCACATGCTTGGACTATTATGTGAAAAATTAGACAGTAGTTATTTTAAGTATAGTAAATATGTTCCAAGATTTGTGGTGAGAGAGATCAGTCTCTAAAAGTTAACAAGACTTAATACCTTAACAATGCTTTTCACTCTGTACACTTTAACAAATCACAAAGGTTCTTTCAAAATAACAAAACAGCTGATCAATTTATTAAGCTCTGCACAACCAAGCACCTTTTTAAAAGTCCAAATTAACTTCATATTCTATGTTTGTGTGCATAATCACAAGTTTCTAATTATGTAACATTTTAATATTCTTTTATATTTAGGGTAAGTTGTGTTTTTAAAAGATCGAGTTATATTTTATGCTCTATTTGAACCTAGACATTCAGAACTTTCAGGTTTCAAGTATGCAGGTTTATTAGGAAATCTACGAGAAAATTCCCCGCTACTTTTAAAAACATAAATTGTATGAGTTTAATCTACTTTATCCTGACAAATTTTTAATTTGAAGTCTGGTCACTATCCATTTCTTGTGTTGCACTGTATATCCTCTTTTCCATGGTGACTATTCTCAAACTAACACTGGGGATCTTCTACCACACTGTAACAAGCAGCCATGCCTTGGTGGATATCATCTGATAGTTCCTGAAAATTATTTTAAATGGATACTCAACAAATGCCTTCTTTGATGCTTTTGTCCTTCAAGAAACTTAACATGACCACATTTTAGAGAAGCCAGAATGGTAGGAACAAATACCAGATTGAAATCTATGAATAACTTTCAACTCTAACACTCAGAAATTATAACTTTAAAAGGATCAATAATTTGGTGTGTCTAAACTGCCCTTCAATGAGCAATTACATCTCTCTGTATTAAAACCTTTCCCTATTAATTGTTCAATGTAACCAGTTATACACCAGAGAGAAAAAACAGCCACTGCAAATAAGGGAGTAAGATAATCAATTATACTGAATCCTATTAAATCCCTTCCCTCTCCACAAACAGAAAAGCTTGGAGGTGATAAAACACTCAGAGAATTGCCAGGCATCTTCCTAACATTACCTATTAATCTTCACAACACTCATGAAGCAGATGTCAAGTACCTCTAGTTTTACAGATGAAAGAACCATAAGACTAAGTGATTTTCCCCAAGGTCATATACAAAGTTAGTGATCAGATTAAACTAAACTCTAGGACTTTGTACTCTTCATCATTTCTAATCAAATAAACTGTTAGATCAAAATATGCTACAATTACCTCTCCCTAAATGCTGTTCTCTGTACATGGGCTGTTCCAATGAGGTAGCCCCTAGCCACATGTGGCTATTAATCACTTGAAATGTAGCTAGTCCAAGTGGAGGTATGCCATAACTGTAAAATTATGGATTTTGAAGTATAAAAGAAATAATATAAAACATGTCAATTATTTTACACAAATTAGATGTTGCAATGATTAAGTTAAATTCATTGGACAGCACTGGTCCGTACTTCTTTCCAAAGACCTCCCATGGAATAGATGCCATCATCAGATCTAAATCAAAAAGCAATTATTTTCTTAGAATTTGCTGTATTCTACACATATTACCTAACACAGTGTAGTAACCATACCTAAAGGGTGGTGTTTAGAGAGATACAGGCATATATGTAAGTAACAAATACACAAAATAGAGCACTGTAGTGCTCTCCAAGTATAAAAAAGGATGCTTCTATCTCATTAAAAGTGTACGTGATTTTGAGTAAGTCACAGTGTGGACAATGTAGGACTTTCCATCAGAGTCATATGTTATTTCCTTAGGTGGAAAAGTGAAAATATTCCTACTCCTTATGTTAACACAAGGATTTCAAAGTCACCGGAGGACAACCATAAGGCACTATGAATTTCTAAAAAACAAACAAACAAAACAAACCTGGCTAATGTCAATATATACTTATTTTTTTTAAAGTCACACATCACAATATTCGTGTAATACAGACTCGGCACTTAATCTGATCTTGACTAAAGTGCTGATAGATACGCGGTAAGAGGAAACATCAATTTAAAAAATAAGGATAATTTCAGAAAGCCTAGCAATTCCATAAAAGGTTGAACGTAAGTTTCCATATGATCTAGCAATTCTATTCCTAGGTATATAGCCTAGAGAAATAAAACACACGTCCATACAAAAATGTTCTTAGCAGTATCATGTAAAATAGCTAAAAAACTGGAAACAATGAAAATGTCCATTAACTGATGAATGGATAAGTAAAATGCGGTATATCCATGAGCTGGAGGATCATTCGGCCATAAGGAGGAATGAAACACTGATACATACTTGTTACAACATGGATACAGCTTGAAAACATTACATTATCTGAAAGAAGCCAGTTACAATTGTACAATCCCATTTATATACAATGTCCAGGATAGGCAAGTATAAAAAGACAGAAACTGGTTGCCTTGGGCTGGGGTCGTTGGGAATTGGAGACTGACTGTTAATGAGCACAGGTTTCTTTTTGGGGTGGTGATAATGTTCTAAGATTGTGGTGATGGTTGCAAAACTATATGAATACGCTAAAAAGCCACGTAAGGTGGGTGAATTTTATCGTATGCGAATTACATCCCAGTGAAGTTGCTAAAAAATGAAGCCAGAAATGTAGAAGAAAAAAGGGTTGTAGGGAACTGCCTAGCACCTAATTGCTATTTTTCTGGATTCTATAATTTTGTGGTACTTATCAGTTTTTTAGTTTCATCATTTGTGATTTTTTCTCATTCTAATATGCATATTAACAGAAAACATATTCACCACATTCTTTCATAACCAAGTAAATTTACTGAAAATAACTTATTTAAGCTCATTTTTATAGCATGCGAATTATCTCAATAAAAAAGTTATACTTTTGCATTAAAAAAAAAGGGATCACAACAATAATGTTAACCTTAACAGAATCACAGAATTAGCAGCCCTGGACACTTAGTAGTCCCTCAAATTATGAAATCCACTAAAATAGCATCAATTACTTTCAAGGTAATATTAACAGGTTTGTGAAAAGCCCAAAAAATATCTTAGTCAAGCAAATGCTCATGTTGAGAAACATGCCATGGGAAGTTAAAGATTTCACTACGAAAACGTACCGAGGAACAGCATAAAAAAATACTGCTTGACCACTTTCCCTAAAAGCTAAACTCGTGATTAAGATGCAGAAAGGAAGTTTAAAAAAAAAAAAAAATCTATTTACCTAAATTCTTAAAGCTGAAGGGAAGAAGTCTTCTATCAAAAATTTCAGTGGGGTGTGTGGGTATGCTTGTGTGCATGTGTGTTTAACACATACACCTTACGTAGACTGAGAATCTCGGGAGCAGCTGTATCTAAAACAATGAAGCTTTTTTTTCCTTTTTAAATAATCAAACGTGATGGTGCCATTCCTTAGCCCACCCCATCCCCCACTACCACCACCAGCAGGTGGAGGGAAAGGATACTGTAGACTAGAGGATGACAGCTTTGTATAACCCTTTGGACTTTATATGTAAGAATGCAGCTGGTGGTCTCCTCTCAGGAGGGGGTAAAGAGATTTGTGGACAAGCTGAAATAAGGGGTATCCTTTGCCTGGAAGAGGGCACACCGTGAGCCACATCTTGAATCAGCTATATCCAGAGTAAAACACAGGCCGCTGGAAGGCACTGTAAGCATCACCAGGATGGCCTCTCACGCCGGGGGTGTTTTTTTCAACGGAGAAGTTGACTCCTGCAGTTTGGATATTGGGGGGAGGCAGGGGTAAAGCGGGAGTCGGGAAGACCAGAAAAAATGCCTTTAAGTGGAGACGCCTCTGGCCTCGCTGAGGAAGTTCAGAGCCCCACTCGGTAGCCACACGCTCACCCTCCCACCCCCACTGCCCTCCTTCCCGCGGCGCCAGACGTCGATGCCCTAGAGAGAGCAGGAATCTCCGCCGCTGCCGGGGAGGGGGCCACGGCCCGGCTGGGGCAGCGCCGGCCGCACACGCACGCCTCCTCCGCACGCGCCGCGCCGCGCCCGGCCTCCCAGCTGCGCGGCCCGGCCCGGCCCCTCGCACCCGCGCCGGGCCGGCTCCGCCGGGCAGGCCTAGGCCGCGACGGCCGTACCCGGGCACCTCGCTTCCAGGCAGAGGCGGAGCAGGCCCAACATAAACTTCCCGGCGCGTTAGCAGAAGCGTCACGGACGGGCCGGCCCCCAGCGCCATTCCCCGAGGCCCGGAGGCGGCTCCCGTCCCTACTCCCCACACGCGGGGTCCCGGCGGAGACCGGCCCCAGGCCCACGGCCCCCACCCCTCCGGCGTCGTCCCCGAGTTTACCTCCAAGTCGCGGCCTTTGTTCTTGAAATTCTTGAGCCGTTGGTTGTCCAGTTTCTCGTTGTCCGCCATGGCCGGGCCGGTGACTCCTTCCCCCGCCCGGGCCCCGCGGGATCCGCCCCAACCACCGCGCTGCACCGACACTCCCAGGAACCGGGCCGCCGCCTGAGCTGCTGTGCCCACCGCGCTGCCGCTTCCTTCCTCCTCTCACCTGCCTCCGCCGCGGCCTTCTCTTGTCCCCGCCCGCCCCCCCGCCCTAACCCTAGCGCGACTGCAGCTCGGGCAAAGACAACTGTGGGGCCGGGCGGCGGCAACGGCGGCGGAATGTGCTGCCGGCTGAGAGGGGGAGGAAGCCTCGCTCTGAGGGCCCCGGCGCTGCGGCCACGCCCATTGCCTCCAGCCCAGCTCGCCCATTGGCCAACCAGGCTCCGGTGCGTTCGGCCAATCAGAAGGGGCGATGGAGAGCCGGGGCGGAAAGAGCGAACGGAAAGGGGAAGCAAACGACGCTAGGAGGAGCCGGCTCCTGGCCGGGAGGGGTGTGGAGGGGGCAGGCCGGGAAGGACCACGTGCCTCCGGAGAGGCAGGGAGGAAGCGACGGAGAAGTAGACTTTAGGGGAAA
The DNA here is from genome assembly GCF_009761245.1 of Sapajus apella. Lineage (NCBI taxonomy): Eukaryota > Metazoa > Chordata > Mammalia > Primates > Cebidae > Sapajus > Sapajus apella. The sequence goes on along the minus strand of NW_022436944.1, from coordinate 8,133,057 downwards.
ACGGCAAGGGGAAGGAGAGACCCGGGAACGCGGTAGGGCGAGTTGTTTTGATCCACGTGGCCAGGCAGCCCTAGATGCCAGGGATCCAGGGTCGACGCCGCGTTAAAGTAACGCTCTTTTCTTCCCGGGCGTTCCCTGACTTCCTGGGCACTCCTTGCTCTCTCCGCTTTGCAGAGAGATCTGAGCTTCGCTCTCTCCTGAGTCGAACACTCGCAGCTTCGCTCCCGGACAGGGGCTCCCTGCCGTCCTGGGCGGGGTCTGGGGGCCGGGACCTGCTGGGATCAGCGGAAAGCAACAGGCACAGTGGGTGGAAAAGGAAAGGGGCCCATTAGACGAATCTGATTCATCTTCTCTGACTAAGCGCCCGCAGCAGGTAGGAATTTAGCAGAGCTGGTGATCCTGGGACAATAGCACGTCCTAGATAATTCGTCTTAGAAAGTTAAAGAAGCTGCTCGACCACGAAGTATGAACTTCTGGAGCGCGGGGCCCGTGGCAGCTCACAGGGAATGTTGTGACTATTGAAAAAGGAAATGCACTCCAAGGATACCAGGGACATCATTAGCAGAGGCAGAAAATGACACGAAATACGAAAGAACGTATTCAAAAATTTCAGAAGACAGAAATGGAAAATTATTTTAAAATATATTTAAATATCAACGAATAACACCTCAAATGTACAGGGAGATGTAAAGAAGCTACTCGGGTCGGAAGCAAGGAATCGAGGCATTGGGTGTGTTTAAACTTGGCGAGATAGGGAGAAGACACCCTGATACAAACTCCTTCAGAATCTTTGACTCCCGGTCCTTTCTAGTATTAAGTAGAACAACGTGCAGAGATAAATGTTTAAAATGTAGATGTTCCTTAAGGAAACACTTTTTAAGCCTAAAGAGGGGATTAAAAAAAATTAAAATGGAAGAAGTCAGTGGGTTTAACAGATATAAACAACTGAGTTTCCTTTGGGGGAGAGGCAATGAAAAGAGCTGGAGTACTTTAGGAATCACTTTGGAGAGGATATTGTAGTGGGGGAAAGGAAGGTAAAAACTTAGGAAGCAGAGTGGAAACTTTAAAGTCATCAGTACTTTATATGCCATCAGCTGGGCTGTGGCAAACAAGCTGTGCCTGGAAATAACTCACACTGAAGGTTGACTTGAATATAAATTCAGTACAGATCTTAAATACAAATGATGACATTCCATTCGAAACTGTTATTCCTCAAAGACTCATTTAATTGAAGTAACATTGTATTTGCAAACCAGAGCACTAATGTTTTTCAAAATGAGTTTAGGATAAGAAAATTCTCTTGAAAAGCTGGAATATGTGTGTATTATGTGCCATCATAGATTTTATCATAAGCAGTGTTCAAGAAAACAAATTACCAGTGAATTCCCACCTTATGAATAAAAGTTATCTTGTCAACATATCAATAGATGAATATTTTGTATTTCTTGGAATAAATTTCATGGTAGCTTTCATGATGAAGTTTATAGAAGTATCTGTTATATGTCTTCATGTCTCCAGCTACAGACAGAAGACTCCTGGAAAAGGGTTGCGATTAGTTACCAACTGAGAGAGAGGCAATATAAATAGGAAATAACTGCAATTTATAATTTTATTTGTTTATCTAAAATCTGCATTCCTCCCTAGACAGTAAGCTCTCTGAAGTCAAGAACCATACTTGTTTTGTTCACTACTGTATACCCAGCACCTAATAGTACTTGGCACATAAATACTCAGGGACTATTTGTCAAATGTAAGAGTGTATACCCCTAAAGAAGTATACATGAAGCTGGAGACATGAAGACATATAACAGGAAAATCGGCAAAAAATGCCTTTAAGTATTATAGAAATGCCGCAGGCCTCCACTTAAATTGAAAAATAAGCTAATACCTCTTGATAAAAAATGTGGATTGAGACCAAGAAGCAGCTTCTCCCCTCCTTCTGGAATGTCTGCCTGGTTCAGCCCGCCTGCCTCCATTCCTGCCTCCCCCATGTCCATTAGGGTGACCCAGAAGTCCTACAAGATGTCCACCTCTGGCCCCTGGGCCTTCATCAGTGGCTCCTACATGAGCAGGCCCAGTGCCTGCATCTGCTCCTGGAAGCTTCTGAGTGGGCAGCAGCAGCTTCTGGGGTGGCCTGGGCAGAGGCTATGGTGGGCCCAGCAGCTTGGGTGGCATCACTGCCATCATGGTCAGCTAGAGCCTGCTGAGCCCCCTTAACCTGGAGGTGGACCCCAGCATCCAGGCTGTGTGCATCCAGGAGAAGGAGTAGATGAAGACTCTCAACAAGTTTCCTCCTTCATAGACAAAGTATGGTTCCTGGAGCAGCAGAACAAGATGCTGGAGACCAAGTGGAGCCTCCTGCAGCAGCAGAAGACGGCTCAGAGCAACATGGAACATGTTCGAGAGCTACATCAACAACCTTAGGTGGCAGCTGGAGACTGGGCCAGGAGAAGCTGAAGCTGGAGGTGGAGCTTGGCAACATGCAGGCGCTGGTGGAGGACTTCAGGAACAAGTATGAGGATGAGATCAGTAAGAGTACAGAGATGGAGAATGAATCTGTCCTTATCAAGAAGGATGTGGATGAAGCTTACACGAACAAGGTAGACCTGGAGCCTCTCCTGGAAGGGCTGACCAATGAGATCAACTTCCTCAGGCGTCTGTATGAAAAGGAGAGCAGGGAGCTGCAGTCCCAGATCTCAGGCATGTCTGTGGTGCTGTCCATGGACAACAGCTGCTCCCTGGACATGGACAGCATCATCGCTGAGGTCAAGGTGCAGTACAAGGAGATTGCCGTCCACCGCTGGGCTGATGCTGAGAGCATGTACCAGATCCAGTATGAGGAGCTGCAGACTTGAAGCTAGCTGGGAAGCATGGGTATGTCCTGCAGCATACAAAGACTGAGATCTCCAGAACATCAGCTGGTTGAGATTGAGGACCTCAAAGGCCAGAGGGGTTCCATGAAGGCCACCATTGCCAATGCCGAGCAGCATGGGGAGCTGGCCATTAAGGATGCCAACATCGAGCTGTCCAAGCTGGAGCCCACTCTGCAGCCAGCCAAGCAGGACATGGCGTGGCAGCTGTGTGAGTACCAGGAGCTGATGACCATCAAGCTGGCCCTGGACATCAAGATCACCACTTACAGGAAGCTGCTGGAGGGCGAGGAGAGCCAGCTGGAGTCTGGGATGCAGAACATGAGTATCCATACGAAGACCACCAGCGGCTATGCAGGTGGTCTGAGCTCGGCCTATGGAGGCCTCACAAACCCCGGCCTCAGCTATGGCTTGGGCTCCAGCTCTTTCAGCCTCACCAGTTCCACCAGGGCCATGGTTGTGAAGAGTATTGAGGCCCCCGATGGGAAGCTGGTGTCCTAGTCCTCTGACATCCTGCCCAAGTGAACAGCTGCAGCAGCTGCTTCCAGCTTGCCCCTTCTATGGCTGCCTCAGACACCAGGAGGGAGGCCACTGTGCAGGGGAGCACAGAGAATGGGAGACCCACCTGATGCTCAGCCCTAGCCCTCAGCCCACCCTCAGTGGAGTTTACTGCCTGGCAACCCCCCTTACCCATGCCTCCAGCTACAAAACAATTCAATTGCCTTTTTTTTTTGGTCCAAAATAAAACCTCAGCTAGCTCTGCCAGAAAAAACAAAACAAAACAAAACATAGATTCAGTTGTTATCGCATCTAGTTTATTGAGTTCCTTCTATTTATATAAATTCTTGATTTGGTATCATGCTCATTCTGAGGTGAAAGTTTAGGGAATAAATCAGACATACATTTCAGGGCAAAACCCCCTACGTATTTAAAAGTAATTATGACACACTTTGTTAAACAATTATCCTGAATTATAATTCTTAGATAGTCTATTGGCTTAATTTATTACTTGAAATTGTCACTACTCATTTGCCAAGTTTACATGTTTATTGTCTGTACTTCCTGGTTCTTCCCAGATAGATCAAATGGGCAAAGAAGTCCTTCAGGGAGTTGGTAATAGCTCTACATGCTGATTGGTAACTGAAATAGCAAGATATGGTAGATCTAACTGGTTAGGAGATTTCAATTTAACTTGCTGAACTAAGGAAGTAATAAAATGCAGAATTATTAGTAAACATTTCAATATTGATTTGGGCTGTTATAATAAATTACCACTAACTGAGTGGCTTAAACAATAAACATTTACTTCTCATAGTTAGGGAGGATGTGGGGTCCATTATTAAGGCAGATCTGGTATCTGGTGAGAACTCACTTCCTGGTTTGGAGATGGCTATCTACTCATTGTATCCTTGTATGTTGGATAGTAGCCAGAGAGCAAGTTCTCATTTCTCTTATATGGGCACTAATCCCATTTTTGAGGGCTTCATCCTCATGACCTAATTACCTCCCTAAAACCTCGCCCTTAATGCCATCATATTGGGGGTTAAGATTTCAACATAAATTTTGGGGGAACACAAACATTTAGTATATAATTAATACAGACTATTTAACAAAGATGCTTTTTTTGTGTATGTGAAGTATAGCTGTTATAACCAAACACCAGAAAACCTATTCTGTATCTGAGACCTGTTTTCCAACAGGCTATTTGGTGTTAGGTAATGATATCTTGACTTGTAATGACTCTTGGAATTGGGAAAGTCTAAAATACTATGGAGATATTTGCTTTCAGTGTGCCATAAAATTCTCTTACAGTCACTTTCTGAATAAAGAAACCCTCTCTGTTCTGAAACAGACATTTGTGAAGACTTACACAGGATTTTGGTTAATCAAATGCAATCTCAAAAATAATTGTTAATTAATTAGTTTAGACTATTCTCATGATCTATGCATTAAACTGGATTATGGAATCTTTCTTTATAATATGTATCCTATGGTTTCTGTTACTGTTTGTGGGAATACCTTAGATTATGTTTGATTTCTGGAGCAAAAGTCTGGGTGATATTGGCTGAAAAAAGAAGGATTTTCTTTTTCTTTTTGAGACAGGGTCTCACTCTGTTGCCCAGGCTGGAGTGTAGTGGCGCAATCTCAGCTCACTGCAACCTCTGCCTCCTGGGTTCAAGCAGTTCTGCTGCCTCAGCCTCCCAAATAGCTGGGATTACAGGCATTTGGTACCATGCCTGGCTAATTTTTGTATTTTTAGTAGAGACGGGTTTCACTATGTTGGTCAGGCTTGTCTTGAACTCCTGACCTTGTAATCCATCTGCCTTGGCCTCCCAAAGTGCTGGGATTACAGGCGTGAGCCACTGCACCCGGCCTCAGGAATTCCATATGTTGCTAAATCTTACTAAAATATAATTGTTTTGTTACAGTTGGGCTGCTGCTTTTTTGAGATAAAAATATTTGAGCCTTTGGTAATATACCTTTATTTTCTCTGGAGAACAAAGTTGATCAGGTAATAGGGACTTCATTCATTTTCATTGCCAGACTTTTCTGACTTATAACTTGGGGAGCCTCTTGGGACAATTGTTACCAAATATTGAGCACCTACCATATTTTAGGTCTAGGTGTTTTATCTATTTAAAGTGCTTTATTATTATTATTATTATTGTTACTTGTATTTCTGCTGTGATAGGCAGACAATTTTGACTGAAGCCCCTGGTAAAAGATAATGAATTAAAAGGCTACACATTGATATTATTTATTTTTTTGTGTGTGTGAGACGGAGTCTTAATCTGTTGCCCAGGCTGGAGTGCAGTGGTGTGATCTCTGCTCACTGCAACCTCTGTCTCTCAGGTTCAAGTGATTCTCCTGTCTCAGCCTCCTGAGTAGATGGGATTACAGGCGCCTGCCACCACGCCTGGCTAACTTTTTTGTATTTTTGTTGGAGGCAGGGTTTCACCGTGTTGGCCAGGCTGGTTTCGAACTCCTGACCTCAAGTGATTCTGCCTGCCTCAGCCTCCCAAAGTGCTAGTATTACAGGCGTGAGCCACACCTTATGCAACCACTGATGTTAATTTGATAATTTGATTTAGAGAGATGAGTCATCCAATTTTTCTCTAGCTTAGTTTTCTTTTTTTTTTTTCTTTTTTTTTTTTTTTTTGAGACAGTTTCATTCTTGTTGCCCAGGCTAGAATGCAATGGCGTGATCTCGGCTCACTGTAACCTCCATCTGCCAGGTTCAAGCAATTCTCCTGCCTCAGCCTCCCAAGTAGCTGGGACTACGGCATGTGTCACCACGTCTGGCTAATTGTTTTTTTTTGAGATAGAATCTCACTCTGTCACCCAGGCTGCAGTGCAATGGCGTGGTCTCAGCTCACTTCAACCTCCACCTCCTGGGTTCAAGAGATTCTCCCGCCTCAGTCTTCCAAGTAGCTGGGACTACAGGCATGTGCCACCACACCCGGGTAATTTTTGTATTTTTAGTAGAGATGGGGTTTCACTATGTTGGCCAAGCTGGTCTCAAACTCCTGACCTCATGATCTGCCTGCCTTGGCCTCCCAAAGTGCTGGGATTACAGGCGTGAGCCACTGAGCCCAGTTATGCCTGGCTACTTTTTTTTTGTATTTTTTAGTAGAGACAGGGTTTCACCATGTTAGTTAGGTTGGTCTTGAACTCCTGAACTCAGGTGATCCACCTGCCTTGGCCTCTCAAACTGCTGGGATTACAGGCATGAGCCACTGTGCCCAGCCTTTTTTTTTTTTTTTTTTTTTTTAATATATACTTAGTTTTAACTATTTAATTGGAGAAAAACAGAATTATGGGCCCAGCCTCCAGGCCCAATAGTTTTCATTTTAGGCAAGCTCCCTTTTTTTGTTGTTTAAACTTTTTATTTTAAACTAATTACAGATTCACAGGAATTCCAAAAAAAATGTACCAAGGGATCCCATATGTCCTTTACTCAGCCTCTCCCAATGGTATCATCTTGTATAACTGTAGTACACTATCAAAACAAGGAAATTGTTATTGATATAATCCACACAGGTTATTCAGAGGGGATACAAGACATTAGAATGTAGAGAATATGTGAAAGTATGAGGCAATGCCCATGTATTGGAACCTTTTATAACCTTATACTTTAAGGGAAAAATTTCTATGACAGTGATGACAGTTGTTACCAAATATGGAGCACCTACTGTATTCTAGTTCTAGGTGTTTTATCTATGTAAAGTATTTTATTATTATTATTATTGTTATTTGTATTTCTGCCATTATAGGCAGGTAATAGTAATTAAGCATTTATGTGGCAGTCAGTTGTTTTTTTGAGATGAAGTCTCGCTCTGTTGCCCAGGCTGGAATGGAGTGGCAATATTTTGGCTCACTGCAACCTCCACCTCCCAGGTTCAGGTGATTTGCCTCCTGCCTCAGCCTCCCGAGTAGCTGGGATTACAGGCAGGAGCCACCATAACCAGCTAATTTTTGTATTTTTAGTAGAGACAGGGTTTCACCATGTTGGCAAGGCTGGTTTCGAACTCCTGACCTCAAATAATCCACCTGCCTCAGCCTCACAGAGCGCTAGGATTACAGGTGTGAGACACCACGCCCGGCCTGGCAGTCAGTCTTTTAAGCAATATATATATATATGTTAACCCATTGAATCCTCACAACCACCCTATGAGTTGAGTATACTCACTTTACAGATGAGAAAATTGAAATACAAAGAAGTTTAGTAATTTGCCCAAGATCACATAGTAGCTGCCATTTGAACTGGGTATGACACTAGAGCTGGCACTTCTAATTACCATGGTGCTATATATACTTCACTGTGCATGGCAACCTTTAAAGGCAGGCATTTCCATTTTCTGTTTGAGGAATGTAAGGTTCAAAGAAGTGAAGTAATTTGCTCAACACCCCACACAACTAACAGGTGCTAGAACCCTAGTTGGATTCCAGCCCTGTCTAGCTGTAAACTCCTGCTATTTCTAGTTGACCATTCTAGATAGACCCTGGCCTATCACAGTGATCCCAGCTGGATCTCTGACGAGGTCTAGTTCTGAAATGCCCGAGGAAATGGTTCGCAAACTTCAGAATGCATTTGAATAACCTGGAAGGTTAAAAACCAGATTGGTGGCTGCCATCTCCAGGGTTTCTGTTTCGGTAAGATTGGGATAGCCTCTAAAAATGTGGATTTCTAACAAGAGCTCAGGTGATGCTAATGGTATTTCAGTTCCTAGAATATGCTTTGACAACTACTAGATCTGGCCCAACAGAGCTCATTATAAAGTGGTTTCAGCATTAAGGTAAGAACAGAATTAAAGGTTAATTAGGCATCACACTAATAGATCATATGTAATGCAACACTTCAAAGTAATGCAAGTTGACTGGGCATGGTGGCTCACAGCTGTAATCCCAGCAATTTGGGAGGCTGAAGCAGGTGGATCGCTTGGGCCCAGGAGTTTGAGACCAGCCTGTGCAACATGGTGAAACCCTGTCTTTACAAAAAAAAAAGAAAAAAAAATAGAAAAAATTAGCCGGGCATGGTGGCATGCACCTGAAGTCCCACCTACTTGGGAGGTGGAGGTGGGAGAATCAGTTGGGCCTGGGAAGTCGAGGCTGCAGTGAGCCGTGATCACACCACTGCACTCCAGCCTGGGTGACAGGAGTAAGACCCTGTGTCAAAAAAAGGAAAAAAAAAAAAAAAGGAATGAGTGTGTAAATTCATTATCATACATCTCTTACTCAAAAAAATGTACCAAATAATTAGTGTTTCAAGGACAGCATTAACAAGCCAGTAATATCCAGTTCCATATTACTCTCTGAATAGATTTATGCACTGCTTTCCTGGGATTCTCTCTGCTTCTAGCTTTCCTCTTGAGTTTTCTCAAATGCTATTTTCTTTATGACATTCTTCACTAAGACTGGCTCTGCTGAGCATGCAAAGTGTATTCTGAGTCTTTTGGTGTTAACTTAAATCTCTTATACTCTGCCACTGCCTTCTCTAGCTCCTTGAAGGATCAAGCCTGTCCTTGTTCTTGAATCAATTCTCAAAGAGGCAGACTGTCTCCATTAACTACTCTTTCTCTGTTCCTGAATTGTAGCCCATTTGCCAGATATTCTGTTTACCTTCTACTAGCCTCCTTCTCAGGGCCCTACCCCTAGAGGTCCAGTCAGGAGGACTGGAGCTTCCTGCCCCATCTGGACTGACCTTTTGGAACTATCTCTGACGCCAACAAACAGAACTACTAGGTTAGCTTCTCTGTTTTTAATCACCCTGTACAGGGGGATTCCTTTACAATCAAAACAAGCAAAAAAAAGAAAACTGTTCATTCTTAATCCTTTTTATTTCTGCTAGTGGTGCTACTCAGTTACTCAAGCTGAAAACATTAAGTAACTTTGATTTTTCATCCTTTTCTTTTGCATCTCACGCTCAATCAGTGCCAAATCGTAATGATTAAGTATCTTCAGAGTCTCTCACATTTGCCTACTTTTCATTCTCAATGCCTCTGCCCTGTTCAAGACTTGTAAGAATTGTTTCATATTCATGATATCTCAGAGTTGGGAAAAAGTATAAATATTACTTAGATCAACCATCTGTTTTGTGCTTGCATTTTCCCTTCAATATTCCCATCAGGTGGTTTTTCCAACCTCAATACTTTTTGAGTCGTAGCCCATTCAGCCTTTGGAGGATATCGTTAGTTTTTCTTGTAAGAAACATGTGCATCTAATCATTTAAAATAAAAAGTAATTGTAATATTTAGGGTAAAAGCAATTAAGTATTTATGGAAATAACAAAGGGAAAATGCATTAAATAGAACTCTTTTTTGTATTTGTGACAATGACATAATTCTATCTTCAGTAATACCACACACCTAGATCATCTGTTTTGAAATGTGAGAATAGTAGTGCTAATCAAACTGGCAAAAATTAATTCTCATGAATATAAGTGTCTTTAATCATTTCAATGAAGACAGACTGATGTCCGAAAACAGAAGACTGCCTTGGATAATCTCACATAAGTAAGACTCTGAAGCATTTATCAGTTGTTTTTCTTTATTGCTGAGCATAGATTATATGTGACATATGGTACCATGTATACACACATGATTATAATTGTGTAACATGAATTAAAAGCCAGTGTAAGATTGACCCTTTTAAAGCATGGGATTTAGCCTTAAAATACACACCTCATAGGATTTATCAGATTTCTATTTATAGTCTGTCACCATGTTACACAAAACCCTGAAGTCTTTTGGAGAACTTCTCAAATAGGATTTCAATTGATTCTCCAGATGCCTATGAAGTAAAAGGTTTATAGCTCCTTGTGTTCTATTTACACATAGTTACCACTGGTTACCTTATGATGGACTTCAGAAAAAATCTTTAACACCAAATCTTTTAGTGTTTTTCTTCCTCCTTCCCCACTCTGTTGAATCCTGGAAACCCTTGTCTTTCACCTACATGCTTATCCCAACACTTTCATTAGGGCCTGTTAAAGGTTGCTGTTCATGTAACTACTGAGAATAAGAGCCTGGTAAGTGTTAGATCATCTTTAGAGCCCATTAGAATGTCTTGTGCCCTTGCTTTTTGACTACATCTCTTACAATCTGCCTAATCAAACCTTGATGTTCTACATGGCAGAACATAGCTACCACACTGATCCCAAATTAGACTTCCAGGTTTTTAGTTCTACTTATAAATAGAAGCATCAGAGGAAACGTTTAACTTGTAAGCAGATCAAGTCAATTAACAACAAGTAACACTACTATTTGGTTAAGTCAAGAATGTCATAGGACCATTTAGAGCAGTAGAAAAATATCAGTACCCAAGTGATCTAGAAGAGCTATTTAATTTCCAGAGATAAGAAATATCTGTTATTTTACATTTATCTTCTTACTTTTTTCTTATGCTCCTACTTGTGACATGAAAAGAGGAAAAAATTACCCTGCATTTATCGTCAAGATATTCATTAGCATGGGAAACTCTTTAAGAGTAATTAAATTTTGCTACAATACTCTTTAGTAATACCACACACCAGGATTCCACGTTCTGTTTTGAAACATAAGCAGAGACACACACATCTCTGTTTCCTCGTTGGACTTCTGTCAGTCTTCTTGGAGGCACTCTTGTGGCACTGAAGTGATCCAAATGGTACTCTGGCAAATCGCTGATCTTGGCACCTTTAAAATGATAATTCCCTTTAGGGATAATTTAAATACAATTTGTATTGTCTTTATTACAGTACCCAAGGTAATAACAAGGAAAGAAAGGAAAGGATAAACCACATGTGTGTTTCTACCCACCGCTCATATATAACCCCTTACTGTAGTGTATATCTTAGTATATACTGAGTGTAATTTATAGTGTGGTATATAGTACAGCATATATCTAAGGTTATAGTGTTGCACATAGTTAGGCCTGGCTTTATGGACACTTGACTCATACAGCCAAACAGAGCTCCATGCATGGCTTAAAACTCTGCTGTCACCATCTTAGAAATTCTGTTTTTAAATTGGGGGCTCCACATTTTCATTTTGCACTGGTCCTTACAAATATGTAGTCTGCCATAGTTAGTGTAGTGTATATGTAGTAAGCTACAGTGTACCTATAGCGTAGCATATCTATCTTGTACTCCTTACCTATCCACAATTCTTTTTTTTGGCATGCATTCCTTCCATTTTTTTCTTAAAACTATCTAATATTTCCAGTTTAAATGTAAACAAGTGATATGATTTGGCTCTGTGTCCCCACCCAAATCTTATCTTGCAGCTCCAATAATTCCCATGTGTTGTGGGAGGGACCCAGTGGGAGATGATGGAATCATGGTGGGGTGGGTGTCTTTCCCATGCTGTTTTTGTGATAGTGAATGGATCTCACAAGATCTGATGATTTAAAAAATAGGAGTTTCAGCTGGGAATGGTGCCTCACACCTGTAATCCCAGCACGTTTGGAGGCCGAGGCAGGCGGATCACAAGCTCAAGAGATCAAAATCATCCTGGCCAACATGGTGAAACCCCGTCTCTACTAAAAATACAAAAAACTAGCTGGGTGTACTGTCATGCGCCTATAGTCCCAGCTACTCAGGAGGCTGAGGCAGGAGAATCACTTGAACCCAGGAGGCAGAGGTTGCAGTGAGCCGAGATCATGCCACAGTACTCCAGCCTGGCAACAGAGTGAGACTCCGTCTCAAAAAACATAAAATAAAAAATAGGAGTTTCTCTGCACAAGCTCTCTCTTTGCCTGCTGACATCCATGTAAGATGTCACTTGCTCCTCCTTGCCTTTTGCCATGATTGTGATGCCTCCCCAGCTGTGTAAAACTGTAAGTCCAATAAACTTCTTTCTTTTGTAAATTGCCCAGTCTCAGGTGTGCCTTTATTAGCAGCATGAAGACGGACTAATATAACAAGTAAGGTAAATGTAAATATAATCACACTACATATATCATTCTGAAACCTGTTTTTTCATTTAACATATTAAGGACATTGCTTTCTGTTAATTTATCTATACTTTGTGATTTCTGAAGAATATTGTCTTGTATAGATAAACCGTAATTTATTTAATCAGTCTCCTACTGATGGACGTATATTGTTTCCTGTTCTTTGCTGTGACAGTGAATATATCTGAATATACATATTTGTGCACTTGCTCTATTATTTCCTTAGAATAAGTTTCTAGAAGTGGAATTGTTGAGTCATAGGGTAAGAACATTCTATGAACATTTTAAAAGGTGATAATACTACCAGGTTGCTCCACAGGATGATTATACCAGATTGTACCAATCTAAATCCCACCAATAGTGTACCAGCATGTTTGTTGCCCCACATGCTAAGTGAGCATAATAACTCAATTTCATCTCTGCTAATCTGATAGCTCCTACAATTTTCAATGGCTTTGGCTTGTGTTATTAGCTCACTGGGATATCACTGATTCTGCCAATATGGAATGGCAGTTTGTTGAATTAAACATCAGCGTACCTATCAAAGTGAGTACCTTTTAGGTAGTAATTTTGGATTGGCCTTTTTAGGCAAATGTGAGGTGCTCTAAGCACCCCAACTTTTCTTTTAAGCTAATAAGGTTTTTGCTTTCCATGTGTACCATTTAGGGATCCTGTAAGTGCTCAAAGAGATCTTCAGGACCCTGACCTTACTTTCTGCTCCTAATCCCTAACTATTTAAAAAAAAATTTAAAACAATTTCAGACTTTCACTAAAGTTGTAAAAGAATAGTACAAAGAATTCCCATATATCTTTCATCCAGATTCCCCAAATGTTAACATTTTACGAATTTGCTCTTGCTTCCCCTCTCTCTTTCCTTGAACTCTGAGAGTAAGTTGCAGACATGATGTTTCTTCCCCAAGTGCTTCAAGTTCATTTTCTTTCATAATCACAGTCTAATTATGTCAGTCAGGAAAATTGACACGAAATTCTTATCTATAGACATTACTTAAATTTTGTCAATTTTCCAAAAAATATTCATTATAGAAAAAGAAGAAAAAAATTGGGTTCAGGATTCAAACCAGCATCATACATTGCATTTAGTTGTCATAAGTACCTCCTTTCTCTTTTTGATATTTTTTTCCAGAGAAATCTTAAAATGATGTAGATACATACTTTTTGGCAACATAAATTCTAAAAATATGGTTGTTTAGTTTTTTTGTATCTGGATGTTCTAAAGCAGAGTGACGTTGCTTAAAAAGGAAAACACAAGCTGGATACAGTGGGTCATGCCTGTACTCCCAGCACTTTGGGAAGCTGAGGTGGGCAGATCACCTGAGATCAGGAGTTTGAGACCAGCTTGGCCAATAAGTTGAAACCCCATCTCTACTAAAAATACAAAAATTAGCCAGGTGTAGTGGTGCGCACCTGTAATTCCAGCTACTTGGGAGGCTAAGACAGGAGAATTGCTTGAACCCAGGAGGCAGAGGTTGCATTAAGCAGAGATGGAGCCACTGCACTCCAGCCTGGGTGACAAGACTCTTTCTCAAAAGAAAAAAAAAAAGTGAAAGACAAGATCCAACAGGTTAGCAAAGTGGTGTATTCTGACCACAGATAATAGAAATTTGCTGCATTAAATCATAAGTTGCAAAAAATTAAAATTTCAAAATCCTTTAACAATACTCTGAACCTAAAGAAAAGATTTTCCAGAGGCTTTCTTGGTGGTTTGTTCGTTTATTTGTTTTTTGAGACGGAGTCTTGCTCTGTCAGCCAGGCTGGAGTGTAGTGCTGCAATCTCGGCTCACTGCAACCTCTGCCTCCCAGGTTCAAGCGATTCCCCTGCGTCAGTCTCCTGAATAGCTGGGATTAGGGACATACACCACCATGCCCAGCTAATTTTTATATTTTTAGTAGAGACAGGGTTTCACCATGTTAGTCAGGTTGGTCTCGAACTCCTGACCTTGTAATCCGCCCGCCTCAGCCTCCCAAAGTGCTGGGATTACAGGCATGAGCTACTGTGCATGGCTTTCCAGAGAATTTCTAAATGGATTGTTTGCCACCTTTGCTAGTGGTAACAGCTGTTGAGAAGTTTTATTTTATTATCTGCAAATAAAGTTACCTCCAAGTCCCTAGAAAGCCTAAGAAAAGGGAAAATTAAACAGACATAATGAGAAATACTTTTTTCCCACTCAACACTGTAAATGAAGAGCATTTGTGTTCTTCATAAGATAACACTAAACAGCTTTCCTTTCTCTTGAATCTTTTATTAAAGACCAAAATAACATGTAGATCCAAAATGGTGGCATAGCAGCAAGCTGGTGTCACTCTCCCACACAGAAAACTAAAAACAAACAAACAGCACCAAGATTATCACCAGCAATATCCCAGAACTCAAATATGAAGAAGAGACAGTTACTGGGTCCACAGCAAAGTGAAAAAAACTGAGAAGACAGAGAATCAGACTTCCACATCCATCATGTCCTTCCCCACATTTGGCCCAGCAATAAGGGTGGGAAAATTCTTCCTCAACACAGTTTCTACACTGGAAAAGGTGAGATTGAAGTGGACAACCAGCTTCTCTACCAATTTGGGTTCCCTCGCAGAAGACTTGTGCCTGCCTTAACCACAGGAAGCATCGTGAGTGCCTAAAGGGAGAAATGTCCCTGAGAGTAGGCAGAGACAAAGGAAGGAGGCATTACTACCAGGTAGCTTTGAAAACTCTGCTCTGTAACTCAGCTTAAGAGGACGCCAAATGAGAATGATTGCTCAGCAGCAACATGCTGTAGGAGATTTGTTCCACAGGTCCCCTGGGCACAAACCACTAGCCAGCCTTCCACACTGCCAAAATATCTTCTTTAGGGTTTCCCCAATTTAGGAAGGGCACTGATAAGATTGTTTGCTACAACTGAGGTGAAGCTGGGCTTAAGGAGCCACCTAGAACTGAAAAGGAGGCAGCAATCTAGTGGTTAAGGACCTCTAAGCAAATATATCTAATAAAAACCAAAATAAGCTAGTCAAAGAAGACTAGGATAAATAATCCTTCAATGCAAAGACACAGATGTACATCCATAAGAAACAACAGCAAATAGGGAAAGATGATCTCCTCAAATGGACAAAGCAAGGAACCAGTAACTGACCCCAATGAGATGGCAGTATGTGACCTCTCTGACCAACGATTTAAAATGGCATTCTTATGGAACTCAGTGATTTTTAAGATGACACAGAAAAGCAATTCAAAAGTTTATCAGGGAAATTTAACAAAGAGATTGAAATAAAAAAAAATCAAACAGAAATCTTGGAGCTGAGAGAAACATTTGCTGAACTGAAATTAGAGGCCCTCAACAGCAGGCTGGATCAAGCAGAGGAAAAAAATAAATCAGTGCTCTGAAAGACAAGTTATTTGAAAATACACAATGAAAGGAGAAAAAAAAAAAAAAACGAAACCAACGAAGATCAGCTACAAGATATAGGAAATTGCCTCAAAAGACCAAATCTAAGAATTACTGGTGTTCCAGAGGGAGTTGAGCAAGAGCATGGGGTAGAAAGTTTATTCAAAGAAATAATAAAATAAAACTTTCCAAAACTTGAGAAAGATGTAAATATTCAGGTACAGGAAGGTCAGAGAACACCAAACAGATTTGATTCAAATAAAACTAGTCCAAGGCATATAATAATACTCAAAGGACAAGGACAAAGGAAAGATGCTAAAAGGGGCATGATAAAATAAGCAGATAACATGTAAAGAAGCTCCAGTTCATCTGGCAACAGACTTCTCGATGGAGGCCATACAAGCCAGCAGGGAGTGGAATAACAAATTTAAAGTTAGGGAATTTTTAAAATTGCTATCCAAGAATACTGTCTCCAGCAAATTTATCCTTCAACTATGAAGGTGTCAAAAGTCTTTCCCAGACAAACAAAACTGAGAGAATTTACCATCATCAGATTTACCTTACTAGACATATGAAATGGAGCTCATCAAGAAAAAAATCCTAATGTGCAAAACAAAAATAAAAGAAAACTAAAAAACCATTTGAAGCTATAAAATCCGCTGGTAAATCTAAGTACATGGACAAACTCAGAATACTCTCATACTGTAATTGTTAGTTGCATTCTACTCATAATTCTAGTATGAAGCCCAAAAGACAAATCTATCTAAAATGATAATAACTACAGTAACCTGTCAAGAGATAGGTCATTTAAAACACATAAATTGAGACAACTAAAAGTCAAAATGGGGAGGAGAGTGGAGTTAACATGTAAATTTTTTTAGTTTTTTCTTTGTTTTTATTCTATTTTTTGTGATCTAAGTTGCCATCTCTGTAAAATAATTTCTTATATCATTAAGATGCTTTTTATAATTCTCAAAGTAACCACAACACAAAAACCTATAATAGATACACTAAAAATAAAAAGCAATGAATTAAAAGTACTACCAGAGAAAACCACTTAACCATGAAGGAAGACAGTAACAAAGGAAGCAAGAAGAATAAGGTACAAAACAACCAGAAAATAAGATACAAAATGGCAGTAGTAAGTCTTTACTTACCAATAATAACACTGAATATAAATGGACTCACTTCTCTGATTAAAAGGCATAGGGTGGCTGAATGGAGAAAGGAACAAGACTCAGCTACATACTACTTACAAGAAACTGATTTTGCCTATAATGATACACATGGACTGAAAGCGAAGAGGTGGAAAAAGAGATACTATGCAACTGAAAAGAGCAAGAGTAGCTATACTTATCTCAGATAAAATAGACTACAAATTAAAGAGACAAAGCACGTCACTATATAATAAAAAAGGAGTCAAGTTGACAAGAGGATTTAACAATTATAAATATGTATGCACCCAAAACAGGAGCTCCCAAGTATATAAAACAAACATTAATATATCTAAAGGGAGAGATAGATCACAATACAATAATAGTAGGGGACTTTAATACCCTACTGTGAGTAATGGATAGATTATCCAGACAGAAAATCAACAAAGAAACATTGGAGTTAAACTACACACTAGACTTAACAGGCCAAACTTATTTACCGAATATTTTACCCAGCTGCTGCAAAATGCATATTCTCTTTAACAGCACATGGAACATTCTCCAGAACAGACCATATCTTAGGCCGCAAAACAAGCCTGAACAAATTTTAAACAGTAGAAATCATATCAAGTATCTTTTCTGGCCAGGTATGGTGGCTCGTCCCTGTAATCCCAATACTTTGGGAGCCTGAGATGGGAGGATCACTTGAGCCCAGGGGTTTGAAAGCAGCCTGGGCATCAGAGTGAGACCTCATCTCTACAAAAAATAAACAAAATTAACCAGGCAAGGTGGCACCTGCCTGTAATCCCAGCTACTTCAAAGGCTTAAGTGGGTGGATCACTTGAGCTTGGGAGCTTCAGGCAGCAGTGAGCCAGCCTGGACAACAGAGAAATACTCTGTCTCTAAAAAAATAAAATAAAAATAATTTTAAAAAATTACCTTTTCTGGCCACAGTGGAATAAAACTAGAAATCAATAATAAGAGAAACCTCAAAAGCTTCACAAACAAGTGGAAATTAAACAACATGCCCATGAAAGACAACTGGATCAATGAATAAATTCAGAAGGAAATTTAAAAGTTTTTGAAATTAATGAAAAGGAAAATACAATATACCAAAAATCTGTGGGATAAAGCAAAGCAGTACTAAGAGGGAAGTTTATAGCCATAAACACCTATCTCGAAAGAGTAGAACGACCTCAAATAAACAACTTTATAATGCACCTCAAGAAACTAGAAAAACAAACACGAAAACAAACCAAAATTAGTAGAAGGAAGGAAATAATAAAGATTAGAGCAGAAATAAATGAAACTGAGACTAAAAAGTATTATGGAAGATCAATTAAATGAAAAGGTTTTTTTTTTTTTTTTTTTTTTTTAAAGATAAAATCGCCGAACCATTAGCTAGACTACGAAGAAAAAAGAGAGAAGAGCTAAATAAACAATCAGAAACAACAGAGATGGCAAAAATGCAAAGGATCATTAGAGATTATTGTAAACAACTATATGCCAACAAATTTGAAAACTTAGAAGAAATGGATAAATTCCTGGATACAGCAACCTACCAAGATTAAACCATAAAAATATAGAAAACCTCAATAAACCCATAATGAGTAATGAGAGCAAAGCTGTAATAAAAAGTGTACCATCAAAGAACAGCCTAGAACCTCATGGCCTCACTGTTGGATTCTACTAAACATTTAAAGAAGAACTAATACCAATTCTACTGAAACTCTTTTTAAAAAATGGAAGAGAAGGAAATATTTCTAGTCTTATTCCATTGGGCCATCATTTCCCTGATACAAAATCAGAGAAGGACACAACAAAAAGAAAACTACAGGTCAATATCCTTTATGAAAATAGATGCAAAAAAGAAAAAATCCTTAAGAAAGTACTAGCAAGTTCTCTTTCCCATCTTGCAAGATGGTGGGTGAAAAAGTTGAGAAGCTGGACACTAAGGAGAAGAAACCTGAAGCCAAGAAGGCTGATGCTAATGGCAAGGTGAAAAAGGGTAACAAAAAGGCCAAGAAAAGGAAGCTTCATTGCAGCTGAAATCCTGTCTTTGTCAGAGGAATTGGCAGACATTCTCAATCTGTATGTATTGCAGAAACATCATGTACAAGAGGAAGTACTCAGCCAGTAAATTAAAGATTCAAAAGAAAAAGGAGGTGTTTGCAACTATTGTAACACAAAATCAGTTGGTGGTGACAAAATTGAAGGTACTCAGGTGGTTAAACTTTGCAAAATCTATAGATTTATCCTACTGAAGATGTGCCCTGAAAGCTGTTGAGCTACAGCCAAAAATCCTTCAGGCAGCACAGAGAAAACGGCGAGGCAGCATCACTCCCAGGACCATTTTGCCCCTCTTCCCTGGGCACCACAGAGGCAAGAGGGTGGTTTTCCTGAAGCAGCTGGGCAGTGGCTCCTTACTTGTGACTGGATCTCTAGTTCTCAATTGAGTTCTTCTATGAAGAACACACAAGGAATTTGTCATTGCCACCTCCACAAAAATTGTTACCAGCAATGTGAAAATCCTAAAACATCTTACTCATACTTCAAGAAGAAGCAGCCGTGGAAGCCTAGACAATGGGAAGGTAAGATCTTCAACAAAGAAGAAAAGAAAAAAAGAGGAGATTACAGAGAAGTGCAAGGTTGACCAGAAAGCTGTGGAGTTGCAAATTTTACTAAAAATCAAAGAGATTCCTCAGCTCCAGGGCTGCTTGTGATCTTTGTTTTCCCTGATAAATAAAATTTATCCTCAGAAATTGGTGTTCTAAATATCTTAAGAATAATTTAATTAATTTTTGATGTGTTGTTGAATTTGGCTTTCTGGTTTATTTTTTAAAATGTATTTGTAAATACACACACACACAAATATCAACAACATATCAAAAAGATCATTCACCATTACCAAGTGGGATTCATCCCATGGATACATGGATGGCTCAACATATACAAATCAATAAATATGACATGTCACATTAACAGAACCAAGAACAAAAGCAATATGATTATTTCAATAAATGCTGAAAAGTATTTGATAAAATTCAACATTTCTTTTTAACAAAAGCCCTCATCTAATTGGGCATAGAAGAAACATAACTAAAAATAATAGAGGTCATATATGACAAACCTACAGATAACATTATTCTGGTAAAAACTGAAGTCCTTTCCTCTAAGAGCTGGAGTAAGACAAGGATTGCCACTTTCACTGCTTTTATTTAACCTTATACTGGAAGTCCTGGCCAGATCAATGGCAAGAGAAAGAAATAAAGAGCATCTAGATTGGAAAGGAAGAAGTCAAATTACCCTTGTTCACAGATAACATAATCTTACACTTAGAGAAAATTCAAGATTCCACCAAAAGCCTGTTAGAACTTATTAAAAAAACTCAATAAAGTTGTAGGATATGACATCAACATACAAAAATCAGTAGCATTTATATACACCAATAGTGAACAATCTGAAAAAGAAATCAAGAAAGCAATCCCATTTAAAATAGCTACAAAGAATATAAAATACCTAAGAATCAACTTAACCAAAGAAATAAAAGATCTATACAAAGAAAACTATAAAACACTTATATAAAAACAGTTGAAGAGGACACACAAAAAGATGTTCCATGCCTGTGGATTGGAAGAATTAATATTGTTAAAATGACAACACTACCCAAAACAATTTATAGATTGAATGCAATCTCTATCAAAATACCAGTGACATTCTTCACAAAATACAAAAAACTTCTAAAATTTATATGGAACCACAAAACACCCCAAATAGCCAAAACACTCCTGAGCAAAAATAACAAAACTAGAGGCATCACACATCTGACTCTAACACTTACCACAGGCAGAGGGGTGGAGTAAGATGGCAGAATAGAAGGCTGCATTATTTGTCTCCCCCACCTCCCATAGGAACATCAAATTTAACATCTACACACACACACACACACACACACACACACACACACACACACACACACGCACACACACTTTCATAAGAACCAAAAGCTAGGTAAGCACTCACAGTACCTTGTATTAACTTCACATCACTGAAAGAGGCACTCAAAAGGTCAGGAAAGACAGTCTTTAATTGCTGTTTCCTGGTCCCCCAGTAGTGGCTGTGTGGTGTGGAGAATCTGTGTGCTTGGGGAGGGGAAACACAGTGATTGTGAAACTTTTCATTGAACCCAGTTCTGGCGAGCCTTGTCACTCAGTGCTCTGGGGTTCTAAATAAACTTGAAAGGCATTCTAGGCCACAAGGACTACAACTCCCAGGTGGGTCTTAGTGCTGAGCTGGGCTCAGAGCCAGTGGACTGGTTGGGGGGGCACATAACCTACTGAGACACCAACCAGGGCAGCTAATGGAGTGCTTGTGACACTCCTTCTCCAACCCTAGGCAGCACACCTTGCAGGTCTGAGAGAGATCCCTCCTTTCCGCTTGAGGAAAGGAGAAGGAAGAGTAAAGAGGACATTGTCTTACATCTTGGACACCAGCTCAGCCACAGTAGGACGGAGTACTGGGCATAGTCATGAGGGTCCCATTCCAGGCCCTAGTTCCTGGACAGCATTTCTAGACACACCCTGGGCCAGAATGGAACCTGCTGCCTTGAAGGGAAGGAGCTAGCCATGGAAGCACCCATCATTACTTGCTAACTAAAGAGCACTTGGTCCCTGAATAACTAGTAGCAATATCCAGGTATTCTGAGCTCTGGTTGAGACTCTGAGAATTGCCAGCTTCAGGTGAGACACAGCACATTCTCACCTGTAGTGGCTGTAATGAGACACTCCCTCTGCTTGAGAAAAGCAGAGGGAAAAGTAAAAGGGAACTTTGTCTTGTACCTTAGATACCAGGTGGGCCACAGGAGGGTAGAGCACCAGGAAGGCTCTTGGGGTCTTTAATTCCAGTTGTGGCTCTTGGATGGCATTTCTGGTCTGACCTGTGCTACAGGGGAGCCTAATTCCCTGAAGGGTGAGTCCCAGGCTTGGCAACATTCACCATAAGCTCACTGAAGGGCCTTTGGGCCTTAAGTGAACATTGGTGAAAGCCTGGAAGTACTCCCTGTGGACCTGTGGTAGTAATGACCACAGAGTGAGACTCCTCTGCCTATAGAAAGCAGAGGGAAGAGTGGGAAGGGCTCTATTTCATGGTTTGAGAGACACAAGCCTGCCTGCTTCACCACCTGTTGACTGTACGGCTCTGGGTCCTTCAGCAAACATAGGTGGTAGCCAGGTAATGGTAATAGCAGATCTTGAGCAAGATCCAGTGCTGTACTGGCTTCAGGTCTGAACCAGCACAGTTCCAGTGGTGGTGGCCACAGGGGTTTCTTGTGTCACCCTACCCCCAGCTCCAGGAGGCTCAGCACAGAGAGAGACTCTGTTTCGGAAAAAGTAAGAGAAGAGAACAAGAGTCTTTGCTTGGCAATCCAGATAATTTTTCCAGATCTTATTCAAGACTGCCAAGGTGGCACCTCTACAAGTGTGCAAGAACCACAGCATTACTGGGCTTTGAGTGCCCCCTAATACAGATACGACTTAGATCACAACATCCAACTCCTTTCAAATGCCTAGAAGGCTTTCCAAGAAGGACAGGCACATTTTGGAAAATATACAAATATATGGAAATTAAACAATATGATCCTAATGATCAGTGGGTCAATGAAGAAGTTTAGAAGGAAATTGAAAAATTTTTTGAAACAAATGATAATGAAAACACAACATACTTACGGGATACAGTGAAAGGAGTACTAAAAGGGCAGTGTCTGCATCAAAAAAGAACAAAAACTTAAAATAAACAACCTAAAGCTGCATCTCAAGAAACTAGAGAAGCAAGAGTAAACCAAATTCAAAATTAGTGCAAGAAGAGAAATAATAAAGATCAGAGTAGAAATAAATGAAATTGAAGAAAAGTATACAAAAATAAATAAAACAGCTTTTCAACACAAAAAGGAAACTTTTATGAAAATTTGCCAACAAAATTAGTAAATCTTTAGCCAGACTATGAAAAAAAAGCAGATCCAAAAAAAAAAAAAATCAGAGTTAAAAAAGGAGATATTACAATGAATACCACAGAAATTCCGAGGATCATTAATGGCTACTATGAGCAACTATATGCCAATACACTGGAAAATCTAGAAGAGATATGTAAATTCCTACACACACACAACCTACCAAGATTGAAACATGAAGAAATCCAAAACCTGAAGAGATCAATAATAAGTAAGGAGATTGAAGCCATAATAAAAAGTCTTTAAGCAAAGAAAATTCCAGGACCCAATGGTTTCACTTATGAATTCTACTAAACATTTAAAGAATAACTAGTACCAGTCCTACTCAAACTATTGCAAAAAAATAGAGGAGGAGGGAATACTTCCAAACACATTCCTCAAGGCTAGTATTACCCTGAGAGCAAAACCAAAGGCATATCAAAAAAAGAAAACTGCAGTTCAATATCTATGATGAATATTGATGCAAAAGTCTTCAACAAAATATTAGCAAACTGAATTCAACAACATTGAATTAAAACAATTGGACTCATAAAGTTAGAGAGTAGGAGGATGGTTACCAGAAGCTGGGAAAGGTAGTAAGAAGGGATGGGAGGAAAATGGAGTTGGTTTATGGGTACAAATTAGTTAAAAAGAATGAATTAGACCTGATATTTGCTGGCACAAACAGGTAACTATAGTAAAAATAATTTACCAGTACATTTAAAAATAACTACGTATAATCTGAGTTTTTGAAACACAAAGGATAAATGCTTTAGGTGGTGGATACCCTATTTATCCTGATGTGATTATTATAGATTGCATACCTATATCAAGATATCTCAAGTAACCTAAAAATATATACACCTACAATGTACTCACAAAATTTAAAAATGGGTGGCTTCCAAATCTTTGTGATTGTGAACAGTGCTGCAATAAACATGAGAGTGCAGATATCTCTTTCATATACCGACTTCTTTTCTTTTGTATATATACTGAGGAGTGGGATTGTTGGATTATATGGTAGCTCTATTTTTAGTTTTTTTTTTTTAAGGAACCTCCAAACTGTTCTCCATAGTGGTTGTATTACTTTGTATTCTCACCCACAGAGTACAAGGGTTTCTTCTCCACATCCTCACCAGCATTTGTAATTGCCCGTCTTTTGGATATAAGCCGTTTTAACTGGGGTGAGATGATATCTCATTGTAGTTTTGATTTGTATTTTTATGATAATCAATGATGTTGAGCACATTTTTATATAAATGGTGTCAGTTGTATGTCTTTTTTGGAGAAATGTCTATTCAAGTAGTCAACAAGAGATGAATGGATAAAGAAAATGTGGCACATAGATACAGTGGAGTACTATTCAGCCATAAAAAAGAATGAGATCCCATCATTTGCAATAACGTGGATGGAACTAGAGGTCATTATGTTAAACGAAATAAGCCAGCACAGAAAGACAAACATCACGTGTTCTCACTTATATGTGGAAGCTAAAAATTAAAACAATTGGACTCATAAAGTTAGAGAGTAGGAGGATGGTTACCAGAAGCTGGGAAAGGTAGTAAGAAGGGATGGGAGGAAAATGGAGTTGGTTTATGGGTACAAAAATAGTTAAAGTGAATGAATAAGACCTGATATTTGCTGGCACAAACAGGTAACTATAGTAAAAATAATTTAATAGTACATTGAAAAATAACTACGTATAATCTGATTTTTTGAAACACAAAGGATAAATGCTTTAGGTGGTGAATACCCT
The DNA here is from genome assembly GCF_009761245.1 of Sapajus apella. Classification (NCBI taxonomy): domain Eukaryota; kingdom Metazoa; phylum Chordata; class Mammalia; order Primates; family Cebidae; genus Sapajus; species Sapajus apella. Next base: position 8,108,476 of record NW_022436944.1, on the reverse strand, counting down.
ATTTATCCTGATGTGATTATTACAGATTGCCTACCTATATCAAGATATCTCAAGTAACCTAAAAATATATACACCTACAATGTACCCACAAAAATTAAAAATGAAAAAGAAACTTACTACAAAGCTATCCTAACCAAATCAGCATAGTACTGGCATAAAAACAGGCACAGAGATTAATGGAACAAAATAAAGAACCAGATATAAATCCACATCTTTACAGCCAACTCATCTTTGACAAAGGTGCCAAGAACACACAATGGGGAAAGGACTCTTTTCAATAAATGGTGCTGGGAAAACTTGATAACAATATGCAGAAGAATAAAATTATATCCCTAACTCTCAACATGCACAAAAATCAAATCCATATAAAGACTTTAAGAGCGGAAACCATGAAACTACTTGAAGAAAGCTTTGGTGAAATGCTGCAGGACCATTGGTCTGGGCAAAGATTTTTGGGGTAAGACCTCAAAAGCATAGGCAACCAAAGCAAAAATAGACAAGATTTCTTGTTTTATTTATTTATTTATTTATTTATATATTTTTATTTCCAAGTTTTAAGTTCAGAGGTACATGTGCAGAATGTGCAGGTTACATAGGTAAACATGTGCCATGCTGGTTTGCTGCACAGATCATCCCATCACTCAAGTGTTAATCCCAGCATTCACTGGTTATTCTTCCTGATCCTCTCCCTCCTCCCATCCCCGCCCTCTGGCATGCCCCAGTATGCGTTGTTTCCTGCCATGTGTGTCTATGTATTCTCATCATTTAAATCCCCTTTGTCAGTGAAAATATGCAGAATTTGGTTTTCTGTTCATGCATTAGTTTGCTAAGGATAATGGCCTCCAGCTCCATCCATGTCCCTGCAAAGGACTTAATCTCATTTCTTTTTATGGCTGCACAGTATTCCATGGTGTATATGTGCTACATTTTCTTTCTTTTTTTTTTATTGAGCTTTGCTTTTCTTTTTTTTTCCCCCATTTATTCATTTTATTGCATTTTAGGTTTTGGGGTACATGTGAAGAACATGCAAAATTGTTGCATAGGTACACATGTGGCAGTGTGATTTGCTGCCTTCCTCCCCATCACCTACCTCTGGCATCTCTCCCCTTGCTATCTCTCCCCAGCTCCCCACTCCCAACCATCCCTCCCCTATTTCCCCCCAACTGACCCCAGTGTGTAGTGCTCCCCTCCCTGTGTCCATGTGTTCTCATTGTTCAACACCCGCCTATGAGTGAGAACATGCGGTGTTTGATCTTCTGCTCTTCTGTCAGTTTGCTGAGAATGATGGTTTCCAGGTTCACCCATGTCCCTACAAAGGACACAAACTCATCGTTTTTGATGGCTGCATAATATTCCATGGTGTATATGTGCCACATTTTCCCTATTCAGTCTATCGTCGATGGGCATTTGGGTTGGTTCCAGGTTTTTGCTATTGTAAACACTGCTGCAATGAACATTCGTGTGCACGTGTCCTTATAGTAGAACGATTTGTAATCCTTTGGACATATACCCAGTAATGGGATTGCTGGGTCAAATGGAATTTCTATTTCTAGGTCCTTGAGGAATCGCCACACTGTCTTCCACAATGGTTGAACTAATTTACACTCCCACCAACAGTGCAAAAGTATTCCTATTTCTTCACATCCTCTCCAGCATCTGTTGTCTCCAGATTTTTTAATGATCGCCATTCTAACTGGCGTGAGATGGTATCTCAATGTTGTTTTGATTTGCATTTCTCTGATGACCAGTGATGATAAGCATTTTTTCATATGTTTGTTGGCCTCATGTATGTCATCTTTTGTAAAGTGTCTGTTCATATCCTTTGCCCACTTTTGAATGGGCTTTTTAGTTTTTTTCATGTAAATCTGTTTTAGTTCTTTGTAAATTCTGGATATCAGCCCTTTGTCAGATGGGTAAACTGCAAAAATTTTTTCCCATTCTGTTGGTTGCCGATTCACTCTAACAGCTGTTTATTTTGCTGTGCAGAAGCTGTGGAGTTTGATTAGGTCCCATTTGTCTATTTTGGCTTTTGTTGTCAATGCTTTTGGTGTTTTGGTCATGAAGTCCTTGCCTACACCTATGTCCTGAATGGTTTTGCCCAGATTTTCTTCTAGGGTTTTTATGGTGTTAGGTCTTATGTTTAAGTCTTTAATCCATCTGGAGTTAATTTTAGTGTAAGGTGTCAGGAAGGGGTCCAGTTTCTGCTTTCTGCACATGGCTAGCCAGCTTTCCCAACACCATTTATTGAACAGGGAATCCTTTCCCCATTGCTTGTTTTTGTCTGGTTTGTCAAAGATCAGATGGTTGTAGATATGTTGTGTTGCCTCTGAGACCTCTGTTCTGTTCCATTGGTCTATATCTCTGTTTTGGTACCAGTACCATGCTGTTTTGATTACGGTAGCCTTGTAGTATAGTTTGAAGTCAGGTAGTGTGATGCCTCCCGCTTTGTTCTTTTTGCCTAGAATTGACTTGGCTATGCGGGCTCTCTTTTGGTTCCATACGAAGTTTACGGTGATTTTTTCCAGTTCTGTGAAGAAGGTCATTGGTAGCTTGATGGGGATAGCATTGAATCTGTAAATTACTATGGGCAGTATGGCCATTTTCACTATATTGATTCTTCCTAACCATGAACATGGAACATTTCTCCATCTGTTTGTGTCCTCTCTTATTTCGTTGAGCAGTGGCTTGTAGTTCTCCTTGAAGAGGTCCTTTACGTTCCTTGTTAGTTGTATTCCTAGGTATTTTATTCTCTTTGTGGCAATTGTGAATGGAATTTTGTTCTTGATTTAGCTCTCTTTAAGTCTGTTATTGGTGCATAGGAATGCATGTGATTTTTGCACATTGATTTTGTATCCTGAGACTTTGCTGAACTTGCTTATCAGTTTCAGGAGATTTGGGGCTGAGACAATGGGGTCTTCTAGATATACAATCATGTCGTCTGCAAATAGAGACAGTTTGACTTCCTCCTTTCCTATTTGAATGCCCTTTATTTCTTTTTCTTGCCTGATTGCTCTGGCTAGAACTTCTAATACTATATTGAATGGGAGTGGTGAGAGAGGGCATCCTTGTCTGGTGCCACATTTCAAGGGGAATGCTTCCAGTTTTTGCCCATTCACTATGATATTGGCTGTTGGTTTGTCATAAATAGTTTTTATTATTTTGAGATACGTTCCAGCAATACCTAGCTTATTGAGGGTTTTTAGCATAAAGGGCTGTTGAATTTTGTCAAAGGCCTTCTCTGCATCAATTGAGATAATCATGTGGTTTTTGTCTTTGGTTCTGTTTATGTGGTGAATTATGTTTATAGACTTGCATATGTTGAACCAGCCTTGCATCCCCAGGATGAAGCCTGCTTGATCATGGTGGATAAACTTTTTGATGTGCTGTTGCAATCGGCTTGTCAGTATTTTATTGAAGATTTTTGCATCTATGTTCATCATGGATATTGGCCTGAAGTTTTCTTTTGTTGTTGAGTCTCTGCCGGGTTTTGGAATCAGGATGATGTTGGTGTCATAAAATGATTTGGGAAGAATTCCCTCTTTTTGTATTGTTTGGAATAGTTTCAGAAGGAATGGTACCAGCTCCTCTTTGTATGTCTGGTAGAATTCGGCTGTGAATCCTTCTGCACCTGGGCTTTTTTTGGGTGGTAAGCTCTTAATTGCTGCCTCAACTTCAGACCTTGTTATGGGTCAGTTCAGGGTTTGGGCTTCTTCCTGGTTTAGGCTTGGGAGGAGGCAAGTGTCCAGGAATTTATCCATTTCTTCCAGGTTTATTAGTTTATGTGCATAGAGTTCTTTGTAATAATCTCTGATGATGGTTTGAATTTCTGTGGAATCTGTGGTGATATCACCTTTATCGTTTTTTATTGCATCAATTTGGTTATTCTCTCTTTTCTTTTTTATTAATCTGGCTAGTGGTCTGTCTATTTTGTTGATGTTTTCAAAAAACCAGCTCCTAGATTTATTGATTTTTTGAAGGGTTTTTTTGTGTCTCTATCTCCTTCAATTCTGCTCTGATCTTAGCTATTTCTTTTCTTCTGCTAGACTTTGAGGTTTTTTGATCTTGCTCCTCTAGCTCTTTCAGTTTTTACGATAGGGTGTCAATTTTTGATCTCTCCTTGCTTCTCATGTGGACACTATTGCTATATATTTTCCTCTAAATACTGCTTTAAATGTGTCCCAGAGATTCTGGTATGTTGTGACTTCATTCTCGTTGGTTTCGAAGAACATCTTTATTTCTGCCTTCATTTCATTGTTTATCCAGTCAACATTGAAGAGCAAGTTGTTCAGTTTCCATGAAGCTGTGCAGTTCTGGGTTAGTTTTTGAATTCTGAGTTCTAACTTGATTGCACTGTGGTCTGAGAGACTGTTTGTTACGATTTCCGTTCTTTTGCATTTGCTGAGGAGTGATTTACTCCCAATTATGTGGTCAATTTTAGAGTAGGTGTGATGTGGTGCTGAGAAGAATGTATATTCTGTGGATTTGGGGTGGAGAGTTCTGTAAATGTCTATTAGGTTTGTACATTTTCTTTATTCAGTGTACCATTGATGGGCATTTAGGTTGATTTCATATCTTTGTTATTGTGAATAGTGCTGCAATAAACACACACATGCATGTGTCTTTATAATAGAACAATTTATATTTCTTTGGGTATATACCCAGTAATGGAATTGATGGGTCAAATGATATTTCTAGTTCTAGGTCTTTGAGGAATTGCCACACTGTCTTCCACAATGGTTGAACTAATTTACACTCCCACCAACAGTGTAAAAGTGTTTCTGTTTCTCCACAACCTCGCCAGCATGTGTCGTTTTTTGACTTTTTAATAATTGCCATTCTGACTGGTATGAGATGGTATCTCATTGTGGTTTTGATTTGCATTTCTCTAATGACCAGTGATGTTGAGCTTTTTTTCATGTGCTTGTTGGCAGAATGTATGTCTTCTTTTGAGAAATGTCTGTTCCTGTCCTTTGCCCACTTTTTAATGGGGTTGTTTTTTAAGTTACTTACAGATGCTGGATATTAGATTTTTGTCAGATGCATAGATTGCAAAAGTTTTCTTTCATTCTGTATGTTGCATGTTTACTCTGTTGATAGTTTCTTTTGCTGTGCAGAAGCTTTTAAATTTGATTAGATTGACAAATTTAAGATTGACAAATTAAATTAGAAAATTGACAAATTTCTTCAAACTAAAAAGCTTCTTTTTTTTTTTCTTTTGAGATGGAGTTTCGCTCTTGTTACCCAGGCTGGAGTGCAATGGCACGGTCTCGGCTCACTGCAACCTCCGCCTCCTGGGTTCAGGCAATTCTCCTGCCTCAGCCTCCTGAGTAGCTGGGATTACAGGCACGCGCCACCATGCCCAGCTAATTTTTTGTATTTTTAGTAGAGACAGGGTTTCACTGTGTTGACCAGGATGGTCTCGATCTCTTGCCCTCGTGATCCACCCGCCTCGGCCTCCCAAAGTACTGGGATTACAGGTGTGACCCACTGTGCCCGGCCTAAACTAAAAAGCTTCTGCACAGCAAAGGAAGCAATCATCAAAGTGAAGAGACAATACACAGAAAAGGAGAAAATATTTGCAAATCACCATCTGACAAGACATTAATAATCAAAATATATAAGGAGCTTAAACAACTTACTAGCAAAAATCTAAATAATCTGATTGAAAAATGAGCTAAAGATCTGAAAAGACATTTCTCAAAAGAAAGCATACAAATGGCCAACAGGCATATGAAAAAATACTCAACATCACTATTAATCAAGTAGGTGCAATTCAAAACCACAATGAGATAACATCTTACCCCACTTAAAAAGGCTTTTATACAAAAGACAGGGAATAACGGATGTTGGTGATGATGTGGAGAAAGGGGAACCTACATACACTGTTGGTCGGAATGTAAATTGGTATAGCCACTATGGAATACAGTATAGAGGTTCTCCCCAAAACTAAAAATAGAACTACCATATTATCCAGCAATTCCACTACTGGGTATATATCCAAAAGAAAGGAGGTCAATATAATAAACAGACATCTGCACTCCCATGTTTATGGCAGCAGTATTTAAAATCAACCTAAGCGCCCATCAATGGATAAATGGATAAAGAAATTGTGCTATACTGTTTACAATAGCAAAGACCTGGAACCAACCCAAATGCCCATCGATGATAGACTGGACAGGGAAAATGTGGCACATATACACCATGGAATATTATGCAGCCATCAAAAATGATGAGTTTGTGTCCTTTGTAAGGACATAGATGAACCTGGAAACCATCATTCTCAGCAAACTGACAGAAGAGCAGAAGATCAAACACCGCATGTTCTCACTCATAGGCGGGTGTTGAACAATGAGAACACATGGACACAGAGAGCGGAGCACTACACACTGGGGTCAGTTTGAGGGAAATAGGGGAGGGACGGTGGGGGGTGGGGAGCTGGGGAGAGATAGCAAGGGGAGAGATGCCAGAGGTAGGTGATGGGGAGGAAGGCAGCAAATCACACTGCCACATGTGTACCTATGCAACAATTTTGCATGTTCTTCACATGTACCCCAAAACCCAGAATGCAATAAAATAAATAAATGGGAAAAAAAATAATTTGGAATCAACATTTCAGATACCCTGTTCTAATTGTTTTAGATGTTTTTTCTTTACATAAAAGAGAGTACATTTGTAGTCATTGCAAAAAGAATACAAATGAAATTATACTATTGCAAAACAAAACAAAATAAAAAAAGAAAATGTGCTATATATACACAAGGGAATATTATTCAGTCATAAAAAAGTGAAATCCTTTTATCTGCAGCAACATGGATGGAACTGTAGGTCATTATGTTAAGTGAAATAAGCCAAGAACAGAAAGACAAATATTGCATGTGGTCACTCATATGTTAGAGCTAAAAAAGTGGGATCTCATGAAGATAGAGAGTAGACTGATGGTTACTAGAAACTGAGAAGGGTAATGGGAGGATGAAGAGAAGTTGATCAATGGTAAAACTGTACTAAGATGTGGTTTGATAGAAGAAATAAGACCTATTATTAGATACATCAGTAGGTGACTATAGTTTATAATAATCTACTGTATATTTCAAAATAGCTAGAAAAGAATAATTTGAATGTTTCTAGAATAAAGACAAATATTTAAAATGATCAATATCCCAAGTACACTGATATGATCTTTACAAATGAATGTGTTAAATTACCACATGGACACTCGATAACTATGTACATCTGTTATGCATCAATAAAATAAAATAAAAATACACATTGTGCCTATAGTAAACAATACTATATCATACACTTAAATGTTGCTATTCTTAATAAAAACAAACAAAAATAAAAAACATATAAATAAACAAAAAACACCCACACACCCGCATAGCCCCAATCTCTAGCCTCAATCTAACAGTATGGAACAAAAAAATAATCCCCCAAATAATGTGAAATGTGTTGATAGGGCAAATTAAAGCTGTATGGCTAACACCTGAATAGGCTCCTTGAGGCACTGAGGAGGCAGATGGTTAAGGTCAGTTTACCTGAGAGCTTCTACAGCTTCCAGGTGAATTAGTAGATAAGAATTAGATAAATATTTTATTTATTAATCAAGCCTTCAGAAAGTGCTCACTTAATGTTAACAATGTTTTAAGCACCTTAAATGAAAATTCATTATCTTATTATTTGATGTCCATTTTACAAATGAGGAAATAGAGGCCCAGAGAGGTAGAACAATTTTTCCAAGGTCACATAGTTAGTGGATGGAAGAGCTGGGCAACTGGGGGAATCTTCAGGGAAGGCCTATAGGATCCTGATTGACTTAATCTCATGAACTTTGGAAACTGGCCCACTGGTCTCACTTCCAGGATACGGCCTCATAGTGAGAATGGCTGAGACTGCAGTCAAAATGTAGCAAGATAGGAACAATGGAGAAGGAAAAAGAAGAGCTTGACTAAAGTGAGAGAGGAGAATAGAGTCAGGGAATCTCTGACAGTGAGCTGCCACACTTTTAACAATCAAGGTTATAAAAGCTATTTGAATCAACCTTCTTCTTAAAGTTCTGGAAAACTAAATTCACATGAAAATGCGCAACAGAAAAATATTGAGGTCGGATGCCATACAAAGTTCTTAACGTTGAGTATGTCTTATCAAAAATGCTTGGAATTAGAAGTGTTTCAGATTTGGGATTTTGTTGGATTTTGAAATATCTGCATACACATAATGAGATGTCTTGGGAATGGGACCCAAGTTTCAACACAAAATTAATTTATGTTTTATATATACCTTAGGCACATCACCAAAAAGTGATTTTAAACAATTTTTTTTTTCTTTTTTTTGAGACAGAGTTTCACTCTTGTTACCCAGGCTGGAGTGCAATGGTGTGATCTTGGCTCACCGCAACCTCCGCCTCCTAGGTTCAGGCAATTCTCCTGCCTCAGCCTCCTGAGTAGCTGGGATTACAGGCACACGTCACCATGACCAGCTAATTTTTTGTATTTTTAGTAGAGACGGGGTTTCACCATGTTGACCAGGATGGTCTCGATCTCTTGACCTCGTGATCCACCCGCCTCGGCCTCCCAAAGTGCTGGGATTACAGGTGCGAGCCACCGCGCCCGGCTAAACAATATTTTAAATAATTTTGCTGGGCACGGTGGCTTACGCCTGTAATCCTAGCACTTTGGGAGGCCGAGGTGGGTGGATTACTTGAGGTCAGGAGTTCAAGACCAGCCTGGCCATCATGGTGAAACCGCATCTTTAGGTTTTTTTAATAAATTAAAAAAATTTTTGTGCATGAAACAGTTTGTGTTAAGTACTTATGTGTGGAATTTTCTACCGTGGCATTAGGTTGGCACACAAAAACTTTTGGATATTGGAGAATTTTGGATTTCAGATTTTTGGATTAGGGATGTAAAAGAAAAAAGAGAATAAAGAGTAAAATAACATCTATACAGACAATAAAAGTATGCCAAAAAGACATACTCAAAAAGCAGGTCCAATGCACTATATGATTTCAAATGAAGTAAAAGACATTAAGAAAATTATATAAGGAATGAAAGAACAAAATTAATTGAAATTCAAAAATGAAGTGACGGAAATCAAGAACAAATTAAAAATTGTAGTAGCAGAGTTTGGGTTCCCACTCTAGGGGCTGGCTCTACTGAGAACCACACCTCAGGCTCTTCTGGAGCTGCCTCCTGTGTTATTAATGAAGAAGCTGAGTTTCTTTACGTTTAAAAGTGGCTTTAAAATATTTTAAAATAATAAATATTGTTGAGTGATTATGGTAAAGATGACTAACTAAAATATGAAAAAATTATTTTAGAAAGTTGTGGCTGCTTCAGTAGAAAATTAAAATTTAAATCTCAAGTACTGTACTTTTAATCCAAAGACTGTGGCACCTTACTACATTAAATGTGATTTGGCGAAAAGTGAATAAAATTTTTTGGAAGGCAAAACCAAAAAAGTGAATTTAATATGTGGCAGCAAATGTCACAATACATTATGGAGACATACTTATGTAGAAACTTACCCCAAATTTATTAGACAGGGCAATCTTTTGTAATGTCACATGTACATTATTATAAATTGGAATTTTGCCATCATAAAGATGTGGGGAATACGTTTAAGAAAAGGATGCTATTAGCAGGCCGGGCATGGTGACTCATGTCTGTAATCCCAGCACTTTGGGAGGCCAAGGCAGGAGGATCGCTTGAGCTCAGGAGTTTGAGACCAGCCTGGGCAACATGGTGAAACACGGTCTCTACAAAAAATACAAAAATTAGCTGGGTGTGGTGTAGTCCCAGTTATTTGGGAGGCTGAGGTGGGAGAATAGCTTAAGCTTGGAAAGCAGAGGTTGCAATGAGTGGAGATCATGCCATGGCACTCCAGCTTGGGTGACAGATTGAGACCATCTCAAAAAAAAAAAAAAAGGTAAAGGATGCTGTTAGCAGGATAACTGAATGACAAATTTATAACAAATAATTCTCAAGGTGAGAAAACGTGTAATTTTACAAAAGCCTATTCAATATGACTTGTTTTACAAACTAAGAAAAATTGAGCTTGGCTAGGCATGGTACTCATGCCTGTATGTAATTCAAGCACTTTTGGGAAGCAGAGATGGGAGGATTGCTTGAGGCCAGAGTTTGAGAACAGCTAGGGCAGCATAGTGAGACCCATTTCTACAAAATATTTAAGAAATTAGCTGGGCTTGGTTGGCACACACCTGTAGTCCCAGCTACTCTTGAGGCTGAGGTTGGGAGGATTCTTGAGCCCAGGAGTTTGAGGCTGCAGTGAGCCAGGATGGCACCACTACACTCCAGCCTAGGCAATAGAAAGAAGGATCCTATCTTGACCTTTTTCAAGGAATAAATTCAAGCTTGATAAAGTCTGTTCAGTGGTGGATATGTTATTCTATCGTGAGAAGGCACTACAATGGAATAGGATAAAACCTGAGACATAGTAACATAAATCCTGAGTGTGTGTACTTCCGTTGAATATGCACACTGGAGGTAAATAGGTGCAGACTCCATGTATTCAAATCACTGTGGCAGATTTTCCAAACTATAGTACTCAGGACAAACCTATCCAATCCTGGTTGAAAGCCACAAATACATAACATTAAGGCCATTTGGAGAGAGATTTGAGTTATGTGCAGAGCCTGTGCATTCTGCTATGGATAGTCTTGAAAACTCTCCTATCCCTAAAATTTTTTGCAGAAAATATCAAGTTAAATGAATGCTGAAAAGTCTTAAAGGGAAAAGGGTGGCTTTGTCAGCAAGTTATTAGTAAGTTGTTTTAAAATTCTCCGTAACTTCTGCCATTTCTTTGAACCAAAATCAAGATGATGGAGAGAACATTTTTAAACCAGATTTTGATGGCTGCATTAAGTCCTAAGTCCTGATTCAGACTTCTTCAAAACAATTTCTGATCTGGACTTTAGAACACTAAGGTGGACCTACCTCACCAAGAAAGGAAATGTAGGTGACCTAGATCTATTTGCTTATTATTCATTAATAAGGTAATTTGCTAGTATAACGGACGGAGCCACAGATGAGTACAGACAGCATTAACCAATTTGTCTGAGGCTTGTTTCTGGGTGAATTTGGACTCTAGACCCAGGGTGAATTTTGCCTGCTTTGTTTCCTAACACCTTCAGCACTGCATGTAGACAGTCCTTTCTTACCTGGTGACTTAATCCTTTCATGACTTGTTAGATTCTTTGCTTTTTAAAAAAAGATGCATTTTCCCAACTCATGGCACATCCTTTGGAGTTTTGAGATGAGAAAATAAGAGACAATTTAACTCAGCCCATTTTATCTTTTGTTAGCAGTTTGAACAAAGAGTCGTTAGGGTGGAATCAAAACTTATCATTAAAAAGAGATCTGGATTTTGGAGAGTTTAGTTTATTTTTAGCATCACAGTCCTGAGAATGCAAATAATTAACTTGTTTCTATTGACTATATGGACATAAAACTTTGTTTTTAGATGATATAACAGAGAATTTTATAGTTAGAATATCAGTACATTCTATAGAACTTTGGAAAAAACACGGAATATGTCCAAGTGAGATACAAAAAACTACTTATGTAATTTTGGGTGTTTTCCATGTAACTAACTCTATTGTTATTGTTTTTTAATTGTGATTTATGGTGATTATAAGGTAATACTTGCATGTGGTAAAAATAAATACATAAAGAAAATTAAACAGGCCAGGCCTGGTGGCTCATGTCTGTAATCTCAGCACTTCGGGAGGTGGAGGAGGGTGGATCACTTGAGGTCAGGAGTTTGAGACCAGCTTGGCCAACATGGTGAAACCCCATCTCTACTGAGAATACAAAAATTAGCCTGGCATGATGGCATGCAATAATCCTAGCTATTCGGGAGGCTGAGGCAGAACTGCTTGAACCTGGGAGGTGGAAGTTGCAGTGAGCCAAGATTGCATCGCTGCACTCCAGCCTGGGGGACAGAATAAGAATTCATCTCAAAAAGTAAAAAAGAGGCCAGGCCCAGTGGCTCACGCCTGTAATCCCAGCATTTTGGGAGGCCGAGGCGGGCGGATCATGAGGTCAAGAGATTGAGACCATCCTAGCCAACATGGTGAAACCCCGTCTCTACTAAAAACACACAAAAATTAGCTGGGCGTGGTGGCATGCGCCTGTATTTCCACCTACTAGGAGGCTAAGGCAGGAGAATTGCTTGAACCCACGAGGCGGAGGTTGCAGTGAGCGGAGATCGCGCCACTGCACTCCAGCCTGGCGCCCAGCAACAAAGCAAGACTCTGTCTCAAAAAAAAAAAAAAAAAGAAAAAATTAAACAGTACGAGATTATCCATTGAAAAATAAATCTTCCTTTCAGACCTATTTCTAAATCTGCAAGTTTCCTTCTGAAGAGATTATCACAGTTTCTATGGCTAAGGTTGATAAGCAGGTGATGAATTAATCCTTTTTGCAACTCAATGTTTGTCTTTAAAGATTAAAAAACAAAGCAACAACAACAAACAAATTGGGCTATAAACCTCTGCCTGTTGGAAAGGGCCACACAGCATTGGTTTGCTAAGAGTCATCATTGGTGTTGCATGTAAAATGGATAGGATCCAAGGTTTAGAAATGATTGCACAATAAAAATTAGAATTCTCTGTTGTGGATCATTGAATAGGCACCACTCAGGTTACAATTTAACCAAGCTAAAGAAACCAAACTATGGAAACAAATGGTAATAAGTATAATAATCATCAGAGATTTGAAATAATTTGAATTTAATTCATGGTTTATAGAATATTCCTTTTCCCTCAATGTCATGTAATTTGAATGACTGTTTAAAGTAATTATCTTTGGTTAAATAGGATTTTTCAGATACATGTATTACCAGAGAAATTAATTTTCTAGTTTTATAAACCTAATTGTAAATGTTTATCTTTGTATTCATTGTTATCTGATTTTTTTCATATAAGAAATTCCTTGTTTTCTCATGGTCAATAGCCATTTGTCTTTGATATTTGAATACTAAATTCTAAAATCAGTCTTCCTTTATAGTTCATTGCATTAAGCTACTATCTTAGAATATAGAATAGATGTTTTCTGTGAAAAAGTTATTTATATTGTAGATTATTTTTGTTTGTATTTGAATAGTTCAGAACCCAATATTTTATTAGTGTGATCTGAATTATTTTCTTCCAATTCATTTATCTTGACATATTTATATTGAGGTAATCTGTCTAATTTTTGGATTTTTAGAGTCATTGTTGATCTCAATGGTAGTTTACAGTTCATAAAATAAACGTTCATTTCTCTAACCAACAAATATTCAGTGACTATCCACTACAGGTCAAAGATGGATAGGACACAACACTGTTTCTTACAGCCTCATAGTGTTAGATCTGAGAGGCCAACCAACATGGAAAAGCAAAAAAACAAAAAAACAAACAAAAAGAAACTGGACAAATCACTTTTATGAAATGTTAATACACAAAATACATTTATAATCTGAACACCCCCTTAATGGTAAAATATTGCAATAATAACATTGATAGAATAAGTTTTATTCTTGCATAGAAAAAGAGTTGCCTGTTATCCACAGGTATTAATAATTGGACAGGAGTTCAGAATGTTTGGTCGTTTATGACTTTAATTTGTGTTCTACAGACTCTAAGAGTTGTTTGGTCCTGGTACCAAAGGTTTTACTTTTTGGTAGTTACTAAATCAGTAGGGGTAGGATTGGTCAACTGAGAATGCTTGGTTTGCTTAGCAGTAACGTGCTGGAATTGATTATGAGGGAAAACTGCTAAACTAAATTGGTGTCATTAGCATTTTCATTCATAAGTAGTAGGAAAAGTCCAAAGCCTGCCCTGTAACATCTTGATCTGTTTTTGTAGCAAATATATTTTACCTCCTAATGTTTGATATGTATTTTTATGGAAAAACAAAGGTCATATAGTTCAATTATTATCTAATTATAACATTCTTTTATTACTATAAGCAAGAGAAAGAAGCACCTTTCGTCTTTTAACTGAAGTCTCTTGAACTTCTGCCCAAATCTATTCCCATCTACTTTTTCCTTTTTTCAATAAATGGTAACTGTCCCCCAGTTGTTCATGCCAGAAACCTGGCTGTCATCCTTGAAAATTCCATCTCCCTGTGAAAGGTACTTCACATCCAATCAATGACCTTTCTACAAAAATACTTATTAATAATATCCACTTCTCTTCATCTTCATTGTCATTTGCCTAATCCAAACTACCATCGTATCTCTCTGGATGACTGAAAACTTTACTGGCTGTTCTGTGTCCACAGTTGCCTTTTCTTCAGTCCCGTCCCCAATAACTATGAGAATGACAGTTTAAAGGAAACATCATATTATGTCATTTCTCTGCTTAAAACTTTCAATGGCTTCTCAGTGCTCTTAAGAGAAATTCAAACTTGTTGACATGGCTCTATGTGATTGCTACTGTCATTTTGAGCCCTTGCTCTCCATGCCCTAGCCATGTCACCCTCCCTCCTCCTTCAGTGCACCTCAAACTCTTTCCTCTTGGAGTCTTCCAAAACATGTTGTTTCCTCTGCTGGCATCTGCTTTCCCCTCTGGGCAGAAAACTCATCCTTCAAGTTTTAGCTGGAATGTCACTGTGACATTCTGTACTGATCCTGCCTGCTAGATTGGATCCTCCTATTATGTTTTCCTCAAAGCAGTGTATTCTCATCTTTTTATAATACTTACCAATAATAATTATGTGGTTATTTGTATAATTATGCATCCAATGTCCATCTTTCCCATTACTATAAGCTCTGTGAGAGCAGAGACCTCACCCATTTTTGCTCATGCTGTATTCCAAGCATCTTGTGGGTTTCCTAGCATAATAACAGCTCAATAAATAATTGTTGAAAGCAAATGAGGTCAGCTACTCACTAAAACACAGAATGGTTTTGCTTTAATGTATGAGATCTTGGGTGTTAAAAATATATTTAATTAATTTAGAACCTGTAAAAAATTAATTATCTTTTCTGAGTATTGACACCATATACGATGGTTTAGCAAGATTTTCCCTTTCTCTTTCTTTTAAGAGAGTCACAGAGTCTATATATATTCTCTAGCCTTTCACTGGAAGTCTTTTTAAATCTCTGTAAGAAGAGAACCTTTACCATGCACCCACTTTCCTTTTGTTGCAGGGCTGGGGAGCATGTTTTTCTCTGCTATTGTTAAACTCTATTGGGTAGCATTTCCTGAATGCCCCCAGCCCCTGATGCTGCTGAAGGGAGGTACCTTGTCTTGCCCTTTGACTCCACCAAGATGGTAGTGTAGCTCTAGTTATTGCTTCTGTGTCTTAGTTCACAGACATAAGTCCACTTGCCGCTTGTCAATGATGTTGCTACTGCCACTGCTCATGATTTCCGTTGACCAGTCTTTGCTTCTTCCCATTGTCACATTTCACTCTTTAGAAAATTATTTCTGTTGGAAAACTGGGAAATCTTATTTTTCTTTTCCTCCAATCATTTGAAAAATATTAGTTAAAATGGTCCTAACACAGATACTTTGGGCACCACTGTGATATCTCTTCTTAATTTGTATCCCTAAGCCAGTTCTCTATTGTGTAGGACAGACTCTGGGGGGCCTCAGTTTCCATACCCCCTGGCCTTCACATTCTTGTGTAATCCCCTTCCCTTGAGTATGTGTGTGTGACCTGTGACTTGCTTTTAACCAATAAAATACAGAAAGGTGATAGGATATACTTGGTTACGTGCAAGTGATTGTGTTAATTAGGACTAACATCCTCCTTGCTGAGAGGCTTTCTCTCTTGCTGTCTTTAAATAGGCAAGCTGCTGTGTTGTGAGCTTCCCTATGGAGAGGACATGTAGCAAGGAAACTGAGGGCAGCCTCCAGCTAACATCTAGTAAAAAACTGAGAATCTTAGTCTGTCATCCTAAAAAGAACTAAATACTGCCAATAGCCATGTGCGCATGGAAGTGGATCTTTCCCCAGTCAAACTCAGATGAGAATCCAGCCCTAGCCAATATCTTGATTTTAGTCTTACAGAGAACCCAGCTAAGCTGTATTTGAATGCTTGAGTCACAGAAACTGAAATAATAAATGTGTGCTATTATAAGTCAGTAAGTTTATAGTAATATTGTTATGCAGCAATAGATAACTAATGCATCTATTCGTAACTGAAGTACTTTTCTCTCACACTCTTTTCCCACCCATTTATGGACGAGAAAACTCTCAGCACAAAACTTGATCAAAGCTTTGTGAAAAAGTAGATATTATGGCATCCTCTTCTTACAGTTAATTATTTACCCACATAAAAAATCTAATCAAGTATGACTTTTGTCTTAAGAATCCTTATGATTATCTCTTCTACCTCCAGGGATCATATGTATGTACACATTCAGAAGTAAGACCTTTTATAATTAATTCCCTCAGTTCCTGGCTAGGGAAATACAGCTACAACTACTTCTTCCTTGACAAAACCTCTCTCATGAATAGGATGTCTCCCATTCTAGCACAGGGTAATCTAACACAATGTCATCTGTTAATACTGTAATATCTAAGTA
Organism: Sapajus apella; assembly: GCF_009761245.1. Lineage (NCBI taxonomy): Eukaryota > Metazoa > Chordata > Mammalia > Primates > Cebidae > Sapajus > Sapajus apella. The sequence continues at coordinate 8,091,940 of NW_022436944.1, read as the reverse complement.
TATTTCTCTAAAAAATGTTGTCTGAATGTTCAGTTCCACACCATGTATTTCATATCAGAAATATGTCTGAAATGGAATGTATCTGATCCTAAAATGTCTAAGTGTGGAGGGAAAGCTCTACAGATAGAAATATAATGCAAGTTACATTTTTACAAATTTTCTAGAAGCTACATTAAAAAATTAAAAAACCCAGATGAGATGGATTTTAGTAGTATATTTTATTTAATTGAAGATACTTAAAATAATTTCAACATGTAATCAATGTAATAAAATTAATGAGATATTTTCCCTTTCCTCCCTGAGTCTTCAAAATCCTATTTTTTTAATACTTACAGCATATCTTAATTTAGATTAGCCATGTCTCATGTGCTCAGCAACCATATGTGGCTTATTGACTAGTGTAGTGAACAGTAGGTCTTTAGATAGTTACATGAGCATGTTAAACCACAGACATAAAATAATCCACAAAAAACTCTGCCTGAGGCAGCTGATTGAAAATGCATATCACAAATACACATGTAAATAGAAGATCTGAGTACGTAGGCAGGTGTGGATCAAAGAAGGAAGCTCTATTAGGATTCTCCAGAGAAACAGAACAAATAGTATACACATAGATATACAGAAGGAAATTTATTATGAGGGATTGACTTATAATTATGAAGGCTGAGAAGTCCCATAATCTGCTATCTGCAAATTGGAGGTCCAGGAAAGCTGGTGGTGCTCCATCTAAGAAACCTGAAAGCCAGGGAAGTCAATGGCACAAGTCTCAGTTGGAGTCCAAAGGCCCAGTGTCCAAGGCCAGGAGAAGATGGATGCTCCAGCTAAAGAAGAAAGTGAGTTTGTTCTACCTCTGCTTTTCTTTAAAAAATTTTTTTTTAGAGACAGGTTCTCACTCTGTCACTGAGATTAAAGTGCAGTGGCATGATCATAGCTCACTGCACTCCTGGACTCTAGCAACCCCAAGTAGCTATTTTTATTTTTTTGTAGAGGCAGGGGTCTCTTTATGTTGCTCATATTAGTCTTGAACTCTGGCCTCAAGCAATAGTCCTGCCTTGGCCTCCTAAAGCATTGGGATTATAAGTGAGCATGAGCCACTGGGCCCAGCCTAATATCTCTGCCTTTTTGTTCTATTTGAGTCCTCAACAGATTGGGTGATAGCTGTTCACACTGGTGAGTGTGGATCTTTCTTACTCAATCCACCAATTCTAATGCCCTTCTTCTAGAAATCCTCATAGATACATCTAGAAATGTTTTACCAGCTATCTGGGTATCCCTTAGCCCAGTCAAATTGACTTAACCATGACATTAAATTAACCATCACAGAAGCCATGATAGGTGCTATGATTTAATAAAGGCACAATGAATCCTTGACATATGCAGATTTTACATCTGTAGTAAGGATCTGCCCAAAGGATCTTGACATGTAGGTGTTGTAACCATGCTGTGGTGTGAATTTGAAGCAGCCTTCTACAGGAACAGTGCCTTGGCTGGTTTGTAAGCCTGTCTGACCTCCCTGTGTCTGTACATCTCCACTTATCTCATAGTGGTAATGTTCACTAAACGCCCGGAGGAGCCACTTGATTTTTAAATTTGTATTTGTGGCATCTTATGGGGGAAATCACATGCATGGCAAAATATACAGGCTGCAGGCACTCAGACTGAATCATTTGCCAATGTCAGATTTTTTTTTCTTTTTTGAGACAGAGTTTCGTTCTGAAGCCCAGGCTGCAGTGCAGAGGCACAATCTCAGCTCACTGCAACCTCTGCCTCCTGCTTCAAGTGGTTCTCCTGCCTTAGCCTTCCGAGTAGCTGGGATTACAGGCGCAAACCACCGTGCCTGGATAATTTTTATATTTTTAGTAGAGATGGAGTTTCATCATGTTGGCTGTGCTGGTCTTGAACTCCTGACCTCAAGTGACTGACCTGCCTCGGCCTCCCAAAGTCTGGGATTTCAGGCGTGAGCCACCACACCCGGCCCAATGTCAGATTTTGATGAAGCTATGAGAGGCTTGTAAGAGTAGACAGTTCTCCTATCTGCTTCCATTTAATTAAAGACTATGGAGTCCCTATGAAGTGTTAAGCCCCACTTACTGAAAGCCTTTATCATATAATACTTCAATTTTTCTTCCTTTCCCAGATTTAATGCTGTCTTAATGATATTTGTTAATATCGTTGTTTAATGAGCCTAATAGAAAATTCTTACTCTTAATTTAACAAATTATTCCTTCCAGAAAATTTACATTTTAAGTTTCTGTGAAGGAGAAATGAAAGATCTTTACCTGAGGATATGTAAGTACTCTTCCATCAGATACAATTGATTCTCAGTCACAGAGGGCTGGAGTGCTTCTCAAGGATTATCTGGACTCACAGCTCCATCTCTTTCTCCTTGATGTAAAAGAACTATGTTATAAACATGCATTAAATTTTGGTGGTAAGTATGTAGGTGTCTGTTTATTATATTGCAAATATATTTTAAATAATTTAAAAAATTATTGTTCTGGATGCAGTGGCTCATGCCTGTAATCCCAGCACTTTGGGAGGCTAAGGCAGGTGGATTATTTGAGCTTGGGAGTTTCACACCTGTCTACGAAAAATACAAAAACTTAGTTGGACGGGGTGGTGTGTGCCTGCAGTCCCAGCTACTCTGGAGACTGAGGTGAGAGGGTCACTTGGGCGCAGGAGGAGGAGGTTACAGTGAGCCAAGATTGAGCCACTGCACTGCAGCCTGGCCAACAGAGTGAGACCTTGTCTCAAAAAAAAAAAATTTCCTAAGGAAAGAAAGGTCATATAACTTGTTCTCTGATCTCTTTCCACTAATATTCTCAATCTTGGTACTACTGCCATTTTTGGTTGGGTAATTCCTTGTTGTTGAGGGCTGTCCTATATACTATGGGATCCCTAGTTCTGTCCACTAGATGCCAATATCTTATGGTTGTTCTCTCATTTCTATTCCCACAGTCATTATTTATTTTGAGCCCTCAACACTTCTCACCAAGACTCCACACCAGTCCATGGAATAGCCTGTGCACTCAATCTCTTACCTTGGTAATACACCCTCCACATTGCCATAAAAAGAGTGATGCCTATAATTTATTTAGCATCTACTATGTGTCGTTTGAGTATTGATTGCTTTGATTTGTATTTGTATTGATTTGATTTGATTTGTCAACTCAAGTCTGACCTGATGAAATTAAGAAACAAACAAGTTAAGTGACTTGCCCCAAATGACACTGCTACTGGGTACAAGAAAAGGTTAAAATTTAGGTATGCTTAATTTCAAAGCCTGTGATCTTAATGTCATTATACTACCTAAAACATGACATTGTCCTGAAACAGAAGTGGAAGTTGTTCCTTTCTTTTCACAAGCTTTCAGTGTCTTCCCAGTACATGCTTCACTCTCCAAGGCAGTATGATTCATCCATTCCTTTCTGGCATCCTTTCCCACAACGATTTCCATGCACACTGCATTTTTATCTCACTGGACAGTGACCATCTCCCCAAACTTGCTGCAATGCTTATATCTCCCCAAAATTCATATATAAAAATCCTGACCCTCTAGATGATGGTATTAAGAGGTGGGAACTTTGGGGGCATGATTAGGTTATGAAGATAGAGCCCTCATGATTGGGATATGTGCCCTTAAAGAAAAGACCCCACAGAGCTAGACACCCTTTTCGCCATGTGAGGATACAGTGAAAGATATCTTCTATGAATAAGAAAGTGAGCCCTCATCAGACTCTGAATCTGCCAGTGTTTTGATCTTGGACTTCCCAGTCTCTAGAACTATGAGAAATATATTTCTGTTGATTATGAGCCACTCAGTCTGTGGTGTTTTCTTATAGCACCCTGAACAGACTCAGGCAATTGTCATGTGTTTTCATGCCTTTGCCCATGCTGTTTCTTCAATGCAACATGCACTTTCCATCTTGTTCTCTTCTCTAAAATTCTAATCATCCTTCAAAGCTTAATTCAGATGCCTTTTTCCCAGTGAAACTTTTCCTGATATGCACAGGATTGTTTCTTCCTCTGACTCCCACAGCACATTGCTAGTTGCATATAGCTTTTAAATCATTCTGTTTTATTAGGTGCTTTTCTATATATCTGTCTGTAAATACCTGGAAGGCAGGAATCATTCCTTATTTATACTCTGCTTCCTTCGAAAGAAACCAAGGCAACTAGAGGCTTTCTCTTTTTAGCTCTGTATTTTCTATAACACAGCACATATGAATTTCTATAACATATCCACACACAACACTCAATAAAATTTGGTCAAATACATGAGAAGATGAATGAACAAACACAAGACAAAAGATTTATGATGAATTTTCCCTGACTATGTGCAACATAGAAAGTTTGGAAAATACAGGAAAAAAATAAGTAATCTGTATTATAGGTATTTTGGAAAATATCTTTCTGGTTAGCTGATGTTGAGCAAACGGCTTAGAAAATCACCAGTTAGGTGTCATTTGGTGTAGGTGTAGGGCAGATCACAGTTGCATAGAGCCTTGCCCTGTCAGCACCTGGCAGAGGGGTGTACTTGTGGGTAAAGCAGGACACATCAAGGGGCTTGTTATAGGTATTATTTTATTATTTATAGGTATTTTTATGTATAGGCATAAAATTCAAGTTACAAAGGGTATTTAGTGAAAGCAATCTCCTTCCACTCTTGTCCTTCAGTCACTTAGTTTCCCTCCCTACAGGCAACTATTATTATCAACTGATTTTATTGATTTTGTAAGTTAATTGGTATGGTCTGAATAAATAATATGTTGAAACTTAATCATCAATATGATAGTATTAAAATGTGGAGCCTTTAGGGGCTGATTAAGTCATAAAGGCAGAGCCCTCATGGATGTGATTTGGGGCCCTGTGAAAGGGCTTGAGGGAGTGGGTTTGTTCTCATCCACTCTTTGGCGATATGACAACACCTAGGCAGCGCCATCTATAAGGAACCGTCTTTTACCAGATAGCGATCCTGCCAGCTTCTTGATCTTGTGCCTCTCAGCCTCCAGAATTGTGAGGAAATAAATTTTCTAAAAATAAATGACTCAGTCTTAGGCAATTTGTTATAGCAGCACAAACAGGCTAAGATAGTGATTATTCCAAATAGTACTTACTTGGAAAAATAATTTTTATACATTACTATTATGCCTTAGATAAAAACTGCTATTGAAAATCTAATATCTAAATGATAACTTTGATTTAGCTGGAATTACCAGTAAATTGATTTGTAAATGAGTGATTATTTTTAAACACAGGTGAATGGCTAGTCTTGAGGTTGCAATAAACGTTGCATTTGTTCATTGTGGTGGTTTTTGTGTCTTCAGTGACTTACAGTAGGCTTCTGGAGAAAAATCAGATAATCACAATTTGGCATCTTCAAAACTGCACCCCAATCCTTTCTTTATTTTCCAAATCAACCACTCTCATGAGAGGTGAATTTAAACCTGAATTCTCAAATCTCTGATCCTGTCACCTTCCTGTTCACTTCCAGCAGATGACCACGCTTCCTCTTTGCAGGGCAAAAGAAATCGTTGTAAGGGTTTTCTCAAAGAACAAGCTTCTGGTAAGCAGATGCACATGTGCGCTTTGGAAGGAACATCTTGTGGTTGATTTTGTATGGAAGGAGATGGTCTGAGGTATGGATTTATATTGATTCATGGGCTAAGTCAGGTCATGGAAAGAACAAGATTGAAAGATTGTGACAAGAAGATATGGGTGATGAGCCTAGATAGACACTTTTAAATTGTGCCCAGAGTATGAAAATAACAGGGTACCATGGGGATACTTGTCAAATGACACCTTCAGCAGAGGAGATTCTCAATGACCAAGTGGACAAAAGGGCTCATTTAAAAAGTTCATACAGTAGCAGGCAAGGAGTTTATGCATAGACTCAACATTGACTTCCTCCCACTGGGGCTGTTTTGGCTAATTCAACTCCTGAGTACCTATTACAATTGCTACAGTGACCAATATCTGAGGCCCTGGTCTGATCCCAAGCCCTGGAATGTCAACCGGCCATCTAGTGGCAGGTTGATTACACAGGTCTGCTTCCGTCATGGAGAGGGCAGCAGTTTTCTCTCACTGCAACATGTGTGTACTATAGGTATAGGTTTATTTTCCCTGCATGCAAAATTCTTATCTGCATCATTATCCATAGATCTGCTAACTAATTCACTGATATCCCATTAACAGTTGCTTCTGACCTGGGAATCTGTTTATTGGCAAATGAAGTAAAGCATTGAGATAATTAATTATGTTGAAATTTACCAGTCTCACCATGTATCCTGTCACCCAGAAGTGGAAAGGCATTTAGAAAGATAGAAGGTAAATTGGGAGACTTAGTTTCGGTACCAGCTGGGCAATATGACCTTGCAGGGTTGTAGTGCTAACTTTCAGGATTCAATAAATGCATATCATCTTCCATGACCACAATACATTGGTTCAGGAACAAATGGATATGAAGTAGGAGTGACATCTCCCACTAAATCTAATGACCGACACCCCAAATTCTTGTTTCCTGTCCCTGTAATTTTTAATTCTGCTTGTAATTCTGCTTGTCTAACATTTTTATTTTTCAAGGGAAGAATGGGTCCATCAGGAGACACTAAAGTGGTTACATTGAACTGGGGGTGGAGACTCACACTTGATCCTTTTGGACTCCTCATGTTTCCTGAACAAGAGAAGGAAAAATTGCACATATTGGCTGGGGTGCTTGATTCTTGTTTAAAAGGGGAAGAGTTTCTACCAGACAATGAATGCCAGGAGGAGTATATTTGGAATCTAGGGCATCATTTGCCTTCTGCTACTACCATGTCTAGTGTCAAAACCTAATGCAAAATCTTAGGAATCTATATGTCAGAATCATAAAAGGCCTTTTAGGTAGGAAATTTAGATAACCTCATCAGGTAAAGGATTCATTTAAGCTTCTGGCTGAAGGCAAGGGGAGCATAGAATAAATAGTTGAGGAAGGAAGTTATAAATCCTAGCTATGGTCTGATGATCTGTAGTATCTACCCTTATTTTCTTCCTTCCTATGTTCTTTTTTTCCCTTGCTCTTTTCACTTGTGTTTAACTTTACAATTTAGACTATAGATTTCAACACTGAGTTGTGATTTATCATGAAAAAGAAAAAAAAAACATTACCCAAAGATACATGGAGTAATTGATGAGATTCTGTATCTCAAAGGGAGACAATGAATGTAGCTTTTTTGGTGTGTGTAAGAAATAATTACATTATGAAAGATAAGAACCTGTTGTTGCAATTTGTGGTTTGAAATTTTAACATGGCAAGAAGGGGAATGGATAGTGAATCAAAGGGATGGACAACAGCAAATATTACTGGTTGGCTCGTTTCACACCTTTCCAATTCCATTGTTACATGGCTTCCTGGGCTTTAGAAGCTGGAAAGCTAGACTATATTTCCAAGATTCTCTCTTGTAGTTAGGGTTGTTCATGGTTTCTGCTGGCAGACCCCCCATCCCCCAACAGACTTGGCAGGCAGAAGCAAATATCACAAGGCAGAGGCCACATGGTTCTTCTGGCAGGCACAGTCATAGAGGCTTTTTTCTACTGCAGCTGTTGGAGAGGTTCTGGTGACCAGATCCTGGATTCATAGCTAACAAGCAGCAGGTGGTGTCAGCAGGAACATATCTGCTGGAAAGTTCCCATGGTGTGTGGCTGATCATGTCTCCTGGCTCTGTTGTCAATGGCTATGCAACATTCAAGCTTGGTTCTTGGGCTCCCTCAGACATGTTGTAAGCTAACCAATACCCTGTAATAAATCCGTTTCCACTTAAACTAGTGAAAATGTACTCTTTCTAAAACTAGGACTCTAATTAATATGTTTCTAAAGTAATCAACATCAAGGGGATTAAGACTCTGCAGTTTTGAGGTGGGCAGGAGTGGATGTTTGACAGTCAGATCACCTGATCTCCCATTCAGTCCTTAGCCTCTCAAATTTGGCATAGAAGTTCTCTGCTACTGCTCTTGTGAAGACTTTCCCTGTGTATCCTCTTGGTAGAATTTGATCCTGTTGCCCACCTAATACTTTTTTTTTAAACACTCTCTTCCTTTAGCTTCTATGTACATAGTCTTCTGGTTTCCTTCATTCTCTGTGTTTCTCCTCAGTATTCTTTGAGGGACCATCTTTCTCTGCTGCTGGTCATTTAATGATGAGGATTCCTCAATGGTCTATAATTAATCTGCTTCTCTTCTTACTCTACATATTATTTAGGGTGATTTTAGATTTTCTGTACTTACATGGCTTTAATTAATGCCTGCACAATGCTGACTTCCAAATTTACTTCTTTATGATAGTCACCTCTCCTAAGCACCAGCTGCAGTCTGAATATCTCTAACTCAATGTTGCCCAAGCACTTTAAACACAGCATGGATAAAACAGAACTCATCAGCTTCCTACTCTTATCTCCTCAAAATATCTCAAATTAGCAAACTTCTCTTTCATTGTATTTCCTGTACTGGTGAATGGCACCACTGTCCACAGGGTTGCTCAAGCCAGAAACTGGACAGTACTGTCAATCTCTTTTTTGCTTATTCAGTCTTCAAGCCTTACCGTTTCTACTTTCAAACTATTAATATGTCTTAATTGTTCTCTACCGTCTTAGTTTTAGATGCTGTTGTCTCCAGTCTAGCTTCCTGCAACAGCCTGACAGCCAGTCTCTATTCCTTCAGTCTTGCCTTCATTTCATTCTTCACACTGAAGACAGGCTAATACATCCAGATCTCATGTTAAGTCGTGTCTTTTCACTGTTCATGGAATGCCTTTACCGTTTTCACAGGGCTTGCAGTGTCTTCCATGGGCTGCCTTCTCTAGCATCATTTATTGCACTCCTTGCTCCCTCTCCAACATGTTTTATGTCCACCATATTGAACTTCTCTCAGGTTCTAGAAGATGCCATGTTCTCTTGAGTCTGTGGAATAGTGTGCCATAAAATTACACTCTATCTCTCTCTAAAGGTACTGATTTTAACTTGGATATTATTTTCTTCAGCAAGTCTTTTTCTTCTGGGCTTTTGTTGCTGTTTGTCTAATAGCAGGCAAGGTACTTTCCACTCTCCCTATAATGCATTTGTGACATACAATTGTGACACTTGATTCACTTTTCCATCTTGCCTCAATGGACCTAGTACTGTGGAAGTATGAGCTATGACAATTTTGTGCATTGTTAATGGTCCCATCACCTAGCAGAGTACTTGGTGCTTAAATATTTGTAAAATGAGTGAACAATTTACACAATTAATAGGGTAGTATATGATACGGAGTAATAGTTAAATAATTGTTCACTAATTGCTGCCCAGTAGCCCTAATTGTAACAATTAGCTAAAATGAAACAGTTGAATAAATCTAAATCATTATCCAGCAGTGTGTTTCTTTATACCATTACCAACTTTAAAAAAAGACTTATTAAGGTACAACTTACAATAAAAAGCATACATCTTAAATCTAAAGCTTCATTGATTTTTGCTTACATATATGCATATAAACCCCCACTCAGATCAATGTATAGACCACTTCCAGCACCACAGAAGGCTCCCTTGCCCCCCTTCCAATGAGTATCCTCCCAAAGGTAATCTTTATTTTGACCTCCATCAAGCAGCACAGTTTGTTTGCCTGACTTTGAACTCTACATAATGGAATTATAAAATATGCCATTTTTGGTGCTTTTTTCTTTTACTCAACATCATTTTGGTGACACTTGTTCTTTTTCATTGCTATGTTCATTCCATTGTATGAATACACTATACTTTATCCATTTTACTGTAAAAGGACATTTTGGTTGTTTCTGTTTTATGAATAATTTCACTTATTATAAATAAAGCTATTACAAACATTTTTATATAGATGTATGCAGTAATTTGTAGATGTATGCAGTAATTTCTTTCAGGTTGGTAGCAAGAAGAGAATTTGCTTTATCATAGGCTACGCACATGTTTAGCGTAAGTGGACATACTTCAAATGTTTTACCAAAGTCATTACACCAATTTATACTCCTATTGATAAATGTATGAGAGTTCTAAATGTTCTATATCCTTGACATTGCTTCCTATTGTCTTTTGCCAACTTACAAAAATGGACACAATTATCCAAGATGAAAACTGAAATTACAAATTACTCTGATACTATAAAAGCATTCAAAATAGGCTTCCTGAGGTTGCTGAGTTTCCAGGGGTAAAATAGTAAGAATAGCTAACATTGATTGGGCATTTGCTGCTTGCTGGGCATATTCTAGGCACTTTCTGTAGGTTACCTTATTTAATTATCACTATAGCTCTATAAAGTAGGTACTGTTATCCTTGTTTTACAGATGAGGAATTTGAGGCATAGAGAGACATATCATTAATTCACAGAGTTTTAAAGAGCTGACCTATATAGGTCAGTGAATGCAAACCCTCATTACTGACAAAAAAGCCAGCCTGGAAAGCAGGCTGCATCTTATGAAAGAAAGACCACTTTGTTTGTTAGAGATAGAATCTGGATTAGAATCCAGATCTCCTAAGTTCTATCCAGCATTGATAATAAATCAACAGTGTACAACCTAGATAATATTAACAGCAACCCAAACAAACATTTTTTGAAAAGTGCTTCATTCCCTTCAGAATTTAGCTACTATAACTTTGGTTTGTGGAATACTTTCACCAAGTTCTAAAGCCTTTTAAAAAGTGTCAGGCAAGACAACAGAGGAAAAGGATTCATGTTTTGCAGGACCAAAAGCTTATACAATTTGGGCAAGACACTTGCTAAGAAAAAATTATAGAAATATCTTACTTTTGCAAATGTTACAGAAACATATGACCATGTGCTCCAGCCTCCAATTATAAAGATTTTCCCCAATTGTCCCTCTCCTGATATTCTTGCCCTTGTGTGGTTCTTCTTCCATATTGCATTGCAGTTGGTCTGTGAGACCACTGGAATATAGTAGAAGTGATGATATGTCACTTCTGAGGCTAGGTTATAAAAGACATGATGACTTCGACCTCTCTTGAATCATTCACTCTGGGAGAACACAGCTAACATGTTGTCAGAACCCTCAGACAGCATTGAAGAGAAGCCTGTGTGGTGAAAAACAGAGGCTTCCAGGTTACAACCAAGTCAGTGAAAAATTTTGGAAGCAGATCCTCCAGCCCTGGTCAAGTCTTCAGATAACTGCAGCCCTGGCTGAACAACCTGACTGTAACCTCTTGAGATATCCTTAGCCAGAGCCACTCAGATAAGTTGCTCCCAGATTAATGACTCAGAAACAGTGTGAGATAATATATTTATTGCTTTAAGCTGGTATGTTTACAGTAATTTGTTATATAAATATTGGTAACTAATACAGACCCCTCACAGGCCCTTGGAAGAGACCCCTGTTAGTGAGAGGCCCTGAGTCTAAGTTTCGTACGCTTTATGATAAATTGATTCCTGCCTATGTTAATAGCCAAATTTATTAGATTATTGTAGCAGAGACAGCTAGTTCTCCAGCAAAATTTGTGCTTTCTTCCACTGCAGCTGTAACTAGTCTGTCAAACCATGAGCCACATTGGCCAGCTCGCTTTGCAGCTAAATGTTTCATGTGACTCAGCTCTTGCTAATGGAATGTGAACAGAAATAATACATGCCCTTCCAAACAGTGCTTTCAAGAGACTGGGCATTGTGCTCCTTTTTTCCTCATGGGCCAGGATGGTAACAAAGTGACCTCGGAAGCCACATATTGAGATGGCATAACCCCTATCTGGTTGTGTCCCTGAACAACTTCATGGAGCACAGCCTCTCCCCCTCCAGTTTGGATACCTACTCCAAACCATTTTGTTAGAGAGAAATAAACCTCTATTCTATTTGAGTGATCATTTATCAAAATGGGTTAGCCTACCCTAACTGATTACAGTTAAGTTCTTCATATTTTACATACTTGATTTTTTCTCCCAGAGTCCATTCTTGGTGTTATTTATTTATTCGTTTGTTAATTTATTAACTTTTTATTCTGTAAATTTTCAATCCTACAAAAGTAGAGGAAATCACAGTAGAGGAAGCCTGATCTTCCTATCATTTGGCTTCAGCATTTATGTTATAAGGCCATTCCTATATCCTATGTACATTTACCATATTTACTTACATACGGCCATCCCTGTTTCACTGGTAACCCTTTCTTCCTCTGCTCCCTCATGTATTATTTTAAAACAAATCTCACAATCTCAAACATCACCTCATTTTGGGGGGTAAGTTTTAAATATCACATAAGAGACCTCCTCCACCTGGAGGAATTCCAGCACCTGGAACTCAGTGCTTTTTGTAAACAGAGTGTTTTTTGTAAAGTTGCAAAAAAGGTCAATTCCCATTGCTTGACAACACATGATGACAGTAAGAGCTGTAAGGTTAAGCTCGCCTGCTGGTGGGAAAGGCACAACTTGTTCCCACAATCTACCTTCATCCCATTCAAACTGGACTTTGAGCTTATAAAGGTACCTGACAGTGCTGGGCAGGCTGAAAGTATGAAGTGACCAGCATGAAAGCCAGGTGGAGTGGCAGGTAGTGTCAAGAACTGAGGCTGGTTAACCTGGGTTATCTAGTTGTATGCTCTTTAACCACTTGCTGAATTACTCAGTTCTTCACACCTTCTAATTTGTAAAATGGAAATAATATCTATTCTATCTGTCTCACTGGCCTGATATAATTAAATCAGCTAAAGTATTTTTAAATTGAGGCTTTATATGATTATTGTTTTCAAATGTGGAAGTAAATGTGACCGATGTTTTTAATTCTTATTTAATGTTTGCCTTTAGAGTAGGATTTGTAGTCACTTAAGCCACGGGGATCTATTAAAATCAGTGTTAACAGTGGGAATAATTATTTTTCCCAGGTAGGTTTTGGATATGAATCAGTACCACCATCCGTGAAAGGGAAAATTATCCTGTAAATTTGTATATTTCTAATTACCTTTCATCTGAGAAAATTGGACAGCACCATGGTGAGCCCCTGAAGGAGGAAAGGGCAAATAGAATCTTGCCAGAACTTTTCCCTGAGTGGCTTAGCTTTTCTCCACTCAGCAATGGCCAGGTTTTGAATCAGGCAGTTCTGGATAGTCTGGGCTATGGAGAGGAAGTAGTCACCACATTTCCAGATTTTAATGACTTCCCTGCTACATAAAAATGTCTCTTTCTGGATCACTGAGCTTGTGCCAACTGGGTTATAGTGTTGGGCAAGGTTGGTGTTGACAGAGAAGGAGGCTGAGCAGGTTGTTTGCTCAGCCTCACTGTGGGTTCCCTGAGCTTGCTGTGCCTGCTCGGCAGCCCTGAACCCTCGTGCTGGTGTCTTCAGCCTTCACCCTAATCTCTGGCTGTGCCTCTTACCCTCTTTTACCTCTCTATCTTCTTTGCTCATTTACTATATTTAAGTAATGCCATCATAGAACTATTTTTAAAAAGGAAGTTTACCATAATTAACATGAAAAATAAGCAATATGTATTTTCTTCTCTCCTACGAAACCTGTGGAAACATTTCTCCTTGCTAGTTTCTGTTTTTTTAATGATATAAGCACCTGGTAAGTTTGAGCCTTTTCATTTTTTTTTTTAACTTTTTATTTTACAGTAGTTTTAGATTTACAAGAAAGTTGCAAAGAAAATACCAAGCGTTCTCATATAACTTTCACCTAGTCTTCCCTCTTGGGTAATGTTAACATCTTACATTACCAAAGTACATTTGTCACAACTAAGAAGCCAGCATTGATTGGTACATCGCTATTAACTCCAACCTCTATTTGGATTTCACAAGTTTTTCCACAAGCGTTCTGTTTCTGTTCTGGACCCTGCCTAGGATATCACATTACTTTTAGTAGTCATGCCTCCTCAGCCTGCTGTTATCTGGGTTTTCCTTATGTTTCATAACCTTGACAGTTTTGAGGAGTAATGGTGAGGTATTTTGTAGAATGTCCCCCAATTTTATTTTTTCTCTGGTTAGACTGGGGAGATACGTTTTGGGGAGGATGACCACAGAGATGAAGTATCATCCTACAAGTATCATATCACGAATAAATATTACCAATTCAATTCAACACTGGTTGTGTTAACTTTGGTCACCTGGTTAACGTAGTGTTTGTCCAATTTCTCCACTGTAAAGTAACTCTCCTTCCTTGTCCATACTCCATTCTTTAGAAGCAAATTACTAAATTCAGCCCACACTTAAGGGGGAAAAAACGGATTCAGCTTCGCCTTTTAGAAGAAAAGCATCTACAAAAATTGTTTGGAATTCCAATGGATGGAAGAGCTATATCTTCTCCCTTGTTTATTTATTTATTTAATCATTTTTCAAACCGGCATGGACTCTTGGACATTTATTCTATACTTTGGGTTATAATCAAGCACTATGTTATTCTATTTATTTATTTTTCTTTTTCGAGATGGAGTATTGTTCTGTCGCCCAGGCTGGAGTGCAGTGGTGCGATCTAGGCTCACTGCAACCTCCACCTCCTGGGTTCAAGCGATTCTCCTGCCTCAGCCTACTGAGTGGATGGGATTACAGGCAAGTGCCACAATGACCGGCTAATTTTTGTATTTTTCGTAGAGATGGAGTTTCACCATGTTGGTCAGGCTGGTCTTGCCCTCAAATCTTTTCAGGTTTGTTTTGGGAGCTCTTTCACACTGGCTCTCATATCTCTTTGAATGCCCTCATACTTTTGTTTTTTGAGCATTATAGGATACTCTATCTCACATTTTCCCTGCCCCAGCCCCAGAATCAGCCATTTCTTTAAGGAGACCTGATTCTATTTACTACAAAATGGTATTAGAATTCAAAATTTGGGCATTGAGTGTGCTCAGTGTTACTGGGAGGAGCATTTAAAAAAAATATACGTATATATGTGTGTGTATATACATATATATACACACACATATATATGTATATATATATATGTATATATACATATATATATACACATATATATATTTAGAAATTGTATTTATTTCAGTACCAGCCATTTTTCTGTGCCCTAGAAACTTGATGGAATCCTATATATTTTACTCAATGGGTTAAAGTCTGTGTATATTACACTGTTAATCTGTGTAGTATTTATCTGTTAAATGAGTTTCCCATTTAAAAAAAAATGAACTGAGGTAGATAACCTAGCAAGTTTAGATTTAAAAAAATCTAGCCATACAAAAAAAGTAAATATGACAGGATAATTTATTTACATGAACAAAAAGCTTTTTGTTCCATTAAAAAGTCTTAAGCAGAAAATCTCTTTATGTGCACTTAAAATATAATTCAATTTAACAAAATTTAATTTGAGCATACCTTTTCAGAAACACACATTGTTTTAGCCAAGTTTCCTGAGAAAACAAAATCTGAGGCAAACTTTACCTGCTAAAAGTTTACTGAAAGTGTAATCCCAGGGCAGCAAAGGTGACAGAAAATGGAAATGAGGCAAAGAAGGAAGGAAAGAAAATACAATGTGGTATATTATCAAGCTGGCCACAAACTCACAAAGAACACAACTTGCTCAGTTACATGGAACTTCTCTGGATAAGCCATACAAAATCCTTGGGGCCCAGGACAGACCATGGCAGGAGAAGAAGAAATTTATCTATTGGATCCTTCTGCTGGAGACTGTGCTGAGGGTCAGTCCTCATTCCCAAGGAAGCCTGAATAAGTAGTGATAAGAGATAGGAAATGGTAGTTCAAGTAGCAGAAGTAGGGAGTGGAAGGTGGGGCCATGCAAATCTACTGAGGTGCATAGGTGAGTCTAGTACACACACATGGAGCAAAGCAAGTTACCTATATTTATTATGCATAAAAAACTTAGAAGTGGCCAGGCATGGTGGCTTATGCCTACAATCTCAGCACCTTGGGAGGCCGAGGCAGGAGGATTGCTTGAGCTCGGAATTTCAAGACCAGCCTGAGCAATATAGCAAGATTTTGTCTCTACAGAAATACAAAATAATAATAAATAATTAGCTGGGTGAGTGGAAAAGGCCTGTAGTCCTAACTATTTGGGAGGCTGAGTCTGGAGGATTGCTTGAGCCCAGGAGTTAGAGGTGACAGTGATGTATAATTGTGCCACTGTACTCACTCCCGTCTGGGTGACAGAGTGAGACCATGTCTCTTAAAATAAATAAATGAGTAGCCAGAAGCAAAATATATTGAAATTACCTTCTTAGAGGACTGTCACTTCCATATTAGTACTGCCAGTAATAATAATGTCTTACTTTTGTACAGGTGTGTCAGTTTCCAAGGGGTTATATCTGGTTCAATGGTTAATCTCAGTTTCAAATAATGAAATAAGGTATAGAAAGGTCTGGTGTTGAGAGGTCCTATCTTGTTTCCCTAATTGTGATTGATTACATCTTTTGTATTTATAGTACAACATCAAAGCCAGGGAACTGCTATTGGTACTATACATGCGCAGGATTCTATATCATTTCATCACATGTAGATTCTCACATAACCACTGCCACAATCAAAACACAGGACTATTCTATCGCCATGCCTGTGTAGTCACTCTTCCTCCTCCACCTCTACCATCCCTAACTCCTGGCAACTGCTAATTTGTTCTCTATCTAATTTTGTTATTTCAAGAATACTATATAAACGAACTCATACAATATGTGACCTTTTGAAATTGGCCTTTTTCTCAGATGCACTTAGTTTTACATCCTTGCACCACCACTACTAGCTATGTGATTAGGATAATAACTTATCTGAGCTTCAGTCTTCCCATCTATAAAATGGGGGAAATAATATCTTCCTCATAACCTGTTGTGAGGATTAGTGAGATAATATTTATAAAACATTGCCTAGCACATAGAAAGGACTTAAAAACTATCAGAAATTTTTATTATAATAATTATTTTTATTATTAATGCTATCTGTGAAGCTGTTGCACATTGGACAAAGCATGAGATTTGGAGATTCAAAGCCTGGGTTCAAATCCTAACTCACTTTTATATTCTCTGACCTTAGAAAAATTAACTTATCTGGTCTTTGTCTTAGACCGTTATCTGTATTGTTGTGAGAATTAAATGCGATAATATATATGGAAAAAACAGCACACCCAGGTGCCCTTAATGCTTCATTTTTAAAATTCGAAGCCTACTAAGGAACGCTATAAGCCAGACACACAGCAAGTTTAAAAAGACGTTTGTTTTACATTCCTAGGACAGGGGATGGTTGAGTTTCCAGACAGAACATGACATGAGAGCCTAGGTTGAGCAAGACAGGAGGATGGACACAGAAATGTTTCCAGCAATTTTTTTCTTTTTTTTTTTTTTAATCATGAAAATCCAGTGTGTCCTACAAGTGAATGTTTGAGTTATTCTGAATTAAATTGGGAGGATATCATGATTATCTTTAGTTTGGTGTGCTTAATCTATCTTTTCTTTTGGGGAACTCCTACTGCATTCCTTTGGCCCTTGAGGGTTGTCAGTTACAATGCTCCATTTCACTCCTCTCTCTCCCCTCAGAGAGCAGAGGTGGCCACATGACAAGGAAGGTCAATAAGCATTTTCTTCTCTACATGGAAGAAAACCTGCCTGCAGTAGAAGAGACTGAGACAGGCAGCTGTGAGAGAGAACATGAGGACTTTGCCTAAGCTCCTGGATTCATCTGTTGCTGAAGCTGGTCTACACCTTAGACTTCCAAGTTGTATAAACCAATATAGTCCCTTTCACTGGTTATACTAATTCAAGTTGGGTTTCTGTAGCTAAAAGTGTACTGGCTAATATAGGAACTTTTGCAAAATGCGCAAGCTTGGGTTCCAAGTCTGGAGTTTCTAATGTGGTAGGTATGAAATGTAACTGAAGCATGTGTATTCTTTTTAAACTTCTCTAAGCTCTATATCCTGACCCAAATTGAGAACCATTGTCCCCCAACCCCGATTTTTTTTTTCCTTTTTGGACTTCAAATTCACAGGAAAGATTTGATCATATTCAGTTCATGGTATGTTGTCATTATTGGTTCATGCAATGTCAACATTCTCCTCTTATTTTGCTAATTACATTGTATTGCCATACTCCACTCCCATTACCACTTCCTCAAAGACCACAATTCTAGTATGTTTAATGAATAACTTATTTTTGTATGTGTTTTTGTAAAATGTATTTTGTTGTTTTCTGTGCATGTCTTTCTCAGTTATAAAAATAGTATTTTGTTATATAGCTCATTCTGTTCTTTACTTTTTAAAAAAATTAATATTTATATTTTAGTGCAGTTTTAGGTTTACAGAAAAATTGAACAAAAAGCACAGAAAGATCCTATATAATATATCACCCTGCCCCTCTGGCAATTTGCCTTATTGTTAACATCTTGCATTAGTGTGGTATATTTGTTATAGTTGAGGAACCTATATTGATAAATTATCATTAGCTAAAGTCCATAGTTTACATTAGGGTTCACTGTTTGTGTTGTTTAGTTCTATGGGTTTCAACAAATGTTATGTCTTGTATTTACCATCAAAGTATAATACAGAATAGTTTAGCAGCCCTAAAATTTCCCTGTTGTTCCACTTATTCATCTCTCTTCCCTCCCTCCCAAAGCCCTGGCAACCACTAATCTTTTTTTTTTAATTGCATTTTAGGTTTTGGGGTACATGTGAAGAACATGCAAGACTGTTGCATAGGTATACACGTGGCAGTGTGATTTGCTGCCTTCCTCCCCCTCACCTATATCTGGCATTTCTCCCCATACCATCCCCCCCCAACTCCCCACCCCCCAGTCACTAATCTGTTTATTGTCTCCATAGTTTTGCCTTTTGCAGAATGTTGTATACAGTAAGTCCTCACTTAATGTTGTCAAGACGCTCTTGCAAACTTTGACTTTAAGCAAAATGACCTATAACAAAACCAATTTTACCATAGGGTAATTGATATTTACAAGAGTTAAGTTCCTAAGGCATATTTCTGGTCACAAAAGAATCACTAAACTTCTAAATAAAGACTCCAAACACTTCTAATATTAAATATAGAAATAAATGTGAGCTATACATACACTTATGAAAGAGTAATAAAAACAAATAAGATAATTATTTATCTAATTTTTGGTGAATCAGTGAGTGATGGCAGTTTTAAAAGAATTGAGAATTCTTTTAAATGGTTTGTAAGAAAGCAATAATTCTTGGGCAAATTGATATGGGACAAGAACAGAGCGTGTTACTTCAGGGAGGGTCAGTAAAGCCTGGATAATCTAGGAAGTGAAATCCAATTAAGAACAGAAACATTTCCTAAAACTTTCCACCACTTCTTTTATGACGAGACAATGGAATACGACACCAGAATGCCTCTGCGCAGTGTTTGCTGCAGTATTCGGTGTGAGTATAATTCCTGCCTGAACTTCATAGGTTTTCTTTTATACTGTGGTTCAGCCAGTTTCAAGTGGCCCTTGAATTACTTTTATAAATCCCCAAGTGAAGAACTCCAGTATTGTTACAGATAACAATCAAAACTGAATCGACCCACATTGACAGTTGCAGTCAGTTGCCCAGATGAGGTGACCAGATGGACTGTGGCCCTGGCAGCATGGCGCCTGGGTGTTCTGTCTGGGGTGCTGCTTGTTACAATGGTACTGGGCAAGAAATGATGTTCACCATGGTGACTGGCCCCATGAGAAAAGAGCACTTTATGTTTAGCACATTCTGTTCCAGAAGGTAAGGAAGTATGTAATTCATTATAGAAATAGTGTCATATTATGAGTACTTTTTAAGAAAAGTTCCAGTGCTCAAAAGCAGTGATTCTCTAACATTACTGCACATCTTAATCACTTGGAGTACTATTAAAACAGATGGCTGGGTTCCATCCAGACTTTCTGATTTAGTAGGTCTGGAATTGGGACCTGAGAAGTTGCATGTTTCCATTATCTGGAACATCACGTGGTAAGTTTCTTATTTTTCATAATTCCGAACACTTAAGATATATTGCTAAAAAGTTGGAAGAATTCCCCTTGAAAACCAGCACAAGATAAGGATGCCTTCTCTCACCACTCCTATTCAACACAGTATTGGAAGTTCTGGCCAGGGCAATCAGGGAAGAGAAAGAAATAAAGAGTATTTATTAGGAAGAGAAGTCAAACCATCTCTCTTTGCAGATGACATGATCCCATATCTAGAAAGCCCCATCATCTCAGCCCCAAACCTTCTTAAGCTGGTAAAAAAAACTTCAGCATAGTCTCAGGATACAAAATCAATGTGCAAAAATCACAAACACTCCTATATATCAATAACAGACAAGCAGAGAGACAAATCATGAACTTCCACTCACAGTTGCTACAAAGAGGATAAAATACCTAGGAATACAGCTAACAATGGAAGTGAAGGACCTTTTCAAGGAGAACTACAAACCACTGCTCAAGGAAATTGGAGAGGACACAAACAAATGGAAAAACATTCCAGGCGTATAGATAGGAAGAATCAATATCATGAAAATGGCCATACTGCTCAAAGTAATTTATAGATTCAATGCTATTCCCATTAAACTACCATTGACAGGAACTTAAACAAATTTACAAAAAAAAAAAAAAAATCCATTAAAAAGTGAGCAAAGGACATAAACAGTCACTTCCCAAAAGAACACATTTATGTGGCCAAAAAACATGAAGAAAAGCTCAACGTCACAGATTATTAAAGAAATGCAATCAAAATCACAATGAGATTCCATCTCACATCAGTCAGAATGGCAATTATTAAAAAGTAAAAAAACAACAGATGCTGGCGAGGCTGTGGAGAAACAGGAACACTTTTACACTGTTGGTGGGAATGCAAATTAGTTCAATCATTGTGGAAGACAGTGTGATGATTCCTCAAAGATCTAGAGCCAGAAATGTAACTGCCCAATGGGTTCACCTTCCCTGCTGCCTAGGCAGAACCAATTTATCAAGACAGGGGAATTGCAGTGGAGAAAGAGTAATTCACACAGAGCCACTGTGCAGGAGACAGGAGTTTTATTATTACTCAAATCCGTCTCCCTGAGCATTCGGGGATCAGAGTTTTTAAAGATAATTTGTTGGGTAGGGGATTGGGAAGTAGGGAGTACTGATTGGTCAGGGATTAGAAGAGAGTTTTTCTTGCTGTCTTCTGTTTTTGGGTGGGATTGCAGAACTGGTTGAGTTAGATTACCGGTCTGGGTCTAACTCAACCAGTTAGATTACTTGTTGAGTTAGATTACTGATCCATCGAGTACAGGGTCTACAAAATATCTCAAGCACTGATCTTAGGTTTTACAATAGTGATGTTCTTTCCATTTAGGGAGCTTCAGACTCTTGCAGCCAGAGGTTGCATAACCCCTAAACTGCAATATCTAATCTTGTAGCTAATTTGTTAGTCCTGCAAAGGCAGAGTGGTCCCCAGGGAAGACGGGAAATGACTGTTATCAATTTTCTTTCAGAGTCAAACCATGAGCTGAATTCCTTCCCAAAGTTAGTTTGGCCTATACCCAGAAATAAACAAGGACAGCTTACAGGTTAGAAGCAAGATGAATTTGGTTAGGTCTGATTTCCTTCACTGGCATAATTTCCTCAGTTTTAATATTGCAAAGGCAGTTTCAGAAATACCATTTGACTCAGCAATTCTATTACCTTGTGTAAACCCTAAGGAATATAAATAAATTATTCTATTATAAAGATACATGCACGTATATGTCCACTGCAGCACTATTCGCAACAGCAAAGACATGGAGACAACCCAAATGCCCATCAATGATAGACTGGATAAAGAAAATGTGGTACATACACACCATGGAATACTACACAGCCATAAAAAGGAGTGGGATCATGCCCTTTGCAGAGACATGGATGGAGATCAAAGCTATTATCCTCCGCAAATGAACACAGGAACAGAAAACCAAACACCACATGTTCTCACTTGTAAGTAGGAGCTGAACAATGAGAACACATGGACACAGGGAGGGGAACAACATACACTGGAGCCTGTTTTGGGGGCACAGGGGTAGAGAGAGCATCAGAATAAATAGCTAATACCTAGGTGGTGGGTTGATAGGTACAGCAAAACACCATGGCACATGTTTACCTATGTAAGAAACCTGCATATGGGGCCCAGGGCTCAGACCCTTCACAGAACCCTTAGGGTGTCTGCTTTAGAGGGTGCCTTTCTAGCTCCTGGCATCCTCATTTTCCCTCCTGATGTCAGCCATGTGGCTCCCCTTGCCCTGCACATATATCCCGAAACTTTAAATTAAATTAAATTTAAAAAACCAATAAAAATAAAAAGGACAATAAAAATAAAAATGACCTGAATAGACATTTCTATAAGAAGACATACAGATATATTAAAAATGCTCAAAATCACAAATCATTGGAGAAAACACAATGAAATATTACCTTATACCTGTAACAATGGATACTGTCAAAAGATGAAAGATAACAAGTGTTGGCAAGGATGTGGAGAAAAAGGAATCCTTGTACACTGTTGGTGAGAATGTAAATTAGTACAGCTATTATAAAAAACTGGATGGAGGCTACTTGAAACACTAAAAACAGAATTACCATATGATCCCACAACCTCACTTCTGAGTATCCCACAAATTTAAAGTCAGCTTGTCAAAGAAATATCTGTACTCCCATGTTCATTGTAGCAATATTCATTTGGCTGGAATTGGAGAACGTTATGCTAAGTGAAATAAGCCAAGCACAGGAAGATAACTATCTCATGTTCTTACTTTATGTGGCACCTAAAATAACTGAACTCACAGAAGTGACAATAAAATGGTAGTTAACAGAGTCTAAGGCAACCACCCTTCTACTTTCTATCTCTGTGAATTTGACTACTATAGATACTTCATGTAAGTGAAATAGTACAGTATTTGCCTTTTTTTGTGATTGGCTTATTTCACTGAGTCAAATGTCCTCCAGGTTCACCCACGTTGTAGCATGAAAGCAACACCCATTTATTATCTCACATAGTTCAGAAGTTTTCTGAAGGTCAGAAGTTTTCTGTAGGTCAGAAGTGCAGACACAGTGCAGCTGGTGTGGAGGAGGTTGTACGTGTGTTGGGGAAATGGGTTTATGAGAGCTCTCTGTACTGTCCACTCAATTTTGCTCTGAGCCTAAAACTGGCATTAAAAAAAATCTATTTAAAAATGTATTGCTAAGTGACATGGGAAGCAGGGTGGTCATTACAACCAACCCTACTTCCTTTCCTGCACCCAAGGCTTCCAGGACAGCTCTGCTGTGCTTCCTCTATCCTTCCAGCAGCTCCTACCTCCAAACTGGAATCTAAAGTGGGAGTTCCCTCTTGACTTTCTCTTCTCTTTCTTAATTTCTTCTTTTTTTAAATTTCTTTCTTCTCTTTCTTTTATTTCCTGGCACTAATACATGTAAAGCAATTATGAATAATAAATGACAATGGAATTGAGCAATTGGGTTTTAGGAGTTAACAGAAAGGAACAATTAGGAAAGACCCATGGTGGAACTAAACTAGAAGCTCGATCTTGATAGAAGAATGACATTTGACTAATCAGAGAGAAGATGGCATACATGTCAGACACAGGCAGCATCTTGGGCAAAGGTCCAGAGGCAGGACAGTGGAGAGGTAGGCCTGAAAAAGAGGTACTGGGGAGTACTAAGACAGAGGTTTTAATAGGAAGGATGGGGCTGAAGAGCCAGGCAGCATTCAGAGTTGGCTTAGGAAGACATGGGAAGGTGTTACGGTGATTAAAAACTTGTTTCAAGCAGATTAGGTAGGTGATGGAGTGACAGGGTGGCTTGACAGGGGAGGCCACCTGGCAGGGTGTTCTAGAAATTCAACCTGTATGAGCCAGCACTAGTCTCCTTCTTAATAACCTGAAACGTGTCTAATCTGTGACCCAACACATCCCTAGATAATGATTTCCTCAGTTTGTCTGGGTAATCTGGGCTACATCATGTTCTGCTCAGTTTCTTAAACTTTCTAAAAATCACTTTCACTTGCAGTGTTGCATGCCATTCATTGTTCAAACTGGTACACATGTATTTATCTCAAAGCATTATCCTTTCTCTCTCTTTTTTTCTGCCTCAATAACTTTTCTCCTTATTTGATAATCTAAACATATACTATCTTCATGTTCTTTTTCTACCTGGCTTAGTTTAGAGGTAAGGATTTCTGTTGCCTGATCATTAAACTTTCTAAAATATACAGTGACAGATGGTTTTTCCTTCCCATGTTGTTTCCACTTAATTTATGTCATATATGATTCATAGATCATCTCAGAATAAAAACAGGATATTTTCCTCGTTTGAAAAAGAGAATAAAGCATTGTCCTTTATGTTACCTGACTAACCCACATTTCGCTGGGCCAGCATGACAAAATAGCAGTGTGTGGCTCTGTCTTTATTAGTAAAATATGGAGACCCCAGGCCTCAGATCCTTCATAGAACCCTTAGGGTATCTGCTTCAGAGGGTGTCTTCTAGCTCCCGGTATCCTCATTTTCTCTTCTGATATCAGCTGCGTGATTCCCCCTGCCCTGACATCCCAACACTGGCACGTGCATGGTTGCTTCTTAATTGCATTCTCAAAGGCTTTCTTGCCACCCATCTCTCCCAGCTTGCCCTGTTCCTGAGCCCTGAAGCATATGTTTCTTGTTCTCTGTGGTTTACAGGGGCTCTGTTCTTTATTGCCCCTTTCCAGGAAGACAACACGAGTCCCAAAACTGGACTGAGTGCAGTCACAGGGACACCTCATTGTGCTGCCTCACCACGCTGCCTCATGACCTAGGAGAATGTATACTTTGGATACATTCTTCCAATGCACCCAGATTAAGCATGTGCACCTTAACTCTCATCTCAGGGAACAAACAGAATCATGAATTACTTTGAGTGATTCATATAGCTTATTCCATAAGCTTTGGACATTTTAAAATAGTTTCTACAACTACAAAACCCTATCTTTGAGAAATCTGAAAACATTTCCCCAACCTTCCTATTTCTTACACCCTCCCTAGATGCTATACTTATGGCCTCAATGCATCCAGGAATGTGAATCAAAACCATCAGCTCTGTCAGCACCAAATACCATCAAAATATCCAAATGTCCAATGTACAAATATTAACTCTCATTCATTCATTCAAAATTATATTTTTAGCATCTCCTCTGTGCTAGGCATTGTTCTCAGCACTTGGGTTATAGTAGCAAACAGAACAGACAAAATCTCTGTCCTCAGAAAATGTATGTTTTCATAAAAGAGAGTTAACAAATAATTTCAGAGAGTAATATGCACTACGAAGAAAATAATACAAGCTAATATGATAGACAGTGATAAGGATGATGAAGGAGGCCTCCTTAAAGAGGTTTTACCTGAGACCTCCACGATAAGAGAGTGGCAGACAGAAGAAGTCCTAGGCAGAGAATACTCCAAGCAGGAGAAAGGTTAAGTTAAAGGCCTTGGAAGAGTTGGAAGCAGGAGCACCAGTGAGCCTGCAATGTAATGTAAATGGGGGACAGATAGTGAGGGGAATGAAGGGGGGTGACATAAAAGAGGTAAAAATCATATTACCTAAGGACTTGTAAGGTAAGGAGATTAAATTTTATTTGAGTATTATAGGATGCTATTGAAAAGTTTAACCAGCGGAAGATCATGATTTGATTTAAGTCTTTTAAAAAAGTGAGGTATACTTCACATAACATAAACTTTAGTATTTTAAAGTGTACATTTCATTGGTTCTTAGCATTTCACAATGCATGCATATACTTCATCACAAATTTCAGAACATTTTCATCATTCCCCCACAAAAACACCATATCTCTTAACTGTTACTCTCCCTTCTACCTTCCCCTTAGCCCCTGGCAACCACTAATTTACTTTTGGTCTCTGTGGATTTGCCTATACTGGACATTTCATAAATAGACATACAGTCTATTGCATCTATTTGCTTTCATTTTTCATAATGTTTCCAAGGTTTATTCATGTTGCAGCATGTAACAGTAATTTATTTCTTTTCTATGACAGAGTAATATTTCATTGTATGTATATACCACATTTTGTTTACCCCTTCATCAGTTAATGAGCATTTGGGCTGTTCCACTTTCCGGCTATTATGAACAATACTTCTACAAGTATTCATATATAAGTTTTTATATAAACATATGCTTTCATTTCTCTTGGGCATATAACTAGGGCTGGAATTGCTCAGTTATATGGTAACTTTACGTTTAACTTTTTGAGGAACTGCCAAACTCTTTTCCAAAGTGGTTGCACCATCTGATATTCCTAGCAGCAACATATGATGGTTCCAGTGTCTCTACATCATGGACAACACTGTTGTTTTCTGTTTATAGCCATCCTAGTAGGTGTGAAGTGCTATCTCATTTTAGTTTTAATTAGCATTTCCCCAATGACTAAGGATGTTGATAATTATTTCATGTGCTTTCTGTTTATATGTATGTCTTCTTTGGAGATATTTCTATCCAAGTCCTTTCCCCACTTTAAAATGGAGTTGTCTTTTTTATTGTTGAGTTGTAGGAGTTCTTTATATATTCAGCATACTTGGCCTTTACCAGATATATGATTTATAAAATTTTTCTCTCATTCTGTGTGTTGCCTTTTCACTTTCTTGTTAGCATCCTTTCACTTTATGTAAGTTTTTAAAAGATCACTATGTAGCAGCTATGCAGAAGATGGACTGTTGAGACAAGAAGAGAAACAGGGAGATGAATTAGAAACTATTGTGATGATCCAGACCAGAAGATAATGGCTTGGATGGTAGACAAGGTTCTGGCTTTACATTATAATTGACAGCTCTAGGTAGGCAGTGTTAAGTTAGTTGTCTGAAAGTTTATTTCACTTTATATTGTTTTGAGTACAGGAGAGAAAACTGTGGCACAACTATTTGTGAGGCTTGTCTATAGACTCAAGGGTCAGTCCTATCATGTGGTCTTAAGCGGTTCTGGATTCGTTTTATAAATTTTGACCATGGCCTTAGATTTTAGAGAACCAGATTGCAAATCCCACTCACAAAAGATGGAAAATTTTATTAGTAAATTTATTAGTAAATGAATGGAATAGAATGGGCAAGAATGGAAACTCTCAAGGTAAAGAGAATATGCCATCTTCTTGGGTTGAGGTAGAAAAATAACTCAAAGGCCTGTGCTTGGATAATTCATCCCAAGTAATGAAGTTTCCTCAGGAAATCGAGGAGGAATTGGGTTGATTTGAAACTTCTACTTCAGTCTGACTAAAAGAGCAGAGAAAATGGGAAAATAAAAATAAAAGAAAAGAAGACAAGATGATTACCTGGAGGGAGAATAAACTTTTCTTAGGAAACAGAGTGAGTTCTTAGCTGGAAATGAATCATCTAGGAAGGTCAATATGAGCCCTTGGAGGTCAGGATGGATATGCTACCCAAAAGTAGTAGGAGGTGTAAACAGGTCTAATTGTTCATAAAGAGGAATTTAGAAAAGGTAAAGATGTTTCAACTATTACTAGCTCAGGAATAGTGACTGGGCCCAATGCACACAAATGAAAAGAGATAAAATCTCTGGGTGAAGCCCCCTTGCCTGCAAGAAGCCAGATTTGGAAACTGAGAGGCTCTCCTGAAAGGTGTGGATGAAGAATCCACAGTAAGAGCAATTGGAACAATATTTTGACTACTGGTATGGCTATACCATGTAGTCACAAATAATTTAGGGAGATTTGACTGGGGAAGACCAGGCAGATATGCAAAAAATATTCAAATAGTTGCCAAATGGTTAGATTCGGAGACAGACAGTTAATGCAGATGGTGCCTGTTCCATGAGGGCATCTCTCAGAGAAATTTATACAGTTGGCATTTTAAGAGAAGGCACAGTAGACATGAAAAATATAAATGGAGAGCCAGAAGGAACATAATCAGCCAAGTCTAGGCCTAGATTGGATATTGCTTTGTTGGGATAATATCTCCCAGGTGGATCTTTCCAACAAGGGTGGGAGAAAGTTGTTAAGATTTTGTTTGAATAGTGTAGCTTTTGATAGCCCTAGACTTTACTGGTTTCATATCTCTCACTATGGTGGAGCCCTACACATCAAACCTAGAGGAATATGTTAGAAAAACCATTTTCTGGGCTAGAAGGCAAAGAGAAAATAGAGAGGAAGGAAGGCCCTTAATCTCAGCCCTATATGTGTTAGAAAAGGAATCAAAGCAATTAAGAAGTGGTTTAAATTTTTAGAAATTCAACTGTGTCTTTCTGGAAAGGAAAGAGTAACAATAGAGGGAATGAAGCACCAGAGGCATATGCTAGTACTTCACTTAAAGACTCACCAGACAGCAATGCTACTTAAGGCCTGGAATATTAAAAAATAGAGGAAACATGGTAAATCAAGAAGCCCATTGGAGAGGAATTGATCTTCATAAACCTCTGCAAACAAACTCTGAAGTATCAAGAGTCATTCAGTTTGGAAATCTGCTAAGGTTGATTCTTCAACTGAATCAAATGTGATGACTAGGCAAAAATCCCTTCCCTAAACAGATTTTATAGCCCTAAGCAATATCATGACAAGTGGAAAGGGAAGCACTCTTTGAGGCTAAGGCCTGAAAAGTTCTGCTCACAGGTTGTTGACGAGGCTCACATTCAGTTCTGCTCTGGAGTTCCAGAAACATGGGATTCAAAGGAAAAATGGAAAATTAGATTATGAATAGGTACAATAGAAAGGTGAGGGTGTCTGTGATGATTAATACTGAGTGTCAACTTGATTGGATTGAAGGATGCAAAGCATTGATCCTGGGTGTGTCTGTGAGGGTGTTGCCAAAGGAGATGAACATTTGAGTCAGTGGGCTGGGAAAGGCAGAGCCACCCTCAATCTGGAGGGGCACCATCTAATCAGTTGCCAGTGTGGCTAGAATATAAAGCAGGCAGTAAAACGTGAAAAGGGTAAAGTGGCTTAGCCCACAGCGTACATCTTTCTCCCATGCTGGATGCTTCCTGCCCTCAAATATTGGACTTCAAGTTCTTCAGCTTTGGGACTCAGACTGGCTTCCTTGCTCTTCAGCTTGCAGACAGCCTATGTGGGACCTTGTGATTGTGTGAGTTTAATACTCATTAATTAACTCCCTTTGATATATATATATATTTATCCTATTAGTTCTTTCCCTTTAGAGAACCCTAATGAATACACACCTCAAATAAAGCCTGGTGATTTGTGTTGACACCAGTTAAAGTTTCTAACTTTGCAAGAAGATTGTGGTGTCTCAAATGTTACTATCTCGGAAAGAAAGCTATTTGCAGAATCCCCACCACCTTCCTCCAGCATCACCCCTGATATAGAGATATATGGTATCAAAACTAACTAATAAATGAGAGGTTGTTCCTAAGATTGACTGTAAATTCAGACTGTGAACTTCAGATAACTATCCCAGAATGACTTGCATAATGGAGAGGTTAAACCAAGTTATTTTTTTGGTCTGACCTGTTTCCAACCAGTACCAATGAATCTTTGCTAGAGTCTTTGACAATACTAGCTCTGGGCTCTGGAATTTTTTATTGTATGATAGCAAGATTGGCTTGCTTCCTGGATTTGGTGGGTTAGGGCCCATGCTGGGATAGTCTTCAGCATTCGATTAAATCTTGGAGCCTACAAACACAGGACAGAGTAGAGATGCATTTAACTTCTAAAGTCCTAAAGGACCTACATTTATTCCATAGAATATAGCCCAGGTTGCAGCTGCCTACTCCCCACCCCCACCTCAGGCCATCCTAGCTGAGACTAGGCAAAGTATTAATAAGAAATTGGGGAGGATAAAATTTAAACTTCAATTTCTTTGGGTTTTAACTCCCTAGTTCATGAGAATGTGATTTTGGACTTTGATTCTTTTGACCTCTAAAATCCTTGGACTAATTTGCATGGAGATTTAATTTTTAACTTTAATTTCCTCCCAGGAAAATCCATCTTAGAAGGCAATTAATATTCAAATCCAGGAGTTTGTTTGTTGTTGCCAGTTTTATTATTGGAGCATTTTTATACTGTTATTTTAATCATTGCCAAACCTTATATTAGATAATGTGGCTGGACATAGTTTGGGAAAGGAAATTAGAGAAGTAATTTTCAGTTTGGATGCAGGTTTTAGAATTAATTTAATCAATGTGCTATTCTGACCCATTTTAGAGTCCATGGGGGTAAAAATAAAACACTGCCCACCAGCATCTCAGAACAGCCGTGGTTGGTGTTGGAGGCATAATTTTTTAAAGATGAGATGAGGATTGCCCAAGTAGATTTTTAATCTTGTCCCCCATGGAGGTCAGCCACACCACTAGTTAATGGTTAAGCCAAAGAGAGTAAGAGAACAAAAATTGTGGGAATTATAGACGAGGGAAATCTTCTTTCCTGTGACTTGCTTATAACCTTCCTGCCTCTTTACTCATCATCACTAACTCCTCCCAGAACTTGTCAGACTTACAGCCCATACAGGCAATGCTGGACAATGCCAGCATGCTCCTCCCACCACCTCCCTCCTCAAGATCTGTCTGCCTGCATCCAAAAATGTATAGCCTGCTCTATTCCTCTGCTGCAACTATTACAGGAGCAGGCACTCTCTGCCCTGCACAGTGAAGTCTGTGGTGGTTCATGCCATCTGGGGCTGAGTAGGAAGCCTGTCTAGCTGTGAGTTCACTATTAGAATGCCTTCTTACCTGCATACAGAAGAATGTGCTGTCCATATTAGCTCTAATACTGATAAAGGTAATACTTTGACCTCCATTTGTCTCCATTTGTCTGACTTTTGTGTCTATTTTCAGTTTGTTCTTAACTGGAGATGGGAATATAAGTGTTAAGTATTAGGCCCTCTTTAACTCTATTAGAATTACTATAAATTTTTTGAGATAGAGCTGATAGGGCTTGCCAAGTTAGAATTAATTTGAGCTAGTTACTTAGAATTAATTAGAGTTAATTCAGTGTGGGTTATGAAGAAAAATGACAAATCAAAGATGATTTCTAGGTTTTTGATTTAAGTGACTAAGTAAATAGTGGTTCTGTTTAATGATGCAAAAGCCCTAATTCTGAGATTAGAGGTGACATGTGGTGAGAATGATGTGCATGTGTCAGGGGACGGTATATATATGGTGAGTCATTTTTGGGGAGGAGGGTATAAATACAGTGACAATGGCTTAGTACGGATGAGATGGCTTGGAAGCAGGGAGGGTGAGCAGGAGAGCGTTGATTTAATTCCACATAAGAGATAAGGGCTTTAAGTAGGGTACTGGAAATACAGAAAGGGGATTTAAGGTTGGAGACATTTAGAAGGCAGAATTTACAGAACTTGGTGACCAGTTGGATATGGATAGAGGGATGTGAAGAGGGAGTTGAGAGAGAATCCAAGGTTTCAAGTTATGGACTTTCTCACCTAACTTAAACATTAGATCGTTACATAAAGCTGTTCATTTGATAGATTCTACCACTTTGAATATGACAATTCTTTTAGCCACTATAAAAACATGCAGGGTATAGAGAAAGGAATATGGAAGGATAAACTTCTTTAGAGCCTAAGTCTTTTGTTCAAGAGAAAACAAAAATCCCACAACTATTCAAAACCTCTGTAAGCAGCAGCTAAGGTGGATCTTTTGGTTGTAGTGGTCTTGATTTTGTTAATAGACATGATACACTATATCAGGGATTGGTAAACTTTTCTGTAAGGAACCAGATAGTAAATATCTTAGGTTTTGTGGGATGTGGTCACTGTTGCAACTACCCAATTTTGTTATTTTAGTGCAAAAGCAGTCATAGACAACAGGGTAATGAATGGGCATAACTGAATTCCAATGAAACTTTTCTCATAAAACAGTCATGGATTTGGCTCACAGGCCATAACCACAGTTTGCTAACCTTCATAACAATACCTTATATGAGTGATGAGGTTGCCTTTCTCTCAACCCTACTAGAAGGCAATGGCTAGTCCCAAAACTAGTTAATAAAAGGAAGCCTTGCAATGTTATACAAGGTTGGGAGAGAAGTGGTGTCTTTTGATTGATCAGTTATAGCAGCAAGGGGAATATGACTCCCATACATGGACCTGTTGAAAGCTGTTAGCAGGAGATTAACTCTCTTGTGCAAGACCTTTTTAATGGGTTGGACAAAGAAGAGAGGTAGAAGAAAAAAGAGAAAACAAATTTATCCAGGTAGTATTTTTCTGACCACATCTCTATTTTCAGTATATAAATCTTCCCTCTCCTCTCATCCAGCAGCAGGAACAAGTGGAAGAATGGTTGTGACTCTTAGCCTGTGCCAGGGACTGACAGGATTTCCAGGCCACAGGAGGAGGCCAAAGACTTCCTAATGCTGGAGAAGGGTCACTTCTGAAGAGGGAGGGTAGGGATAACATAGGCGAAGGGAGAAGAAGTGAAAGCACTGAGGGCAGGGGAGAAGACGGTAGTGTAATGAGAGAGGAGGTGTCCAGAAGAACACTTTCCATTGCCCAGGGAACATCCATGGGGGAATACTATCAAGGTCTGATCAGTGAGGTCTGTGCTCACAGATCATGCTCAGAGATGAAGCAGTTCAATAAGGAGGGCAATAGTGAACCTCTTTCCGCTACCAGATTCATACAGATTGGAATTTGTCTCTGATAATTCTTAAGAACTGTTTGGCCCTAGTGTGTTTGTGTGTGTTCACTTGGCCTGAGAAGGGGCTTAGACCCCTAGCCCCACCAGTCAATAACCAGAGACAGTAAATTATATAAATGAAAACAAGAGAAGCTGAGAAAATGTGGATGTGATACTAGTCACAATTATAAAACCACAGAATGGGAAAGGACTGTAAGAGAGGATCTGACCTAGTCTTATGCCTTTAGAAAAGTTACTCTTTCTTAATGATGTGCCTGACAAAAGACCAGGCATTCTCTTTCAATAATTCATTCTGATACTTTCACTCTGGAAGCCTGTAAACCCTTCTTTATATCCAACAGAAATCTCTCCTACTTTACTTTCATTTTCTCTTATTCTTTACGTGATATAGATCAAACCAAACCAAACCATCTTTTTCAAGAATACTTTATAGTCATTCAGATGTAGTAAAGTGTACTAAGATGTTCGAACACCCTTTGTTTGAATACAAGCCAAAAAACAGACTTGTATTGATATTTCCCTCTGCCAGTGTTGGCCCAGCATTGCAGATCACGCCGTGCAGACAAGGTAGGACAGATTATAATGGACAAATAGAAAATAACTTTGTCAGTAGCTATTTCAAATGGAAAAAAGGTTTCATACATTAAAAATAAAAAAAGATCATTTAATACTGAGAAGAACTCACTGCTGTGCAGGCCAAAATAGACATTCAAAAAGGACAAAGACTGCAAAAGCAAACAGACATTGATGAATCTGTTCAAATAAGTGTTGCGTTCACCTCTCCTTTAGTTTTGCTAGAAGCAATTTCAACAAATTGTGTTAACAATTTTCTCATACTTCTCTCTGCAGATAACAATTTCGCACTAAATGAAAATGGTTTACTTTTTGTATTATTGCATACTTCTTTTGGGGGGTGTTGTTTTAAGGAAACTAATATGCATTATGAATTCTTTTTTTAGTGTGAAAATTGAAAAGCATGATCTTTATGTTGTTTTTGACATCATTCAGTATTTAGGGTTTTTCATAATGTGCCACATTTTTTTTGTGGTTGTTGATGTTACCTTCAAGTAAGCTGCATATCTTTGCTTAATGCACAATGACAATAAATCCTTAATTCATGTTTTATCTGATTTACTTTTGGTGTTGTTGTTGTTAGAGATAGGGTCTCACTCTGTTGTCCAGGCTGGAGTGCAGTGGCACAATCATAGCTCACTGTGACCTCAACCTTCTGGGCTCAAGATAGCCTCCTGATTTAGCCTCCTGAGTAGCTAGGACTACAGGCACATTCCACCATTCCTGGCTAATTTTTATTTTTTATTTTATTTTATTTTTTGTAGAGACAGGGTCTTGCTTTGTTGCCCAGCTTGGTCTCAAACTCCTAGGCTCAAGTGATCCTCCTGCCTCGGCCTCCCAAAGTGCTGGCATTTACTTTTACTGAATAAAATGGTCTTTAAGACGTACAAGGCTTTAAACTTTAAATACATATTTATTTATTCAGATTGCTAAAAACATTCTGTTTTAGATGCTATTGTGTATTAATCAGGCCATCCTAGACTACGCCATATAACAAATTGTCCCCCAAATCTCTGGCCTAACATAACTGAGGTTTATTTCTTGTTCATATTATATCTTATTTGTATCAGAAGGAGGCTGTCATCCACACAGTCTTTCAAGGACCTGGGCTGATGGATACTCTGACACTTTATAGCTGCATCATCTGGAACAGGAGGACTTCATGGTGGCTGCAGCAGCAGAAGTGAGAGCTACAGAGTCATACTCTTAAATGCTTTGGTTTGGACGTGACACTCATGGCATTTGCTCACTGACGGATCTTTTATTTTGAAAATGTCCTTTTGCAGTTAAGATAAAGTCTCAATATTCACTTAATCTAGAATCTTGCGTTTGAATGATCTTCTCTTTCATATTGTCATCCCTCATTCACCTTTTCTTAGGCAAATCCCAGTGTTGTTAGCCTTTCTATCTGTCAGCATTTTTAGTTGCAGACAGAGAACTCAACTCTGGCTTATTTATGTGGGAAGGGACTTGATAAAGGAGACTAGAAAGCCTGGTAATCATTGGAAAGATTAAAAAAACAGGTCCTAGACTGAGCCAGAACCAAACTATCTTTGTTGCAATGGGGAAGCTACTGCTCCCACTGCTGACCCCAGAACCATGACCTTGGAACCAGCTAGGCCAGCAGAATAGATGTCTAGACTCTGCCTATTTTTCAGGTAGTTTTTCATCAGGTGCAACTAGGAGCCAGAAACTAAGTGATAGGACCTAATTCTTGACTCTAGAGGCTAGAAAGATTAGGAAATGTTAACTTTTAAGAATTTACATTGGGGGCTGGGCGCCGTGGCTCACGCCTGTAATCCCAACACTTTGGGAGGCCCAGACGGGTGGATCACAAGGTTAAGAGATTGAGACCATCCTGGCTAACTTGGTGAAACACCATCTCTACTAAAAATACAAAAATTAGCCGGGTGTAGTGGTGGGCGCCTATAATCCCAGATGCTCGGGAGGCTGAGGCAGGCGAATCGCTTAAACCCAGGAGGCAGAGGCTGCAGTGAGCCGTTATCACACCACTGCACTCCAGCCTGGTCAACAGAGTGGGACTCAGTTTAAAAAAAAAAAAAAAAAGAATTTACGTTGGGAAGACAAGACACACAATGTGGAGACTTATCAAAATATGGGGTGGTTTCTCAAAAGATTTGGGCTGCCATGAATAACAGATGTTCACTAGAATTCCTTTTATAGAACTCATTTTACTTATAAAAACTTTTTTTTTCTGTTGCAGAAGTTATATTAACTAAAGATAAGAAAGAAGTGCTCACATCATCCTAACCAGGCTACTATTATTGTTTTGGTATATTCCCTTTTTGCCCTTTTTCTGTGCAGGATTCTATTATTAAATAGATAAAACCACATGACAATAAATACTGATTTTCTAGTGAGATATTAGAATACAAACATTTCCCCCATGTTATTACATTATGTTTAAAATAATAAATTTTAGCGTTTGTACAATACTGTGGCAGTTGGAATGGCTATTTTGTAATTATAATAATGTGATGCAAGTCAATGGGTATAACTTCTCTGATTAAAACTGTATGTTTATCCTTTCAGTTGTGCTATAATTAAGCCAACATTTTGTAATTACCTTATTTTCCAGTTTTTGTCAGGATATGTGACCTTCCAGAGACACAGTTCAACACCTAAATGTAAATAAGGAAAAGAATGTGAAAATTTCAGGCAATTATTTTATAAGTACCCAGCATGATCAGATTCCACTCATTTGAGACACCCAGGGTAGTCAAATTCATGGATAGAGAAAGCAGTGGTTGCCAGAGGCTGGG
Source organism: Sapajus apella (assembly GCF_009761245.1). Lineage (NCBI taxonomy): Eukaryota > Metazoa > Chordata > Mammalia > Primates > Cebidae > Sapajus > Sapajus apella. Next base: position 8,056,089 of record NW_022436944.1, on the reverse strand, counting down.
GGAGGAAAAGAGGAATTATAGTTACTGTTTAATGTTTATTGGGAGGATAAAAAGTTCTGAAGATGGATGGTGATGATGGCAGCACAATATTGCGAATGTACTTAATACCACGGAACTCTACACTTAAAAATGGTTAAAGTGGTAAATTTTAAGTTATTGGTATTTTACCACAATAAAAATTTAAATAAAGAAGTCATAGACAGAAAGAAAAGCAAAGCTTAAAAAAGCCTTTATTCTTTAGAAAAAGGAAATTTAGTATGTATCATCCATGTTGGCAGTTAGCCTTCCTTTATATAATGTCAGATAATTTTTTAAAATTCCAGATTCATTTACTTATGTCATCATAAACTTAAAGTAGTTTCTAATAATTACGTAGAGCAAAATTCCATTTTGTTAAGTTATACCAAAAAGGAAAAAAGAATCACACAAACTATAGCCTTAAGAAAAATCTATTCATTCATTTGAAATATATGTATTGAGCACTCACTATGTCAAAGAATGCCAGGCCCTGTGTGAACACAAAGATGTATAACATATGATTCTCCTAAGGAGGAGACATTTAAATTCTCTTGTCAGGATTTTTTAAAAAGCAGCAGTATGTTGGACTGCCTTTTAAGTCTTATTTAAAGATACTAAAAGAATATTGAGTTGGTAGTTAAGAGATGTGAGTTTCATTCACAATTCTAGCACTGTGTGATTTTGAACAAGTTACCCAAACTCTCTTGGCCTGCATTTCCTCATCTGTAAGGAGAAGTTATTAGACTAGGTGAGAGCTCAGATCTTTCATCTTGAACATCCTAAAAATACATGAAATATCCCATAGATTGTCTGTCAGTGTTTCTATGTCAAAAAAGAATAATAAACACGCATGCACGCACGCAGAGACATATATACATACACACAACAATGATATTTTCATTGAGAAAACTTGTAAAATGGGTATCCTACATAAAATTCATGAAATACTAATATAATCTTAAAAACTATGATGAAAAGAACAATTATTCCTTAAGAGTTACCTTTAACGCTTGTAGTCTTGATCTGCTTAGAGTCTTTCAAAGTGTTAATTAACCACTGGACAAGATTTTTTCAAATAGGATCATTTCATTTTACAATTAGGTAATGAATTCAGTTAAAAGAGAACAGTTACCATTTTTCGTGCCTAACGGACAGCCAGGCTCTGAACAAAGCACTCTTCAAATGTAATCTCATTTAATCCTCACAGCAACCCCATGAAGAAGGTATTATCTTGTTTTACAGGTGAGGAAATGGAAACTTAAGGGTTAAGTAATTTGTCAAAAGCCATATAGCTCTCAAGTGGCACAGCAAGTTTTCCAACCCAGGTCTCTCTGACTCCAGAGGCCAGTGCTTTCCATCACAACCTGTTTTGTAGATCTCTCTCTGAATTTAATTAACATTGGTTTTCCTCTTATAATAATTACATCTTATTTGAACTAATTTCTTATATCCTGGTTATTATTTTTGGGTGTGGCTGAACAAAGGAAATCCTGCAAGGAACCCAGGTGATTTTTGAAATATTGAAGTTTAGGCCAGGTGTGGTGGCTTAAATCTGTAATCCCAGCACTTTTGGAGGCCAGGTATAAAGGAGGGTTACTTGAGCCCAGGAGTTTGGGACCAGGCTGGGCAACATGGTGAGACCCCAGAGCTACAAAAAATTTTAAAAAGTTAGCTGGGCATGGTGGTACACACCTTTGGCCCAGCTACTTGGGAGGCTGAGGTGGGAAGATCACTTGAGCCCAGGAGTTTGAGGTTTCAGTGAGCCATGTTTGCACCACTGCACTCCAGCCCAGGCAACAGAGCGAGTACCTATCTCAAAATCAAAAACTTAAAATACCTTCTTAATTAAATTATTTGCATATTTTGGGCAAATCTTTTTTTAAAAAAATCTAAACTTCTAGTAAAAATAGTAATCTTGCCTATTTAAAAAATATATATGCATATACAAATATATGCAAATATATAGAGAGCATCATTATTTCAGTTATAAATAATTTCCTCTATATTCTATAACTTTCCATATTTCTTTCTAAAATAAGGAAAAGAAGGGTTTTCCCACCATCCACTAGTTGCTCAAGAACATTTAGGCAAAGTTTCTTTCTGAGTCTCAATCATTCTCAGATATATCCTAAAGTAGTTTTTTTTTTTTTCTCTTCCAGGTTGCTTTAGAAGGATATCTCTTTCTATTATTTATGTAAAGATGGGGTCTTGCTATGTTGGCCAGGCTTATCATGAACTCCTGGCCTCAAGAAATCCTCCTGCCTTTGCCTACCAAAATGCTGGGATTACAGGTGTGAGCCAGTACATTCAGCCAGATATCCCATTTTTAATCATTATTATTTAGCATGCAACTACAACATCAGGCTTGAAAGCCTTTTGCAATTATTATCCAATAAATTATTCTAGCAGCTTCTGGGGAGACCAACATTTACAGAAAAGCAAAATGAGATGTAAACATATTAATTTATTTGGCCAGAGGGAAATAGTGCCTTTCTGCAGACATAGCCAAGTGACAGTTGAAGCAGTCGTGGATTATGAAGACAGAAATTCTGCTCCTGGAATGATAACATTTAATGTTGTATTGGTTTTATAATTGCAGAACAGCCCACTTCACCTTGCAAATGAGCCAGTGGTAGGGGTGTCTTAAGAAAAAAAATAGAGAGTTCCCAATTTGCTACCCAGAATTGATTTATCTGATTTTCCAGTGATTTTTAAGTGTTTGCCCTTAAGTAAACTGATAAAAGGCTGCTTTTGCTCTTCATTCTTCTTTTAAATTTTTGTACTGATTTCAAAATGATAGACACAATGCTGTTTTGTGTATAGTAGGCTTCCTTGCCACACCATTTTAGCTTCCTCTGTCAATTCTTGTATTAACATGAGGCTTGATGCTAATTGGAAGTATGAGAGAGAAGTGGAAGCTCTCCCCATAAATGAATGTCCTCCTGTATCTGACTTCTAGCCAAATCCACCTGAGCATAGGTCCCTGCTATTAAATCAGTATTTCTGATTCACTTTATTGTTCTCTCTTGGCAAGAGGACTTCCGCCTTTTAACCTTTCTGATGACTAAACTGAATGTATCTTTGGTTTGGATGAATAATTATGTAGCTAAGTGAAGGTAGTAAATCTTTGCTATATGGCTAATAAATAATACTGTGGTATTTTATATTTGATTTCTTGATGCTTCACATTTAGAGTTAATAAGCAGACTCTCCAGCATCATATTATAAATAAAATGCCAACTTTATTTAAAATATTATTGGTTGGGCCTGGTGGCTAATGCCTGTAATCCCAGCACTTTGGGAGGCTGAGGCAGGCGGATCACGAGGTCAAGAGATCGAGACCATCCTGGCCAACACGGTGAAACCCCGTCTTACTAAAAATACAAAAAAATTAGCTGGGCATGGTGGCACGCGCCTGTAGTCCCAGCTGCTCGGGAGACTGAGGCAGGAGAATTGCTTGAACCCAGGAGGCGGAGGTTGCAGTGAGCCGAGGTGGTGCCACTGCACTCCAGCCTGGCGCCTCGTGATGGAGTGAGACTCTGTCTCAAAAAAAAAAAAAAAAATCATTATGTTAGGCCATATGATAATTTGACAATAATTTTGAATAGCAACAAAGGAAATGAAACACCAGCAGAATCTATTTCAGAAGCTGTGTCATACTGTATGTTTAAAATTAAAAAAATAAAACTCCAGGAACAGAAGAACTAATCTGTTTTATTAGGTAAAATCTGAACCATATAGTCTTCAGAGGGATTCAATGGTAATTTTACAGATGGGGTATGTACTAATTTTTCTGAAGTATAATTTAGAAATTTTGAAAAATGGATAATTAAAATTACTTAGCAACTATTGACAGCCCCCTTTGTAATTAATTTTTCTTCAAACTATCCTTTAAGGATGTTTTCTGAAAATTAATTAGGTTGTATTATTTAATTAATTTAATTTAATATTTTGAATTAAATTACTTCTTTAAAAACATTCACATAAGGTCAGGCTTCTTGGAAAATTCAGATTAAATGAAAATAAATTTATGCAGCTGAGAAATTTAACATATATGTGTGTGTGTGTGTGTGTGTGTGTATATATATATATATGTATATATATATATATATAAAACAATTAATATGAGTTCAAACACTTGTTTGACCACTCTAGTGTGATATACTTTAGTCTTTATAAAATTAATTGGGAAAGAAAATGAATTAGTATATTGATGTTTCTGCCACTAGATTAGTCAGTTGACTCATTTCTTGGCAGAGGAAGTGAGGCTGCCCACATGAAGTAGTCACTGGACTAGGAACCTAGAATGTCTGGGTCCAAATCCTGGCTCTGCTGCTGACGTTACTTAATGTCTGTGCATCAGATCCCACCCATAAAATGTTATAATGCTATTTTTGGACTTAGGTAGATTGTGAAGGATATTTTATCAAGTGCTTATAAAATGCTTTGAAGTCTACAAGTCCTGAATGTTATTAGATCACAATATTCAGGATAGGTAGAATATTAAAAAGCTGCTTTCTCATTATCATCATATGTGAAGGGATTTCTTAGGATTGGGAAACTTACTTAGCTAAATACAGAGCCCAGGTGCTGGTGTTTGGAGGAAAAACTATGTTGGACTCACTGAGCTATAGTGTGTCAGTCTCTGATGAAGCTTGGATATAGACTTACATGCCCTACTTGACTTTATTTATTTTAGCTTTCTGGAGATTTCATAATCAAATTACAAACTTCAAAATTTTTAATTTCAACCTATTTATTTTACTATTACTTTGGTACTGTCCAGTCCTTGAAGGCAGGGAGATATTTGCTTGAACCCAACCACAGAAATGTAAACGGCTTCATTACATATTGTTTTAGTGATGGCTCTTTTATTACCAATGCTGTGATGATTGTATCACTGATTGCTGGGAGCTCTAGGTTTTTAGTTGATCTGAGTACATGGATTTTACCATTTTTCCCTAACAGGTGACAGTCCCAGGAATGACTTTTCCTCTCGAAAACATGGTTACAGAGGTACTTTCTTTAATAGTCCTCTAAGAATCTCCAAGGTAAAACAAACAAAATGACTACCACAAGCTCAAACTCCTCCATATTAGTAGGCTCAAAATTATATGATTATTGAAGTCACTTGTAGGAACAAAGTGCTATAATTCTACAATATAAAGTTGGAAAAATAAAAAACCCTCCTGGCAGTTTCCTCTGTTCCCCGCACCGGTAGATGATAACAAGGGTTTGTCTGCTGCACTGTGGTATCTGCAGCGTTCTGCCAGGACATGCTCATTAAGGTGAGACTGGGATGCTGGGGAACAATGACAGATCAGAGGAGGGCTCAAGGGCTGGAAGAATTTTTGTTTCCAGGTAGGAAAGGCCCAAACTAGGGTGAGGCGAGTGAGGCACCTTGGGTGCAAAATTAAAGGAGACACTCACTCTCAGGGGCAGCTTGAGAGTGAGTGCCCCCTTAAACTTTGCTCCCCAGAAGCTTCCTCCCTAGGAAAAGTCTTAACAAGGCTTGTGCCAGGGAGTAGGCAACCAGCCACAACCTAGGAATTTTGAAGTAGCAAGTGTGAGTTGGAGAACCCAATCAAATCAAATGAAGAGCTAGGTGAAGTTCTTTATTTTTTGCTGTGTACTATTTCTGACCTTGGGGCACTAAAGTCCAGCATTTTCACAGCCCAAATGGCCTCCCATTATCTCCCACTCTCTCAGGGCATCCATGAAGAGGGAAGGAAAATTCTAGGAGTCAATGTGAAGACAGCAGAGAAGAATTAAGGCATAGGGAGAAAAATGTAAGATCAGAATGAATAGTGTACACAGAGGCTTGGCCCCAGGGTTCATCCTAGGTCAGCAATCTTTCTGCTTGCCTGGGCACGGGTCCTTGAAGGAGTCCACTCTGCCAGGTGGCTGTAAAGCCCCTGCTCTTGGAGGAACCCTTTCATACTCTTGGTAGTTACTGCTCCTTTTGCACAGATCCAGGGTAGCCAGACTTATATTTTCAATTCACAAAACTCAACTTAAAAATCTATTACTGAACTTTAAATCTCTATTTCAAGCTTCCATTCTGTCTGATAACAGAAATATAGTTCAGTAGACTACAGGTAATCTTACTTCTGTTTTTTTAAAGAATAACTTCTGATAAACTCCATCAATTCAGAATTTCCCCTTTCCCCTTCATCTCCCTAGGTAGCATCTAAGTTCCGGGAGATATGGGGTGAAGTGTTGGGTTCCTGACCCTCAGTGCCCCTCCTGGCTGGCATTTGCTGCTAATGTCCCCATTGTCCAGTCATCAGTTCTAGTGCCTGTAGCTCCCTTATCCTGACTGTGGTGATCTCCCTGAGCCACATCCTCACCTTTCTTAGGAAAATGTGAAGCTGTTGCGTGTTCTCTTGTGCCCCTCTGGAGCTATGGAGTCTTTAGGGGCCTGCCTTAGACATATCTGGTTGCCCTTTCTTCTCCTCTTTCCTGTTTACCCTGATCCTACCTAAGAAGTGGTGACTTCTCCCTCAACTGCCCACTCTGGGGCCTCAGCCAAATCTTGGAGTCACTTTCTCATTTGACCCTTCCCTCTCTTCAGCTTGGAGAATTATCTAACACTTCACTGTTCAATATAGTAGCCACTAGTTGCATATGGCTGCTGAGCTCTTGAAATGTGGGTTAGCCCAGATTGAGATGTACTGAAAGTGAGAATGTAGATCAATTTCAAAGACTTAGTATGAAGAACAAATTGTAAAATATTGATAATTTTAGTATAGCTTTCATGTTGAGATAATATTTTAGACATGTTGAATTAAAGTATAGCATTACAATTTCACTTATTTATTTTTACTTTTAAAAAAACGTGGTCACTACAAAAATTTAATTACACTGTATTGCTTTTGGACAGAGCTGATCTAACAAGTATAAGGAAGTGATATGGACTGGATTGTGTCTTCCCCCACCCACCCAATTCATATGTTGAAATTTTAACCCCCTACGTGACTGTATTTGGAGAAAGGACCTGTGAGGAGGTAATTAAATTTAACTGAACATGCAAGGGTGGAACCCTAATCCATAGGACTGTCATCCTTATGAGAAGAGGAAGAGATACCAGGAGACCATGGTGTGTACAGGAAAACCCATGTGAGGACACAGCAGTGACACATCTGTCTGCAAGCCAGGAAGAGAAGCCTCATCAAAAACCGACACCTTAACCTTGGACTCCCAGGCTTCAGAATTGAGAGAAAGTAAATTTCTGTTGTTGAAGCCACCTAGTCTCTGGTATTCTGTTGTGGCAGCCCTAGCAGACTAATACAGGAAAGAAAACTCACTCTGGTATTACGCTGTCTCCCAAAATTGAATGTTTATAGCATTAATTTTAGCTTGTTTTCCTCAAAAACCCATTCTTAATCTATTGTCTGTGCCAGGAATTAAAAAAATCTATTTTGAAATTCAAAAGCAGAGTGAAAATGGACTCTGTCGTTCTCTGTTGTCTGTTGTGACCTTCCTTTTCCAAGGATTTAGAAGCAGCTACCCTCTGCTGTCTGAAGTTGAGGGAGGAGTCACATAGCAAAAGGGAAATATGGTGAGTGAAAAACACATTGGCTAATATCAAAATATCCCTTAGCGATAGCAATACGTTTTGCTTTACCCCATGCTATAAAAAATCAGGAGGATATGATTTCATTTGTTATTCATTAATTTGTTATGTATTTATTGCCTGCAGATTGATTTTTTGTACTTTAGTGTGAATAGCTTTTGGACAGTATTTGCACGTCTGAAAATTTCAGGTCTTTAATTTCATAATGAAAGATATTTCTATGAAAGGAATTGAAGGTATAGAAACTGTGTGGTAGTGGTAAAAAGGTGGTTGAAGGTACTAAAACCCTGTTGTTCATATCATTATAGCTCAGAACGTTTTGTTAAATATGGAAGAGACCTTGTTGTCCACCCTCAGCACAGAGTCTACTTTGCCAGAAGTCCTATAGTTCTTGATGTAATGCATATGGCACACACGCAGTCAATCTTGGCTTCCAATCCAGACAGTGTACATGGTGGTCCCTGGGGGACAGCAGAGGGCCAGAAAGGCAAGTCCTGCACTTAGAAGAACATGGCCAGCTCATCTCATCCTTTGTACTTCTCTGATGCACCAGGTATAACTGGGTCTATTGCTGACCTCACTGCATTATTCATGTTTGTTTACTTCCCTATGAACCTCTAGAGGGCAGGGAAATACAACTTTCATTTCTGAATATTCCTTTGGACAATGCCTAGCATATAGGAAGTGCATGATAAAAGTGTTTGGAATTTTATAAAATGAATACATGAATCCAACAACTTCTGCTCTCAAATCCTCACTTCAGATGTTCTCCTACCACTTATCTCTGTTGGCCTGGGTACTGCAGATAATCTTATGTTCTTTGAAAAATCATTTCTGATAAATTTTATGAATTCAGAATTTCCCCCCTTTTTTTTGAACTCCCTAACTGGCATCTAAGTTCTGGGAGGCATGGAGCGAATTTTTGGGTTCTTGACCTCCTCCAGTTCCAGCAGCCTTCTCCAGCTCCTTTAATCCTAACCAACTTATTATCTTATTTATACAAACAAATTCTTTTAATAAAAGTATTTAGGAGAGGAAGAGCAAGATGGGGGAATAGAAGCCTACACCATTTTATCCCCCAAACCTGGCTGGAACCCCAATTTTTAACAACTATCTGTACACAAAAAAGCACTGTCACAAGAACCAAAAATCAGGTATCAGGTATCAGCTCAGCCACAGTGGGGTAGAACTACTAGCAAGCTCTTGCGGGTCACTGAGTCCAGGTCTAGGTTCTTGGACAGCATTTCTGGACCTGCCCTGGGTGAAGATGGGGTGCCCACTGTTCTGAAGTGTGAGTCCCAGGGCTAGCAGCATTCACCACAAGCTGACCGAAGGGCCCTTGGGCTTTAAGCGAACACTGGTAGTGGTCTGGCAGAGCTCCCTGTGGACTGATGGTGGTAAGGGTCACAGGGAGGGGTTCCTCTGCCTGCAGAAAGGGGAGGGAAGAGCAGGAAGAACTTTGTATTGTGGTTTGAGTGCCAGCTTAGCCACAGTAGAATAGAACATCAGGTAAACTGCCGAGGTCTTGAACTCCAATCCCTGGCTCCCAGACAGCAGCTCTGGACATGCCCAGGGCCTGGGGGAACATGCCACTCTGAAGGGAAAGGCCTTGGACAAGGCCTAGTGCTATGCTGCCTCCAGGTCTGACCTTGTGCAGTCCCAGTGGTGGTGGCCTCAGGAGTGCTTGCCTCATTTCATTCCCTGTTCCTGGTGGCTCAGCACAGAGAGAGACTTTGTATGTTTGGGAGAAAGTAAGGAAAAAGAACAAGAGCCTCAGTTTGGTAATCCAGATAATTCTTCGGGATCTTATCAAAGACCACCAAAGCAGTGCCTCTACAAGTCTGCAAAACCCATAGTGTTATTAGGCTTAGGTCCCCAGTCCTTTTGAATAACTGGAAAGCCTTCCCTAGAAGGACAGGCACAAACAAGCCCAGACTGTGAAGATAACAATAAATGCCTAATTCCTCAAAGTCAGACACCAAAGAAAATCTGCAAACATCATCACCATCCAGGAAAACAGGTTCACCAAAAAACAAACAAACAAACAAAAAAAAACCAACAAAACAACAAAAAGAACAACAAAAAGTCATAATCTCATCAAATGAACTAAATAAGGCACCAGGGATCAGTCCTGGAGAAACAGAGATATATGACTTTTCAGACAGAGAATTTAAAATACTGTTTTGAGGAAACTCAAAAGACATTTAAGATAATGCAGAGAAGAAACTCAGAATTTTATTAGTCAAATTTAACAAAAAGATTGAAATAATTAAAAAGAATCAAACAAAAATTCTAAAGTTGAAAAATGCAACTGACATGCTGAAGAAAGTATCAGCCTCTTAATAGCAGAATTGATCAAGCAGAAGAAACAATTACTGAACTTGAAGACAGGCTATTTGAAAATACACAGAGGAGACAAAAGAAAAAAATAGTAAAAAAACATTGCAGCACACCTGCAGGATTTAAGAAATAGCCTCAAAAGGGAAAATGTAGGAGTGATTGGCTTTAAAGAGGAGGTGGAGAAAGAGATAGGGGTAGAAAGTATATTTGAAGGAATAATATCAGAGAACTTCCCAAACCTAGGAAAAAAAAATCAACATTCAAGTACAAGAAGGTTACAGAACACCAAGCAGATTTAACCCAAAGAAGATAGTCTTATCTCAAGACATTTAATAATCAAACTCTCAAAGGTCAAGGATAAAGAAAGGATTCTAAAAGCAGTAAGAGAAAAGAAACAAATAACATATAATGGAGCTCTAATACATTTGGCAGCAGAGTTTTTAATGGAAACCTTACAGGCCAGGAGAGAGTGGCATGACATACTTAAAATGTTGAATGATAAAAAACTTTTACTAGAATGTACTAGAATAGTACATTTGGTGAAAATATCCTTCAAAGATGAAAAAGAAATAAAGGCCTTCCCAGACAAACAAAAATTGAGGGATTTTATCAAAACTAGACCTGTCCTAGAAGGCATAGTAAGGGGAGTTTTGAATCTGAAAGAAAAGGATGTTAGAGGAAGAGAAAATCATCTGAAGGTGCAAAAATCACTGATAATAGCACACAGAAAAACACAGAATATTGTAACACTGTAATTGTAGTGTGTCACCTTCTCCTGACTTTTAGAAAGACTAAATGATGAACCTATAAAAAAAAATGGCTACAATAATTTTTCAAAACATAGCACAAGAAGATATAAACAGAAACAACAAAAAGTTGAAAAGTGGGGGGACAAAGTTAAAGTATAGAGGTTTTTGTTGTTGTTGTTGTTTGTTTGTTCATTTTGATTTGGAGTCTCGTTCTGTCACAAGGCTGGAGTATAGTGGCTTGATCTTGGCTTACTGCAACCTCTGCCTCAACTGATCCTCCTGCCTCAGCCTCCCAAGTAGCTGAGACTGTAGGCACACACCACCACGCCCAGCTAATTTTTCATATTTTTAGTAGAGACGGGGTTTTCACCACTTTGGCCAGGATGGTCCTGATCTCTTGACCTCATGAGCTACCCGCCTTGGCCTCCCAAAGTGCTGAGATTACAGGCGTGAGCCACCACACTGGCCCCAGTATTGAGTTTTTATTGGTTTTCTTTTTACATGTTTGTTTGCTTGTTTGTTTATACAATCAGTGTTAAGTTGTTACTAGTTCAAAATAATGAATTATAAAAATAGCATTTGTATGCCTCATGGTAACCTCAGATCAAAAAACATACCAACAGATACACACACAAAAAATAAAAAGCAAGAAATTAAAGTGTATTACCAGAGAAAATAAAAACAACCAAACTCATAGAGAATAGAAGGATGGTTACTAGAGGCTGGGAGGGGTAGTGAGGGAGGACATGGATAATGGGTACAAAAAAATAGAAAGAATGAATAAGATCTAGTATCTGATAGCACAACAGGGGGACTGTCATCAGTAATAACTTAATTGTACATTTAAAAATAACTTTAAAAGTATAATTGGATGATTTGTAGCATAAAGGATAAATGCTTGAGGGGATAGATACTCAGTTTTCCATGACGTGATTATGTATTGCATGCTTATACAAAAATATCTCATGTACCCCATAAATATATACACTTACTCTGTATCCACAAAAATTTAAAATAAAAAATTTAAAATTGGCCAGGCACAGTGGCTCACACATATAATCCCAGCACTTTGAGAGGCTGAGGCAGGCAGATCACCTGAGGTCAGGAGTTTGAGACCAGCCTGGCCAACATGGTAAAACCCTGTCTCTACTAAAAATACAAAAAAAAAAAAAAAAAAAAGCCAGGCATGGGTGGTGGGCACCTGTAATCCCAGCTACTTGGGAGGCTGAGGAAGGAGAATCGCTTGAACCCAGGAGACGTGGGTTGCAATCAGCTGAGATTGTGCTGTTGCAGCCTGGGTGACAAGAGCCAAACTCTGCCTCAGAAATAATAATAATAATTTAAACAAAGAAAAAATCATTTATTTACCCAAGTTCTACATGAAGATATTCTCACTGCAACATAAAATGCTACAAAAAAATTTTAAACCTTTATTACCAATTCGTGGCAATCTCCACCATTGCATAGTATGAGAATAGCCTTCCAAGTCCCTCTTCTGCATGCATTTTCATGTATTTATTATATATCTGTTAAAATAGATACATGTCAGTGTGTGTGTGTGTGTGTGTGTGTGTGTGTGTGTGCATAATAGACACAGAAAAGAAATATCATTTAGATTAAATGTACATGTATATATTCAACCTAAATGATTTCATACTGTTGTGTACTGTTCCGCAACTTGCTTTCTTTTGTTGTTTTTACGTAATAAGATACCTCCTTTTTTTCCTTTTTCAACTTTTATTTTAGGTTCAGGGGCTACATGTGCAGGTTTGTTACCTGGGTATATTATGTGATGTTGAGGTTTGGGGTACTAATGATCTCATCACCCAGATACTGAGCATAGTACTCAACAGTTTATTCAGCTCACCCTGCTCTCATGCTCCTCTATATAATAGTCCACAGTATCTATTGTTGTTATCTTTATGTCCATGAGTACCTGTTGTTTAGCTCCACTTATAAGTGAGAACATGCAGTATTTGGTTTTCTCTTCCTGTATTAATTTGCTGCATCCATGTTGCTGCAAAGGATATCCATATTGCTATAAAGGACATGATTTTGTTCTTTTTTTGGGCTGTGTAGTATTCCCTGTTGCATATGTACTATTTTTTTTTAATCCAATCCACCATTGATGAGTACCTTGGTTGATATCATGTTTTTGCTATGTGAATAGTGCTGTGATGAACATGCTAGTATATATGTCTTTTTGGTAGAATACTTTGTTTCCTTTTGAATATAAATCCAGCAATGGGATTGCTGGGTCAAATGGTAGCTCTGTCTTAAGTTCTTTAAGAAATCTCCAAACTGCTTTTCACAGTGGTTGAGCTAATGTACATTCCCACCAATAGTGTAACCATGTTCTCTTTTCTCCGCAGCCTCACCAATATCTGTTGTCTTTGACTTTTTAGTAATAACCATTCTGATTATGTAAGATGGTATTCCATTGTGGTTTTCATTTGACTGCTTGTATGTTTTTTTTTTTTTTTGAGCAATGTCCGTTTATGCCTTTTTCCCCATTATGCAATGGGGTTATTTGATTTTTGCTTGTTTAATTGTTTAAGTTCCTTTAAGATTCCGAACATCAGGCTTTTGCCAGATACATAGTTTTTGAACATTTTCTTTCATTCTGTAAGTTGTGTGTTTACTCTGATGATAGGTTTTTTTGCTGTGCAGAAGCTCTTTAGTTTAATTAGGTCTGACTTGTCAATTTTTTGTTATTGAAATTGCTTTTGAGGGCTTAGTCATAAATTCTTTCCCAAGGCTCATGTCCAGAATGGTATGTCCTAGGTTTTCTTCTAGGACTTTTTATGTCACTACTCATACATCTCCCTCATTCTCTTTTTAGCTATTGCAAAGTATTCCATAGCACAGAGAAATGAAAATATATTTCAAACATAAGTAACTTCTCCTTGATTGATGGTTACACACGTTGTTTCAGAATTTTTACTATTAGAAACAATAAAGCATGAATGTCAATCTTTGTATGTGCTTTTTTTAGACAAGCACAATTTTTTTTTTATGATGGACTCTCACAAGTTGACTTACGGGGCTAAAAAGTATATATAGGTGCTGGGGGCAATCTTGAGGAATGGGCTTTCCTGGTCATTTGTCACACCAAATGGATTTACTAAACTGTACTAGGGAAGAATGGCACAGCAAGACTTAGATTATTCATGTGCAAGGGGGAAATTTATATGTTTTATGACCATAAGATGAACATATGACGTCCTCTAACATCTCTAGCAATCTTTTTCCACTGGATAGCAGAACAGAGAGTATTCTTCCAAGCCCTTTGCCATGTATTCGTATTATGTCGTAAGGATTTTTGTATGCCTACTACTTTGTAATACCTCTGTCAGTAAATAAGAAGAAGCCACCTTCAGTACTCCAAATGAGAAAGAAAATGTTGTTATTAATTACTATCATCTCATTCAAAAAAGGGAGAGGTGGATCATATCAAAAGAATCAGTGACCATGTCATACTTAAGGTGATAGACCTCATGATATCCATCTGCTCCATGGACACAGTTCACCAGTTAAAGAGGAGAATCACCTCATTATCTGAGGGCTAAGGAACCAGAGGGGGTAGTATCTGAAAACTTAGTGTTATTTTGATAATATGGTTTGAATGTGTCCCCCCAAGTTCATTTGTTAGCAAATTAATTCCTAATGCAAGAGTATTGGGAGATGGGGGTCTAATGGGAGATGTTTATTTCATGAGGGCTCACCATTGTGAAGGAATTAATGCCAGTTATAAAAGGTATGAGGCTACAAATTCAGACTTTTGCTCTCTTGCTGTCTTGCTCTCACTCTTTCTTGCCCTTCTACCTTCCGGAATGAAGGGATGCAGTAAGAAGACCCTTGCTAGACTCCAGCACCATGCTCTTAGACTTTGCAGCCTCCAGAACCATGAGCCAATAAATTTCTGTTCTTTTTTTTAAAGTATATATATTTTATTGCACTTTAGGTTTAAAGTATATATATTTTATTGCATTTTTATGTGAAGAACATGCAGGATTGTTGCATAGGTACATACATGGCAATGTGGTTTGCTGCCTCCATCCCCATTACCTATATCTGGCATTTCTCCCCATGCTATCGCTCCCCAACTCCCTACCCCCCGCTGTCCCTCCCCTAGTCTCCCCCAACAGACCCCAGTGTGTGACGCTCCCCTCCCTGTGTCCGTGTGTTCTCATTGTTCAACACCCACCTATGAGTGAGAACATGCGGTGTTTGATTTTCTGTTCTTGTGTCAGTTTGCTGAGAATGGTGGTTTCCAGGTTCATCCATGTCCCTACAAAGGACATGAACTCATCATTTTTTATGGCTGCATAGTATTCCATGGTGTATATGTGCTACATTTTCCTTGTCCAGTCTATCATTGATGGGCATTTGTGTTGGTTCCAGGTCTTTGCTATTGTAAACAGTGCCGCAATGAACATACATGTGCATGTGTCTTTATAATAGAATGATTTATAATCATTTGGATATATACCCAGCAATGGGATTGCTGGGTCAAATGGAATTTCTATTTCTAGATCCTTGAGGAATCACCACACTGTCTTCCACAATGGTCGAACTAATTTATACTCCCACCAGCAGTGTATAAGTGTTCCTATTTCTCCACATCCTCTCCAGCATCTGTTGTCTCCAGATTTTTTTAATGATTATCATTCTAACTGGCATGAGATGGCATCTCAATGCAGTTTTGATTTGCATTTCTCTAATGACCAGTGATGGTGAGCATTTTTTCATATGTTTGTTGGCCTTATGTATGTCTTCTTTTGTAAAGTGTCTGTTCATATCCTTTGCCCACTTTTGAATGGGCTTGTTTGTTTTTTTCTTGTAAATCCATTTTAGTTCTTTGTGATTCTGGATATTAGCCCTTTGTCAGATGGGTAGATTGGAAATAGTTTTTCCCATTCTGCTGGTTGCTGGTTCACTCTAATGATTGTTTCTTTTGCTGTGCAGAAAGGGCATACTTGTCAGCTTATCTCAAAAAAGCTGCTAATGAGTAATAACTGGCCACTGCCTTATTTATTACAAAACAAAGTCTCATTACTTTTTTTTGTGTACCATACTTTAATAGATCTCATACACCAGAATTCAGATCAAGAATGACTGGCAGAATATTTTGTTGGGCAGTGCTGATTTAAAATTAAGAATGGTTTGTGGTTAAATGAATATGTTCAGTTTTTGAATTTTAATAGTAATTCCAATTCAGTAAATGCTATCACTGTTTATCCCTTCTAAAGATATGATTAGCCTTCGTTAGTAATGTTAAACTTTTCAGAAAGATGGTGATGGTATTTAAAACTTACTGGAGATTGGTTTTACATTGAAATTTGTATAACTGGTTATGTGGATATATTTAAATACTGGGGAAATTTATTCACTGTCTCAGAACCAAGCAAGATTTCCCTGTGTTTTGTGTTCATTTTCCTCTTAAAGGCAAGGGTTGGAGATAAATAAAGTAGCAATGTCTACTTTATATTTTTGGCCTTAACTATGCCAATCTAATTAGAATTCTCTGTATTTAAAATGGCTCCTTTTACTTATTGAAAGGCAATTTAGTGTGATTTATATGTAATATGAAAGATTATTTAACACTTCTCACATTTTATAGGTGATCTATAAGGTCACATGCTTTTAAAATAGTAGTAACTTAAACTTCACTCTTGAGTTCTTTGCAGTCTAGGTCAAACTAAGTTATAATTTAGGATTGTCTTTAAACAGTCATTCAGAAACATAAGACTGTAGAACTGCTGTGTATTTGTGATTGGGAACGGTGTTTTGCCAACTTTAAAGGATTAAAGTAGAGGAGATATACACAAATTTTAAAATTACGTGTGATCATAAGACAAGATAATTAAAAAGAAAACTACAGGGAAAAAATGTGGTATGAATATTAAGGTAAACAAACAAGCAAAAACCCAATAAAACCTTTTTTTTTGATGTCGGCCTGAGGCTGAGCTGGTGGGAAATTAAGGGACTTTTTCAGAGGCCAGGAAAAAAAAATAAAAATAAAATATGTTAGATGGAGCCCTGAGTAGGTTTATGAGCTCTTTAGTGGCCACTGGTCTGTGTTTTAGTGGGACCATTGCACCAGGGATGAAGATAAAGCCAGGGCCGCAGGCAAGACAGAAGCTCAAATAGGGTACCTTGAAGGATGACCCTTTCAGTGAGGGTGACAATTAATTCTATGGGTCAGCTTGACCATTCTGATATCCTGATGTCAGATTTCCAGCTCCAAAACAGAGAGAAGTAAATTTCTGTTGTTTATAAGGCACCCAGTCTATGGTACTTCATTATAGCAGCCTGAATTGACTAAGACACTAAAGTTACTGGGTATGAGATCAATATTCAAAAGTCTTTTGCTTTTTTACACAACAGCCTAAAAAGTAAGAAATTTTAATTTAAGAAAAATATATGATATTGTATTTGTTTGCTATTGCTTCATAACAAATTACCCTAAAAGTTAGTTGTATAAAACAACAATAACAATTTATCATCTCATACAGGGCCAGGAATTCAGGAATCGCTTAGCTGGCTTGTCTGGTTCGGGGTCTCTCATAAGATGTCAGCTCAGGCTGTCATCATCTGATAGCTTGACTGAGACTAGAGGATCAGCTTCTAGGATGGATTATATACCTGGCTGGCAAATGAATTCTGGCTGTTCATGGGAGGCCCCAATTCCTTCCCTCATGGACTTCTTTGTAGGGTAGCCTAAGTGTCCTCATAATGCAGCAGCTGGCTTTCCCCAGAGCAAGGGATCCAAGAGAGAACAAAGCAGAAACCACAGTTTCTTTTATGGCTTAGGCTTAGCAGTCACACTCTGTCATTTCCATGGTTACACAGGTCAGCGCTATTCAGTGTGAGGAGGCTTACCAGTGTGAATACCAGGAGGCAAGGATCACTGGGAGCTATTTTGGAGGCTGACTACTACAGATGCACAGTAGTAACAAAAATGTAAAGATTGCCAGAAATTTAAAAAACGTTTGAAAGACATTTGGGGAAGAATCTTAAAACTATCACAATATATTAAATAAAGATAATTATATTGTAAAATATTTTGTATTTTAAGAAGAATATAACAAAGTAAGTAGAGAAATATATCATGTATCGGAGTCATCAATATGAGAAGATATCAATTCTTTTCAATCTATGGATTCAATGGAAACTTAATCCAAATCCTAATCATTTTTGTTTTAGTGGAAATTGACTATTTTGCTCTAAAATTGTCATGAACAAGTGAAAGGCTGAGAAGAAGATACTACTAAAGAAAAACAAGGGTAGTGGGGGTTTTAGTGCAGATATCAAGGATTATATTCAGTTAGCCAATTAATACAGTATGGTATTCATACAGACTCATAGAACAGACTTATAGATTCATGCATACAAGGAAATTTGATATAGAACAGAAGTGGCATTGCAGATGAATGGAGAAAGATACTAATAAAATTGATTTTCCACAGAAAAATTCAAAGTCAATTCCAACTTCATTCATACCATGCACACAATTAGGTTGGTTTAAATGTGAAAGCAAATTTTAAAAACTTTTAAAAGAAGAACGAGGAAAATATCTTTATGGCCTCAGGGTAGGGATAGATTTCTAAAAGAAAATCATAAAAGAAGGTTGGATAAATTTGAATTCATTAAAATTAATAATTTTGTCATTCAAAGATACCATAAAAGCAGTGAAATGACAAGTTACAAATTGAAAGGTGATATCTGAAACATAACCAACAAAGGATTAGTATTTAACATACACACAGACACACACACATGCACATTGATGACTCACATACATCAATAATAAAACAAGAAAGAATCTAACAGAAAAATGGACTAAAGACAGGAAAAGATATTTCACAGAGGGGAAATATGAGTGGCCAATGAATCTTTAACAAATTCTCAGCTTTAATTAGTAATCAGGAAAATGCAAACTAAAACCAAAATATGTCATATAATTTCACATCCATTAGGATGACAACAATTTAAAAGTTTGACAATACCATGTATTGATGAAGATATGAAGCAAGGGAACTTTTATACATTGCTTTAGAACATAAATTAGTACAACCTTTTTGGAAGACAGTTGGGAATACCTAGGAAAATTGGGTAAGTATACACCCTCTGACCCAGCATCCCCTCCTGGATGTGTGTATATAATAAAGAAATTTGAAAATGTGTAGTAGGATACATGTACAAGAATATTCATAACAGCATTATTCAGAACAGCAAAACATCTGGAAAGGGTCTAAATATTCATAACACTAGGATGACTAAATAACGAAATAATATTCTAAAGTGAAAATGAATAACCTAAATCTACATGCAATATTAGGGATTAGTAAGAAAAATGCACTTTTGAATCAAATAAGGAATTGTAAATGAATTCACTTATATAAATTAAAAAATAGTCAAGTCATATATTGCATAAGAGTGTGTGTGTGTGTGTGTGTGTGTGTGTGTTTCCTATACAAAACACTAAAACCAAGAGCAAGAAATAAGTAACACTAGCTTCAGGTCAGTGGTTATCTCTCAGGGAAAAAGAAAGGGATGCTATAATTTAAGGCCATGGAAAGGTCATCAGTGGTACTGGTGATGTTCTATTTCTTCATCTGGTTGGTAGATATACACTTGTGATTATTTAAAGTTTTATTTCTCTTCTTTAAAATGTATATATATTTTATATAATTTCATATGTGTAATATTTTGCTTTTTTTAAGTTAAAAAAATTCAAAGAATACAGATAAATAAAAAAATCTTCTTTTAAGCAAACCTCCCCTAGTGGTAACCATTCTTACCAGTTTTATGTGTACCTTTCTAGATTAGCTCTATGCATTAACATACATATATCTGGCCGGGTGTGGTGGCTTACACCTGTAATCCCGGCACTTTAGGAGGCCGAGGGAGGTAGATAACCTGAGGTCAGGAGTTCGAGACCAGCCTGGCCAACATGGCAAAACCCCGTCTCTACTAAAAATACAAAAATTAGCCCTATGTGGTGGTGGACACCTGTAATCTCAGCTACTCAGGAGGCTGAGGCAGGAGAATCACTTGAACCCAGGAGGCAGAGGTTGCAGTGAGTCGAGACTGCACCACTGCACTCCAGCCTTGGCAACAAGAATGAAATTCCATCTCAAAAAAACAAAACAAAAAACCCATACATATACCTGTAGAAGTATGTAGTTCGTTTTGTGAGATGGGAATTAACATAAATGGTATTAGACCAAGAGTCTTATTTTTGAATTTGCTTTTTTCCCCCTTAATAATGCCTCTTAGCATGCTTTCCACATGAGTACGTGGCTATCTATCTCATTATTTTTATCTGCTGCACAGCATTATATGATTTGGGGACATTATTTTACCCGACTCTGGGCTGGTGCAATAGTAACAAGCAAACTTAGAGTCTTGGTAGCTCATAACAAGAACTGTTTATTTTTATGCTCATGCTGCCTGTGCACTGTGAGTTGACTAAAAGCTCTGCATCATGTTTCCTTACTCTGGGATCCAGGCTGATGGAGCAACCACTACAGCAAACATTGCTGGTCACATTGTGGTATAAAGGAAAGAGGGCTCTGAAGCATCTTACATGGGCAGTTAAATGCTCTGTGTTGCAAGTGTATCTACCACTTCCACTCACAACTCATTGGCCAGAACCAGCTGCAGGACACCATCTAACCACAAGGAGGTAGGAAATGCAGTCCCACTCTGTGCCTAGAAAAGGAGCAAGCCAGATGTATTTGGTAAGTAGTACTGATGACTAGTAGTCACCTCACCCTGTTGATGGTATGGTAATTTTTTTCTTTCTGTCTTCTTAGGTTTAGATCTTTAACCTCTCCAGAATTTTTAAATGAACATTTAAATTTTAAATGGTCTGGTTCCAAATGCATAGTAAGTTTTCCCAACAATTTTGACTTAGAAGTTCCCTATTTGTTAAGAATTTTGTTTGTTTTTAAGCAATAAGGAATTTAAAAAAACCCAATGTGTTAGACAAATTAGGGGTTTCATTTGTTCTTACATGAAGAATCTAAGGGGACACAGTCTAGGGATGGTGCTGTGATGTCATTAAAACCCAGCCTTCTCTTGCCTTGTTGCTCAACCATCCTTAAGATAGGGCTGTCTCTACCTACAAAGGAGAGCTGGAGAGATAGTTCCTTTAAAACATAAAAATGAAAAATGACATATTGCCATTACCAGAAAATAGGTTTGTATGTCTAATTGTGTATGTATGTGTATGTAATGCTTGTTCTGCACTTCTTACTCTGCTCAATTTTTTTATTGCTTATTTTTCATGATTGTTTTTAGTTTTTTTTTTTAATTTTGTTTCTGTCAAATTTCAAACAGCTTGTCAAGTTTTATTCAAGAACAAGTTTAACTATGACTTTTCTCCTTGAAGTCCTCTTCTCCCTCTTCTCAGCAAATGGCACCACCATCCTCCCAACTTTTGGTCAAAAATCCCTGTGAATTACCTTGAGCTCTATCTCTCACTTTCATTTAATCCGTTAGCAAGCCCTGTGGCTGCTGCCTCCAAATTATATCTTGAATCTGATCAATTCTGACTGCCTCTTCCTCTGCTACCTTAGTTCAAGCTGCTATCAACCCGATAGGACTACTGTGAGAGTCTTCTAACCAGTACCCCTTCCGCCACATTTCCTACCCTCTCTCCCACCAGCCCATTTGCCACACAGCAGCCTAAATGGTCCTCAGATGATGTCACTTCCCTACTTACAACTGCCCAAGGGCTTCACAATTAAATCTAGAATCACATCCCTCACCATGGCCTAGAATCTCGACACAATTAGCCCTGCTAATCTACTTTATCTTCCCCAATGCTCTCCCTTTCAACTAGATTCCAACCATAGACCCTTTATTTTGTCTCTTTAGCTGGCTATTATCATGGTTGATTTAGGGCCCTTGCTCCTCCTGTTGCTTGGAATGGTGGGACTTCCCAGATATTTGCATGATTGACCCGTTTGCATAATTCAGGTTTGAACTTACATGTCAACTACAGTGTTCCCATCTCTTTTAGAGGAGTTCCTTCATTTCTTAGATCATGTGCAGGGGCTACCTGGCCAACATCAGCCACTTTGATGACCAACCTCAGCTTCTCCGCAGCTTAAATTATTAGCTCCTTTCATTTCCCCAGATGTTTACTGATAATTTTACCCCCCACCCACTCACAAGTAGTCTCCAGAATCCTATTGTTACAGGTTCACAATATCCCATATCTGACATAGCCTACTAAAAGAAAACATAATTTCAAGAGAAAGTTGCATGATATCTTCCTGTTAACTTTAGACCTTTCTTGTTTCTAGGTATTTATACTTCATACTGAGATTTCTGTGATATTTTCATGCAAAGTTATATGTATATTTTTGACTTAGCAAATATTTCGTTAAAGGTTGGTGCACAACAAACTAATGGAGAAACCAGTTTCTCCATCAGTGAGAAACAGTAATGAGAAGAGTGAGCAATAATGAGAAGCTCATACTCAACAACCAAGAAGTTTTCAATGGTTAACAGGGATTTATCCTGAAGGTTGGATATCAGGGTTAGAGATACTAATTCTGGAAAGGCTATGGTCAATGTGAGCTCAGGGTACCTATTTTAGGAAGGTGCTGGAGTGGAAGAAGCCTAGTTACTAGAACTAGGTTTAGCAATAGGGACTGGGACTTAGTAAACAAGGCAATTGTCTAGTTGTTAAAGTTAGGATACCATGTTGTGATTGGATTCATAGTTAGGATGACTCTGTGCTGGGTCTTAGGAAGGAGGATTGGAGCTGCTTAAGTGTTTGTTGTCTTAGGTGAGGATTGAGACTACATTTAGCTTCTAAAAGAGGATCGGGTGACCTCAGCTATGGGGAAGAGGGATTACAGGCTTGAGAACCACACTGCGTCTGATAACAGCAATTGAAAATGGCAAATATGGCACTATGCTCCTTCCTATACTCATAGCAGACATTGTCATTTGAGCATAGTAGTCTTTTCTGTGGAGCCAAGAAACAACTGTAGACTCCCTGTAGACTTTCAAAACAGTTGCTAATAATAAATCTGATTTGGCTTGCAAATATAAACCTACTGCTATTCCTTTGACCAATAATAAAATCATAATAGCTGCCATTTACTGAGTGCCTAACATAATGGGGTGTACTTGGCTGTGTTATATCTCATTTATTCCTTACAATAACCCTGAGAAATAGGTAATATTATTTCCCAGTTTATAGATAAAGAACTTGAGTTTTTTTGTTTTTGTTTTTGAGACAGAGTCTCGCTCTGTCACCCAGGCTAGAGTGCAATGGGCAATCTTGGCTCACTGCAACCTCCACCTCCTGGGTTCACACAATTCTTCTGCCTCAGCCTCTCAAATAGCTGGGATTACAGGCACACAGTACTACATCTGGCTAATTTTTTGTATTTTTAGTAGAGACAGGGTTTCACCATGCTGGCCAGGCTGTTCCTGAACTTCTGACCTCGTGATCTGCCCGCCTTGGCCTTCCAAAGTGCTAGGATTACAGGCGTGATCCACAGTGCCTGGCCAAGAAGTTGAGATATTAAATAACTTGCCTAGGTTTATACAGAGAGGAAGTGGTACAATTATGATCATAAGCCAGGACTTCCAGAGTCTGTGCTTGACCAATTCAACCTAGACAGTTTGGTATAGCAACCTTGGTGTAGCTTCAAGCCTATACCAAACTAAATTTGAGACTCTGATTTACTTTGGGAATATTTAATCTGTACCCTGAAATGTCTCATGCTAGAATTAATTTTAGCTGTGCATTTGAAATAATTGTGCTCCCACGTTGCACTACTGGAGGTAAGAGAAATACCAATGAAGAATAAAAGTGCAAGAGCAGAACATCTTGTGAAAGTAATTTTATCTCATCTGACCCTTCACTGGTATTCCTGGAAAGCCAACCCTGAGATCCTGCAGCAATGGGACAGGGCCAGGGAGTCTGGAAGGGCTTCTCTATCTCTTGGGTGGCCTTAGTGTGCTGCTGTCACTTTAAATGCCATAACATTTCTTTTTCTCATCCCATTTATCTCTGCTTATTCAAAATTTCCTTTTGAAATTCCTTATCAAAAACACCTGTAATCCCAGCACTTTGGGAGGTAGAGATGGAAGAATCGCTCAAGTCTAGGTGTTTGAGATCAGCCTGGGCAATATGACAAAACCCTGTCTCTATGAAAAAAGAAAACAAAAACAAAAACAAACAAAAAAAACCAGATGTGGTGGTATGCCTATAGTCGCAGCTCCTTGGGAGGTTGAGGTAGGAGGATCGATTGAACCCAGGAAGTAGAGGCTTCAGTGAGTAATGATCACGCCACTGCACTCCAGTCTGGGTGACAGAGAGAGGCCCTGTCTCAAAAACAAAACCAAACCCAAAACAACAACCTGTCATCTGGGTACATAAGTACCTGGTTAATTACGCAAGTATTGAACTTGGTCATGTATTTTGTCATATCCTTTGTGGAAGTGAGAACTGAATCATATTAATCTATTCTTGCCATTATTTTTACTTTCATGCTTATCATACAGGAATGGATTTTTTTAAAAGATATGAAAGAGTAAGGGAATAATTTTTCTGTTTATGTGAGTTCTAGCTTTCACTAAAATAGAATTACTTTTACTTACATACTCCTAACAAATTTAATCAGAATGCATTAAAAATGGCAGATTAATTTTTCTATTATGATCAAATTGACAACCATTACATTTCAAGAAGAAACCTTGAAACTCTGAAGGCTCTTGGTTTATATTTTGATGCTGCTTGACCATGTTGCAAATTTGTAAAGAATTGTTTTAATTTTAAAGATAATCAGTGCAAACAGCCAGGAGAAAGCTGATACAAGTCCCATCTACAATCTTGTGATTTGGAGCTGGGGACAGAGATAATAGAGGCTAGTGGGAAGGAACTTGATGGCCCTCAAGAAAAGAATCAGTAAATTGTTCCTCATCTGGAAAAGGTTAAGAATCACAGGTATTTAAAAATGTTAGCTAATACACAAAAATTGTGAGAGGAGAGGGAGAAAACTTCCATCAACCATGGGACAGGCTCTGTGACAACTTTTTTTCATATTTATTTTATATAATTATAACAAGTATTCAATATTTAGTGAGTGCCAGAGGCTAGCTTTGAACTCACATCCGATGATCTACCAATGTGAAAGTAAGAAAACCTTTGATGATGTGAGTGAAAGTGTTGGTTCAGTCAGATGGAAATGGCACTTGGAAAATCTTTGTAGACTGGGATATATTATTCTTTGCAGCTTCAAAGAATCTCAACTAGGACAAAGAGTGACTGTTATTCGGGAACAGAGCATATTTCTCACTACTGGGTATGGAAATACTTGAGGTCTTGAATTTTTACTTGCAAAAAAATGCAAAGTTAAAAATTAATCCTGGCCTTAGTGAAGGTTACATGGGTGTTTTCAATTTTTGTTAACTCTTTGAGCTGTACGTTTATGATTTTTGCATTTTTCTATATATGTGTTATACTTCAATTTTCCAAACATTTATTTTTTAAAAGACCAAAAAAAAAGTTATTGTAGAGAAAGTAGGGAATGTTCCAAGTCTCTGTTAGCTAAGCAGTTTACACAATCACATCCTAATTCTTTATTCTTTATCTGTGAAAAATAAAGATAATGAAATAAGTTGCCCCTTTCTTCCAAGAGATAAGTTTCTGTATGTTCACTTGGTCAGGACATGGTTGAGCTTCCAAGTTAGGACTTTTTGCCTCACACCTCCATGGTAAGAAATTAAATAAAATCTTTCTTTCATTCCCATATTTTAAAACAAATTTTCTGTGACACCACAGAACCTGCCAGTAACTCTCTCACAAGTCTACCTTTATTTGCGTAATCTTAGAATGATTTACAGAAAACAAATACCGTGCCTTCCCTCGGGTTTGGCTGGGACAAATGAATCCATAAATGTTTTGGGGCAATAAGAAAGGATGTTGAAACATTTGTAGATTCCTTCATGACAATTAGTGTTGAAAAAATTATTTCATTTCTTTTCACAGAAGAGAATCATGTTCTTATGTGAATATAATATTTATGCAGAATTTAAGCCCTGGTTTGTTTGGCTATCTTGAAAACATGGTACCATTGGTCAGACAGGAAACAGTGAAGGCATATATGTATGATCAGGCTCATTACATTTAAGGATGTCCCCAGGACTAATAGTAAACCTCATAAAGCACTCAAATCATTGAGTTTATTATGAAATAAATGTTTAACTTCTTTTAAATTTTTTAATTTATTGAAAACATGGAGGTGAGAAAGAGCTTAAGTAGTAGTGCAGTCAGTGTTCCTAAATTCACCTTTGGAGGTACAGACTTACCCCTAAGTAAGCTGAATTATTTTTCTGTATTACTATGGACTGCAGTCTAATTTTATTAGCTTATTTCAAGTATATTCTTTTTTTCAACATGTTATTTTCAAAAATTTCAAATCTAGAGGAAAGTTAAAAATAGAAAAATGAACTATTTTACTATTTTTAGTAAAAGATACTAAATACTACACTCAATACCTCTGACCTAGAGCCACCAACTAGTATTGCCATATTTACACACACTCCCTCCCTCCCATACACATATCTTTGTGCATGTATTTGCTGAACCAGTTGAAATTAACTTGCTGATACACCCCCAAGTACTTTAGCCTGTATTTCCTTGAAACAAAAACATCTTCCTATATAACAATTGCATCATCACCTACAATAAATTTATCATTGATAAACAATCCCATCTAATAAACAGTTCATAATCAAGTTTCCCCAATTTGAATTGTCATAATTACTATAATAATTTCCTTAATGACTATTATTGACACAGGAGCCAACACAGGTTTACACAATGTATTTAGGAGTCATATATCTGTTATTTAGAGCATTCTTCCCTGTGATCCTTTTTTTCACTTCTGTCTTTCATGACACGGACATATCTTGAAGAGTCTTAAGTCTGTTGTCTTGCAGCATGGCCTGTAATCTAGATTTATCTTACGGTTTTCTCATGATAGTTTATGGAAGAAACTCCTACATATCCATATACAGCTAGTTTTCCATTTATACATCCTCATATTTTCCCATTTCTGAGACTTTGCTCTCACAGACTATTTCTTTTATATGTGCCCTCACTGTGTCTCTACAAGGCCTGGTTCAATGCTTAACCTTCTCCAGGAAGATTTCCCCGAGGCCTTTCACATTAAAAGAGTCTGTGAATATCCAGAATATATTACCCTTTCTTTTCTTATAGCATTGATAATTTTTGGACTTTGTATTTTATTTTTATTTGGTCACATGTCTTTTACCTTCTCCCCAATGAAAGCCATCTAAAGGCAAGTCTAGTTGATCTTTGTGACCTCCCTGGCATCTAGCACAGAGTGGGCAATCAATACATTTGTTTCCTGAACGGGTAGATGAATAAATCAATGAAAAAATGAAAATGGTATCTTTGGCCTCTGAGTTATAGAGAGTTGGTTAATAACTTAATTCTTTAAAAAGGATTATAGAATTTCTTTATACATGTGCTTTCTGTATCTAAAATAGACTACTTAAGTTTTTAAAATAAATTTTTAGTTTTAATTAAAAAAGCATGTCTATCACATGCCTTGGTATAGCTCTTTTAAAAATCATGTTGGTAAGCACTAAGGGAAGTCCTTCAATCTGGCAAGTTCGTTGTTTAGCTTTGGGAAGTGGTCCCATATTGTTTCTTGATGATTTCCTCTTGTGCATATTTGTTTTCCTCTCTGGAATGAGCCCTGTAAATGAGACTCCTGAGTTGATCATTCATATTTCTTATCTTTTCTTCCACATTTTCTATCTTCGACTTTCTGAAAGATTCCTTCAACATTGTCTGCCAACCTACAGGTATTACTGACCTTTAAAATTTTTTGAAATTTGCTGTTTTAATTTTTAGGAGTTTTGTTTTTATTCTCTGAGTGGTCTCTTTAATAACATACATATCTTGTCTTATGGATGTAATATCTTCTCAAATCTGTAATTAGAATTTAATGATAATGTTCTTCTGTTCCCTTCATTAGCTCTGTTTAAGCTTTCTTAAAAGTTCTATTTTTATCTTGGTCTCTCTCTCATTCATATTGAAAGGAGCTAATAATTTAAGCTGGAGAGAAGCTGAGGTAGGTCATCAAACTGGCTGATGTTGGCCAGGTAGCCCCTGCACATCATCTAAGAAATGAAGGAATTCCTTTAAACAGAGATGGGAACTCTATAGTTGAAACAGAGTAGGTATCAAGACTCTTGAGGGTCCTTCTTGCTCAAACTCTTAGGGAAGAAGCACATCAAGGAGGAATATTCTGAAGAAAAAGAAAGCTGGAGGCTCCATGAAGGGCTCCCATCATCTGGACTCTAACAAAGGTTCAAATTTTCCTGGAGGATAATGTGTCACTCCTTGCCCTCAATCAGCATGACTCACCAGGCCCAGAATCAGCACCAGTGAAACCTCCCTGTGCACCGTAAAGCTGATTGGGAACTCTATGTATGTGAGCAAGTTTGCCAATTGCCAGGTTGGCTATACGTTAATTACATGTTGAATTAGGCATTATGGTCAGAAACTCCCAACTGTCAAAATGTGGTGGTCTTTTTTCTGAGATCATTTAATTTCTTTAATAAAGAACTCTTCAGTTTTGCCTGGGAATAAGCATCTAATTGCTGAAGATACCCAGCAGAGTGGTGTGTGTGTGTGTGTGTGTGTGTGTGTGTGTGTGTGTGTGTGTGTGTGTGTTCTGTTCTTTATTTTGGCTTCTTGTTACCTTCTTTTGTTTTCAGTTTCTTTGTTTAACCACTTCTCTCTGCCATACCTGCCACCTGTTGTCTATCTCCTGTGCATCAGCACTCCAAGCCTTGGCTTTATCCTGCTGTATCAGTTATCACTCATTTTTCCATCTATTTTCCATTTTCCAGAATTTTGTTAAAATCTCTCACCCTCTGATGAATTATCTTTGGGTTATCTTGCTGTTTTGTTATGAACTTATATGTTCTTTTTTTTTTTTTTTGAGATGGAGTCTTGCTCTGTTGCCCAGGCTGCGACCTCCAACTCCCTGGTTCGAGCGATTCTCCTGCCTCGGCCTCTTGAGTAGCAGAGATTACAGGCACGTGCCACCACGCCCAGGTAATTTTTTTGTATTTTTAGTAGAGACAGGGTTTCACGATGTTACCCAGGCTGATCTTGAACTCCTGTGCTCAGATGAGCCACCTGCCTTGGCCTCCCAAAGTGTTGAGGTTACAGGTGTGAGCCACTGTGCCCTGCCTATATGTTCTTTTAATGCCTTTACCATTATTTTGTGGAGTCTTGGGAAGGAGAAGAAATAAATACATGTATTCATTTGCCATCTTTAATTGGACTGCTTAATGTAAAGTGTTTGTGTCATAAATTCCCCCTCATATATTTGGTTTTGTGACTGCAGTAGTATAAATTCTCTGCATAGAAGATTAAAGAAAGTGATTCTGTATGTGATTATGGAGTAAGATTCAGATAACCTTGGGTGGTTTAAAGTTTTCTATTGAGTAATCTGGACAAGGGGGATTTAAGATACTGCAGGCAGAATGTGAGAATAACTCTGTCCTCATCACTTAAGAAGCCTGGTTCCTTATTTACAATTGGGATAAGATGAATGGTTGAATACCTACAGAAGTTCTACAAAAAGTTTAGTAAAATTTAAATTAAAAGTTAGTTAATTAAAATGAAAAGTTTTTATTCTGCTGTTAAACCACGCTTCTCTGCATGTCTGAGCCTTCTATTTCTTCTAGATTTCTAGCACCTGAAAGAAAACACAGCTGCAGCGTCAGCCAGACAGGCCTCTCCTAATCTTACTCATTCAAAGAAATTTTCCCCTTTGAGTCACCATGGCATTGGCTGGTTACTCCCACCACAGATCCCTCAGGATTAGCTGGGACTGCAAATTATACTGTTTGCCCATAATCAAGTTGATAAGCTACAACATAAATATATGCAGGTTCTTGTTCTTAGAATACAGCATGAAACATTTGCTTTCTTTTCTCTTCCTAACATTTTCACACGAGATCCAGAAAGGACACATTGGCCATTAGAAGAAAGAAAAGAAAAGAAGGAAGGAGAAAAGAAAAAGAAAGAAGGAAAGAAAGAGAATTTAAGGAGAGGGAAAAAAGGCTAAAATGGGTTTGCTGAATTCAAAAAATCCCCAAACCAAGCAAGCCCAAATTCTCCTTTTGGGACTTGACTCAGCTGGGAAGTCTACTCTCCTTTATAAATTAAAGCTTGCTGAGGATGTTGCCACCAGTCCTACAATAGGTTTTAATGTGGAGATGCTCGAACTGGAAAGGAGTCTTTCGCTCACAGTCTGGGATGTTGGAGGACAGGAGAAAATGAGAACTGTTTGGGGCTGTTACTGTGAGAACACCGATGGGCTGGTGTATGTTGTGGACAGTACAGACAAACAGCGACTGGAAGACTCTCGGAGACAATTTGAGCACATTTTGAAGAATGAACACATTAAAAATGCGCCTGTTGTTCTATTAGCCAACAAACAAGACGTGCCTGGAGCTCTGACTGCGGAGGACATCACCAGAATGTTCAACGTGAAGAAGCTCTGCAGTGACCGGAACTGGTATGTGCAACCCTGCTGTGCCATCACAGGGGACGGGCTGGCCCAGGGGTTCAGGAAATTAATTGAATTTGTGAAAAGCCACATGAAATCAAAAGGAGACACTTTGGCATTCTTCAAGCAGAACTGAGGCTTTGAAATGTCCAACTCTCAACAGAGACACTGATGAAGTTGAAAGGGTAATTGTTTTTCCATGCCTAGAGAGGAAAGCAAATTATTCAGTTGACCAACTTTTCCTGAGATGTTATTTCACCTAAATTTAGTTAAAAAACTTGGAATAATATCTAGAAAATATTTATTTTCAGCCAAGAACTTTAGCAAACTGTGGTAATGATAACTAGGAAAATATATAATGTTCCACAAATTTTTATCATGTTGGATGGCTTTGAATATAGTAGTTACCTTTGGGATCAAATAAATTATTGCATTATCAATTTTATATGACTACTAGAACAAAGTTTTAGTAAGCTGTCTGCTAATAGACTCAGAATTCTTCTGGATTGTTTCCAGCTGTAATAGGTATTGCATTTCCACCATGCTCCTATGTTATTACACAGGAGGGTGGTATAGCTGGGTGGTGTAAAAAATGAACAATATGGAGAGGAAAAAGTCTGATGTTAGCATCTTGCAAATTCTTATTCCCTAAATAAACCTTTCTTATTCCCTAAATAAGAAAGCTTTTCTTCTGTATTTCTGCCAGCTTTTTGAAATCTATTGTTGGGAGCTTTCTCCAACGAATCTTAAACAATGAATTTCAGGCTACTAATTTCTCAGTGGCTGTGTTCTCCCATAGGGAGCAGAAGTGTATAAACTTAAAGGTCTGGTGGTCAGGGTAGCACCTCGGAGTTTAGGGGAAGATCTGGGCTCAGGGCTCAGCTCTAGGCTGCAGCCCTGAGTCTTGCTTCCTTGGAATTCAGTTTAACAGTCATTGCTTGGAAACATATGTACGGCTCATTATACTGATCAAACAGAAACCAGACCTAGACTTTGCTCTCAGAGACGTACAATTCACAGCAGGAAACAACATAAAGCCAGTAGCTAGAGTAGGGCAAGAAGCGCTATGTGCAATTGCAGGAGAGACTTTTTTTTTTTTTTTTTTTTTTTTTTTTTGAGACGGAGTTTCGCTCTTGTTGCCCAGGCTGGAGTGCAATGGCGCGATCTCGGCTCACCGCAACCTCTGCCTCCTGGGTCCAGGCAATTCTCCTGCCTCAGCCTCCTGCTGGGATTACAGGCATGCGCCACCATGCCCGGCTAATTTTTGTATTTTTAGTAGAGACGGGGTTTCACCATGTTGACCAGGATGGTCTTGATCTCTTGACCTCGTGATCCACCCGCCTCGGCCTCCCAAAGTGCTGGGATTACAGGCGTGAGCCACCGCGCCCGGCCAGGAGAGACTCTTTTTAACCAGGGAAACAAGAAATGCTTCATGCAGGAGATGGTATTTAGAGGGTCCCTCTCTCCCAGTGACCCTACAAAGGTGCAGGTTAGTCACTGGAAGTTCCCATCACTAGAAAACTTTCCAGAGGCATTGGGGTAGGAGGGCAGGTGAGTGGGCAAAGGAGCTGGAGACTGGAATGAAATTCCCCTGAGAAGCTCAGAACTCCCAGGGAGGCCCTGGTGCAAACAGACAATACTTTCCTCCTATCCCACCTCCAACAAGGCTCATTTGGGGCTGGAAGCAGAGCTCAAGCGTCCATAGCAGCCCCTAGGACTCCAAATCTTAAGGTCACAGGGGAAAGAAAAGGGTATAATCAACCAAGGGTGTCAGCCCTTGGATTCCTCTTATGATTTTCTTCTCTCAGCTATTATTTGTTCAGCAAAGATCTGAGCACTTCCTTCTGTGCTACATTGTAGAGATTCAAATAAACTAGACATACATAATAATAGTTACTGTGGGCTGAATACTTGTGGGTACCAGGCACTGTTGGCTAAGCACTTTCATACATTTTCTCATTTAATGTTCACAACTGCCCCAAGAGAAATAGGCATTATCTACATTTTAAAGATAAGTGTATTGAGTCTAAACAAGATTATACAACAACCACCACAAAAAAACTACTTGGTATTTAACTGAGGAGCAGCAGCACACACAAGATTCAAATTCAGGTGTGTCTGACTCCAAGATCTGTGCTGTTAGGTGTCCTGACATTGTTTTACAAATAAGGTACAGTCTCTGTCTTCACTGAACTTACTACACACAATTAAGAATAAATCAGGCCAACATATATTACTTTTATAATAAAAAGGTTCTTAGAAAAAATAAGCTAGGCAGAATAAATTAAGTTCAATAACAGAGATGTAAGAAACAAGAAAGACTGGCAAAAAGTTTCTGATTTCAGGACGATCTCAGGGGGGCAGCAATGTTAAATGCTTCATAGTAGACCTTTTCCTCTTTCAGAAAATAATGAAAATCTCAAATATGTATCTTCCCTTACAATTTCTCTGTGCACGTTTTTATGGAATCTTCTTAGTAATCTTAAATTGGAAGTCACTAATTTACCTCTACAAAAAATGCCTTCTGGAGAGGATCCAAGATGGTCGATTAGGAGCAGCTCAGGATTGCAACTCCCAGCGAAAGCATGGAGGGTGAGTGGACGCTGCATTTCTAGACGGATTTTTATTGCCCACAGACCAGGAGATACCCAGGTGGAGGCACCCCACAGGTTGCCAGCATGGCGGGTCTCCAGCACGGCTGGTCTCCACACAAAATATACGGGTCTGGGCACCATTTTAGCTGGAGATTGGAGCTCCTGGGAGACAGAGTCGCCCATTCAACTGATAAAAAGGGGACTGAAACAGGGAGCCAGGCCAGGAGATTTCTGGGCAAAAAAGCACCATGAATCTCCAGTGTGGCTGTTTCAGCTGGCGCAGGGGGTTGCCGCTTGGGAAATCACACAGATCCTGGCACCTTTTCAACAGGCAACTGGAATGCCTGGGAGATAGAGTTGCCCATTCAAGTGAAAAAATAGGGGACTGAAACAGGGAGCCAGGCCAAGAGATTCCCAGGCGAAAAAGTGCCACGATCCCCAGTGCAGCTGTTTCAGCTGGCTCAGTGGGTCTCTGCACAAAATCTCACACAAATCCGGGCACCATTTCAACTGGTGACTGGGACGCCTGAGAGACAGAGTCGCCCATTCAACTGAAAAAAAAAAAGGGGTCTGAGGCAGGGAGCCAGGTGATCAGGCTTGGCCGGTCCCACCCCCGCAAAAAACAGCAATCTGAAACGCTCTGGATTGAGAGTTTCACAGCAAGCACAGCTGAACCTGGGATGGTCCAACTCTGTGGGGGAGGAGCATCTGCCATTACTGAGGCAGTCCACCACTACTGAGGTAGTCTGTCATTGCAGAGGCAGCCTGCCATTGCTGAGGCAGTCTGCCATTACAGAGAGTCCACCATTACAGAGGTGGGCTGCCATTGCCGAGGCAGTTCTACCTATACCCCTATAAACAGGACTGTAGGGAAGTTCACATGGCAGCTGGGCGGAGCCCACAGTAGCTCAGCAAAGCCTCTGCAGGCAGATTGTGACTAGGCTGCCTCCTTGCTGGGCAGGGCAGCCCTGAAAAAAGGCAGCAGCATGACAGAAACTTATAAATAAAGCCCTAACTCCCCAAGACAGAGCACCTGGGCAAAAAAAAAAAAAAAAAAAAAAAGACATTTATGAGTTCTGCTGTAGCAGACTTAAACGTACCTGCCCAGCAGCTCTGAATGGAACAACAGAGCTCACAGCTCAGCACTTGAGCTCCTATAAAGGACAGACTATCTCCTCAAGCAGCTTCCTGATCCCCATATATCCAAAGAGTCACCTCATAAAGGAGAGCTCAGACTGACATCTGGGAGTTATCCTTCTGGGACAAAGATAGCAGAAGAAGAAACTGGCAGCAACCCTTACTGTTCTGCAGCTGCTGCAGGTGATCCCCAGGCAAGCAGGGCCTGGAGTGGACCTCAGCAGTCCTACAGCAGAGGGGCCTGACTGTTAGAAGGAAAACTAAGAAACAGAAAGAAATATCTTCATCATCAACAAACTAGACGTCCACTCAGAGACCTTATCTGAAAGTCAAAAAGACAACAGGTAGATAAATCTACAAAGATGGGAAGAAACCAGCACAAAAAGGATAAAAACACCCGAAACCAGAACGCCTCTCCTCCTCCAAGGGATCAAAACTCCTCTCCAGCAAGGGAACAAGGCTGCATGGAGAATGGGTCTGATGAATAGACAGAAACAGGCTTCAGAGGGTGGGTAAAAAGAAACTTCTCTGAGCTAAAAGAAAATATTCGAATCCAATGCAAAGAAATGAAGAACCTTGAAAAAAGGTGAGATGAAATGCTAACGAGAATAAACAGCTTAGAGAGGAATATAAGTGAATCGATGGAGCTGAAAAACACAACATGAGAACTTCGAGAAGCATTTACAAGTTTCAACAGCCAAATTGACCAAGCAGAAGAAAGGATATCAGAGGCTGAAGATCAACTCGGTGAAATAAAATGAGAAGGCAAGATTAGAGGAAAAAAGAAGAAAAAGAAATGAACAAAGTCTCCAAGAAATATGGGACTATGTGAAAAGACCTAATCTATGTTTGATAGGTGTACCTGAATGTGACAGAGAGAATGAATCCAAGCTGGAAAATAATCCTCAGGATATTATCCAGGAAAACTTCCCCAACCTAGCAAGGCAGGCCAATATTCAACTCCAGGAAATACAGAGAACACCACCAAGATATTCCTTAAGAAGAGCAACCCCAAGGCACATAATCGTCAGATTCACCAGGGTTGAAATGAAGGAGAAAATGCTACAGGCAGCCAGAGAGAAAGGTCAGGTCTCTCAGCAGAAACCCTACAGGCCAAGAAAGTGGGAGCCAATATTCAACATCCTTAAAGAAAAGAACTTTCAACCCAGGGTTTCATATCCAGCCAAACTAAGCTTCATAAGTGAAGGAGAAATAAAATCATTTATGAACATGCAATTACACAGAGATTTCATCACCACCAGGCTTGCTTTACAAGAGCTCCTGAAAGAAGCACTAAAGAGAAAGGAACAATCAGTACCAGCCACTCCAAAAAAATAACAAATGGTAAAGAGCATAGACAGAATGAAGAAACTGCATCAACTAATGGGCAAAACAGCCAGCTAGCATTAAAATGGCCGTATCAAATTCACACATAACAATATTAACCCTAAATGTAAATGGCCTAAATGCCCCAATCAAAAGACACAGTTTGGCAAATTGGATAAAAAGCCAAAACCCATTGGTGTGCTGTATCCAGGAAACTCATCTCACATGCAAGGATACACAAAGCCTCAAAATAAAGGGATGGAGGGAGATTTACCAAGCAAATGGAAAGTAAAAAAAAAAAAAAAAGCTTTACCAAGCAAATGGAGAGCAAAAAAAAGCAGGAGTTGCAATTCTCATCTCTGATAAATTAGACTTTAAAGCAACAAAGATCAAAAGAGACAAAGAAGGACATTACATAATCGTAAAAGGATCAATGCAACAAGAGGAGCTAATGATCCTAAATATATACGCACCCAATACAGGAGCACCCAGATACATAAGGCAAGTTCTTAATGACTTACAAAGAGACTTAGACTCCCACACAATTATAGTGGGAGACTTTAACACTCCATTGTCAATATTAGATCAACCAGACAGAAAATTAGCAAGGATATCTAGGACTTGAACTCAGACCTGGACCAAGCAAACCTAATAGACATTTACAGAACTCTCCACCCCAAATCCACAGAATATACATTCTTCTCAGCACCACATCACACCTACTCTAAAATTGACCACATGATTGGGAGTAAATCACTCCTCAGCAAATGCAAAAGAATGGAAATACTAACAAACAGTCTCTCAGACCACAGTGCAATCAAGTTAGAACTCAGAATTCAAAAACTAACCCAGAACCGCATAGCTTCATGGAAACTGAACAACTTGCTCTTCAATGTTGACTGGATAAACAATGAAATGAAGACAGAAATAAAGATGTTCTTCGAAACCAACGAGAATAAAGACACAACATACCAGAATCTCTGGGACACATTTAAAGCAGTCTCTAGAGGAAAATATATAGCAATAAGTGCCCACATGAGAAGCAAGGAGAGATAAAAAATTGACACCCTATCGTCCAAAATGAAAGAGCTAGAGGAGCAAGATCAAAAAACCTCAAAGTCTAGCAGGAGTCAAGAAATAGCTAAGATCAGAGCAGAACTGAAGGAGATAGAGACAAAAAAAAACCCTTCAAAAAATCAATAAATCCAGGAGCTGGTTTTTTGAAAAGATCAACAAAATAGACCACTAGCCAGATTAATAAAAAAGAAAAGAGAGAATAACCAAATTGATGCAATAAAAAATGATAAAGGGGATATCACCACAGATTCCACAGAAATTCAAACCATCATCAGAGATTATTACAAACAACTCTATGCACACAAACTAGTAAACCTGAAAGAAATGGATAAATTCCTGGACACTTGCCTCCTCCCAAGCCTAAACCAGGAAGAAGCCCAAACCCTGAAGAGACCCATAACAAGGTCTGAAGTTGAGGCAGCAATTAAGAGCTTACCACCCAAATAAAGCCCAGGTCCAGATGGGTTCACAGCCGAATTCTACCAGACATACAAAGAGGAGCTGGTACCATTCCTTCTGAAACTATTCCAAACAATACAAAAAGAGGGAATTCTTCCCAAATCATTTTATGAGACCAATATCATCCTGATTCCAAAACCCGGCAGAGACTCAACAAGAAAAGAAAACTTCAGGCCAATATCCATGATGAACATAGATGCAAAAATCTTCAATAAAATACTGACAAGCCGATTGCAACAGCACATCAAAAAGCTTATCCACCATGATCAAGTAGGCTTCATCCCGGGGATGCAAGGCTGGTTCAATATACGCAAGTCTATAAATGTAATTCACCACATAAACAGAACCAAAGACAAAAACCACATGATTATCTCAATTGATGCAGAGAAGGCCTTCGACAAAATTCAACAGTACTTTATGCTAAAAACCCTCAATAAACTAGGTATTGATGGAACATATCCCAAAATAATAAAAGCTATTTATGACAAACCAAGAGCCAATATCATACTGAATGGGCAAAAACTGGAAGCATTCCCTTTGAAATCTGGCACTAGACAAGGATGCCCTCTCTCACCACTCCTGTTCAATATAGTACTGGAAGCTCTGGCCAGAGCAATGAGGCAAGAAAAAGAAATAAAGGGTATTCAATTAGGAAAGAAGGAAGTCAAATTGTCTCTATTTGCAGATGACATGATTGTATATTTAGAAGACCCCATTGTCTCAGCCCAAAATCTCCTGAAACTGATAAGGAACTTCAGCAAAGTCTCAGGATACAAAATCAATGTGCAAAAATCACAAACATTCCTATGCACCAATAACAGACTTAAAGAGAGTCACATCAAGAACGAACTTCCATTGACAATTGCTACAAAGAGAATAAAATACCTAGGAATACAACTAACAAAGAACATAAAGGACCTCTTCAAGGAGAACTACAAACCACTGTTCCGTGAAATAAGAGACGACACAAAGAGATGGAGAAACATTCCATGCTCATGGTTAGGAAGAATCAATATCGTGAAAATGGCCATACTGCCCAAAGTAATTTACAGATTCAATGCTATCCCCATCAAGCTACCAATGACCTTCTTTACAGAACTGGAAAAAACCACCTTAAACTTCATATGGAACCAAAAGTGAGCCTGCATAGCCAAGTCAATTCTAAGAAAAAAAAAAAAAAAATTTGGAGGCATCACACTACCAGACTTCAAACTATACTACAGGGCTACAGTAATCAAAATAGCATAGTACTGGTACCAAAACAGATATAGACCAATGGAACAGAACAGAGGCCTCGGAGGCAACACCACACATCTACAACCAACTGAAGTACAAACCTGACAAAAACAAGCAATGGGGAAAGGATTCCCTGTTTAATAAATGGTGTTGGGAAAACTGGCTAGCCATGTGCAGAAAGCAGAAACTGGACCCCTTCCTGACATCTTACACTAACATTAACTTCAGATGGATTAAACACTTAAACATAAGGCCTAACACCATAAAAACCCTAGAAGAAAATCTAGGCAAAACCATTCAGGACATAGGCATAGGCAAGGACTTCATGACCAAAACACCAAAAGCATTGGCAACAAAAGCCAAAATAGACAAATGGGACCTAATCAAATTCCACAGCTTCTGCACAGCAAAAGAAATAGTCATCAGAGTGAACTGGTAACCAACAGAATGGGAAAAAATTTTTGCAATCTACCCATCTGACAGAGGGCTAATATCCAGAATCTACAAAGAACTAAAACTGATTTACAAGAAAAAAACAAACCCATTCAAAAGTGGGCTATGGATATGAACAGACACTTTACAAAAGAAGACACACATGAGGCCAAGAAACATATGAAAAAATGCTCATCATCACTGGTCATTAGAGAAATGAAAATCAAAACTACATTGAGATACCATCTCACGCCAGTTAGAATGGCGATCATTAAAAAATCTGGAGACAACAGATGCTGGAGAGGATGTGGAGAAATAGGAACATTTTTACACTGTTGGTGGGAGTGTAAATTAGTTCAACCATTGTGGAAGACAGTGTGGTGATTCCTCAAGGACCTAGAAATTGAAATTCTATTTGACCCAGCAATCCCATTACTGGGTATATATCCAAAGGATTATAAATCGTTCTACTATAAGGACACATGCACACCAATGTGCATTGCAGCGCTGTTTACAATAGCAAAGATTTGGAACCAACCCAAATGCCCATTGATGATAGGCTGGACAAGGAAAATGTGGCACATATACACCATGGAATACTATGCAGCCATCAAAAACGATGAGTTTGTGTCCTTTGTAGGGACATATATGAACCTGGAAACCATCATTCTCAGCAAACTGACACAAGAACAGAAAATCAAACACTGCATGTTCTCACTCATAGGTGGGTGTTAAACAATGAGAACACATGGACACAGGGAGGGGAGCATCACACACTGGGGTGTGTTGGGGGGGAATAAGGGAGGGACAGCAGGGGGTGGGGAGTTGGGGAGAGAAAGCATGGGAGGAAATGCCAGATATAGGTGATAGGGAGGAAGGCAGCAAATCACACTGCCATGTGTGTACCTATGCAACAAACTTGCATGTTCTTCACATGTACCCCAAAACCTAAAATGCAATTAAAAAATGCCTTTTGGTGCTTGTGTATTTTGGTAATCTGAATTAAGTCAAGCCCTTCATGGCCCAGTCTTGGCATGATGTAAAAGTCAAAGAAAACAGTCTGTTAAAATACTGAAAGGAATTCAAATCACTTCAGAAGGCCCCTGGGTATTTGTGTTGGGTGTAGTGGGCAAATACATTCTTCATGTAGAACAAAACTTACAAAGTAGACTTTTCCTGTCATTTCAACATCTCCCCCATATAGCAGTTATTCCTTAACACCTCTGCCAATGTTCTTCCCAAAACCTGTACTCTCCTCATGCTTTCTTCCTTTCTTCCCTGGGATCCAGTCTATTTTCTTCCATCAATCACGTGTGTGTGTGTGTGTTCGTGTGTGTGTGTGTGTGCGTGTGACAAAGTCTCATTCTGCTGCCCAAGCCGAAGTGCAGTGGCATGATCTCGGCTCACTGCAACGTCTGCTTCCCAGGTTCAAGCAATTCTCCTGCCTCAGCCTCCTGAGTAACTGGGAGTACAGATGCGCGCCACCATGCCTGGCTAATTTTTGTATCTCTTAATAGAGACGGAGTTTCACCATGTTGGCCAGGCTGGTCTCAAAGCTTTCTTTTTGAGTTAATTTTATCAGTCTTTATTTGGCAATTCCTTCCTGGTCTGTGCAGTATGATCTTGTCTGCCCTCCAACACACACACACACACACACACACTCTCTCTCTCTCTCTCTCTCTCTCTCACAGCTGTGCACTCTTCACCCTGGTCTACTAATAAAGACCAAGACTGACGGATGGGAAAAAAAACTACATGGACAATAGCAAAATATTTCTTGGCAGATGAGAGGAAAAACGCTTGATATTTATTATTGTCATACATTTTTTAAATTTTGTGCATTCCTTCCAGGTGTTTATATTTTTATTTTGTGTATTTTTTAAAACGAATTTTATTGTGTATATTTGAGGTTTATGTCATTATGTTTTCAGACACATATAGACAGTAAAATGATTACTATAGTGAAGCGAATTAACATATCTATCATCTCACATAGTGACTTTCTTGTGTGTGACAAGAGTAACTAAAATCTGCTTATTAATATTGAACAGAAATCCCAAATACCATGCAATTTTACTCTGTCATTTATCTGTAACAAGGTCAAACTTTTAATTTATCAAAATAGCATACTGCCATGGATTTAATAGGAACAAAAGTGTAACACTTCTGAAATATTCCTTGGCTAAAGGTTTAAAGAATAAATTTTAAATCTTTGAGATTAAAGTAAATATCAGTTAAATATTCTGAAAAGTGTGTATCAGATAAATATTTCTATCTGATTTTCTAAGTATTATAGATGAAAAAAATCTCTTACAGAGCATTAGAGTAAAGAATGGTGAATGGATAAAACAGCCACAGTGACTGATATATATATGTGTGTGTATATATATATATAATATATATTATACATGTATCAGTCATATACACATATATCAGATACACAAATACACACACACACACACATACACACACACGCACACACACGGACACATATATATATTAGACAGAGTCTTGCTCTGTCTCTCCAAGGCTGGAGTGCAGTGGTGCCATCTCGGCTCACTGCAGTCTCCACCTCTCGGGTTCAAGCAATTCTCCTGTCTCTGCCTCCCAAATAGCTGGGACTATAGGCATGTGCCACCACACCTGGCTAATTTTGTATTGTGGTAGATATAGTGTTTTCACCATGTTGGCCAGGCTGGTCTCAAACTCCTGACCTCAGGTGATCTGCCCTCCTCGGCCTCCCAAAGTATTGAGATTATCGGCATGAGCCACTGCGCCTGCCCATGACTGACATATATTAAAGTTAATTTGTCAGTTTAAAAAGCTGAACATGACTATGTTCTGATAACGAACAAACTGGGTTTCACCAAACTAAGGAAGACCAGGTACAGAAAGAGCCCTGCAGTTCTAGCTCCTGGTAGGTGGCACTGAGGTGCTGACTGGATTCCTGCTGTGTGTTGACTATGCAGAGGAACCAATCCAAAGAGAGCGACCCTCCACTGTGATCTGCTCTGCAGACCTAGAGTTGGGCTGCTCTTGCTTGCCTCAGCTCTCTCACCTTAGAAATAGAGACAGAGACACAGAGAGATAGACAGAAATAGAGAGACCTCCTTTGGCAGTGCCAGTGAGTATTTTAACGAAATAACATAACCTAATAATGCCACAGGGATTTCAGATCACCAGATTTTTAGTGCAGTGTTGAATTACTTGAAGCATAAGGTACCACATTTTACCTTGAAAGTGCCACATAAATAGAAAATATGGTTATTAGATGACTTAACCACATGAGTAGTATTTTCATAAATATCTCATTTCGTTCTCACAAAATCTTATGAAGGAGGCATAACAGATATCAATCCTATTTTAAGGATATGAGGAAACTAAGCAGTTACCAAACCTGGTCCTCTGATTTCCAAGATAAAAGAAAAACACGTGTAAATATTATGATACAATGAATTTAGCTATAATGTGGCACATATAGATTTTACCATTAAATTTCTTTATTTCTAGAATCTAATTGGGTCTAAGGGATATGGTGTTTCTTGGGACAAAAAACCTAAAACATATCTTCCTTTTCCCCTTGTATCCTATATCCACCAGCAAATCCTGTCAGTTTGCCCTTCAAAATACCTCTCCCTTCTGACCACTTCTCAATCCCACTACCACGAGGCCACCACCAATTCTTGCCTGGATGACTGCATTCTCCACACAGAATTCTTTATCTTGTATCTCCTTAGAATCACCCTTCTCCTAGGGAACAACACTCACTGGGGTAGGTGGTGGGATGCAGGGGAGGGATAGTGGGGGGTGAGGAGGATGGGGAGGGATAACACCAGGAGAAATGCCTGATGTAGGCGAGGGGTGGGGGATGGAGACAGCAAACAACCATGGCATGTATGTACCTATGCAACAATCCTGCAGGATGCAGGATGTGCACATGTACCCCAGAGCCCAAAGCACAAAAAAAGAAAAAAGAATTACCCTTCTCCTACAAAACCACAGTGCCATTAACTTACACATAAAATTTCAAGCATTAATTAAATATTATCTAACAGTCTACCATCAAATTCCCCCAGGATACCCAATATCATCTATAGAATTTGTTTGATCCAGAATCTATTGCATTTGGCTATGTCACTTTTAGTTTCCCCCACCTTTCCTAGTTTTTCATGTCCTAGAAATTTTTAAGGATTCCAAGTCAGACAATTTATGCCTCACGGTCTGGATTTGTCTGTTTCTTCATGATTAGATTCACATTAAACATTTTTGGCAAGAATATTCCACAGATGCTATTATACTTCCCACTGTATCCATTGTGCTTCCCACTGTATCCATTAGGAAATACATAGTGCCAGTTTGTCTATTATTGGTGACACTAAATTTATCACTAGCTTTTCCCATGATAAAAATATAAATGTTTTCCTCTGCTGTTAATAAGTGATTTGATATATATTTGAT
Organism: Sapajus apella; assembly: GCF_009761245.1. Taxonomy (NCBI): domain Eukaryota; kingdom Metazoa; phylum Chordata; class Mammalia; order Primates; family Cebidae; genus Sapajus; species Sapajus apella. Next base: position 8,013,086 of record NW_022436944.1, on the reverse strand, counting down.
AGGATAAATATGATCTTTTGAGAGCTTGTAAATATCCCATTCCTCAAAAGCCCTTTACTGAATGGTTTTGGCCTCCATTGGTGATCTTTATCTGAATTGGTTATCACATTGGGAACTACAAAATGGTGATTTTTTCCCCTAAATCTATAATTCCTTGTACATTTGCTAGCTGGCATTCCTCTATAAATAGGAACTTTATCATCCCTCTCCATCATTTATCTCTCTCTTTCTCATCACTATGGACTCACAGACACTTTGTGATTTCAAAATTTTATAATTCAGTGCTATTCAAAGTCAGGTCCATGGATCAGCATCACCAGCACTGCCTGCGAGCTGCTTAGAAATGTAAATTCCTGCTCCCTCCCTCCCCACTACCCCAGACTAATTAATCAGAATCTTGGTTGGGGGTAGAGGGTATCCAGGAATTTGTGTTGTGACCAACACTGTTATACAGTCTGCGCTCAGTATCCATGGAGAATTGGTTCCAAGATCTCCCCAGGATATCAAAATCTGATGATACTCAAATCCTTGATATAAATGGTATAGTATTTGCATGTAACCTACCCACATCCTCCCACACATGTTACATTATTTCTAGATTACTTACAATACCTAATACAATGCAAATTCTATGTAAATATTTGTTATACTGTATTGTTTAAAGAATAATGACCAAAAAAAGGTCTGTACATGTTCAGAGCAGATACAGTGTTTTTTGGAATATTTTCTGAGGTTGCTTGAAATCACGAATATGGAGGGCCGCTTTAATTCATTTCTAGCATTATTCTTTTTAATGCTCAAATTGTTCCAAACTTTCCAGGGAGAAGCCCTTTCAAGCCACTTACTATGTTCTATTGACATGTCCCCACTAGTTTTGAGTACTTCCTTGTTTGGGGGAATACTGAGCTTTTCCAGATTTACCTTTCACTTTCCCTGCTTGGCCACCTCAGATCTGGAATTAGCCATTACTCCAAGGAGCCCTGGTTCCTTTTACTGGGGAATGATGTTTAGAAATCAAGTAAATGTTAACTGTGTTCATTGTAACTGAGGTGTCACTGCATTATAGAAAACAGGAGAAAAAGATAGGAAAAGTGGAAAAAATATACATATTATATGTACTTTTAAATATACATATTTAAACTGGGCATGGTGGCATGTGCACATGGTGGCATGTGCTTGAGCCCAGGAGTTCAAGGCTGCAGTGAACTATGTTTGAGCCACTGCACTTCAGCCTGTGTGACACAGCAAGACTCCTTCTCAAAAATAAAACAAACAAATATATTTTATATGTATGTTTAAAGATATATATATATATTTAAAGATAATACTAATACCTCCAAATTGAATCTACGCTATAGGATTTTTTCTTATCTTTCCCTGTTTCTTATTTGTATTCCTCTTTTACAAAGACCTCTGATGCCCCAAAGCATGAATAAATTTGCTAATTTGTTCTATCCCACAAAACAACAAAATATTTTCAGACTTGCTATATCAATATCACCCCCTCTAATAATCTCACTCAGGAAAGTTTAAGATTTCTTTTTAATTCTTTTTGTCCTTATTTAGAGTGCTATGTTCAAAAAATACTTGAATTAATTTGTTGTGCTTTTACATTTCTATGCTGATTTTAGATATTTGTATTTTAAAGTTTGACTCTTCTTTATCTATTTGAGTTAATCATTTTTATTTTGAGTTTGTATATTATTTACATGTCTGAAAAGTCAAAACTATCTAAAAAGAAATATTGAGAGAAATCTTGCTTACATCCCTTGCCATTCTACCTATCCCCAACCCATGGGCACTTCCATTCATTTCTTGTATTTCCTTCCTTTATCTTTGCAGAAATAAGCAAGTACATATAACCATATTCTTATTTTCCCTTCTTTATTATACAAAAGGCCACATTTTATATACACAGAAGAAATAACTTTAAAGTATTTATTTTATTATTATGTTAAAGAACAAGAAAGCCTCCTTATACATCAAACTGATTCTTATACATCTCTCCTAAAGTTATACATAAGGTATAATAAAATACAACATTGTACTTGTAAGTCAGATTAGACTTTCTTGCACTTTAAGGCATTTTTCCACTCCAGTTTAATGTACCTACTTTAGTTGCCTATGAATGAGGAACATGAGAGACTGTGATGACAATACCAGCTTCTGTTTACAATGGGATAACCCCTAGTTGCCTCACAGTTTTATTTCTGCTCTTGCTTTAATAATGTATTTTACATATACTCTAAAATTTAGTATAACGTAAAAACGCACAGATGCCAATTTGTAAAAATCCATATATAGAATATATAAAACATATAAAATAGGTAGTTGTATGTAGGTGACTAGAATTCTGTATAGTTCTCAATATTTTCCAAAGTTTCTACAGTAAGCATGTGTTACTTTTATATTCAGGGATAACACACTTTTAAAGGAGCTGTTTAATCTTCATAGTGTACATAAAACTCGAGTGGACAATCATATACGGCCTTAGAACTGTCATTCAAATGCATCCATCGTATTAAGAAGTCCTTTTAAAGACCAGAAGTAGTGCAATGTATAGACACATGGGGGCACTGTAACCAAGAATTAATAATTGAAGAAAAATCCAATAACCAAAACAGTTAACATGTATTGAAAATTCACCACAGTCCAGGTTCTGTTCTTAGCATTTATATATATAATCTCTTTGAATCCTCACATTAAATCTGCGGAGGACCCTTATTATCCCCTTTAGTGCAGTGAAGAGATCTGAGGCTCAAAGCTATGCAGCCACCTAAAATTGTGAAAAGCATTTATCGTGGTCTTTTATACATAGTCAAGCTTCCACTATCAGTTGTTTGGTAAGAATTCTATACTGTACTTCTGTGCAAAGGTTTAGTTCTCTCTTAAGCTATGACCTGCTTCATATTATCAAATTCTTTCTCAGCAGACGCAGTGGCACACATCTGTAACCCCAGCACTATAGGAGCCCAAGGCAGATGGATTACTTGAGGTCAGGAGTTTGAGACCAGCCTGGCCAATATAGTGAAATCCCATCTCTACCAAAAGTACAAAAATTAGCTGGACACTGTGGTGTGCACCTATAGTCCAGCTACTCAGGAGGCTTAGGCAGGAGAATCACTTGAACCCAGGAGGCAAAGGTTGTGGTAAGCTGAGATCACAACACTGCATTCCCACCTGGGTGACAAGAGTGAAACTCCATCTCAAAAAAACAAAAACAAAAACAACCAATAAAACCAAATACTTTCTCTATTGCTCTATTCAAAGTCTAAGAACAGCTACAAAGCAGAGAATGGATATTTAATAAAATTTGTTTTTTATCAAACTATATCATAAAATTACAGAAAGTTAGAAAAATGGTTAAATATAACTATTAGCATTTTGCTGCATTTTCTTGCAGTCTTTATTTTTCTTCAGTGTGTATATATTCAATGTATCATTTAAAATTGTATTTATTTCTTAAGAGGTAAATAAAAATTGCATATATTTATGATGTCAATGTGATGTTTTGAAATATATATACAGTTTGGAATGGCTAAATTAATATATATATTACCTTATAAACGTTTTTTTGTGGTGAGAACACAAAATCTACTCTGTTAGTGATGTTCAGTTATACAATACATTGTTATAAACTATAATCACCATGAGCTCTTGAACTCATTCCTCCTGAGTAAAATTTTGTATTCTTTGACTGATACCTACCTGCATCAGGCCTGGTAATCACCATTCTACTCGCTGCTTCTATGAGTTCAACTTTTTAAGATTCCACATTTATGTGAGAGCATGTAGTATTTGTCTCAATATATCATTTTTTATAATTTGGTAATTCTATTTTTTTTCTTCTCTCATCACATTCACATATTATGTACCTTTACTGTGTTACATATCTTTTAGAACCATCAATTTCCGTGTTTTATTGGTTTTTTTGTTTTTGTTTTTTTGAGATGGAGTTTCATGAGGGTTGGAATCAACTTCTTCCAAACTTCTGTTAATGTTGACATTTTACTTTTAGGTCTTGTTATTTAAGAAATACATTTTGTAAAACTATAGCTGCCATAGATACTAATTTCTCTGATGAATCTGGGCAAAGTACATTGAAAGGCTTCTGGAAAGGGTTCAACGCTCTAGGTGCCATTAAGAACATTTGTGATTAGTGGAGATTAAAATGTCAACATTAACAGGAGTTTGGAATACGTTAATTCCAACCCTCATGAATGACTTTGAGGGAGTTAAAGACTTCAGTGGAGGGGATCACTGCAGATGTGGGAGAAATAGCCAAGAGAACCAGAATTAGAAGTGGAGCCTGAAGTTGTGACTGAATTTCTGCAATCTCATGATCAAATTTGAATGGATGTGGGGTTGCTTCTTATACATAAGCAATGAAAGCGGTTTCTTGAGACAGAATCTATTGAAATTTCCTTCTTGGGAGAAGAGGAAAAGAGAACTCTAGAGCTCCTCAGAGTGGCAACTAAATGCTGTATCAGAAAGCAAAAGAGTGGGGTGGGTCACATCTATTCAAACACCTCACTGCTCTGAGGCCAGGAAGCATTATCCCATTATGTGCTGGGTAAAGGTAAAATTGGAAATATTTGGTGAACTGGAAAATCGGAAATATTTGGAAAGTATTGCAAAATTGGAAATATTTGGTAAAATGATCATTAAGCATAGATAATATTTATTAATTGAACTAAGGAAACAATTTGAGTAAGTTAGAGGTCATTTAAGGAGGACTTACCTAAGAAAAACAGAGAATAAGGAAGGAATAGGAGGTGGAGTCAGTGACTAATTGGGCGTGGCAGGCATGAAGGAGCAGAATGACAGCAGATTTTCAGCCTGGATGATTATAGGAAGGGTGATGCCAAGAAAAAGACAAGGTGAGAGGTGCAAGCTTGGGTGTGTGCCTATGTGTGTGCTTGTCAGGATGCAGGTGAGACAGCTATAATTGGCCTTACCTTTTGCTTAATAAGATCTATTATCTTAGCTTCAGGCCTTTTGCTCAGTATACTCTGCTTCTCCTTTGTGTTGAGTTACTAGAGACCCAGCGATAAATCAGAATAGGTCCCTGCTCTGGGGTGGATGGACAGACTCCATAGACAAAAAGCATATTCAGGAATTTTAAGGATATGTAAGGTGTTTTATGTACATTACTTAATCTTCAAAATACCTCATGAGTAAAATATGATTATGTTTCTCTTAAAGAAAAAGAATTATTAGACCATCTAGAATTCAGCTCTGCTGTATAATCTTGTGCAAGTTAGTCCACCCCTCTGAGCCTTTGCTCTCTCAATTTTAAAAGTTGAATACTCCCTACCCTGATGGTCATGAGGACTATGGTGTTGTAAAAGGGCTGGAGAGTCCACCAGCACACTGCCCTGACGTCCTCTCACCCTCCCAGGGCCTATGATCCAGAGAAAGGGGAGAGGGGCACCTAGCCCCCGCCCCGGCCCTTGTAGCCAGGTGATGTCACGTCCCTCACCCTCCACACACTTGGGGCTGCCCTTGAGCCTCGGCCTACAGAGCAATGATTAGACCCCACTCCTGGCCCACACAGTGCACTGATGTCATGCTCCACCAGCTGCTGCTGCACACTGATGCTATCACCCTGTGGGTGTTCTTACCCTTGAGGACCCAGAAACCAGTTTTCTAGAAGGAGAGGCAGGCTCCAAGAGCAGTGGGGCCTGTGTGAAGTCGATGTGACATCAGCCTAGTGACCAATAGCTCTGGCCAACTTATAGGGCCATATCTAAACCTTGGGGACTCCTTGTCTGATGGTTGCACTGAGATTGCAAGCAATAGGGATTGGTTATTTCCACAGAACAATGTACAGGCTAACTCTCTAGAGGGGTAATGGAAGAATAACTTGATCTCTAATCTAAAGTTTTAAGAAGAGCTGTATACATGTGTTGCCTCTACTCATTTCCTACTCACTCCCTAACCTATTCCAACTGTTAAAGATTATTTCTAAAAGATAAAATCTGAAATCTAAGCAAATATACAAACAAAATAAACATGCGTGAATTAATGAGTTAATCAATAAAGGAACCAGTTGTGAATCTAAAATAAACAGTAGAGAAACTGCCTCTCCAAAACAGAGTTAACTCGAGAATAGCAAGGAATTATAATTTAGGATGTGGGTTCTATGTCAGACCACAGATGCATCCAAAGGGGTCTGGGTAAGAGCAGGCTTTTAAAAGAAGAAAGAATTACAGGTAACCTGCTTTGAAACAAAGCCATTGGTTACAGGGGCTTGTTGCAGGAGTTGGCATTAGCTTACTAGTGGAGATCACCATTGTTAGGCAAGTGTCCTTGTGCAAGTGGTTTATCTGGTATACTGTCATTTTAAGGAATTTCTTGCAATAATTTCTGTTCCAAACATAGGTGCCTGAGGGTTTCTTCTCCATGGCCTCCTGGCTCCATCTTATTAGAGTTTGACATAAGTGACTCTGTTTTGACACTGATAACTTCACACAGTAAGACATTATGTCTGTCTCAAAGAATCTTAAGAAGCGCATAAATAGGGAGTAATATTCTAGAATGAATTTCCTTCCCCATCCTCTCTCTCATCCAATGAATGACCAAGATCTTTTGACTCAGTTTCCAAATTGGATTAATATTTTCTCCAGCTTCACAAACACCATCTTAGTCTAAGAAAAATCATCTGTGGGCCCGACTATTGCCTTCCAACTGGCCACACCTTCTGCCCCCCAAATCTGTTTACTAGAGTTTCCAAAGTGATATTTTTTTAAAAAAGAAGAAAAAGAACAACACTAAATTAGATCATGTTGCTTCCCTTTGAAAAATCTTCCAAGGACTTCTCTGCTTGGAGATGAAAATCCACTTTGTGCTTGCTTACCAGGAAATACATGATCTATCTGTGCCTCTTCTCCAACAACGTGTACTACTCTGTCTCCCCACAGTGCTCTAGGGCCTTCTGCTTAGAATGCTCTTCCTCCCGAATTTTCCACTGTCATCTCCTTTTCATTTTCAGATTTCAGCTTGAATATTGCCTTCTCAGGCCTTTTCAGACCCTCCATTCTAAAGTGGCCACTCAGTCATTCTTAAAACTCTAAATATCTGATCACTTTGATACAAGATTTGTGTATTGTCCATCTCTCCAACCCCAAATAAAACGAAAGTGCATAAATTCAGCAAGAAAAGCTCTGACTTGTGCTGCTCACCAATGTCTTCTCAGCTCATAGGACACTTAATTGAGTTCAGCATGTTATCTATTCATGAGTTGGGGTTTTATCACTTAAGTGAAGCAATTACTGTGAATATTCTTGCTGTTCTGATTTTGTAATAGTCAGGACAGGTAAAACATTTCCAATATTAAGACTATGCCTATATTCCAGACCTAGTTCTTTCCCCAGGTCTGGTTTTATAAATGCTGGTGATAAACCAGGTCTGATTTGTTATATGATCATTTTGTGTGATCACATAATGGCTGTGATTCTAGGTTATCTTTGGTCAACGTTAAAAAAAATGACAGCACAGCTAACATAATAATTTTTGCAAAAAATCAGTGGTAATTTGCAGACTGTTGTCTAAAGAAGGGATAACCAAAGTAAAGAAATTTGATGGCAGCAGTTGCTATTACATGAATTGTGAATTGTAAAAATTACTGTTTATAAAAATTTAAAAATAAAAAATAAGCAGTTAATTGTCATAACAAAAGGTTTAGTTATTTAAAGAAAGTACTACCTGAGACACATTTACAAACTATATTTGATTATTTTATGTGAAAAATACTTTGGATTAAAGAAAAACAGTGTTAAAAATATTTTCTGTGCTTGATTTTTGAAGGATATTATCGAAGATGATCTTTTCAATGATGCTAATAGTTCTTTTTCTCTTTTAATTGCTTAGATCATAATCTAGAAAAAGAATTTTAGATTAATAATTCAATCTAAATTTCTTAGAATGGAACTTAAAAACTCACTATTTAGCAGACCTTTTTTGCTCCATCCCTGGCCAATCTCCATGATGAATTAGAGAGGATTCCAAATAAGACCTGGTGAAAGTGACATTTCAGAGTGAAAATGGAAGTAGGTGAAAAGCAGAGAAACTGGTACTTTAGCCAAAGATGTGAATTCAGATCTTGTTCTGGAGACAGAATATAAATGAGATTAGCTGGAAGGGTTGGTGGGAGCCAAATCATTAAAGACTATAAAGCTGAGGAGTTTGGATCTTACTCTGTGTGGGAAGCCAACAGATTTTAGACTGAGTACCATGGTCCTCTGCTGTTCTTGTTGTTGTAATTGATAAGATTGTGACTAATTATGCAACATTAGCTAAGTAATGGACAAAAATAGACCTCACATACTTAATCAAAATCAATGGGTGTCAGGTACTAGTGGTGATTATGAACAAAAGGAGTTTCCAGTAGATCTTGGAATTACACACTAGAGCTAAAGGACACATAAAAAAGATTTATTCATTTATCTTTCAGTAGTTATTTACAGGGCACTAACCATGAGTCAGGCACATGGGGAGACCTCCAGGCTATTTTCAGTATGTCAAAAGACCTAAAAGAAAATTGTCTATTTCCCCTCAACAGGCTGAGTAGAGTGATTCAAATTTCTTGTTTGTTTGCTTTGGGTTGGAATTTATGGGAATTCACTATGGGAACACTGATAATCTCAGGCTGACCAGAAGCTCTGGTGCCATAATTGGTATTTGTTTTTTTTTAAAGAGAGAATGAACTGAAATTTATTTATTTATTTATTTATTTAGAGCTGGCGTTTCGCTCTTGCTGCCCAGGTTGGAGTGCAATGGCACAATCTTGGCTCACTGCAACCTCTGCCTCCTGGATTCAAGTAATTCTCCTGCCTCAGCTTCCTGAGTAGCTGGGATTACAGGCATGTGCCACCACGCCCAGCTAATTTTTTGTGTGTTTAATAGAGACAGGGTTTTTCCATGTTGCCAGGCTGGTCTCAAACTCCAACCTCAGGTGATCCACCCGCCTCGGCCTCCTAAGTGCTGGGATTACAGGCGTGAGCCACCACACCTGGCCTAAAATATCACCATTCTTTCAGATTGTCTTTTTATTTTTATTTTTTTTTAAGACGGAGTCTCTGTCGCCCAGGCTGGAGTGCAGTGGTGCAATCTTGGCTCACTGCAACCTCTGCTTCCTGGGTTCAAGCGATTCTCCTGCCTCATCCTCCTTAGTAGCTAGGATTACAGGCTCCTGCCACCATGCCTGGCTAATTTTTGTATTTTTAGTAGAGATGGGGTTCCACTATGTTGGCTAGGTTGGTCTCGAACTCCTGACCTCAGGTGATCCCCCCAGCCTGGGCCTCCCAAAGTACTGGGATTACAGGCATGAGACACCACGCCCAGCCCTGAACTGAAATTTAATGTAGTTTGCTAGGTAAAATTATTCAGAATGTGGAAAAGCTGACGCAGGAAAGGAGAATATTCAGGAGACAAAAGTAATGAAATTCAGATTCCCACCTTTACACAGTCTCTTTTATATAAACGCCAACCTACTTCTCCTTCCCTAATTTCCACCTCAGTAAAGGCCCCACAGTTTTTCCAGCTACAAAACCCAGAGGCCTGGCCATTCTTCTCAACTTGTACTTCCATTTATTTCTTCCATCAAATCACAAACCAAACTATTGACTCTATCTCGGAAACTTTTCTAGAATCTTACCTTCTTTATTCACACTATTCTGGCCTTCGTTGGTGTTACAAGAGACACTCTTCTTCCACCATACTATGGCTTTTTCCTTTGTTTTGCAGATTAGGTGGAATTCACAAACTGTTGAGCAAACCAAGGTCTGTGTGACCTTGCCCAGAAAGACTAATTATGCGTAATGCAACAGGGAATAAAATATGTCACAGTTGTCAAATTCATCTGAGATATCCTATTTCCAGAAGCTGTGCTTGCTAGTTATTGGGTTTTTATTAGAAAAGAAGGAGGAGTGTTTCCTTCAGTGTCCTGAATGAGCTAGAAAGTTGTGATTGGGTATCATAATCTAATCTGCCTTAACTGAGATAAGCAAGGAATGATGAGTTGTCACTGCAGGCTCACCATTCCTGCTCCAGGAAAAAGTTGTAACTATGAGCCCCTCTCCTCTTGGGCAGCTGGGCCTGGTGTCTGCATGCAGAAATGAAGGTGATAACTATTGCTTAGCATTGTCTTGAATAAATAATAAAAGTAAAGTTAAAAGAAATTTAACAAACAGCTTTCAGTGTATTCCATGTTCTGAAACTATTATCTCTTTGCACCTAAGAAAAACAAAGTAAGACCCAGCCTAGTGAGGTACAAATTATAATCACTTGTCCAGCAGCCATTTTCCCTCTTTTTCTTATCATATTTGACACATACATACACTTTAAAAAATTTGTCATTTATTTTAAATTCAACTGGCAATCCTGTATGTTTTGGCAACCTAATATTTATGAACTCAGAAGTCATATTCCTTGGTAGTATATACTTATATGAATATGTCCAGATTGGCCAAAAAAAATAATTTTTACAATAATTTTTCCTCTGTCTAGGGTTCCTCTTCTCATAGCTTCAAATGAGTAATTAAAAGCCATACCAGCAGTATCAAATTTTTAAAAACAAATATAAATGACATACTGTGAACAAAGAATTAAATATCCTGACTTAACAGTCAGAAAAATTGATGGAAGACTTTGACATGGCAAAAAAAGATTACTGAGTCTTCTGTCTTATGCATCCTTGTGGGGTATCTCCTCCTTTGATTTTATTTGAGCTACGTACAACTTTGTAGATAATAGAGTCTGCAGATGACTCTTGTCCATAATGTGCAAATGAATTGTGTCTAAGTGAAGGGACAACTGATTTCCTTCCATATCCTTGTGGAAAAAGCCAGTTTTGCATCTATTTGTAAATTCATTTCAGCATTCCTTATCTGTCTTTCTCTCTCTCTTTGAATTCGCCTTTGAACTAGTTATATCTTTTACATATTCTCTCATTAATTAATGAATTAAATAAAACCTTTGACACATGACCGTTTTACATTTTATAAGAATGTAATATATATATTAATATATTATATATACATTTTATAAGAATGTAAAATATATATATAAAATATATATATTTAGCAGTGCCTTTGAAAAAAAAAGTTCACTGACAGTTGATCAGTTAATACTAGATTATATTTTCAATTATCTCAGGAGACTTTTTATGTTTTTCTTAAAGGAATTCCAAAACAAATTATTTCTTACACATATTTTTGGTAATTTTTTTGCTAAGGAGGAATAAAGTATAATAACCTACAAGATAAAATTTGAGGCACTGTTGTCATAGGGAAACTTAACAAAGTAACTGGAAGATAAGATTGAGGTAGAGGAAGAGAAAGAGAATGATAATGACTTTTTAATAGTAAAGTAAACAAATGAACAAACAAACAAAACCCATAGCCCTTGTGCTAAATCCTTACAGAGAGATGGACAATGCCTTTAGCATCTGGACCAATTAAGAGCCTTACTCTTAAGCAGTTTTTACCCAATATAAGGACAAATTCTTGTGGGCAAGGAAGAAGGATGGAAATGGAGAAGAAAGCCTACAACACTTCCCCTTAGAGGCCAACACACCCTTTCTGTTTTCAGTCTACCCACTTCCAGATATTACCTCTTCAAAAGTGACCCATTCTTCTGCCATGAGCCCTGACCTTTCGATGCCCTACTTGTATGTAGGGACTGTATGGAGAGATGAAAAGCAAAGGGAGGGAACAGTGCTTTTGGTGGTGTGTTGTTCTGGGCTAGATCCTTTAGGAAGTGAGGAGCTGGAAGAAAGGGAATAACCACATGGGCATCTGGTGTGGTAGATGTTCGGATCTCTCTGAATACTTAGAAAAACTTTAGCAGGTTTCCAAGTGATGGTCCTTCAAGACTACACAGCAACAATACCCCAAGCTCCCCAGCTGCCCTATCAGAAGCCTTCAAAGCAGAACCCCAGTGTGGAGAGGGTTTGGGGGAGAGTGGGGTGGTGTGGGTACAGATTTATTGATCTGACACCAGCAACAGCAGGCTCCTCGCTCCAAACTGAGGTTCACACTTGGTGAGGGCAGGGGCATTCCCCACCTCCTGGGCTACCCTAGTAACTCTCAGAGCCCTGAAAATCCCTGGCCCCTATATCTCTAATCCCCAATGAAAGTTGTAGGTGCCAGAAGTACCTCTGGCCCTAAATGATTTTTTCATAGCTGCTGTTTTTTTTTTTTTTTTTCCAGATGAAAAAAAAACAAAACCACCTTGGCCAGGCCCAGTGGTTCATGCCTGTAATCCTAGCTCTTTGATAGGCCAAGGCAGAAGGATCACTTGATCCCAGGAATTAGAGACCACCCTGGGCAAAAGAGTGCAACCTTGTCACTATTACTAGCAAAAAATTAGTTGAGCATGGAGTATTGCTCAAGCCCAGGCTCCAGTGAGCTATGATTGTACCACTATATCCAGCCTGGACAGCAGAGTGAGACCCTGTCTCAAAAAAAAATTGTAGTAACTTTAATTTATTAATACTTTATTACATATTGCCATATATCTATTTCTATATCTATAATCTCCAATTCTCAAATCAAAATGTGCAAGGCAGCTATTTTTAGAAAGGGTCCTGGACAGTATAAACAGCTCATTAGTGGGTGGCTGCATTCTACAGAGCCCTGGGAACCACAGTAGTGTCTGCTGCAAAGCTTTGGCTCTTCCCAGTGTCCCCTTGTCCCTACCTGTAGCCTCTGAATGGTTTCTGTTCCAGTCTCCAGCAGACGCTTCTATAAGAAGAGATGTTGCCTTTGCCTGCCACATCTAAATGTCCTTCCTAAGTCCTGGCCTAGGAGAAGGCAAAGTTTCAGAATTGTGCCAGGAAAATATTAAACCACAGTCCTGATGAATGTGGCCATAGCTGGCTTGTTTATTAATTACAATCTATTTTCTCATCAGTTAGTTTAGTGCAGGGACCATGTACAGCCAAGCCCCAGCAATATGCCTGGTACAGAGAAGATGTTTAGTATATATTTGTTAGGGAAAATGAATGCATTGCATGCAATCTTTTACTTTGTTCACATTAGAAAACAAAAGCATGCAATTCTCTTTTAGCATTAATAAGTATTGTATTATTAATGATGGAACAAGTTAGAATGATGAAACAGCAGAATGTTATTAAAGGCCAAAGGTAATAAATTCCCTATTTCCTCTAACAGATTCAGAAACATAGATGCCTTAGTACAATCATAAAATCTTGCAAGTAGAATGAACACAGGTTACATTTATTTTAAAAATTATAAAGTAGTACAAGCTTACAGTAAAAAATTCATACTACACAGATGTGTAGCAAAAGTAAGAGTCTCCTTCTATATCACCCCCTCCAATCCTACTTCCCTTTCTAGGGAAAAGTGCTATTAATGACTCAGCATGTATCTATCAAAACTTTTATGCATTTATAAATATGTACAGTGATTCTACATAAGTAGGATTATGATCTTCATATTGCCCTTGAGTTGATGTTTCATTAATCATCTTTTCACTTCAGTGTAGTTAACTTTTTAGCCACATTGTGGCTATCCTGTAAATTATTTAATTATTCTCGTACTGGTGGGTTTTCAGGTGCTTCCAACATTTCATTCTTAGAACAATTGCTGCGGTAAGCATTTATATGTATGTGTCCATTTCTCATATTTGCTTATATTTTTGTAGAATTGGTCTGTAGAAATAGCATCACTGGGTGAAACTATATGAGCATACAAAATTTTGAGACACTACCAAATGGGTCTCTAAAAATGTTACATTTCCAAAAATCATGTGTTCATGATACATGATTGATGATTGATATAGATGATTGACATGTTCATCAACTGGATTTGACAGTCCCTTGCCTGCATTCTTACCGATACTGAGTATTTTCATTTTTCTCCATTTTAAGCGTGAAAAAATTATATTTCCTTGTTATTTTACTTTTTGTTTTCCTGAATACCTGTGAGGGTGGGCATCTTTTCAGATTTTCCTGGTCATTTCTCTTTCACCATATGTGAATTACCTGTGCCTGTCCTCAGGAGGTAGAAATCTCTATCCTCTTGTGCAACCAATAAGGCTAACACTGGGGATGAGAGTATGAGAGCATGTGTAAATTGTCTGGGATTGTTTGCCTGACACCCATCCACTCTGGCTTCCAAAACCTGGAAGGTTTGGCTTACAGATACTTCACATGACTGTCAAGAGTGCTTTAGTCAACAAATCCAGGCTGGGGAAAAGAAAGAACCTACAAATTGAATTATTATGTATCTGAAAGCAATCAGGACTCCCATCACTGGAAGTAAGCAGGGTAACACTAACATTTGATGCATTACTACAGTTTTAATATAAGGTTAATCGGGATTGGGTAAAGATAGAGGGCAAGCCCCTGTTCCTCTAAACCAGTATAGGGTCCCCATTAACCTTTAGGATTGTGGAGTGGGATGATCCTTTATAACCCCATGGAAAGCCTTGGAAAAAGAAAACGATAGGTTTGTGTTCTTTAACTGCCAACCCAAGGGATGCTTTGAAAGCCAGAAAGTTTCTACGGCGCTCAAAAGTTGACTCATCTCCTGCAGATGTACTGAAAACTAGGCTCAGATCTGATTATAAAGGTGGCAGTGCTGCAAAGGAGACTAGATAGATGCACAGCGTCAGCGAAGCTCCTGCATCAAAGTCAGGGCCCTGATTGAGGAAGAAAGCGACCCTGAGACTGGGTATAAGGAACATATTGGTGGATCAGTCTGAGATTCTTAAATTTCAGATTTACCTGAGCCGTATTACCTGTCAGAAATAGTTCTTTCCCCTGAAGAAAAGTCTTCCCTTGCCTGAAGAATGCACCATAACCTTACATGAAGCACATGCCTCACAAGAGGATGCAGATTCTCCTCAAGAATCCCCCTCAAGGATCTTCCCCCTTCCCCTGCCCCTTATTTTATAGACTTAAAACCAGAGTCAACTCAAAGCCCCGCCTTAGAAGAGAAATACAAGCCCTATTCTTGGAATAAATGACTTACATACCAAAGGAATTACAGAACCTTGCTAACTAATATGCACAGAAAGAAATAAGGTAAAATATATGATCTCAAAGATGTTTTTCCAGTGGGAAAAGTGTACAACAGGCGGGAGAAGGGAAATTCATTGACATACGAATATTCCCATGACTCAGGGTGCCTGGAATAATTAGTTCTAAGAGTTTTCTGTGATGGCTTGTTGAACCCTGGACATGAAGAAGGATAAGAGTAAATGAAGTGGATCTTCCAGAATTTCCTTGGCATGGTATTAAATTGGTTCTTGGTATAGGAAACATTAGAATGGATTTAATATGTAAGGTCTAAGAACTTGAAACCTGTGTTCTCCAAGAGGGCCAAGCACTGTCCTGAGGTAATAAGGAATGCACTGACGAGAAGCCCCTGGTATTTATTGGAAAAGCTTGGTAATCGCTATTTCTGCAGGTTGGATAATCTCTGTTTCCTGCAGACACTGAGACAAGATTTCATGAAATGGGGCTCCTTGATGTTAGTGGGGATTTTGGGATTCCAGAATGGCAGCAGCTAGAAGATAGCACTTTCAAAGGCAAAATGGTGTAGGCATTTCAAAGGCAGCAAGGCCAGAGTGGCAATCAGGGTGCCTCCATTTACAATACCCTATGGCAACGGATGAAAAATAGCATGCATCTAGGTGTGACATAGATGAGCACCCAACCAAGATTTTGCTTGATTTTTTGGCATTAGCTTTATTATTTTTGTTAAAATGACGTGTACAAATTGTAAGAAATCCAATGTATATCAAAAATTACCCCAAAAGTAATATTCTCACCAGAGAACACCAACTTTACCATTTTGGTGACCATTCATCCCAATATCTGTCTGTGCTTGTGTTCACAGTTTTATATGCATGAGATTTGGCTGTATGTGCTGTTTCTTTAATCTGCTTCTTTAGCTCAGTTTTCTACAGGCATCCTTGCTTATCAGGGACAATAGTCAAGAACTTTGACTATACAAGTACAGTATGACATCGTTTTATGAGCCTCAACATTGGGCCAGATTGTCTCAGTTCAAATGCCAGGTTTACCAATTTCTAGCTTTGTGAAAATAAATTGAATTCCCCGCACCCCGATTTTCTCACCTCTAAAATTGGTATAATAACCATACATAGTTACTTAGACTTTTGTGAGGATTAAAGGAGAGTTAATACATTGATCAATGCCTGACAAGTGTCACCTGTTATTAGCCATTGCTTTAGTCTCCTAATAGTGGAAATTTATTTTTAAAAAAATTTGCATAAACAATGTTGCAGTGAACATCCTTGCCCCTATATCTTCTTATATTTGTGATTATTTTCTTAAGAAAATTCCCAGAAAAGAGATCTCCAGAGGAACAGTCATGATCCTTTTTCCTGAATATATTTTGTATTTTTCAGAATTTAAAGTTTAAATTTAAACTTTAAAGTTTCTAGCATGTGAATTGTGTCCTCCTGGATTACACATGTAAATATGGATGTGTCCTAGTATCTCTTTTTATTATTAAATAGGATTTTGAACTTGGGGGAGAGGTAAATTAGAAAACAAGAGCTCATATTGACATGCGGTGTTTCGTGACTCTTAAATTACTTCTAATTCCATCCCCCGCATGTTTTGGCATGAATATAGGAGCACTGAATCTTGACCAGGGTATCATGTTTAGAACAAGTGAGTGAGATCAGTGACCTTGTGCTAATAACCATGATCCTTTGGAAAGTGGTTTCTATAACATGATCTAGTAGCTTAATGGACGATATCTGAGTCTTGAGAAAAAAATTTCATCGATTCATCCCACTTTGGCATCCAGATGTAGCATTTAGATGCTTCCCAGTTCTCCCATCCATGACAAGTGATTCTCATGGCAGTATTTACTGGCAGGGTTCCTGTTCCACGGGGCCTTGTCTGTGAGCCTGTGAACCATTGTTAATTTCCCTCTAGAGAAAGGAAGCTTCATTCATTTCACTCCCTATATTCCATCTCTATGTTCTGCTCCTCTAAGGAAACCTCTACCTTGACAATCTGTCCTTTTCCTTAAAATTTAACTTAATCTTGTCCCAAAACATTTTTCCTAACTTAACTTCTCAGTGCCTCTCTCTAGACCAGATTTTCATGTAACAGATCTGTTTTAGCAAAAAGCTCATCCATTCCTTTCTTTGCATGTGTTCTAGAATACGGAGCCTGGGAGGTGGTAAAGTCAGGCATTGAAATTGATTAAAACTGGTCTTAATTCATGTTTTTGTGAATTTGTTCTTCATTCATGCTTCCATTCAGTTTTTTACATAGGTGTCATTCATTTTCTTAGTCATTATGCAATCATTCGTGCATGAAATAGATTTATAGTCTATATGCCTGCGTTCAGTTTTCATACATTTATCTCAGTATCCACTCATTCATTCATGCTTTAATTCATTTAGTTATTTAACTCAATCATTCATACCCCATTATCCATGAGGTGCTTATTTCACATTGCACGGCTGTGTCAAAACATCTCATGCATATCATAAATATATATACTTACTATGTACCCACAAAACATAAAATAAAAAATAAAATAAAAAATAATTCAATTATTCATTTGCATAGAATTCATGTATCAATTATTTATTCATTTGTTTCTTCTATTTATCAGTCAGGAAGCAAGAAACCAATGACACACTCAAATTTAGATGATTTGAAGGGATTATTTACAAAGGTGTAAGCAGAATATAAGACCACAAGGGTTAGTGTAGCACCCTATGGCCAGCATCAGCTTAGTGCTATTACCATCCCTGGAGCTGAAAAAACAAGGGAAGGGATAACCTGAAGCCTCATATTGAAGGATGCATTAGGCCCTTGATGCTCTATATGGGAGGGAATCTGGGCATAAATATTAACATCTAATGCTCCTTCCTCTCCTGCTCATGCCTCCTCACCCCCAATATTGTTTGAATGGAATTGGAAGTCAGTGTGCAAGAGAGAGACAGAGGTGGTTCCCACTGATTAGCCTTCTGGGGCACAGGGCAGTAGAAAGGGGGGTGGAAAGAGGATCTGGAGAAGCAGAGGAAGGATATTCACACACCCTCTGAGGTGCTAAGGATGGGCAGCACTGTGTTTCTCGTTGTCTTTCCTACCAGTGAGAAAGAAACAGCAGAAATGGGCTGGAGTATTCTGTCCAGGAAACTATTTTCACACCAGAAAGCCACACAGAATGGAATCATCCTGGCTATCCATGAATCTTTGGATTATGCCTCTTTGGTGAAGTCTTTTGGGTTCCTCTACTACTTCCAACCAAGAAGGGCACTCTCTTCCGTGACAATATTTTGCACTACATATCATGAGGACACAGAGTGTGTCTTACTTGCCTTATGTCCCCAGAGCCTAGCCAGGGCCTGGCACAGAGTAGATGTGGCATGAAAGGATGAATGGATGTATGAATGCTTGAATGAAAGGATGCTGAGTATAAGGAGGTAATAGACTCTTGACTTTTTTTCACAGTCCCACAAGGTGGCAGCAATTACCATGGTCCAATTTTTATGTGTAGAATTCAGATACACGTCTTCATCAAAGGTCTCCTGAATAGGATACGTCTATTTTTAAAATTATTATATCAAGGAGGGAATAATGCACTGAGAGAAAGAAAGGAAAAAAATTAAATATTTACTACCACGAATATGTAGACATATAATAGATATGGCACTATATATTTTACTTTAAAAGGCTTAATACCTGGGTGATGGGGTGATCTGTGTAGCAAACTACCATGGCATGTTTACTTATGTAACAAACCTGCACATCCTGCACATGTACTCTTGAACTTAAAAGTTGATGAAAAAAAATGAAAGCAGGACTTCAAGGAGATTTGCACACCCATGTTCAGAGCAGTAAGCAATCCAAATGTCCTTTGATGGATGACTGAATAAGCAAAATATAATGTATGCAAAAAAAAATGCATTTAGAAAACATGTGTCACTAAATTTGCAAAAGAAATAAAATTTTCCCTCTGTGAAAACGTTAGATACACGAATTATATTTGCCTTGTGTGGTGTCTATGTTATCTGGTTACCAAAAAGTCACTTGTTAAGTTCTTCCTGTACACCTGGTCCTGTTTCTGGACTTCGAAGTTAAAAATTTCATAGATTCTGGTTTCTTGGGTAGCTTGGCTTCTTTCCCATCTTGTCTCCAGCTACTTCAGTCTTTGCAGAGACCATACATTGTGCTCCTTATCCTGGGCTGTAAATTCTTGAATTCGTCACTGTTTCAAGTCATATTAACTTCTTAAAAAGAGCACCACTTTTTTTAAAAAGTTACTAAATTTTCTTTATAAGCTCAGGGATGATGGTGTCCTAGTGAAGTCAGCAGTACCTTACTATCATTGAAAGTACTTAAAATTCCTGTGTGTCTTAGAAATAAACAGTATCATTTCTTCATTAAAAAAATTTTTGTTTTAACTTGCAGAAATCTTGCTTGGAGTTTTATTACTTTTGCACTGTAGCAAAGATTACTAAAACTGATCTTCAAAGTTATTAGCAATTCTGGATTTAGCATAAATTTTGTCTTCTAACTTTAAGGAAAGCCATGTCCAAGAGAATAAGAAAAAGAATTTTAAGTAAAAGAAGACTCTTTTTTATGATCAAGAGGTCACGCCGGGTGTGGTGGCTCATACCTGTAATCCCAGCACTTTGGGAGGCTGAGGAGGGTGGATCACGAGGTCAGTGGATTGAGACTAGCCTGGCCAACATGGTGCAATCCTATCTCTAAGAAAAATACTGAAAAATTAGCTGGGTGTAGTAGCGAGCACCTGTAATCCTAGCTGCTCAGGAGGCTCAGGCAGGAGAATCGCTTGAACCCAGAAAGCAGAGGTTGTGGTGAGCCAAGATTGCGCCACTGTACTCCAGCCTGGACAACAAGAGCAAAACTCCGTCTCAAAAAAAAAAAAAAAAAAAAAAAAAAGAGAGAGAGATTACTACAGAAAACCAGTAAGAAGCTATGGGGGTGACTGGCCGGACCATGAGTGAATTCTTGAGTTAAGATGTCTGTTTTAATAACAGATAAGAAAAAGAAAGATAAGAATAGGAAGATAATAAAGGGGGGAAAAAAAAGCACACAACACAATTGCATCAGTGTACATTGGCTTCTTGGCAGTAGATCAAGTCTCTCAGAGGTTGCTTCTCCCAAATCTCTCAGGTTTTTCTTAGTTGCTAAAGGAGAATTCACACTTATTCAACACCTGCTAAATCCCAGGAACCAAATCAATCTTTTAAATATTTTATCACTTAAGCTTTACAATAGCTCTGTGTCAAAGCACAATTTTCAAAAAGTTAAAAACACGACTCTAATACAAAAATTTAATGAACATGTCAAAAATGTACTCAACTCATTGATGAATGAAGGAACTAGTCAACTGGCAGAGTTGGCACCTAAGGGCATTTGAGAACAGGCTTACGTAGTGTATCAGGAAAAAAAAAAAAAAAAATACCCGGCCAGGTGCGGTGGCTCACGCCTGTAATCCCAGCACTTTGGGAGGCCGAGGCGGGTGGATCACGAGGTCAGGAGATCGAGACCACCCTGGTCAACATGGTGAAACCCCGTCTCTACTAAAAATACAAAAAATCAGCTGGGCATGGTGGCGCATGCCTGTAATCCCAGCTACTCAGGAGGCTGAGGCAGGAGAATTGCCTGAACCCAGGAGGCGGAGGTTGCGGTGAGCCGAGATCGCGCCATTGCACTCCAGCCTGGGCAACAAGAGCGAAACTCCGTCTCAAAAAAACAACAAAAAACCCAAAAAACTGTTAATGTCCTACAGATCGTAAAATTATAACCTTTAGCATTATTTTTTCCTATTGGACAGAAATCTACAAATTAACATGTAACTTCATAATGGTGCTCTGATCCAATAGCAAATAGCAAAGTCAAACAAAGGTTCATTCTCCTTGGAATCAAATTATCCTTGAGCAACCCTGCTAAATAATGACCCAGCATGACGCTGAAAAACAGTCACCCTTTTTGTTATTTTTAATTTCTTGTTCTACCTCCAGCTTTTTGCCTCTACGGTGAGAGTCTGTGGGGTCCGGGGCTGGCTATGTCTGTCTTTTTCACCACTGTGAAAAACATGCAAACATGTAATGTGCAGTGACAAGCAGTACATAAACATTTGTTTAGCTGAATTGAGTTTTAGAAAGGTTAGTAACTTGCATAAAATCAAACAGTAGGAAAGCGGCTGATTCCCTGAGACATCTTATAATCTCTCAGTAGGTAGGTATATTAGTTTCCTAGGGGTGTTGTAATGAATTATCATAAACTAAGTGCCTTAAAACAACAGAAATTCATTCCTTCATAGTTCCAGAGGATGAGAGTGTGAAATCAAGGTACTGGAAGGGCTGTGATCTCTCTGAAGTTTCTAATAGAAGAATCTTTCCTTGCCTCTTCTAGTTTCAGGAATGCTAAGGTTACCTGCAAGCCTTGGCATTTGTGGCTTGTAGCTGCATCACTCCACTTTCTGCCTCAGTTTTTGCATGGCTGTCTTCCCTCTACGTCTCTGCAAAGACCCTATTTCGAAAAAGGTCACATTTACAGTACTGGAGGTTAGGACTTGAACATATCTTTATGAGGGACACAACTCAACAGGAGGCTTTGGAGTCAGAAGGTCTTGGGCTTGAATTCCTTTAGACTGTTTATTCAGATGAGGATCTCTCAGCCTTGTCTGCATGCTTTCTGCTTCCCCAGGTCCTGAGGGAAATTCCCGTTCTTAGCCAGGTAAAATTCCAGGAGCCTCAGGCACTTATCATGGCTTTTTTGCATCATGACCTTTTGATCTTACAGTTCTAGTTCTAATAATAAATCCTTTTCATGTTCTTGGAAACAAAATCCTTGCCTTTTGCCCAAGTTTTAGTAAGTGGATCTTTATCTTTTCCCTGCCGTGTCTGAGATTTTGGTACCTGCCCAGGAGGCCAGTTTTCCTGGGACCTGCTCCATGCCCTGCTGTTGCCAGGGTACCTTGCTCAGTGCCAGGTGAGCAACATGAGTTACTAGAGAACAGGGAGACAGCAGATGCCCCACTCCCACTGGTAAAGAGAAAACTGGCTTGGGTGGCCTGCTCCTTTTGCAGTTGGCCTGGAATTCACGAGGTGTGGTCAACAGATTTCTAAGCCAGATGGCTATCAGGAATCCCATCAAGATCCCACAGAGCATCTTGGGTCTCAAGGTTCCCAGAAAGGCCTTCTGAAGCTTGGGGGAAGCAGTAGTTCTCAGCAGTTGGTGGTTGTAGAGAGCAGTAGTCTTAAAGTTTTTCATTTAAAAAAACTTACAAATTAATTTTGAAAAACTATGAGTCATGTCACACATTTTTAAGTTAGCATCTAGAGTTTTTCACCTTAAATTTAAATAATTATAAAATATAATTTTTGACATTTTATAATCTATTAACACTCTGAAAATAAAACTGTTCCATCACTCTTTCAAAAGCGTGCAGTGGAATCTAAATACTATTATGATTTTATATACACTATGACATCTTTATGTATTCATGAACACGTTTTTTTAATGCTAGAATTGTGGTATATTTCTTTTTTCCTCTTTGAGCTCATATTTCATTTTAATTCTTCCACAAAATTGAACCCTCATGTAATACACCTTTAAGCATGAAAGCATCTTACTCTGTCCTTCTCTGTGAAAAAAGAAATTTTAAAACTGTCTTCTTGACAGTAACCTAAGGTTCTGAGGGTTAACAAATATTTATTTTGGGTTCAGTTACTATAACTATTATTAGTACACAATAAAAAGGACAAAGCTAATAAATTTTTATAAACAGTACATGTAAAATGTAAGTTTTTATTGAAAATTCAATTCTTACTGAAATGACTGGCTTTTTCCCTCCCCCAGTTAGTTTATGTATTTGTAAATGATGATTAATTATTGATGAAATTAGGTAGTTTTGTGTTAACTCTATTACTCTTTTTCATTTTTATAGATAAAAGTGCTAAAAAGGCCAGGCGTGGTGGCTCATGCCTGTAATCCCAGCACTTTGGGAACTGAGGCAGGCAGATAACTTAAGGTTGGAAGTTTGAGACCAGCCTGACCAACGTGGAGAAACCCTATCTCTACTACAAATACAAAATTAGCTGGGTGTTGTGGTGGGTGCCTGTAATTCCAGCTACTCAGGAGGCTGAGGCAGGAGAATTGCTTAAAACCGGGAAGCGGAGGTTGCAGTGAGTTGAGATTACACCACTGCACTCCAGCCTGGAAAACAAGAGCAAAACTCCATCACACACAAAAAAAGTGTTAAAAATATTAATCACATAAATAAATAGCAAAAATAGAGAGACTTATGTAATGATGATGCAATTTAATCATATGAGCTCTTTCTGAATTATATACCAAAAATAATGATAAATAATTATTTAAGCTTATTTATTACCTGGCATTTTAACCAGGTCCTTCTTCAAATTAATGAAAACAATGAACTGGAAGCCACATGACTTGGAAGATGATTTGCTGCCCACTCATCACAAGGCACTGACTTCCTAAAATTTTGGGGAAATATAACAAAAAGGCTTTATCAAGACTTAACAAATTATTACTAGTTATGCTTATTACTATCTTGCTTTGAAATATCTTAATTAACTGAATAAACTTAACAAGGACAGGAAAGGCTGATATATTATCTATTCCCTATGCCTTTGCCAAGGTGGTATATTTTATAAAATGTTTTTATCTTATTACATTACTTAAACATATTTTCATTTAAATCTTAGAGCTGAAATTTTTCTTCCTTCAGGTAGTGAAGGGGCTACCTGATCTTTGTTAGTACTATCAGCCCTAATGATGCTCACTGTTAATCAGAAAAAAATCTGGCCTCATTTTTCAATTTAAATACATGTGTTATGCATTTCAAAGAAAGCATAAAAACTACTCAAAGAAGGTTAGACAACACATTTTATAAGATAGATTAGTAAAAGCAGTCAAAATTTGAATGATGTAATTTAGCATAATTAATTCATCAATGTTTTAACAAGTTATAAAAAGGTAATAACACCAAATGCAATGGCAACAAAAGCCAAAATTGACAAATGGGATCTAATTAAACTAAAGAGCTTCTGCACAGTGAAAGAAAATATCATCAGAGTGAACAGGCAACCTACAGAATGGGAGAAAACTGTTACAATCTATCCAACTGACAAACAGCTAATATCCAGAACCTACAAAGAACTTAAACAAATTTACAAGAAAAAAACACAAAATCCATCAAAAAGCGGGAGAAAGATATGAACAGACACTTCTCAAAAGGATACATTTATGTGGCCAACAAACATATGAAAAAATGCTCATCATCACTGGTCATTAGAGAAATGCAAATCAAAACTACAATAGGATACCATCTCACGTCAGTTAGAATGGTGATCGTTAAAAAGTCAGGAAACAACAAATGCTGGAGAAGATGAGGAGAAACTGTTGGTGGGAGTGTAAACTAGTTCAATCACTGTGGAAGAGAGTGTGGGGATTCCTCAAGAATCTAGAACCAGAAATACCATTTGACCTGGCAATCCCATTACTGGATATACACCCAAAGGATTATAAATCATTCTACTATAAAGACACATGCACACATATGTTTATTACAGCACTGTTCACAATAGCAAAGACGTGGAACCAATCCAAAAGCCCATCAGTGATAGCCTGGATAAAGAAAATGTGGCACATATACACCACACCATGGAATACTATGCAGCCATAAAAAATGAGTTCATGTCCTTTGCAGGGACATGGATGAAGCTGGAAACCATCATTTTCAGCAAACTAACACAGGAACAGAAAACCAAACACTGCATGTTCTCACTTATAAGTGAGACTTGAACAATGAGAACACATGGACACACGGAGGGGAACATCACATACTGGGGCCTGTCAGGGGGTGGGGGGCTAGGGGAGGGATAGCATTAGGAGAAATACCTAATGTAGATAATGGGTGAATGGATCCAGCAAACCACCATGGCATGTGTACACTTATGTAACAAACCTGCACGTTCTGCACATGTATCCCAGAACTTAAAAAAAAAAATATCAAACTGCTATTTCTCATTACTTAATTTATAATGATGCAGTATAATTTATAGCTTAAAATATTAGTAATTTATGAGAAAGAGTATGATAGAAAGTATGCTCAGACGCTATGTTCAGCCTTTGGGATTAACTAAATATGATATATAAAATTAGAATTACTCTATTAATTATTTTTAGATATTATAATTGAGCTTCTCAAAAATCCATATAGTTAAAGAAAAAGAGATGTAATAGCACTATAAAATAATCAGTTCTCCAGCTAATGTGTGTGTGTATATATATATATATATATTTTTTTTTTTTTTTTTTTTTTTTTGAGACAGAGCTTCACTCTTGTTGCCCAGGCTGGAGTTCAATGGTGCAATCTCAGCTCACTGCAACCTCTGCCTCCCAGGTCCAAGTGAATCTCCTGCCTCAGCCTCTCTAGTAGCTGGGATTACAGCCATCTGCCACCACGCCTGGCTAATTTTGTAATTTTAGTAGAGATGGGGCTTCTTCATATTGGTCAGGTTGGTCTTGAGCTCCCAGCCTCAGGTGATCCACCCACCTCAGCCTCCCAAACTGCTGGGATTACAGGCATGAGCCACTACACCTGGCCTCATGTATATATTTTTAAAAGGAGATAGAAAATACTGAACATTTAATAAGATGAAATAAGATCAGGATTATAATTGCAGTAAATATTTCATTCTATGATTTGATAAAACTAAATTATAACTCCATATTGAATGATATACACCAATTCTTTAAAAGCTTTGTAAATTGTAATAAATACTTTTTAAAAATTTATATTTATTTATTTTTAATATATACATATTTATTTATATTTAATTTATATATATTTTATAAATAATTTTTAGTTAGCCAGGCGTGGTGGCATGGGCATGCAATCTCAGCTACGCAGGAAGCTGAGGCAGGAGAATTGCTTGAATCTGGGAGGTGGAAGTTGATTGCAGTGAGCCAAGATCACACCACTGCACTCCAGCCTGGGCAACAGAGTGAAACCCAGTCTCAAAAAAAAAAAAAATTATAAAATTTTATAAATTTTATAAATAATGTTTATTCACTAAATTTTGAAAAACTGGGTAGCTCAAGAAAGTATCTCAGTTACATTAAGAGTCAGTTACTAATTGTAGTAGACAATGTATGAGGTGACTCCACAGGATCCTTGCCACCTGGAGCCCATGACTTGTGCAATTTCTTCTCTTGGGTTCTAATCAATACAATATAGCAAAGGTGATGGGAAGTGATTCTGGGATTACTGATGTTATAGAAGACTCTATCTTGCTAGGAAATTCACTATCTTGCTAGAGCTTCTCCCTGCTGCCTTGAAGGAGTAATTGGCCACATTGAAGAAGCTCATGTATGAGGCAAGGAACTACTGATGTCCTCTAAGAGCAACTGGTGGCCTCTAGGAGCTGATCCTGGTCCCACCTAGCAGACAGACAGTGAGCAGCCAAGGCCCTCAGTGCTACAACTGCCAGGAAACAAATTCTGTCAATAACCTGAGTGAGATTAGAAGTGGATCCTTCTCCAGTCCAATTTTCAGATGAGAATGCTGCCCATCTAACACTTTGATGGCAATCTTGTGAGACTCTAAGCAGAAGACTCAGCTAAATTGTGGCTCCCAACCTACAGAAACTGAAATAATAAATGTTTGTTATTTTAAGCTGCTAAGTTTGAAGTAATTTATTGTGTAGCAATAGGTAAGTAATATACTAACCTATTCAGCTTTGCATTTTTGAAGTGCTTTTATTTGCAAATAATTACAAATCCTAGAAATGAATACTAAGAATAGCTGAAAATAATTGCTTAAGTATGTGAGAAGCGGCTTTTTAAAAAAAGCATTTAATATACCTCATTGACTCTGCTTTGTTCTTGTGGCACTCTTCCAGAGTAATGCCTTTTGTGGGGGTTCAGCAGACAGAAGATAGAAGAGGCAAAGTTTGTAAATGAGAATTTTCATTACTCCCACTACTCAACTACTACATAGCAGAATCCTTAAGTTAAAATGCTCTGTTTGGCCGGGTGTGGTGGCTCACGCCTATAATCCCAGCATGTTGGGAGGCTGAGGTGGGTGGATCACCTGAGGTCAGGAGTTCAAGACGAGCCTGGGCAACGTGGAGAAACCCCATCTCTACAAACATACAAAAATTAGCTGAGCATGATGGCAGGTGCCTGTAATCCCAGCTATGCGGGAGGCTGAGGTGGGAGAATTGCTTGAACCTGGGAAGCGGAGGTTGCAGGAAGCTGAGATCACACCATTGAACTCCATCCTGGGCGATGACAGAGCAGGACACTGTCTCAAAAAACAAAACAAAACAAAAAAGCTCTGCTTAGCTTTACTCTGATCCAAAATTAACATACAACTGGGAAAGTCAAGAAGCTCTAAGTGCTTATTATGTCTTGATTAGTCATTAAAGAAGTCTATCTCTTTGCTTAGTTCCTTGGAGAATTTTATACTTACAAATGCTCCATTCAAAGACTTAGGATGGGTAAGACGTGCCTTTATTTTAAAAGGTGGAAGAATGGCTGATATGAACACAGGCACATTATTTTTGGCACACTGGTTTTGAGAAGGAGTTCCTCTGGAAGGCAAGGGTCTGAAAATTGATTCCCTCTACATTCTCCCTGCTGACATACCGTTTGAAAAGTTTTAGGTCTAGGTGATTAATCAGAGGCATCTTCAAGAATTTATGGTGCTGGAGTTTAGAGCCAGGCTTTCATTTTCATGAGAAGGACAAAATTAAGGGAGAAAAAGACGACTCTCTTGCAGCTTATAGCCTGGTGGAGAAATACATAAACTAAAATAAGTTACACAGGGTGTTAGGATATGATAAGTGTTTTAGAAGAAAGTAAAGCAATGGGATGGAGGTGATGAGAAGACTGAAATTTACAGAGTTTGTCAGGAAAGTCCTCACTGAGCAGGTTAAATTTGAATGAAGATTTGAAGAAGGTGAGGGCAGGAGCTATGTTAATATCTGCGGGAAGTTTCACACAAAGTTAAGTAAATCTGATTGGTATGGAACTTTTCATTCAGTAACACTATGTACTGGAAAACAGTGAATAGAAATGGAATGGATGGCAATACTGAGGACATAACAGAATATGCCTCACTACAAGGGCAGGAGCTGGAAGGGCCAGGAGCCCAGGAGCAAAAGTGAGAATGCTCAAGAGAAAGTAAGAATGGTTTCATATTATGTTAATTGTTATACATCAACAAACAAAAGGAAAAAGTTAAATAATCATCGCTGTAGATGAAAAAATAAATCTTATAAAATTAAGTATTAATTCCTGACTCTTAAAATAAATTTTTAGTAAACTAGAAGACAACTACCTTCATAACATCAAATTTTTGTACCAGAAATGAACAATATACATTGTACTTAAGAGTGAAATATAAGATTAAAGCTATTTCTGTTAAATTTACTAATAAGACAGGGATAGCTATTATCTGTGATTTTTAAAATTCACTGGAGGCCGGGCGTGGTGGCTCACTTTGGGAGGCTGAGGTGGGCAGATCATGAGGTCAGGAGATTGAGACCATCCTGGCCAACATGGTGAAAACCCGTGTCTACTAAAAATACAAAAAAATTAGCTGAGTATGGTGGCGCACACCTGTAGTCCCAGCTACTCAGGAGGCTAAGGCAAGAGAATCGCTTGGACTCAGGAGGTGGAGGTTGCAGTGAGCTGAGATCACACCACTGCACTCCAGCCTGGTGACAGAGAGTCTGTTTCAAAAAAATATATATATATATATCTAGAATGTTCTAGTCAATGCCGTAAGATAAGAAAAATAAAAGACATACTGTCAGAAAGGAAGATGCAAGTTTATCATCATTTGCAAATGAGATAGTCTAGATACATTGTTGGGATTCTGAAGATAGTTAATTTGTAAACATATTAGACCAATGCAAAGACAGATGTCCAAATGTTAGAGCAATATATATTTTTTTAAAAATTAGGTTATACAGAGTATACATATAGACCAAGTAGAGGTTATAGTAGGCTAGCAGGGATAAACACATCTAATACTCAAGGCTGGCATAATGCAAAACTTGAAGTTTAACATAACAACAGCACTCACATACAGACCACTCTCATTTATGCAGTAGCTTTTCTTTAGCTATAATTGGTAAGAAAAACTAATGGAAAAAAATCTCTTCACAATAACAACTTATAAAAAATGTAGGAAGAAACTTAAGAAAAAATATAGAGGATGCAAGCTGGACATGCCAGCTCATGCCTGTATCCCAGCACTTTGGGAGGCCGAGACTGGCAGAGACCAGGAGTTCAATACCAGCCTGGCAAAAATGGTGAAACTCTATCTCAACTAAAAATACAAAAATTAGCTGGGTGTGGTGGCACACACCTGTAATCCCAGCTACTTGACAGGCTGAGGCCACAGTGAGCTGAGATCATACCACTGCACTCTAGCCTGCACGACAGAGCAGCCTGTCTCAAAAAAAAAATTATATATATATATATACATATATATATATGATGCAAATATGTTGAATTTAAAAGAATAGTTTGAGAAATATATCCCTGTGTAAGGAGATTCAATATTTCATTTTGTTTTAAATGAATATGGACTAAACACTTTATTTAAAAGATAGATTTTCAGATGGGATAAAAAAATTAAGACTTGGTAGGGCGCAGTGGCTTGCACCTATAATCCCAGCACTTTGGGAGGCCGAGGCAGGTGGATCCCCTGAGGTTAGGAGTTTGAGATCAGACTGACCAACATGGTGAAACCCCATCTCTACTAAAAATACAAAATTAACTGGGCATGATGGTGCATGCCTATAATCCCAGCTACTTGGGAGGCTGAGGCAGGAGATTCTCTTGAATCTGGCAGGTAAATGTTACAGTGAGCTGAGATCACACCATTGCACCACAACCTGGGCAATAAGAGTGAAACTCCCTCTCAAAAAAAAAAAAAAAATCAAGACTCAAGTATATGATATCTAGAGGAGACACGGTTTAAAGACAAAGAATGGACAATGGTCATACCTCCCTGAACACGCCTGATCTCTTCTGATCATAGGACTAAGCAGGATTGGGCCTGGTTATTACTTGGATGGGAAATTCAATATTTTCAATACAACCATTCTCTGCAGTAAATTCAATCCCAGTTCAAACCACACAGAGCTTGATTTGACTCTTGAAAAGTGCATTTTAAAGTTCCTCTGAGAAAATAAATTAATTCAAATCCCCATGAACATTTTTTAAGATGAAGATTAAAGATGGGTAATGTGTCCTATACCAGCAGTCCCCAAACTTTTTGGCACTGGTTTGTAGAAGATAATTTGTCTACAGAGCAGGGCTGGGGAAGTGGTTTTGGAATAATTCAAATGCATTACATTTGTTGTGAATTTTATTTCTATTATTATTACATTGTAATATATAACGAAATATATTATACAACTCTCCATAATGTAGAATATATATACAACTCTCCATAATGTAGAATCAGTGGGAGTCCTGAGCTTGTTTTCCTGCAACTAGACGTTCCCTTCTGTGGGTAATGGGAGATAGTGGCAGATCATCAGATATTAGGTTCTCATAAAGAGCATGCAACCTAGATCCCTCACATGTGTAGTTCGTAATAGGATTCATGTTCCTATGAGAATCAAATGCCCTCAGAGATCTGACAGGAGGTGGAACTCAGGTGGTAATAGGAGTGACAGGGAGTGGCTATAAATACAGATGAAACTTCACTCACTTGCCCACCACTCACCACTTGCTGTGCAGCCTGGTTCCTAACAGGCCACGGACCAGTACCCTGTCTTACACACTATCAAACATATCATCATACTGTAAATTACAGTTATTAAACTGTGGTACTGATCAAAGAACAATAAATAAAGGGAAATCTAGAAACAAACAATCCAAAGAACAATAAATAAAGGGAAATCTAGAAACAAACACACATGTATGTGTAAATACATATATTTATATGTGTGAAGTAAGCATAGAATGAAGATACGATATTTCGAGTCAGTGGGAAAACATACACAGTGTTTTTATAGTGGTGCTGTGATAATTGGAAAGCCATTTCAAATGTACATATTTGATAAATATATCAATATATTAATAAATATATATGAAACATATATATTTCATATATATATGAAGAAGATATATATATCTTCTTCACAATGTTAAATAAAATTTATGGGAGGTCATTGATTTGGACTGAGCTCCTATACTAGGCTCCGGCAGGCCAAAACAAAATGGAGTCATTCATTATAAAGTTTCACATCAGAAGTGGGTCAGAATGGTGGACTAGGAGGAGCTAGCATGTGCCACTGTCACGGACAGGAACAAAAGTGGCAAGTAAACACTGACCCTGCAAGCCAGTCGTCTAAGAAACCATGTTGGGATCTATGAAGAGAGCAAGGGGACACTGAGAACAGAAAAGAGAAAAGCTAGGTTGCAGCCCATCTGAGGTCAGTGCAGCCAGAAGCTCCCACCACTGGGAAAGGGAGAGTGAATGAGAGCCTCCTGGGGACCCACACTTCCCACAGGCACCTATTCAATCCTGGGAATGGAAGAATCCTCCAATCCCAACCTGGGCTTCTACACTGATACAGACAACCACCCAGAGTTTTTGTGGAGGCAAATTTTCAAGTCCACAGGGGCCTCCACAGCCCTTGGACCCTGGAGCAGCTCAGGCCCTGCTGCCATATCCCCAGTTATGGTGCCTGGGAATACCAGTTAAGGTGCCCGGGAGCAGTAAGATCGCTCCACTCCTCATCAGATAAGACTCGGCGCCAGCTTCTAGCACAGCAGCCACTGCTCTGTGTTACCCCAGGAGGAACCTGCATGGTGGATCAGGTGACTCCACCCATCCACACTGCTCATGGCCAGGGAGGCCATGCCTGCTGAGGCTTCCAGCACAGCGGGCCTGCTTCTGCCTGAACTCTGCCGGCAGGCACAGCCCCAGGTTTTCCCAGGAAGCACCTGGATGGTGGATTGGGTGATTCCACCCACCCTGGCTCCTGCTGGCCAGGCGAGACACACCAATTAGGGATTTCAACACAGCAAACCCACCCCTGCCTGAATTCTGCCGGCAAGCACAGCTCTGCATGCTCCTAGGAGGCACGAAGATGGCAGATTGGGTGACTCTACCTGTCTCTGCTGCTCCTAGCTGGTTGAGACTTGTCAGCTTGGGCAGCACCCAAGCAGTCAGGGAGCCCTCACTCTCAGAAAACTGAGAGGGGTGATACTCCTGAGTTAATGGGCTGGTCGGAGAGCAGGGTGTGTCTCCCTCCACAGAGCTGGCCTGGGAAGGGTATAGTCTATCTGCTGGAATTCACTCAGGATGGTGGCAAAATATTAAGAGATAGTTATAGGTTATAGTAACAAACCTCCTTTGAAGACTGAGGGGTTTGCATCGGCTGAAGGCAGTTGAAACCCCCTCTACATTTAGTTAATGAGAAAAGCAAATAGTTAGGGTATGTGTGGGAGTTTATCTGAATAACTCACTAACTGTGGTGCCAGATGGTCCTCTCAGGGGGAGGTCAAAGGGACATTACCCGTTAATGGTGTTTGTTCTGTGCCCAGGAACCAAAAGCTTTTATCATTCATAAATTTTATCATTCTTTTAACCAGGTTAATTATCCACAAGCCTGTTGACTTAGAACCTCTGTTTTTAAATCTATATTGAATAAATGCAAGGGGGAACAGCAAGTAGGGGTTGGTTAGCTGCAATCACTCTCTGAGAGCAGCTGAAGACCTCCCTAGCCCACTCAATTCACTGTACTCTGGCATGTTTGAGTGTATTTATTAATCCGCTGCTGAGTCAGGGTTTGCAGGACAGACCTCCGCAGGTGGTGATCAACATCTCAGGTGGTGACCCCGACAGGATCAATGCTGCACTGTCTGCTAGCTGTGGCCCTTGCATGAGGCAGCCCTGCAGACCAGAACACCTAACAAAGGAAATGCAGGCATGGAGTCACTGATCAGAGGTGCTCCTCCAAGCCCCAGGAGCAGACCAGGTGAGGGGGTCACCTCTTCTCCCCTCACCACAGAGCACTACTGCCAACTGTGCCAAAATACAAAAGAACCCAGTGGCTAAGAGCCTGTCTACAGACCAACACTCTTAAACACCACCTACTGGACTGCAGCCCAAAATACAACAACAAAATACCCTGCCAGTATACAGCACCTGTGAAACCTAGGGCAAAAATGCAGGCACAATAATAAAGATTCTGTATAGTAGTGGCCTTCTGAAAACACCTAGAAATGAAGCCAACTGTTTTCAACTTACATCACAGTTAAGGGAAAATTAACCCTCACACATGAGAAAGAATCAGCACAAGAACTCTGGCAACTCAGAATACCAGTGTGTCCCCCTACTCCAAAAAAACATACTAGTTCCCCAGAAATGGTTCTTAACCAGATTGAGATGTCTGAAATGACAGACAGAATTCAGAATCTGAATGGCAAGGAAGTTCATTGAGATCCAGGAGGAAGTTGAAATCCAATCCAAGGAATCCAGTTAAATTACCCAAGAGCTGAAAGATGAAATAATCTAAGGAATACAGTTAAATTATCCAAGAGCTGAAAGATGAAATAGCCATTTTAAGAAAGAACCAAATTGAACTTCTTGAACTGAAGAATGCACTTCAAGAATTACATAATACAATCAATGCATTAAGAGCAGAATGGATCAAGCTCAGTGCCTGAAGACTGGTTCTTCCAATCAACTCAGTCAGCAAAAAGAAAGAAAAAAGAATTTTTAAAAGTCAACAAAATCCCTAAGAAATATATAATAGTACTATGTAAAGAGACCAAGTCTGTGACTCACTGGCATTCCTGAAAGAGGAGAGAGACTAAGCAACTTGGAAAATATGTTTGAGAACACAGTCCATGAAAATTTCCTCACTCTTGTTAAAGAAGAAGACATACAAATTCATGAAATACAGAGAATCCCTGTAAGATAATGTAAGATACTATACAAGATGACCACCACCCAAAATACATAGTTATCAGATTGACTAATGTCAATGCAAAATAAAAAATCTTAAAAGCAGCTAGAGAGAAAGGTCAGGTCACCTACAAAGGAAACCCCATCAGGCTAGCAGCAGACCTCTCCACAGCAACCTTACAAGCCAGAAGAGATTGGGGGCATATTTCAACATTCTTAAAGGAGAGAAATTTTAACCAAGAATATCATATTCTACCAAACTAAGCTTCATAAGCAAAGAAGAAATAAAAACCTCCTCAGACAAGCAAGCACTAAGGAAGTTTGTTACTGCAAGACCAGACTTATAAGAAGTCCTTAAGGGAGTGCTAAACATGGAAACAAATGATCAACACCTGCAACCCCAAAAACACACTCGAGCATATAACTCGTGGAGAATCTAAAGCAATTACATAATCAACAGTACAAAACAAACTGCCAACAACATGATGATGGAATCAAAATCTCATATATCAATACTAACGCTGAATGTAAATGGTCTAAATGCCCCAGTTAAAAAGCACAGTGGCAAGCTGGATAAAAAGACAAGACCCATATATGTGCTGTCTTTAAGAGATGCATCTTACATATAATGGCACACACAGGCTCAAAGTAAAGGAATGGAGAAAGATCTACCATGCAAATGGAAAATGAAAAAGCACAAGACTTCCTATTTTTTTTAATCAGAAAAAAACAAACTTTAAACCAACAACAATCAGGAAGGACAAAGAAGTGTATGACATAATTATAAAGGATTCAATTCAATAAGACTTACCTATCCTAAATAAACATGCACCCAGCACTGGAGCCCAAGCAGATTCATAAAATCAGTTCTTCTTGACATACAAAATGACTTAGATGACTACACAATAATAGCGGGGGACTTCAACACCCCATTGACAGTATTAGATCACTGAGGCAGAAAACTAACAAAGAAATTCTTGACTTAAACTTGACGCTTGATGTATTGGACTTAATAGACATCTATAGAATATTCCACCCAACAACCACAGAATACACATTCTTCTCATCAGCACATAGGATCTATTTTAAGATTGACCACATGCTCAGCCATAAAGCAAGTCTCAATAAATTCAAAAAGTATTAGGTGGTTGGTGTAAAAGTATTTGCGGTTTTTGCCATTACTTTTAAAAAAAAGTTTACTTTAAGTTCTGGGGTACATGTGCAGATCTTGCAGGATTGTCACATAGGTATACACATGCCATGGTGGTTTGCTGCCTCCATCTCTCCGTCACCTACATTAGGTATTTCTCCTAATGTTATCCCTCCCCAATTTCCCCACCCCTTGCTATCCCCTCTCTAGCCATACACCCCTCAACAGACCCCAGTGTGTGATGTTTCCCTCCCTGTGTCCATGTGTTCTCATTGCTCAACACCCACTTATGAGTGACAGCATGCAGTGTTTGGTTTTTCTGTTCTTGTGTCAGTTTGCTGAGAATGATGGTTTCTAGATTCATCCATGTCCCTACGAAGGACATGAACTCTTTTTTTTTTTTTATGGCTGCAAAGTATTCCATGGTGTGTATATGCCACATTTTCTTTATGCAGTCTATCTTTGGTGGGCATTTCAGTTGGTTCGAAGTCTTGCTATTGTAAAGAGTGCCACAATGAATATACATGTGCATGTGTCTTTATAATAGATCAATTTATAATCTTTGGGTATACACCCAGTAATGGGATTGCTGGGTCAAATGGTATTTCTAGATCCTTGAGGAATCGCCACACTGTCTTCCAGAGTGGTTGAACTAATTTACACTCCCACCAACAGTGTAAAGTGTTAAAGTGTTCCTATTTCTCCACATTCTCTCTAGCATCTGTTGTCTCCAGATTTTTCAATGATCACCATTCCAACTGCCGTGAGATGGTATTTCAACGTGATTTTGATTTGCATTTCTCTAATGACCAGTGATGATGAGCATTTTTTCATGTTTGTTGGCCACATAAATATCTTCTTTTGAAAAGTGTCTGTTCATATTTTTTGCCCACTTTTTGATGGGGTTGTTTGTTTTTTTCTTGTATATTTGTTTTTGTTCTTTGTAGATTCTGGATATTAGCCCTTTGTCAGATGGGTAGCTTGCAAATATTTTTTCCCATTCTGTTGGTTGCTGGTTCACTCTCATGATTGTTTCTTTTGCTATGCAGAAGCTCTTAAGTTTAATTAGATCCCATTTGTCTATTTTGGCTTTTGTTGCCAATGCTTCTGGTGTTTTAGTCATGAAGTCCTTGCCTATGCCTATGTCCTGAATGGTATTGCCTAGGTTTTCTTCTAGGGTTTTTATGGTGTTAGGTCTTATCTTATCTTTAAATTTTTAACCCATCTGGAGTTAATTTTTATATAAGGTGTAAGGAAGGGGTCCAGTTTCAGCTTTCTAAACATGGCTAGCCAGTTTTTCCAACACCATTTATTAAACAGGGAGTCCTTTCCCTATTGCTTGCTTTTGTCAGGTTTGTCAAAGATCAGATGGTTGTAGACGTGTGACATTACTTCCGAGGCTCCTGTTCTATTGGTCTATATCTCTGTTTTGGTACCAGTACCATGCTGTTTTGATTACTGTAGCCTTGTAGTATAGTTTGAAGTCAGGAAGCATGATGCCTCCAGCTTTGTTCTTTTTGCTTAGGATTGTCTTGGCTATGTGGGCTCTCTTTTGGTTCCATATGAAGTTTAAGGTAGTTTTTTCCAGTTCTGTGAAGGTCAATGGTAGTTTTATGGGGATAGCATTGAATCTATAAATTACTTTGGGCAGTATGGCCATTTTCATGATATTGATTCTTCCTAACCATGAGCATGGAATGTTTCTCCATCTGTTTGTGTCCTCTTTTATTTCCTTGATCAGTGGTTTGTAGTTCTCCTTGAAGAGGTCCTTCACGTCCTTTATTAGGTGTATTCCTAGTTATTTTATTCTCTTTGAAGCAATTGTGAATGGGACTTTACTCATGATTTGTCTCTTTGTTTGTCCGTTATTGGTGTATAGGAATGCTTGTGATTTTTGCACATTGATTTTGTATCCTGAGACTTTGCTGAAGTTGCTTATCATCTTAAGGAGATTTTGGGCTGAGATGATGGGGTCTTCTAAATACACAATCATGTCATCTGCAAATAGAGACAATTTGACTTCCTCTTTTGCTAATTGAATACCCTTTATTTCTTTTTCTTGCCTGATTGCTCTGGCTAGAACTTCTAATACTATGTTGAATAGGAATGGTGAGAGAGGGCACCCTTTTCTAGTGTAAGTTTTCAAAGGGAATGCTTCCAGTTTTTGCCCATTCCATATGATACTGGCTGTGGGTCTGTAATAAATAGCTTTTATTATTTTGAGACACATTCCATTGATACCTAGTTTATTAAGAGGTTTTAGCATAAAGGGCTGTTGAATTTTGTCGAAGGCCTTCCTTGCATTTATTGAGATAATCATGTGGTTTTTGTCTTTGGTTCTGTTTATGTGATGGATTACGTTTGTAGATTTGTGTATGTTGAACCAGCTTTGCAACCCTGGGATGAGGCCTATGTGACCATGATGGAAAAGTTTTTGATGTCCTGTTACATTCGGTTTGCCAGTATTTTAT
This sequence comes from Sapajus apella, assembly GCF_009761245.1. Taxonomy (NCBI): domain Eukaryota; kingdom Metazoa; phylum Chordata; class Mammalia; order Primates; family Cebidae; genus Sapajus; species Sapajus apella. The sequence goes on along the minus strand of NW_022436944.1, from coordinate 7,975,488 downwards.
TGAAGATTTTTGCGTCATGGATATTGGCCTGAAATTTTCTTTTTCAGTTTTATCTCTGCCAGGTTTTGGTATGAGGGTGATGTTAGTCTCATAAAATGAGTTAGGGAGGATTCCCTCTTTTTGTATTGTTTGGAATAATTCAGAAGGAATGGTACCAGTTCCTCTTTGTATGTCTCGTAGAATTCAGCTGTGAACCCATCTGGACCTGCACTTTTTTTTTTGGTTGGTAGGCTATTAATTGCCGCCTCTACTTCAGACCTTGTTATTGGTCTATTCAGGGATTCAACTTCTTCCTGGTTTAGTCTCAGGAGGGTGTAAACGTCCAGGAATTTATTCATTTCTTCTAGATTTACTGGTTCCAGGACTTGAACACAGATACGGACCAAATGGACCTAATAGACATCTACAGAACTCTCCACCCCAAATCCACAGAATATACATTCTTCTCAGCACCACATTGCACTTACTCTAAAATTGACCACATAATTGGAAGTAAATCACTCCTCAGCAAATGCAAAAGAAGAGAAATCATAACAACCAGTTTCTCAGACCACAGTGCAATCAAATTAGAACTAAAGATTAAGAAACTCACTCAAAACCACACAATACATGGAAACTGAACAACCTGCTCCTGAATGACTAGTGAATAAATAATGAAATGAAGGCAGAAATAAAGATTTTCTTTGAAACCAATGAGAATGAAGACATAACATACCAGAAACTCTGGGACACATTTAAAGCAGGGTCTAGAGGGAAATTTATGGCACTAAATGCCCATATGAGACGTGAGGAAAGATCTAAAATTGACATCCTATCATCAAAATTAAAAGAGCTAGAGGAGCAAGATCAAACAAATTCAAAAGCTATCAGAAGACAGAAAATAACTAAGATCAGAGCAGAACTGAAAGAGATAAGAGACACAAAAAACCCTTTGAAAAGTCAATAAATCCAGGAGCTGGTTTTTTGAAAAGATCAACAAAATAAATAGACAACTAGCCAGACTAACAAAAAAGAAAAGAGAGAATAATCAAATAAATGCAATAAAAAATGATAAAGGGGATATCACCAACGATTCCACAGAAATACAAACTACTATCAGAGATTACTACAAACAACTCTATGCCATTACTTTTAATGGTAAAACACCCCAATTACTTTTGCACCAACCTAATAGAGATCATACCAAGCACACTGTCGTACCACAGTGCAATAAAGACAGAAATAAATATCAAGTATATCTCTCAAAACTACACAAAAACATAAAATTAGCCAACTTGCTTATGCATAACTCTTGGGTGAACAACGAAATTAAGACAAAAATAAAAAAAATTTGAAATTAGTGAAAATAGAGGCACAACTTACAAAAACCTTTGGGATGCAGCTAAAGCAGTGTTAAGAGGAAAGTTTGTAGCACTAAACACTTTCATCAAGAGATTAGAAAGATCTCAAATTAACAATCTAACATTGCACTGAGAGGAACTAGGAAAAAAAAAGAAGGATCTAACCCCACAGCTAGCAGAAGAAAAGAAGTAACTAAAATCACAGAAGAACCAAATGAAATTGAGAACCAAATGTCAATACTAAAGATCAGTGAAACTAGGAATTTTTTTGAAAGAATAAAACAAAAGTGATAGACTGCTGTCTAGATTAACAAGGAAAAAAAGAGAGAAGATCCAAATAAGTGCAATCAGAAATGGCAAAGATGACATTACAACCGATCTCACAGAAATACAAAAGATCCTCAGAGACTATTATGAACCCCCCTACACAACAAATTAGAAAATATATAGATAATGGATAAATTCCTGGAACACACAACCTCCCAAAATTAAACCAGGATGAAAGTGAAAATCTGAACAGACCAATACCAGTTTAGAAATTGAATCCGTAATAAAAACTTACTGGCTGGGTGCAGTGGCTCACATCATCTGTAATTCTAGAATTCTGGGAGGCTGAGGTGGGCAGATGAACTGAGGTCAGCCTAGCCAATGTCATGAAACCCCAGTCTCTACTAAAAATTCAAAGAAATTAGTCAGGTGTGGTGGCAGGCACTGTAGTTCCAGCTTCTGGGGAGACTGAGGCAGGAGACACGCTTGAACTGAGGAGGTGGAGGTTGCAGTAGGCTGAGATTGTGCCACTGTACTTCAGCCTGGGTGATGATGCAATACTCCATCTCAATAAATAAATACATGAAAAAATAAAAATAAGAAATAAAAAACTTACCAACCAAAAAGATCCCTGGACCAGATGGATTCGTAGCCAAATCCTACCAGATATGCAAAGAAGAACTGAAACCAAGCATACTCAAGCTATTCCAAAAAATTGAGAAAGAGGGGCTTCTCCCTAACTCATTGTATGAAGCCAGCATCATCCTGACACCAGAATCTGGCAGAGACACAATAAAAAAGAAAACTTCAAGTCAATATTCCTGGTGAACACAGACACAGAAGTCCTCAACAAAATACCAGCAAACCATATCCAGCAGCACCTCAAAAAGTTAATTTACCATGATCAAATAGGCTTTATTCCTGAGACGCAAGGTTCATTCAACATACACAAGTCAATAAATGTGACTCACCATGTAAACAGATTAAAAGCCCTCAACAGACTAGCCATCAGAGGAACGTACCTCAAAGTAGTAAGAGCCATTTATGACAACCCCACAGCCAACATCATACCAAACAGGCAAAAGCTGAAACCATTCTCTTTGATAACTGCAACAAGACAAGGATGCCCATTCCTACCACTCCTATTCAATATAGTACTGGGCATTCTAGCCAGGGCAATCAGGCAAGAGAAAGAAATAAAAGGCATCCAAACAGAAAAAGAAGTCAAATTATCTTTTCTTGCTGATGATAAGATTTTATACATAGAAAACCCTAAAGCCTCTGCCAAAAGGCTCCTGGAACTAATAAACAATTTCAGTAAAGTTTCAGGATACAAAATCAATGTACAAAAATTACTAGCATTTCGTATACACCAATAATGTCCTAGTTGAGAACCAAATCAAGAACACAACGTTTTACAATAATCGCCAAAAAATGAAATATGTAGAAATTTATCTAACCAAAGAGGTGAAAGATCTCTACAAGAAGAACTACAAAACACTGTTGAAAGAAATCAGAGATGACACAAATAAATGGAAAAATATTCTATGCCTATGGATTGGAAGAATCAATATTGTTAAAATAGCCATACTGCCCAAAGCATTTTACAGATTCAATGCTATCCCTATCAAAATACCAATGTCATTTTCATACAGTTATAAAAATCTATTCTAAAATTTATTTGGAACTAAAAGGGAGCCTGAATAGCCAAAGCAATCCTAAGCAAAAAGAACAAAGCCAGAGGTATCACATTACTGGACGTCAAACTATATCATAAGGCTACAGTAGCCAAAACAGCATGGTACTGGTACAAAAACAAACATAGACCAATGGAACAGAATAGAGGACCCTGAAATAAATCCACACACATAAAACCAACAGATCTTTGAAAAAGTTGACAAAAATAAGCAATGGGAAAAGGACTCCCTATTCAATAAATGGTGCTGGGATAACTGGTTAACCACATGCAGAAGAATGAAACTGGATTCTTATCTCTCAACATATACAAAAATTAACTCAAGATGGATTAAAGGCTTAAATGTAAGCCCTCAAACTATAAAAATTCTGAAAGAAAATCTAGAAAATATCTTTCTTGACATCAGTTTTGACAAAGAATTTATGTTTAAGTATCTGAAAGCAATTGCAACAAAACCAAAATTGGCAAGTGAGACTTAATTAAACTAAACAGTATCTGCACAGCAAAAGAAATTAAAAACAGAGTAAACAGCCTACAGAATGGGAGAAAATATTAGCAAACTCTGCATTTGACAAAGGTCTAATATCAAAAATCTACAAGGAACTTGAGCAAATCAACAAGAAAAAAAACAAACAATCCTATTTAAAAATGGGCAAAGGACATGAATGAACACATCTCAAAAGAAGCTGTACAAGCAGCCAACAGACATATGAAAAAATGCTCAACATCACTAATCATCAGAGCAATGCAAATCAAAACCACAATGAGATACCATCTCATATCAGTCAGAATGATAATTATTAAAAACTAAAAAAATAACATGCTGGGCAGGCTGTGGAGAAAAGGGAATATTTATTGACTATTGATTAGGAATACAAACTAGTTCAGCCACTCTGGAAAGTAGTTTGGAGATTTCTCAAAGACCCTAAAACAATTTTTTTTTGGTAGCAATTTGACGTAGCAATCTCATTACTGGCTCTATATCCAAAAAAGAACAAAAAACACATGCACTCACAAGTTCATGACAGCACTATTCACAATAGCAAAGACACAGAATCAATCTAGGTGCCCATCAACAGTGTATACCATGGAATACTACACAGTCATAAAAAGAATGAAATTATGTTCTTTGCGGCAACATGGATGCAGTAAGAGGTTCTGTGCATTGAAAAAACAAACATAGAAAGACAGGCATTATTGTTAATAATGGTTCATATCTCAGTAAATGGCAACTCAATTTTACCAGTTGCACAGGGCAAAAACCCAGGAATCACATTTGACTCTTTTTCACCCCACATTTAATCTACCAGGAAATCCTATTGGCTCTCTCTTCAAAATACTTACAGAATCCCACCACTTTTCACTACTTCTGTTACCACCATGGGCTACTGGATTACTGCAATCTAATCTTCCTAATTTGCCTCCCTGATTCCACAACTTGCCCACCTGTAGTCTATTTGTAACACAAAAACCAAAAGTTGAATCTTATTACTCCCTTGCTTGAAACCTTCCAATGGCTCCCATCTCATTCTGAGTAAAAGCCAAAGTCCTCAAAAAGTGGCCTATATGGCACATGCCTGTAATCCCAGCTACTCAGGAGGCTGCGGCAGAAGAATCACTTGAACCTGGAGGTGGAGGTTGCCGTGAGCCGAGATTGCACCATTGCACTCCAGCCTGGGCAACAAGAGCAAAACTCCGTCTAAAAAAAAAAAAGTGGCTTATAATGTCCAAAATGATTTGTCTATCCTCCCCTCCTTTTTACTGTTCACTCCATCCTCCCTTCCCATACTCATTTCTCTCCATTCATACTGGCTTTCCTGGTGTCTTGTCCAATCTCTGAGTAGACTCTCTCCTCAAGGTCCTTGCACCTGCTATTCCCTCTGCTTGGACTACAATTCCTCTACAGGAGTTCTCACCATCTGCTTAACTTGCTCCCTCACCTCCTTCACATCTCTGCTCAAATGTTAGGGATTCAGGAACAGGAATGGGCAGTACTATGAGAAGAGTAAACTTCAGGGAGGTCACAGTGATACTCTTGGGAAGGGGTGAATGGTGGCCTATTGTGATGCCAGTGGAAATGTAGAGAAGTGAGCAGATTCAAGAAATACTGAGGAGGAATGATTCACTGGGATTAGCATATGATTGGCTCTGGGGATGGGGTGAGTCATCAAGGAAGAATCCCAACATTTAACAGGAAATACTGGAGGAGAACAAGACTTGGACAGATAATAAAGAGAAGGATTGCAAGAAACTTTTACTTTTAATGTATTATATGTGATGGCTGTCTGGAGAGACAGAACTTCATTTTCTTTGAAGCAAGAGAGTTGTCATTCTCTAACAATTTTTGTACTGTGGACTCCTTAGACAGTCAAATAAAACCTATGGACCCTTTCTCACAATAACATTTTTAAGATCATATAATTAAATGCAATTGACTCTTGAATGACACGGGTTTGAACTGTGTAGGTCCACTTATACATGGCTTTTCTTCAACCAAACACGGACCAAAATGTAGTGTTCAAGATATGTGAAATCCACGCATAAGGAGAGCTGACTTTTCATTTACTCTGGTCCTGCAGGACCGATTATGCATGAATTTTGTTATATGCTGGTGGTCCTGGAACCAATCCCCTGTGTATACCAAGGGACAACTTGTACATACAGTTTAAAATAAAATTAATTATATATAAATACTGCCAGTCCCTGGATCCAAATTAGAAATTCATCTATGGAGTAGGTCCTCTTTGAGTCTTTCCTCCTTGCCTGAATAGGTCCATTTGGCCACATGTGTGCAAGATGAATGTGCCCATTGCACAGGAAGGGTTCAGGGATCCAGTAACTTTGTTAAAAGTATAAGACTACAAGGACAGCAGACCACCACTTTCACAGCAAGCCTGGGTAGCATCAACATGAGGATATCTACCCAAAAAGAAGTCAGCTATTCACTGGTGACACTGTCCTGGCATGTGGAAACAGCAGGCCTGAGTATGTTCAAGGTTGCTTGACCAAATGAGGGGAGGAAGGAGAGGAAGCATCAGGAAGTATATACTGGACTTCCTGCTAGGAGGGGGATATGGGAACCCAAGTGATTAAAGGGAAAATGAGAGAGATCTGACTGTAACTGTACCTCTACCAGGTGATGTGGGTCCTATCTATTGCATTCACTTCTAACTGTTTGACTTTCAGAAAATTTTCACAATGACCATGTATAGCTTTTGTGATAGAAAAATGTGTAGAGGATTTTCCTTTCATTTCATTAAAGTATTGTCTTATTAATGTCACCTGGATTTAAACATCTCAGGCCTTTTGGCAGATGTGGAATCTGAGAAAAGACTGGGCCAAATCTGTGTCAAAAGAAAGGGACAGTGGAAGGTCATAAGTTCTTACCCTTTGGACATACTCTGTGATTCCAATAATAGTAAATTGGTAATAAACGCTCAGAGTATATGGTCTCAGGAGACTTTATTATTATTGACTTCTGAATTGAGGGATCAACAGGAATAACATATGCCTGGAGACAGATGTCGTCAAGCTGTGCAAGCTCAGAAGAGTTGGGAGCTTGTGGATCTCCCTTGGGAATTTTAGGCAGTGGAGGGGTTTGGAGCAGAAATGGAGCATAGCCACTTTATATAGTTTTACATGTTGAACTTCTGCTCATCTTCTGAACAAAGGGATTGGGGCTAAAATAAGTTTGAAAAGAACAGCACTGAAACCTATGAGAGAACCAGTTTAGAAGTGGGAGAAATAAGTGCTAGGTGAATGGAACAGATGTTACTCACTCCAACAAGTATACATATATCAAATTGTGGTGACTCAAAGTCTGATCAAGCAGAGGGCCAGCAGTGAGTTTCCTGGGTGCCAGAAGACTCTCACACAGCACTGGATTATATATATATACATATATTCTTCTCCCTATTGCATTTTCAGTTACATATATATATAAAACTGAATATATATATATATACATAACTGAATATATATATATATATATATATATATATATAACTGAAAATGCAATAGGAAGAAGAAAAGGCTATTATTGAAACTTCTCTAGGGGAGATTATTCTACATAGTTGGAAAGTATTCATTCCTTTATTCATTAAATATTTTCCGAGAGCTTTCGGTATGCCCAGCATTGTCTGGACACTGGGATAAGCAGCAAACAAAAAGAGCTTCTACTCTTGTAGATAGTCTATTCTTGTGGGGGATATAGGCAATAAGGAATAAACATATAAAAATTCAGGTAGTGACAAGTGCTATGAAGAAGAGTATAGCAGATTAAGGGGACAGAGTAATGGGAGAGGAGCATTTTACAGTGTGGAGAGGAAGACTTTTCTGTTAAGGTGAGCAGAGATCTAAAAGAGTGTGGGGGCAATGGGGGAAAATATTCCAGAAAGAGGAAACAGAAACACAAGCAGTGAGGAGCTTTCAGGGGAGTTTGAAGAAAGGAAAAAGGCCAGGGTGGCTGAGGTTGAGGAAGACAGGGGAAGGAGATGAGCTCAGAACACTTTTTTAAGGCTGTGTGTTTAGGATATGAGACCTCCAAGGAGAAGCAAACCATTGCTAAAATTTGTTCTAAGATGCATAGGTCTGTGTGGTTTGTTTTCTGAGTGCGGCTTTTGTTTCTCTGAGTGGCCTGTGCTGCAGTGCTGGGGCATGCAAATCGGGGGCCTGAGCTGAGCCTCTCAGGGAAGGGATGCCATGCTGAACCCTGTCATCTGGCGCTATACTTCTGGATCCTTTCTGTAACTCTCAGCCTCTCTGATAAATGGGGAGTGAATACCAAAAGAACAGAAAACGGAAGTACAGTTGACCCTTGTACTGCATAGGTTCATGCATAACGTGGCTTTTTTCAATCAACGTGGATGGAAAATGCGGTATTCGCGGGATGCAAAACCTGCGTATACTGAGGGCCAAGTGTACTGTAGTTTGAAATTATCAGCCTGCCCAGGTGCCCACTGCTCCTAAAATTGTTTTATCTGAGGAACAGATAAAATGAGAACGGTCAAAAAACTTAGAAAACAGGAATTCCTTGGCTCAGGTGTCCTTCCCTCTTCAAAGCCAGCAGTGGCTGATCAATCCTTTTAAACCAGGTTATTTCTGTGGCTCTGACCCTTCTGTCTTCCCATTCCCCATTTAATGACTCATGATTATATTGGGCCTACCCCGATTATCCAAGATAATCTCCTTATTTTAAGGTCTAGTGATTAGTAAATCTAATTCCATTTGCATCCTTAATTCCCTGCTACCATGTAAAATAACACATTCACAGGTCCTAGGGATTAGGATGTGGACATCTTTGGGGATCACTATTCTGCCCACTGCCATCACACTCTAAAAATGTGGTCTCCTTCTTATGGTCTTTTTTTTTTTCTATGTTAATTTCATTGTTTTTATGTTTTTTAGAATAAGCTGCTTCAAACCTATTTTGAAAAAAAGGCAGTGAAAAACGAACCTCTGGAGATACTGGTCTTTTTCCCTGACTCCTGGCACAAAGCTTCTAAAACGCAAAGACTCTCCTGGATGGTAAGAGTGTCTTTGCTATGCTAACAACTCTTGGCGGAGAAACTCCTAGATAGCTTCCAGATGTGGAGTTGGCCACCAGAAAGACTAAGCCAGAAATAGAAGACTGGAACTCCTAGTGCCACCCCTACCCTCCAGGGCGAGAGGGGGGCTAAAGATTGAGCTGATCACCAATGGTCAATGATTTAATCAATCATGCCTTTGTAGTTAAACCTCCATAAAAGCCCCTAAACAACAGGGTTCAAGAGCACTCAGGTTGGTAAACACTTTGAAGTGCTGGAGGGTAGCATGTCCTGAGAGAGATGTCATCTCCCTCACAAACCTTGCCTTATACCTTCCTTACGTTTAGCTGTTTTTGAGTTGTATTCTCTATAATAAACTGATAAGTACTGATAAGTGACTTCCTTGAGTTCTGTGAGCTTATTCTAGCAAATTATGGAACCTGAGGAGTGGGTCGTGGGAACTCCTGATTTATAGTTTGTCTGTCAAAAGTATGGGTGACCCAGGACGAGCGATTGGCCTCTGAAGTGAGGAAAGTCTTGTGGGACTGAGTCTTTAACTTGAGGGATCTAGCATGAACTCCAGGTAGTGTCAGAATTGAATTGAGTTGTAGGACATCTAGTTGGTGTCTGGAGTGTTGGAGTCGTGCCATATTCTATTGATTAGAAATGAGTCACTGGGTCCAGCCCACACTCAGAGGGAAGAGACTTCATATGGGCACAAATACCAGGAGCAGAGGATTATTGGGATCTATTTTAGATGCTGCCTATTACAGCCACTATCTGGGAAATTTCCTAATTGAAGTATCAATTTAAAATGCCTTTGAGAACTTAAAAAAGAACTACCATTCAACTCAGCAATCCTACTACAGGGTATGTGATATGGCTTGGATCTGTGTCCCTGCCCAAATCTCATGTCAAATTGTAATCTTCAATGTTGGAAGAGGGGCTGGGTGGGAGGTGGTTGGATTTTGGAGACAGAGTTCTCATGAATGGTTTAGCATCATCTGCCTTGGCAGTGTATAGTGAGTGAATTCTCACGAGATCTGGTCCTTTTAAAGTGTGTGGCATGACCCCTGCTTCCTTCTGCTCTGGCCATGTAAAACGTACCTACTTTCCCTCCCCCTTCCACCATGATTGGAGGTCTCCTGAGGCCTCCCCAGAAACCAAGCAGATGCCAGTATCATGCCTCCTGTACAGCCACTGGAACCATGAGCCAATTCAACTTCTTTTCTTTACAAACTATCCAGTCTCAGGTATTTCTCTATAGCAATTCGAGAATAGACAAATGCAGTATGTATTCAAAAGAAAATAAATCCATCTACCAAAAAGACACATATATTCTCATATTCATCCTAGCACTATTCACAATATCAAACACATAGAATCAACCTAGATGCCCATTCATGGTGGACTGGATAAAGAAAATGTGGTGGCTGGGCGAGGTGGCTCTCACCTGTAATCCCAGCACTTTGGGAGGCCAGGGCGGGAGGATCACGACGTCAGGAGCTCAAAACCAGCTTGACTAACATGGTGGAACCCCGCCTCTACTAAAAATACAAAAAATAGCTGGGAATGGTGGCACACGTCTGTAATCCCAGCTACTTGGGAGGTTGAGGCGGGAGAGTTGCTTGAACCCAGGAGGCAGAGGATGGAGTGACCGAGATCATGCCACTGCACTGCAGCCTGGGCAATAGAGTGAGACTCTGTCTCAAAAAAAAAAAAGAAAATGTGGTACATGAAATATTTTCCAGCCATAAAAAACAATAAAATCATGTCCTTTGCAGCAACATGGATGTGACTGGAGGCCATTGTCCTAAGTGAATTAATGCAAAAACCAAAAACCAAATACCCCATGTTCTCACTTATAATGGGAGCTAAACACTGGATATTCATGGACATTAAGATGGCAGCTGGGGGCTACTGAGTGGGGGTTGGGCTGGAAAACTACCTACTGGGTACTAGTGTATTATGCTTAGTATCTGGATCATGGCCTCATTTGTACCCCAAACTCAGTCTCGTGCGATTTACTCATGTAACAAATCCGAATATCTACCCTCTGAGTCTAAAATAAAAGTTGAAATTATAAAAAGTAAGTAAATAAAATGCCTTTCAAAAAATTCACCTGAGTTTACTATAACGATTTTGGAATCCATCCGGCACATGTGGACACAAAGAAATATGTGTCAATTTAACCCCTATCAAAGAGAGATAAATGCAGAGGAAGTGATACTAGAAAACAATGCACCCAAGGAGCAGAAGTTGCAATATATTATTATTAAAATTTTGATTAACAAATATAAACCAAGTTATATCAAGCAACGAGAAGCTAAAATGCAATTGTTATTACTATAAACCACAATAATTTCTCTATACTTGACTTGTTCGTTCCCCCAGAGAGTTTGTAATTGACATTATAAACAGAAAAACAGTAGAAAGGCAAGAGATGTGTGTTGAAATAAATAAAGCCTAAGTGCATGTTATTAGAAAAGTGAAAGTATTAAATATTAAGCTAAAGCCAAATTCTCCAGTACTAGAATCCATTCTGGGATAGCAGGAAAACTACCATAGTAATCAAAATAATAGATCTGAAGAAAACTCATATATCAGAAAATTCACAGAAACCTACAGTATATCTTTGATTACTGCTAGAGTGATTAATGCAGAATAAATAATAAGGTATACCAAATGTAATTTCTATAGTGACAAACTCATGACATTAAAAGCTCAAAATAATTACTATAAAAATAGCAATATATCTGAAAGCATGGATATCACTTATATGTGTGTGATTTTTATGGTGGCTAGGCATACACAATTTTTGAAAAATATTTTTATTGCTCTCCTTTCTCCAGTTCTGTTTTTCTTTAGTTTAATTTCTTTTTTCTTCCCTATCTAATTTTTGCAATTTCTTATATTTGTCATTTTTCAAGTTATTGTTGGTTAAACTTTTCTTCTGGTCTTAAAAGTATTCCAGGTTTCATATTAATATATGTTGAATTACAAATATATGAAACAAATACTTTAGTTACCCTCTGGCCCTCAACTTTTTTTCCCTAGAGAAGATATTAAATTCTACATCTGGTACACCTTGCTTGGAAAGAAGGTTAATTGAACAGTCTTTTTTGTTCAACATTTTTGATGTTAAAATCACTAAGTAGAGGGCTTTGTGCTTTAACATGAAAACATTGAGCAGGACTTGGCAGTTATGATATCACCATAAATAATTACTTGAATGTTTTAATAGTTCTATTAAGGTATGTTTGACATACAATAACCTGAACATAAAAATCTGAATTTTAATGTCACTTTCTTCTTTTCACTATGATTGCATTTTGAACATTTTCATTGAAAAACGTCTCTCAAAGTAGAATATAAACAGGTTTGTAATAGACCTTCGATGATAACCCTGGTGGATATGACAAACACTGTTAGTTGCCAGTGCAGCCTTATTATGAACCCCAATTTTGTTCAGATTAGTAGGTGGCAATGTACACAGTGAAGGGGATCTCTCCTGAGTCCCAAAAGATAAATTACGATTTGCCAAATCCCGTTAATTTTTGCCTTTGTTTAGGCAGGTGACCCAGCTCTGGTCAATGAGGTGTGAGGCAGATTCTGCAAGGCACTTCTGGGAAAAATTTTCCTCCTTGTCAGCCATCTTGTGACTACAAGAGACCAACCCCAACCTATTGAGGATGCAGAGTAGAAAGAGGAAGGAATCTAGCTCTTTAATGATCTTGTTGAACTGCTAAATTGACCAACCCTGCATCAAGCCTACCTCTGAACTTCTTGTTACATGATTTTATAGTCTTAGAAAAGCCACTGTTTAAGGCACTTTAAGCTAGATATTCTGTTGTTTGCAGCCAAAAGCATCTAACCTCATAAAATAGGGCAAATAGGGATCTAACCTAATAAAATAGGGCAAATAGGGTTCAAATAGTAAGACTGCCTCTGTGTACCAATTTATACCTTGCAAAAGACTATCATTAGAAAGTTTTAAATTACAAGTAACAGAGGTACAACTCAGATCTAATATAAAAGGAATTCATGGCTTATGTAAATGAGTAGTCCAGAGGAATGGCAAGCTCCAGGTGGTTTCACCTAGAAGGCTTTGAGATCATCAGTAATTTGGCTTTTTTCCTCTGTGATTTTCTCAACTCTGTGATCTTCCACATGTATTGGCTTCTTCTGCAGGTTGGTTTTCTTCATTATGGCAAAAACGTTTACAGTAGTTTCAGGCCTCATATTTCCATATTGGAGCTCTCAAATTCTGATTGGGCCATTGGCTAGCCAGGGAGTTGAAGTGCTCTGATTGGCTTAGCTTAAGTCACCTGCACCATCCCAGGAGCAGGGGATAGGATCAGATTTCCTAGAGGCTCATGGGTCCCTAAACGGAAAGGGAAATAAAATACTGGGACCCAGTCATAAAGTGTCTACTCCATGGGCTGAGAATTATAGTGGAAAGAGACTTTTTAAAATGTGTTTGGAATGTATTTATACTCTACTCACTCTCTAGAGAATGTGGGATGGAAGTAACCAATGGTGTTAGGCCCCTGAATTACCAATAAAGCACAAGATCTGTCTGGCTATTTGGAACTAAGGATAGACCTATTAGGCTATCTGAAAGCCTCTGCTAAGTTGTTTGAATATTTGTAAGATGGGACTTCTGTTTATTTCTAGAACTAGATGTCAAGGCAATCAATACTGATTGAAAGCAGCTACTTCAGGAGAAATGTCAAACTCTTTACTCTTTAAAAATGTTAGTGGGAAATTTTAAAATCTGTGAACTCTTTTCAACACCTTTACTTTTATGAAATCCAAAATTACTAGTATAAAAAAATGCAATGCAATTTAGTCAAATCCACAGACATTTCCTGGCACAGCTGTTATTTGCACCAGAAAATGAAGCAAAATTGGCAGGATATACAACTAGCTATTTGCAGAGGCACTTGAAATCCACAGCCTATGTTTGTACAGATTCCTGGCACATGGTGCTCAGTGGCAAACCATGGTCATACGAGAGCCTGGCTTAGGTACTCATCACCCTATAAACCTTAAATTTATTTCACACCTGCTTTTGAAGCCTGAAAATACTGCCAAGTTGTTTTTCCAGATGGATTTGGCAAAAATTCCAATGCACTGTACATTATAATCAGAGTAAATTCACTTCTCAAATTTATTAGACATCTGGAATCTGCTTTTTTTAAAAAAGTGGCCGGGCACAGTGGCTCACACCTGTAATCCCAGCACTTTGGAAGCCTAGGCGAGTGGATTACCTAAAGTCAGGAGTAGCCTGACCAACACAGTGAAACCTATCTCTACTAAAAATACAAAAATTAGCTGGGTGTGGTGGTGGGTGCCTGTAATCCCAGCAACTTGGGAGGTTGAGGCAGGAGAATTGCTTGAACGCAGGAGGTGGAGGTTGCAGTGAGCTGAGATTGCGCTATTGTACTCCAGCCTGGACAACAGAGCAAGATTATGTCTCAAAAGTAAAATAAAATAAATAAAATAAAATAAAATAAAAAAGTGATATCTATTTCAGAAAGGAATCTGATGCCCTTAGAGGTCCTTATCACTTTGACCAGACTGACACAAACTAGGAATGGGAGAAACTGTGGTTCCAGCGTCTGCTTGTCCTGGATTCTTCCCTCGGAAATATTGCTAGTCAGGTGAGGCTACCCATGCCCAAAGCTATAAAGATTTTGCAACTTTCTCTCAGAAAACCATTCTACAAGCTAATTGCTTTTGTTATGGAAATGTATTCCTGAATTGAACTGCAAGGGTGACTTTGAAAATTCAGCGTGGTACAATGTGTATATAAATAAGCTACTTAGGAGAGGGAGAAAGGAGCCAGCCAATGATAATTCCTTACTAATGCTTTGAGATTGTCTATGGTTTAAGCAATTAACCTTTTATTTTTTTTTTCTTGAATTAAAAAAAATGACAATTTGGGCACTTTAAATAACCACAGTGGTGCTATGTTCATGCTATAAGTAGAAAGTGCAAGTAATAGAAGACATTGAAATTTCTCTGACCATAAACTCCAGCTTTCCACTTTCATGTACTAAAAAGGCTGTATTGGGTAGTTGTTAAAAGCTTGAATCTAGGCCAGACTGCCTGAATTCTGGGCTGAATCCTGGCTCTGTCACTTGCTAACTGGATGACCTTGAGTAAGTTACAAACTTCCCTTGTTTAGAAACCTTGGCATCTTTATCTGTAAAATGGGGATAATAGCAATGCCTGGGCTATTAGAGTCATAGGGTTATAAGGGGGTTACATAAATTAACTTATGTAGAGCATTGAGAGCTGCAAGCACAATTTAAGTATTAGCTGTTAAATATTTATGAAGTTTCAGATACATGTACTGGAGGAAGTTTTATTGGAATCTAAGACAACTAAATCAAGATGTACTTTCAAATGGTATTTTTGCAGAGAAAAGCATCTGCTTTGAGAAGTCATTTAATCACCTTATTAAAATATGAATAGCTTACTATTAGTTAAAAATTATTTGGCATATTATATTAGTCTTCAGTCTACACAAATATTGCAAAACATGTATGCTTTGAAGGTTCTACAGTTTATTTAACAAATATTTATTGAGCACCTCCCATGTGTAAGGCAATGTTCTAGCATGGTTGATGGTGTTTATGTGTGTGTGTGTGTGTGTGTGTGTGTGAGTGCGCGCGCGCGCGCGCGCACGCACAAAATCTTTGCTTACATGGAGCTTATATCCTCCCAGGAAGACACATACAGTAAATGAAGAAACAAGTGACATATCAGACAGTAATGAATTCTATGAAGAAATAGAGAGCAGAGTCAGGGGTAGAGAGAGGTGGAGAGTAGGCACCTCAGAGAGAGGTGACAAGGCCACACATGAGAAATGACCTGAAGCAGTGAGTCATGTGGATATTTGAGGGACAGGGTGTCTAGGAAGTGGGAACAGTAAGTGCAAAGGCCCTGAGATGAGAGAGTGTTTGATGTGTCTAAGGAATGGCAGTGTGGAATTTAAACACAGGAAATCCGATTTCAAAGCTTGCATTCCATATTCCACATTATCTTCTGCACTCTCCTCCATAAACTCTCTGCTTCAGACAGGAAGACTATACGAAACAATGACCATCACAGTGAAATAGAAACTATACCATCTTGCATCTGTGTGTTATGTTGACTTATATATGAATTCCAAAGAAACAGCACAGACAAAAAATTTGACTTCCCCTTTTCAGTAGCAGCTCAGACTAGGAAGTAAAATATGTTAATTTAAGAATAGCAACTAGGACATTCTCAAACAGACTAGAAGGGTCTTTATCCTAGGGGTTTTGTTTAAAATTATACGTAAAATTTTGCATGCCTATGCCTTCTTCGGAGGCTGGGTCCCTGCCTGAAGAGTCTCTGATTCTATTAAAGGTTAAGAATCACCATGTCAGCTAATATTATTTTAAAACAGAGAAATATTTTTGGTCTCATTAAAAAAAAATCTCAAACATGCAAAATATAGTAGAAAATAAACATGGTTTTCATTGTCTTAATACATAAAGGGAAATATAGAAGAAACCACTTGCTTTTTTAAAAAAATGGTTTGTATGTATGGCACCATTTAGAGAATAATTGCTAATTAGCTGAATTAAAGCAGAGGAACTAAGTTGAAAACAGCTTATTTTGAGGGCAAACTGTAAAGAGTAGCAGATAACTTCATAGAAAAGCAGCCACCTGGCTAAAGGAATATTCTGAAGAACATGTACAACTAAGTATTACAAGCTTTCTATTTTTGAGGCAGTGCTAGAAATTCTGAGGAAAGAGAATCTAAATCAGTGGTTCTCAACTTAGAAAGTGTGTTATTTTGGGTCATCTGAGAATCAGCCACCAAAACGGGATTCAACATAAAAGGATTTTATTAGGGAAACTACCTCTGCAAGAGAAAATGGGGAGGAAGGCAGACAGGCTGGGAGAGCTGTCAAATTGTGATGTAAGTGTGATCTTGAATGAAGGAGACCCAGAAGGAAGGTTAGGTGGGAATATCCTAGATTACTGAGCAGCCTAAGGAAGGTTCAGCAAGGTTCTCAGGGAGTCCTCGAGCCAAAGTCACGAGTCAGAGAAGTCCCATGTCTCCTGGGACTGGGCTTGTTTTGGTACTGAGTGTCCTGTAGCACTCGGTCATTGGCTGGGAACAGCCCGTGAGAATCCTGGCCTTGGCACGAACCCAGAGATGGGTTGCAGCGTGGAGACCTTAGCCAATTATGCTGTAGTTGAAGTTGGAGAGGTGTAGTCTCATGGCCACAGAGTGAGTACAGGAATCCCTTAGGGAGCTATCTCTATGCATCTTCTACACCCCCAGTCCTAGTCCTTCTACCTACACTCAACCTCATGGAGGCCTGCTGCCTACATGAAAAGCACTGTTCAGGCAGCCAGAAAACGGTGTGTGTGTATGTGTAAGTATGTGTATGTGTGATGTCCCTCACATGTGCTGAGATGGTAAAAGGGGTTGAGACCATGGGAAATAGAAAAATATCTTCTGTTTTAATGTTTATTTTATAAACGAATTGTTAGGAAAGATGTTTTCTTAACATCTTACTAAGGATTTGTTAAAATGTTACTCAGCAGCTGATAAATTGCTATGCGGGTATCTTTATTTTTCTTCTAAACATTTAGAGGAATAAAGTTGTTCAGTAAAGCGCTCCTGTGGTATATGGACAGAGCCCAGTCTCCAGAGTCCTGAGAACACTTCAGCCAAAGACAAGTTTAAATGCTCGCTGGTGAAAGATAGCTCAATAAAAATTACATTATGGCTAAAACATAGGGTATTTGAGAATATTTCCCCACTGCACCTCACTCATGCCTCCCCGTGTTCCCCCCATTGGCTTTCTGCTCTTCCTCTTCACTGCAACATTCTCCTCTCTGGCTGCTTCAGTAAAGCACTTCCTGCCTACTGCAGTGCACAGGGATGTCTCTTTTTCTACTATGGGATCTGACCTAGAGTCTAGCACTGGATTATATACAGGCATTACCCTCAAAACATGAGTACTTCAGTCCCCAAAATCAGATGTTACATACAACAAACACTTGTGGGTTTCTATTTGCTATTGTTTTAAATGGAAAAAACTGTGATGGTTATTGGTCAATGTTTAGCAATTCCTAAAATGCAATGTAATGCAGTAGAAAAGTCTATAATTTAAAAAAATGGACATGTTAGACTATAAGTTGCTCACATTATTACTTTCTGATCACCAAAAAGATGAATACAATTATTAACTCTTGCTTTGTATGCAATAGCGTGCACACTTTGCATCTCCTATATTGCAGTCACTTAAATTTGGCATTAAAAAACTCCATCATATTGAAAAACAATTGGAAGTTCAAAAATAATTTTGTAACATGCATAATATTTTCCTCAGATATTAGAGCCAAACATAAATTAAATGAATTGAACAAAGAAAAATAAAAAAGTAAAATTATAAAAACTCAAAAACAACTTTTTTAGCTAAAGAAATTTTATTTAAGGTGGGACATGGGCTGGGTGCAGTGGCTCACACCTGTAATCTCAGCACTTTGGGAGGCTGAGGTGGGCGGATCACCTGAGGTTGGGAGTTAGAGACCAGCCTGATCAACATGGAGAAACCCATGTCTACTAAAAATACAAAATTAGCCAGGTGTTGTGGTGCATGCCTGTAATCCCAGCTACTCCTGAGGCTGAGGCAGAATTCTTTGAACCTGGGAGGCGGAGGTTGCAGTGAGCCAAGATCATGCCATTGCACTCCAGGTTGGGCAACAAAAGCAAAACTCTGCCTCAAAAAAAAAAAAAAAAAAAAAGGTGGGACATGGTACATTTCAATATGTTTTATACGACGTGGGGTAGGGTGTCCTAAAATAAGTCCCTGGGGATTACAACAATTTTAAAGCAGGCCTGTTGACCATGGGGAAATCCTCTCCTTGAGGCCATCCAGTAACCTCACCCATCTGAAGGAAGTCTTGCTTACCTGGCTTTGTGCCCAGGCCTATTCATACTTGGACATACCTTAAGGCAACAGGCATCCTCTGATGGTGGCATCCATTCCTTTTGTCCCAAGTTTGGGCCCAAGAAGACTTTTGGCCTAGGCTCCAAAAGTCATGAACGTGGCGGTCAGTTCTCATGAATTTGTGTGCCCCCTCCCTTGTCCTGGGCGTTCCTCCTCTCTGAAAACCCTCTGTCCTATTCCCAGTTGCATGCTCTTCCTCTTGCATAGGCACAGACCTTCCAAACTAAAGTGGGATGGCCTGCTGGACAGCCCCAATACCACTGAATAAGCTATTAGTGCCCTCCAGGGGCAAGGGAACCCAGGGATCTAGTGCCCAAAGAATGGAGGTTTTTCCTCAAAGGGAAGAAGAAGAAGAGAATTGTTTTTCCATTTTTGTTTGTTTGCTGCCAAGGATACCAAAGCAAACATTAGAAAAATACATTAAAAAAGAACCAAATGGATTGATTTCTTTTTAACTCAATGTGTTACATTTGTATTTCTAGAAATACAAAGACTAAAAATATCTCCCTCCTTTCATCCAATTCTCATATACATGTTTTTCTTTCCCCCTTTCCTTTTACTTCCATAAGAATCATCTGTTTTAGTGTTCAGTAATTGTTAATCCTTAAGATGAATTCCAAATGAGCATGTGCTCCTCTTTTAAACTACCAAACCACAGAATATAATTCTGTTGTAAGGTTACAGATATTTTAAAATTAAATTCAGACATATAATCACAGCAATCAGGTCTTCTCGTCAACTTCTGACTGGGTCCCATGCAGCAAGCATAGATTCTTAACCAGACATTTTCACTGAGTAGAGTTTACAATAAAAATAGAGTTATAATTTATACTTACTAACATCTGTCCTAAATACAGTCTCATCATGTTTGTATGCCATAACCTTTGAGACCTACTATTTCTTAGTGTCTTTATAGATACCAAATTCACATTGGTTTCTTGATTTCCTGAGAATTGTAACTGTGGAGGCACCAAATCCAGATGTGATCAGCTGGTTTCAAAGGAACACTGCATAAAAGATGGATCTGACGCTACTAGTGCATGAATAAATGTTGATAAGGCTGATCCTTCTTTCAAAAAGGACCCCAAATTATTGATGAGAAATACTGATGTCACCAACAGCAATATAGAAGTTTTTTGAAATTGTAGTAAGAAACAAATATGATTATCTTAACCAGTTTTGTGTACAGTTTAGTAATGTTGCCTATATTCACATTGTTGTGAAATGGATCTCCAGAACTTTTTTTATCTTGAAGAACCAAAATGTCATACCCATTAAACAACAACTTCTCATTTCCTCCTCTTTCTAGTCTGTGGTAACTAGCCACCATTCTACTTTCTGTTGATCAGGCTGGGCATGGTGGCACATGCCTGTAATCCCAGCACTTTGGGAGGCTGAGGCAGGTGGATCACTCAAGGTCAGATGTTTGAGACCAGCCTGGCCAACATGGTGAAACCCCGTCTCTACTAAAAATACAAAAATTAGCCCTGCGTGGTGGTGGGTGCCTGTAATCCCAGCTACTCAGGATGCTGAGTGACGCAGGAGAATCACTTGAACCCAGGAGGTGGAGGTTGCAGTGAGCTGAGATCATGCCACTGCACTCCAGCATGGGTGACACAGAGCAAGACTCCGTCTCAAAAACAAAATAAAACAATGCCAACTGATCTGCCCTTCTCTATCTCCTGCTAGTCCTCTAGCTTTCCTCTTTTTGAAGTACTAAAAGCAAACAGAATATGTATCATTTCTTCTTTCTGGAAGTCCATCCCTTCTACTCCAAACCTCTTTTTCTGATGTGAAAATCATCCCATCCCCTTCTTCATGAAGCCTTCCTGATCTCTCTAACCCAATATGATTTCTTTTTCTGAAAAATTCCCATCATAGCTTGGGCCATATATAGGGTCCTAACATACTCTGCCCTGTATGTATGAATTGCCAATAAACTTATTATATCTATTCACCCCTTCCAACTAATAATAGTTTACTTTTATTAGTTGCTTACTATGTGCTATGCATTGTTCTAAGTACTTCATGTACATTAGCTCCATAATTCTTACAATAACCTATGGAATAGGTACAATAATTTCCATTTTACAGATGAGAAAATTGAAGTACACAGAGAAGTTAGTTAACTTGCCCAGTCACACACACTGTGTGTGTATGTAAATAAACTTTTTTTAAAGAATAGTTTTAGGTTCATAGCATAATTGAGCAGAAGATACAGAGATTTCACATTTATCCCCTGCCTCTGTTTCTGTACAGCCTCTCCTACTGTCAAAATCCCATGCCAGAGTGGTACATTTGTTAGAATCAATGAACCTATATTGAGACATTGTTATCATCCAAAGCCCACAGCTTACATTAGGGTTTACTTTTGGTGTTAGACATTCTTTGTATAATGACGTGTATCACACAGAATAATTTCACTGCTCTAAAAATCCTCTGTGTTCCACCTATTGATTCTTCCCTCCTCACTGACCCCTAGTTACCACTGATCTTTTTAATGATTCTGTAGTTTTTCCAGAATGTCATATAGTTGGAATAACATGGTATATAGTCTGTTCAGATTGGCTTCTTTCACTTAGTAATATGCATTTACATTTTCTCCATGTCTTTACATGACTTGATGGCTTATATCTTTTTAGTGCTGAGTAACATTCCATTCTCTAGATGTACCAGTTTATTCACCTACTGAAGGACATCTTGGTTGATTCCATGTTTTGGCAATTAAGACTAAAACTGCTGCAAACACTTGTGTGCAGGTTTTTATGTGGACATAAGTTTTCAACTAATTTGGGTAAATACCAAGGAATGTGCTTGCTGGATTATGTGGTGTGTTCGTTTTGTAAGAAATTGCCAAACTGTTTTCCAACATGGCTATTCTATTTTACCTTCCCACCAGCAATGAATGAGAATTTCTGTTGCTTCACATCCTCTCCAGCATTTGGTGTTATTTGTGTTTGGATTTTGGCCATTCCAATAGGTGGGTAGTGTGTTTTGAGTGATGACGATGGATGCATAATCATAATTCTAGGGTGGAAATATAATAAGAGAGCAATAGGGTGGGGGCAGTGAACTCTTGTACAGGGAGCGCTAACCCAAGAATGGCAATTTCTTCCATTACAGGAGGGCTGCCAACACCTTCTACCTGACTTAGAATTTGCAAATTGAAACAGTCACCACAGGAATTATATTCTGCACACTAATATCTTATTAACAACATTGGTCAGTGTGCAGTTGTATATTTATGAATGATTAGACGTTAAAGGTCTTTCTCATTGTGAGCTCTGTGAAGACAGGGCCTGTGTCTATTTTGCCTGGTTCCTAGCACAGTCCTGACATATAGTAGGTGCTGAGTAAGTGATAAATTTACAAATGGATGAATTGGCAAATGAATGAGTTGTATCCTGCAATGTCTTTGAAATGGTGAGAAAAATAGCTAGAGGACTGTACCGTTGAGCACAGCAGACTCTCATGTGCACAGAGGCGTGAAAAGCCTACTTGCCTCTTCTAAGCATGATGAATTAGGCATAAATTACGAAAGACTAAAATTGACTTTGTAAAAATAAATATAAACAATAACAATAAATCAAATAAAACTTCTTATATTTCAAATTATCATAAATAATGGCAAGGTAAATGACAAGATGGGAAAAATATGTACTACCCGAATGATAGCCTTGGTACATAAAAAGTTTTCACATTTTGGGAAAAAAAGACAAACATCTTAGTAGAAAAATAGACAAAGACATCTATTTTGTAAAGATGTTTGTTCTTGCACAGAATTTCCCTCTGTCTGTAAAGTAAGCATAGTCTTAAAGTGAGCAAGAATGTAAAAAAAAATTTAGAAATGAAAAAAATCTGTATGGCCTTTAATATTTTCTGTCTGCTAGTAAAATTAATCTTCAACTATTCATGGGTGACTTAGTCTTTGACTTTTCTTTTTGTTGCTATTCATGATTCAAAATCTCACTAATGAGTGTCACTAATTACTAGCAATGTTGGAGAGACTTTGAGTGGAGCTGAAATAATGATTTCAGAATAACTACCTTCATTCATTTATGAACATATAGTATGTCTACTGTATTCCAGGGATTTTATTGGTGCTTGGATTACAATGGAGAGTAAAACAGACACAGTTCCTGCCCTTAAGGAACATATAAACTAGTGAGAATGGGAAAAAAGACATTGATTAAAAAAGTCCTAACAAATACATGTTCACAATTCTGATGAGCACTCTGAAGTAAAAGTAAAGGTTGCCATGAGAAAGGGCAAGAAGGACTTCACTTTGATTGCAGAGTCAGGAAGGGCTCTTGAGAGAATGATGTATGAGCTAAGATCTGAGGGATAACAGTTAACTAGGAAAAGTGTGAGTGGGAGGATGGGCTAGGGAAGGTTGATATTCCAGCTATATGGAACCGAATGAATAAAGGCCCTGAGTCACGAGGGAGTTTGGTGCTTTGTAGGAACTGTGAGAAAGCAAATGTGGCTGAAGAGGATGAGCTGAGGTAGGAGGTGGCATGGAATAGGCTGAAGAGAAGAAGCTCACAGTAAAGATTTTTTTGTCTTTCTTCTAAGAGCAATGAGAAGTCTTCTAAAGTTTTTAAGTAACATTGGTGCAGGATTAGATTTGTGACTTTAAAAAGTCACAAATTACTTATTTTTTCTTATTTTTATAATCTCACATCCATCCCCCCTACACTAGACATCTTCTCTGGCTGCTATATGTACAGTGGATTGTAAGAGGGCAAAACAGACTACAGAGAAATAAACGGGAAGGCTGTAGCAGTGGTCTGGGTGGGAAGTGATGGTCAACTGGAGTTATGATAACAGAGGTAAGTAGAAAGCAGTGCACATATTGGTGCTCACAGATTGGCTTTATTGGAGGTAAAATCAACAGGGTTTGGTGATTTGGTTGTGGAAAATGAGGAAGATAGAGAAATGAAGAGAAACTTAGGTTTCTGGCTAGCGCAAATGGAGATGGGTGTTGCCATTTTCAGAGAGAGAGAACAGTTGAGGGGGCCATCAGCTTGGTTTTCAATATGCTGACTTTGAACTTACTTTGGCAGAAATGTTTACTATTTGGACACAGAAGAAGAGAGATCTGACTACAAAAATGTATTTAGGAGTTAATAAAGATTGTAACTGATGTCAAAAATGGACAAAGATGGAAAGTTCCAGGGTGACAGAATGAGAGAAAAGGAATTTCAGCGAAATGTGGAGAAAATTCAAAATTTACTAAGGCATGCTTTCTTTTTCCTTCTTTTTGTATGTCCTTTTCACTTTTACTTTAAAATTAAAATCATTTTTGTTCTCATAGTTGAGCTAAGTTTTCTCAAAAAATTCTGATTTTCTCTTATTTCTATAATGTCACATTCTCCGCCCCCCGAATGTTTTTCTCCTTGAGGTGAGCTAATTCAAAATTAGGCCATTCATTTTTTTTTTTTTTTTGGTTATTACAGATAGTTTAGTTAATTACCTTTGATTCTAAATTATTTGCTTAGCTTTGATTCCATCAATTCAAATAAAACAAATCAGTAAATTAATCTGTAAGGTAAGCAAAGAACATTCTATTGCCCATCCATAGCCTTCTTTACATATTGCATTGCTTCAGAGATTTTGCTATTCTCTAAATAGACGTTGTGAGAGACAGTAAAGCAGGATGAGCCATCACAGTGTCTATCATCAGACTGTATAGATGATAGTAACTCAGTATAAACAAACGCATTATCAGGCATAGAGAGAGCAGAGGAAATGAGATGAGAAGACCAAAGGAATAGCTGAAAAAATTATATAAAGACTTTTGCCTTCAAGATAATTACATGTTTATTTTGTTTTATTTGAAACAGAAGATTTCCTTCAGTAGCAAAAACTGCTCTGTGGTTAAGAGAAATTTGGCAAGGAGATGTTTTTCTAGCAAGCTAAGGGTTTGCTACAAAAACAAAATAAAACATATGACTGGAAGGGAGACCTGAATAAAAGGTTAAAATCCATAAGGATAACAGCAGTGTGAACAGAAAACGAGTGAAAACTATATTCTATCTCAGAATAGTATGATTTTCTGTTACCTAGAATCTCTTCCCTCCCCCTCTCCCTGCACCCCAGACAAACTGAAAACAAAACAAAACCAAAGTGGAAAGAGAGATGTTGATTAGTTGCAGGGAATATTGTCTTGTAGAAAAAAGGTGTTAAATATTGTATGTATTGGGCTCATAAAGGAAAGTCCACAATTTCTTTCTCCAGCTGTTCTTAAAAGAAAAAAGCAATTTTGTTTGTCTTTCCCTGAAATATGGCTGCCTTCCAGTAGACCAAAGAGGTTGTATAACGTAAAAACCAACCCAAAAAAAAAAAAAAAAAAAAAGACTAGTCATTCTTCACTATCAGGTCTCTGATGTTATAAAAAATAGTAATAACAATAAATACTTTCCTTCTCCCCTCACAAAACTGAGCATTCATTTTCTTGACTCTTTGTAGATTTAATGAAAAAAATTATAAAGAGTAGTAATTGATTAATGCCACAGCATAATCTCAGAATGTGAGTGAACTGAAAGTACCATCAGACAACATTTAGAATGAGAAACTACATAGGCAAACAGACTAACTAGACCTGTGCTGGTGATGATTCTGATGTTTCTTTTGGATGGTGCAAGAAAGAAACAAGCAGATGCCAACAACACATGTTGTATGAGGGTTTGGTGCAGAAAACAAAAACACATTAGGTTATTGAAGAAGAAAGTTATTCAATATAGGAAATTAGGTACTCACAAAAGCATTGTAAGGCTCCAAGGAGTTGAAGTCAGGGCTGTCATTAGGCAGTAGATCAATTTTCACAAAACTAGAGGCTAGAAAGTAGAACCTGGCGGGGTGCCGTGGCTCATGCTTGTAATCCCAGCATGTTGGGAGACCAAGGCGGGTGAAGTGCTTGATCCCAGAGTTCTAGATGAGCCTGGATGACATGGTGAAACCTTGTCACTACAAAAAAAAAAAAAAAAAAAAATTAGCCTGGTGTGGTGCACACCTATAATGAGGTAGGAGGATCACCTGTCCCTGGGGAGGTTGAGGCTGCAGTAATAAGGTCACTGCACTCCAGCCTGGGTGACAGAATGAGACACCATATCAAAAAATAATAAATAAATAAATACATAAAAGGAAAGAGAACCTGATTTGGCCACTCAAACACTCAGTTCACCAGAGCTTGGCCAGCAGCTAGCAGAGCTGTAGGAAAAAATGGTTTCTGTCCCTTTTCTGCATTCCAAATCTCACACAAGGTCATCTCATCAGCAGAACCTAAATTACAGTAAAAATTCCAGCTGGAAGGGATTCTGGATAATGTAGTTTTTGTTCTTCCATTTTTGTGATTGGAAGGGAGGGAATTTGATGGGGTTAGAAATGGATGTTGAGATTCAATAGACAATATCTAGAACACACATTCCTCCAGCAGAAAAGTGTTAGCAGTCTGTTGTTAAAAATGGGCACTATTAAAATTAAATTATGTAAATTTATAATTAAGTAAACTATATTAAAAACAAAGGTAATAAATATTCCTCACTATTTTACTACATTTTGATATTGCTTATGTTCTTGATGTTATTTACATCTATCATGTCCATTTGATGGAAATGCTGTATAATACTGGGCTACTGAGCAACTATTTCCAGCTTCATGCTCAGTGGTATAGTTCGAAATCAGCATGGTGAGAGGATTTATACCATGGAAATTGGCAAACACAACAGAGCTAAATCTTTACCTTCTCTTCCTAGAGGGCAAGTGGTTAAACATTTACTTGCACACCATTGGTATGTATTAGAAGAGTTGTATAATAAGAAGAAAAATAAGGTATGTCAAATGGGAATGTCAAAATGGGAATAATAGTTCATGAAGAAAAAGACTGGGAAATAGAAAGGTACTTGTAATTAGAATTCAGAGCAGTAAGTGTTATACTTGACCTTGACTAGCACCTGTCAAAGCCTTAGCAATTACAGTATATTTAGTGTCGGGAGCAGGATTTAAGACATCTGGACAACCTCTGAGAGCTCCAAGACCACACATGCTCTAAAGAGTCTTCTCCATATGTAGGATAGGCATGAGGAGTTTGTGGTGATTAAAATCCTTCACAATTATGATATAATGTGGGAACTATTTGTTGAAGTATAACAGTTTGGGAGGGAGTGATGTGTGCTTCTAGTAGATGGAGAGAGGCGAGAAGGCTTTTAAGGAGTTCCTCATCAGCACAGGTATGGCTGGAGACAATAGACTGAACAGTGACTTTGCAAGCAATGCCATGGTGAATTTGGGTTATGGCTACAGTGTAAGAAGCTATCATAGGCAACTTGGGCTCAGGTAGCAATGAATGAATGTTGGAGGTTACTAAAGCACCATAAGAGCTAGGAAAGAGGAACTCTTTTGAAAGTGCCATGGAAATGGGACATATGTCTTACCTTTACCTCTTTGTAACCTTAGATCAACAATTTTATTTTGGCGCACAAAAACCTTTACCTCAAGTATCATATCTAGAAATCAACTCTCAAGTTAAATCCTGTGTGACTAAAGATTTTCTGGTAGTCCCATCAAGCATCTTTAAGAGGTTAAAAAAAAAAAAAAAAAAAAAAAAAAAAAAAAAACAGAGACGTTTTGTGAATACTTTCACATATTGAAACTACTCAGGTTCCCAAATTTAGTGTTTCTAACCGTGCCCCCAACATAAACCAAATGTTTTCTATGGGAACCATTTGGGGAACAGAGAAAAACTGAAGGGAAAGTTTCCTCTGCTTGTAGTGGAAATCTATGGCTTTTGTAGAAACTTTAGAAAAGTCGTGGAAAATAGACAAAAGTCTAAAGCAGAAAATGAAAGCTGCATATAATGTACTACTGTATGAATGATTAACCACTGGGAATATTTTAGTGTATTTCCTTCCAGGACTTCTTGTTATTTATTCATTATTTTGAGGAAAGGAATGGGGACCATACCAAGGCAGAAGTGTTTGTTGCGGGACAGACACTGGATTGGCTGGGATCAGGCAGCCTCTCTGCTCTGCAGCCCAGAGGACTGGAAGAGGCAGATCAGCACTCTTCTTCCTGGACAGGGGTAATAAGAATGAGTATTTTCCTTTTAAGCTCATTGTTTCCGTATTCTAAGTTGAAGCGGACATTGTTCTTTTCTCGTGCTTTCTCACCTTCAAGGCCCACCGGCACCTGCCTGCCCACAGTTCGAGTTATCCCCGCCGGCTCCTGCAAGCCCGCACTCTTCGCGGCGGCTCCTCTCAGCTCATCCCGATTCCCGCCCCCACTGCGCCTTCTTCCTGCGAAGACCAAGGAGGTTTGGTAGGAGGCCGCCACTTCCGAGCTTCCAAAGGGCCTTCAAACCTCAACTGCAGAGTCAGAGCCCTCGCCCCGCAGAAGAGTCAGGAGCGCCCCGGAGTCCCCACTGGAAGTTTGGTGCCTCCCCGTGGAAAGGTCGCGAGCAGGGAAGGCCTTCGTGGCCGCTGAGTCCCCTGCTCCAGGGGCTGCGGCAGCTCTCAAAGAGCGGCCCTCTTTGTCCCTCCGGGTTATCGTCAGAGTGCACTTCCTTGGGGACACAGAAGTCATTCTGTTGAGTCCACCCATTCTGCTGCTCTAGGGAGGGACAAGGCTGCTAGACCCCAGGCTCGCTCCCAGCCTTTCAAGAGATCCGGGCAGGCCTCTGTGGCCGAACGCCGAGACTGCGCCCCGCGGCCGGATAGCCTCCCTGCATCGCTTTGCGAGCCGGGAGAAGTGCGTCCCTTCTCGCTTGCCTTAGGCCTGAGAAGCGGGGACCGCACTACCGTGCAGCCGCCGAAAGGGGGAACGCGCACGTGCGGCTCTCGGCTTCCCAGTGAGCACCAGAGGCTCCTGGAAAACCAACGCCAACACTACCTGGGTCAGTATTAGCTTGGTTTAGGAGCCGGCACAGGGGGAAAGGGACGACCATCGGCAAGAGCTAGGCAGCGGACCTCCCTCTTTTCTCCCCCTAGGCTGGCCTGGACAGCCCGGGGCTGCGAGCGCGAACTGACAGCCGCAGAACTTGCTCAGCCTTTGACAGCTCGGTGGGAACACCTCAGGGTGTCGAGTCCCGACTCAAGAGGCGGGACGGGGAGGGGCGAGCGCGCGCGGGGCGGAGCGCGCGCGAGCCGGGAAGCGAGGAGGGAGCGCGCTAGTGAAGCCGAGCCGAGCCGAGCCGAGTCGAGCCGGAAGGTGCCTGGGAGAGGCTGGCAGACCCCAGCCGGCCGCCTGCGGCTCAGCGCCTATCGTGCCGCGTCGCCTGGCTCCGCGTACCCCTGCTTCTGCCCAGGCTCCCGCAAAACTTTTGTTATCTGGGGCCCCAGGGGGTGTGTGAAGGAATTGGAGCGTTCGGCCATCTCCGCGCTCCCCAGCGGCGGCGACCGAGGGGACGTGCATCCCTCGTCTCCCGGGCTCTGGAGCCCTGCGCCTCACCTGCTGCTCGTTCCCCGGAGTCTTGAGGGGACACTCCCGGAGGGGCCGCGCGGGCGCAGTCTCCCCTGAACTCTCCCGCTCAACGCGGCAGACTCGCCCGGCGCAACTTCAACTTGATTCCTCTTGCCCAACCGGGGCACCCGCGGCTGCTGCTGCGGCGTTGCCGCGGCCTCACAAAGAGGCTCAGGGAGGGGAAGAGGCGCGGGCGGCGGGGACGGGCCTCCGGGCCGCTGAGGCAGGGAGACAAAAGGGAAGCTGCTTCTGCTCGCGCTGCCGGCTCAGAGCCGCCGGCTCTGCTGCCTCCGACCGGGCTACGAGAGCCTCCTCCCCCACCCTCGGGCACTGCTCCGCCTCCCTCCTGGCGGGCTGTCCCCGCGGTACTCCCGGACCCGGCGAGCCTTCAAGGCGCGCGTCGCTGCTGGTGGTTGAGGCTCTAGCGATAATAAATGATAGAGGATACAATGACTTTGCTGTCTCTGCTGGGTCGCATCATGCGCTATTTCTTGCTGAGACCCGAGACGCTTTTCCTGCTGTGCATCAGTTTGGCGCTGTGGAGTTACTTCTTCCACACTGACGAGGTGAAGACCATCGTGAAATCTAGCCGGGACGCCGTGAAGATGGTGAAGGGCAAGGTAGCCGAGATCATGCAAAACGATCGACTCGGGGGGCTTGATGTGCTGGAGGCCGAGTTTTCCAAGACCTGGGAGTTCAAGAGCCACAACGTGGCGGTGTACTCCATCCAGGGCCGGAGAGACCACATGGAGGACCGCTTCGAAGTTCTCACGGATCTGGCCAACAAGACGCACCCGTCCATCTTCGGGATATTCGACGGGCACGGGGGAGAGGTAGGAGCTCCCCGGGGCTTTGTATTTGTGTCCGTGTATGTCTAGTGTGTGTGTGTGTGTGTGTGTGTGTGTGTGTGTGTGTAAACAACAGGACGGCGTGTGCGCAGCGGGATAGGATCTGGGTTCGAGGGGCGTGGTGATGACACCACGGTGCCTGGCTGGACAAATGCGTCTCAAGTTGCCAAAAGCACTGCTGAATCCAGACTTCTTGGGACTCAGAGTCCACTTTAGGGGAGGAAGAGACATCCACCGTATATTTGTTGCTACTTAACATGAGGTTCCCAAGGCTGGAACCTAGCAAACACTGTGCTAGTTTAGCAAGGAGAATTAATGGTATGTCCAGTGAACTTTGGTCCCAGACCCCACTGCCCTTGTTCTAGGGTTTGAGCTGAACTAGGCACAGAGAAGGAAGACAATATCTTTTATGCTTCGTTAGAAAAACAGACTATATCTGCAGAGCAAAGTGGGGCTCAGTGAGGGTGAAGGAAACTGTGATTCCTTCCCGTTCTCTTCACTCTAGGGAGGAATCCGAGGGGCAGCTCTGCGCTTCTTTCCAACTCTATCAACTTTACAAGTGCAATCGGGCCAATTGACAGGAGCGCCTCACTGTCCTCTTGTTTTTACCAAGATCTCAGAGCGGGACCTAGATGCCCCTGGCCTTTGCAGAGGTGGCTATGCCCGCAAAGGAGGCGGTGCCTTGCCCTCACCCTTACGCTCTGGCAGCTTGGGGGTGAAGACGTTGCCCTGCTTCTAGATTCCTTTGTTTGTGGTTCATCTGGAAGCAGGAGATAGCTAGAGGCCGGTTCAGTTCCCTCTCCCACATTTCTGCGGCACCCAGGTTGTGCACTGGGGCCCAGGTTTCTTGGAGGTCAGGCAAGGGTTGGCTCTGGTCCTTGCGCATTGGCCCAGGTGAAGTGAGAGGCAAATATGGCTCCAGCGTCATGCTCCAAAGAACACCGGGCCAGTCGCTCCATCTCAGTTTGGCAGTTTGTAACGGGTTCATTGCTGCATACTCTTTTGTTTTCCGTTTTGACAGCATACTTTTCTTATTCTTAACCTCTTTATGTTTTTGATTACACCCCTCCCCTGCACTCCTATACATGTCATCCCCCCCACCCCAACTTTCTTCTCTACCCTCTGGTCTCTGGGTAGGCTGTAGGGAACTGCACGGGACTGCCATTCCTTTTCAAGCATTTGCTTGTTCCTTGGCCTTTGTTTTGGGTAAACATCGAAAGCTTTCAACTGGATATCTTATCTGCATTCCTCACCCACTTCTCTGCTAATCATTTCATTCTACTGTGCCTACCTGCCTTGTAGAACCAACTTTGCCAAGAATGACAAACGTAGTAGGAAAACTCATTTGGTAGAACTGAAATCAGTTTTTGCCATTTTCCACCCACCCTAGCTTTTTTATATTCTGGTTTTCAGAATGCAAGTTTCTCAGTGGTTATAAATTTGTAACATCTTCGGTAGTGTTAGGATTCCCTCCCCTTGGTCACAGGATAAGTGAAAAATGTTAAGTTAATTGAGGGAAAAGAGGCTGCATACTTGGGCAAAAACATACCTTAATGACACAGTTGCCAGTATAATGTTGATTTGTCTTCTTGGCTTGAGACAAACTATCTGTATTTTCGTTTTTTGTGCCTAAATTCAATGAAGGTGAAGGAAGTTGTGATTTCTTCCTTTGTAAAACATTTAATAAGCTTATATTTATTTATTATATATATTTATATTAAAATTGTTGGCTGATGATAATCTGCTTCTGGTCTTAGAAAGCACAGTTTTAATTTTATTAAAGGTTTGGTTGTAGTAGTAATGTGGTGAATGGATTGTAGTTGTCTGGGTGTGATGCATTGGCATAGTTTTAGCCTTAGGCTAAAAAAGTGTAAGTGATTTCGTGATTTAAATTTTTTTGTTTTGTAAGTTGATACTGTAAAACCTGAACGTTGCAGACCAAAACAGGTTTCAGGTTGAAAAATTTTCAGTACTATCTTGTGGTAAATGTACCATCCAAAAAATGGACACACTAAATACTTTTATTTTACTAAAAGTATTTTACATGTACATGGCTTGTTATTACATTTTTTAACAACAAATGAAAAGATGATCATTGTTAGCCAATCCGTAAAATGCTTTTCATTGTGCCTTACATTAAAAAGCATGCTGTTTGTGAAATAATTGATGATTATCAGTACTCTTAAAAATAGAGTAATTGTTCTGTCTATAATCTCTTACTGTGTGTAGCCAGTTAGTTCATTTTGGCTTTGTTTTAGGGCAAAATAAGGAAAGTGATATGAAAGGAGTTACTTAGTTGCTATTGGGAGTATAATGGTGACAAATCATATTAGGTAATTTATCTCTTTTTCTTTATATATAATTCAAAATCCTACCATCTAATTCTTTTGCGTTTAGCTCCTTTAACATTCACCAGAGGAGGGTGCCAATGTTTGATTTTAGTATAAATGATGGTTAGCTCTTGTCACCAAAGAGGAAGCCTTTTCTGAAGTTTCCATTATTTATATATATTCTATCTCTAGAATGGTACAGAAGATAAATGAGGAGTTTATTTTTATTTCTAATAATTCCCACTAATAAGATAAGCCATCAAGAACTAAGGCCCATCTACAATTGTAGTGTTCTTTAGATGCAGAGGAGACCTTGTATATCCTTGTATATCCATTACATCTGTGTATATCAATTTTATCCTCCCCCCCTTTTTTTTTCTTTTAAGCTGAGATGCTGATAGCTGGAGAAGTTGTGACCTTCCTAAGGCTATGTGGTTAGCTGGAGGCCTTCAGTTTGTTGATCTCTATATGAAACCACTGTACAAATCAACTTGAATATTTACCTAGATAGGCGGTGCCCTGGGGATACAAGGGTGAATGAAATATAACCCCTATCCTCAAAAAGTTTCAGTCTAGTGAGAGAGATAGAACTCTATGTCAAAAATTATAGGCATGGTGTGCTTACAGTGTTATGGGAACACAGAGGAGGGACATTTAAATCAAACTGGGAGGTAGGAAGGCCCCGGAAAAAACACCTTGAAGGTATTGTTTACTTCAAGATTAGAAACATAAGCTTTGACTTTAGATCTGGCTTTGAATATCTGTTCTGCCTTATGCTAGCTGCAACACTGGGCAAGTTGCTGAGACATTATCCTTATCTAAAAATAGGGATAATAATGTATGTAAGGTGCACCCTCATCAGTTGTATTATACCCTGTTTAAAGAAGCACCTAATGGAGAGAAGGATGTGGAAGAAGAAAGGCCAAGAAGACCAAAAAGTCTGCAGTGCTGGGCAGCAATATTCAAGGAAGAGAGACTCTTCCTGTGCAAGCCACAACTTTGATCACTATAAAGATATATGTAGGGCAGGGATAATTTGTCAGGTACCCCTCAAACTCTCTCTATCTCAATGTTCCAACTTTCAGTGGACTTATGATTACTAACTCAGGATTTCAGTTATCCAGATATTTGAGAAAACTGTGCCATGGCTTCAGGTGTAAATTTTACTAGTCCAAAGGAATATTCTCAGTGATTAATACATTGGTATTAGTGTCTTATGATTTGGGTTACCATGAGTTTGTTCTCTTCATCATATTTAACTGTGAATTCTTTGGCAAAGCTAGGTCTCTGAACTTGTTATGCTGAGGACCAGACTCTATAGGGCTGCGGCTTCTTCTAGATGCTTGAAATTTAAAGACCCTTATCTCAGTGGTCCTACAGGCCAGCTTTCTCCCTTGATTCTAACCATGATACTGTGTGTGGATGGGTCACTGTATGTGTATGTGTCTAAAGCTATGGCAGTGATTGTTTTCTTGTATAACAAGATTAAAACAACAAAAAGGTAAAAAAGAGCTCATTATATAAACTGCTGTAGAAAGATTATTTTTAAGCTAAAAATAATTTTTATCTAGGAAAATCATTGTTTTTATGCTTGTAATTTTTATTGATAGGCAAAAGGTGTTTTTGTTGTTGTTGTTTGTTTGTTTCTATGTTTTTTTCTTTTTATGCTATCTAGAAGAAATACCACCAAATCCTTTGGCACATCTATCAATGTTCATGGCTGAAGACTAGCTAGAAGAATAGATTTGTTTTGTGCTCCATATGCTCATGGGCATTACTTTATTAAAGGTCTTAGGTATTTTGACAGGTGGCACACAGCTTGGTGAGTGGTTAAAGCCTAGAGTTCCACATTTTGCATGAGAGAGAAGTCATACTTCAGGCACTTGTCAGAGGCTGCAGTCTTGAGGCTCAGTACTTCTTAGATGGTCAGAAAATAAACTGCTTATGGAGGGCTGCGTGAAGAATATATATATAGTCTGATTCTTTAAATCAGTGGTTCTTAACTTTTCTTGAGTCATGCTGCTCTTTGAGAATGTTATGAAACTACAGACATATTCCCCAGAAAAAGGGACATGCATATCAAATTTTCTTTGTAGTTTCAGAGACAAGTGGATGCATAAAGCCTCTGGATTTCAGGCTAGTCGAGATAGAATAAAACCTGGTTTTGATGTATCTAGATCTGCAAGGAACTGTGTACCTGAACCCCTTGCTTGGCCCTCCTACCTTCCTCTCCATCATTTGCTTTTATTGAATTGTGTGCTGTCATTTGCCTGTGAGGGCTGTTTTGAGGAATAGTCTCCCACAGCTCTGAGAAATCAACTGCAAGAATGTTGTTGAGGAAATCATTTGCTATATTATATAGTATCATCTTAATGAGGACCAAGGGAGAAATAGTAGTCTATTACCTTTTTATCTTAAGGACGCTGAATTATGTAACTGATTGGGCCATCCGGGGTTTGTTGGCTGCTACAAGCATTAAGAGCCAAACCTCTGACCTACCTCTAGCAAATGTGCAGACTTTTTCTGGAATACATTTACCTGGTACGTGAACCTCACTCCTAGGACAGTTTATCTTTCCTATACTCAATTTTCCTTAATCCCATTTGTATTAGTCCATTTTCTTACTGCTGATATAGACATACCCGAGACTGGGCAATTTACAAAAGAAAGAGGTTTAGGCCGGGCGCGGTGGCTCACACCTGTAATCCCAGCACTTTGGGAGGCCAAGGCGGGTGGATCACGAGGTCAAGAGATCGAGACCATCCTGGTCAAAATGGTGAAACCCCATCTCTACTAAAAATACAAAAAAATTAGCTGGGCATGGTGGCGCGTGCCTGTAATCCCAGCTACTCAGGAGGCTGAGGCAGGAGAATTGCCTGAACCCAGGAGGCAGAGGTTGCGGTGAGCCGAGATTGCGCCATTGCACTCCAGCCTGGGTAACAAGAGCGAAACTCCGACTCAAAAAAAAAAAAAAAGAAAAGAAAGAGGTTTAATGGACTTACATTTCCACGTGGCCGGGGAGCCCTCACAATCATGGCAGAAGGTGAAAGGCACATCTCACATGGCGGCATACAAGAGAAGAGGGCTTGTGGAGGAAAACTCCCCCTTATATAATAATCAGATCTTGTGAGACTTATTCACTATCATAAGAACAGTATGGGAAAGGCCTGCCCCCATGATTCAATTACCTCTCACCGGGTCCCTCCCACAACACATGGGAATTCAAGATGAGATTTGGGTGGGGACACAGCCAAACCATATCACCATTTTTCTCTTTTCTTCTCTTAGTTATTTTATTTTAGCTTGTATTGTATGTATTTATTTTAGCTTCATTGGATCCTTCTGAAATAAGATACACTTCTGAATAAATAAATTATAAGTGGTACAGTGAGTGATCTGCTTTTCAGACATTATAGCTGCTGTTAGTAAATATTTGACTTCCACATTGTGATGTACAAGAGGCCTAGGGATTTAGTGTGGACAAATACCTTATGGTTTAAGAGAAGATTCTGATTATTTTGATTTAAAATGGCACATTAAAATTTCTGCAAAAAATTTTTTTTTCAGTGAAACCCTCTTTCCTATGCCTGTGCGTAAGAACATTTTTGTATGGGAATGTAGGAGCCTGACTGCTGACCTTGCTGCATCTTCTGAACAAGTTGTTAAGAAATTTGGTTCAATTAAGCCAACATTTTCTGCATAGTCTGGCACCTGTGGGAAGGAGTGTTATGTTCTATGTGATGTCTAAAGATGAATTGGTGCATTCTCTGCCCTCAGGGAGCATTCTGTCTACTTGGAGAGATGAGCTTTTTTTTTTTTTTAAAAAAATAGCCGAGCTACAAAATGCCTGCCATCTACATGTGTGTGATGGCTTGACTGAAGGAGCTTGGGGAATTTGGGATAATTTTGAAGAGGAACTGACATTTAATTGTATCCTGGCATTTCTGTCTACAGTGATTGGGTGGAGGGAGGAGGGGAAGATGACATTATGGGTTGAAGAAAAAATATGGAAATGGTACAGAGGAAATAAAATGCAGGCACTGTTGGAAGAAGGCAGATAGCCTTATTTGTCAGGAATAGGCTTTACCCAACGGTAATCATTCTAGAAGCTCATTCATTATTTTTTTTCCATATTTGAGTACCCTCTGTCTTTTGATACACTTACTATTATTTTAAAATTAACTGTATTTTAATGTTAAGTATATTATTTAAAAAAGAAACTTTACATCAGCACTGGAGGTGGAAAATTCATGAAATGAAATTCTTGGCCTTTAACCTGCTGAGATGCTGTCTCCGTCTTGATGGAGTAGAATGATTTTAAAAAGATTTATCTTCTAGTCTCTGTTGTCTCTAAAATTCCTCTATCCTCCTCCCCTTGCTTTTTTATGAGGAGAAAAGGTGGCATTTAAAATTTAATTGCCAGCCATAATTTGAAATAAGGCAGCCTGCTTGCTCCCTTTGCAGATGGAGAGCACCTCCAGTGATGCTACTTTTTGAAGAGTTCTAGTTTAGAGTATCCCTTTCCACTGAGTCATGAGACAGAGAAGATTTTATTTGTATCATGCCTCCATGGGAAACACAGATTTATGGGCAATGTTCCACCATAAATTCCATCCCCATTTTTGATGCAGGTAAATGGGAAGAGATTATAGGAATACAACTGATTTTTTTCTAGCTAGTTAGAAAGAAGTGATTCACAACTATGGTACTTGAACCATTATGGATAACAAATTGCTTGTGACTTAATTTACAATGACAAAAATATACCAGCATGGTAGGCCCCCCATTTGAAGAGCCATGGCCCGGGGTTTGGGATACACACAGGTGAGGAGAGTGGGAGATGCTGCTGGAACTATTGTTAGCAGTATTATTGAAGCTGTGCCAAGGAGCCTGGGCCATGTTCTGTAAATATTGAACTGCTGTATAGGAATGGCATAAAATCCATGCTTTAGTAATCCTGCTCCTCTAAACTATACGGAGGATTTATGTGAACTAACAAGATAGAAGTATGAGGGGAGAGGGTCAGTTGGGAAGCCTGAGACAGAGCAGTAGAGATGAAACCCAGGAGTGTGGGCCATGGTTGAAAGAGAGGGAGAGGATGTGATGGGAACAGACAACTCTTGAGATGGTAAGACTGCTGTCAGGGTTTCCATAACTTTTGTTACCATTTTAGTAATTCTACTTAATGAATATTAAAATAAATCAGCAGCAAGTCAAATGTATTTTAAAGTAAACTAATTTTAAAATTATAAAAGTAATATGACTACATGATAGATATTATAGAAAAGAAGAAACATTCCTCCAAATCTCATTACCCAGTCACATCTACTGTTAGAATTTTGGTGTACTGCTTGCTGGTCTTTTTGTTTGTTTGTTTCTTTTTACTGGGGGGACAGGATCTGGCTTTGTTGCTGAGGCTGGATTACAGTGGCTTGATCATAGCTTATTGCAGCCACAAACTCCGGGGCTCAGATGATCCTCCTGTCTCAGCCTCCTGAGTAACAGGGACTATAGGCATGTGACACCATGCCCAGCTTCATCTTTTCTTAAAAAATATGCATTTTAAATATAATTTTACATAGTTATAAAAATATACATGTGTAGATTTAAATCTTGATGTTTTTCTCTGTATAATTCTATAAGCATACAGTAATTTTGCTCTATAATGCTTTGTATTAGATTTAGTTTTATTTATTTTATTTTATTTTTTTTTAAGATGAAGTCTTACTCTGTCACCAGGCTGGAGTGCAGTGGTGTGATCTTGGCTCACTGCCACCTTTGTCTCCTGGACTCAATTGATTCTCCTGCCTCAACCTCTGTAGTAGCTGGGACTACAGGCATGTGCCACCATGCCCAGCCTAATTTTTATATTTTTAGTAGAGATGGGGTTTCACCATGTTGGCTAGGATGGTCTCGATCTCTTTATCTTGTGATCTGCCTACCTTGGCCTCCCAAAGTGCTGGGATTACAGGCATAAGCCACTGCACCCAACCTTTTTTTTTTTTTAACTGAGTTTCTCGTCACCCAGGGTGGAGTGCAATGGCACGATCCTGGCTTACTGCAACCTCTGCCTCCTGGGTTCAAGCAATTCTGCTGTCTCAGCCTCCTGAGTAGCTGGGATTACAAGCATGCACCATCATACTGGGCTAATTTTAATATTCTTTAGTTGAGATGGGGTTTCACCATGTTGGCCAGGCTGGTCTCCAGCTCCTGATCTCAGGCAATCTGCCCAGCTTGGCCTCCCAGAGTGCTGGGATTACAGGTGTGCGCCACTGTGCCCTGCCTATTTTAATTCTTTATATTTATATTTTAAATATGTTTTTTAGTGATAGAGAAATATTTTATTGAGTAGATATTTGAGAAATTACTCAACTGCTTCCTTACTGGTATACAGTTAGGCTCCACTAACTTTTTACCATTGTAAATACCATTGTAATAAATATTTTTGTGCTTCTACTGTAGTTTGAATTATTTCTCTAGGATGGGTTTCCAGAAGTGGGATTTCTTGATCAAAGGAGGAAACAAAGAAGCCACCATTATTGACGATAATAATAAATGCTGACATTTATTAATTATGTATACTATGCCAGGCAGTGTTTATAAAGTACTTTATATATGTTATCTAATTTTAATTCTCATAAGAGTTCAGGAGGTAGGTACTATATTATCCTCCATTTTGTAGATGTAGAAATTAAGGCACTGAGAGGTTAAGTAATTTGCCCATGGTCTCTCACAGTTTGCAGGTGGTGAAACTAGGGTTTGAAACCGTGATTCAGACTCAGAGCTACCTATCTCCAAAGCTTGTGCCGTCAGTTTTTGGTTGAAGCCCTACGGATCTCCTAATTTGGTCAATGAAGTGCTGTTAATATTGTTACGTGGACACTGCATAGTCTTCTCGATTTGCTGAGTGGGACTTTGGTTTTCTCATATGACTGTGACAGTTGTGTCTCTGTGACAGGTGGTGGTGTTTTTGAAAACCCTATGCTGCTAACCTTGGTAGGTGGATCTTGTAATTACCTAGAAAAGTCCTGTAGCTAAAAAAGATTGGGGTCAGAAGTCAGAGCAGGTGATGCTTCACATTCAAACATCTG
Source organism: Sapajus apella (assembly GCF_009761245.1). Taxonomy (NCBI): domain Eukaryota; kingdom Metazoa; phylum Chordata; class Mammalia; order Primates; family Cebidae; genus Sapajus; species Sapajus apella. Next base: position 7,935,923 of record NW_022436944.1, on the reverse strand, counting down.
TTCTCATCTACGCTGTTTCTTTGCTGGCAGAATCTCTATCCCACTACAGAAAATCTGCAATATTTTTGCCTGTTGGTCCATGAAAGGCTTTCATAGAAATTATAATGGTATTAGCATAACCAGTCACAATAAACAAAAATGATTCGTGTTTTACTTTACTTGAAAATACCAAAGGGTTGACTTCAGGATAAATATGTAGGAGTGTATATGTGTTTGCATAATCTTTCTTTATACTCAAGCACTGACTTTTTTTTTCTTTTTCAGGATCAAAACAGTTTCCTATTACATATATTATCATTAATTTTAAACAGCAAATATCATTTTCTTATTTGTTTTTAATACTGAGTTGGTATGTTTAGTTTGAGTGGATGCTAATCCTGTGTTTTCATTCTAGAAGTCTACCTAATACATTATTTTCTTAGCAAACCTTAAGTTAGGCCAAGCTTTAGTTATAGCTAGTCGTGATCTGTTTTTAATATAAATCTTCAAAGTCAAAATTTAAACAAACAAAAGAAGCCATCCTTTTCAAAATAGTCAATGTAATGATAATCCCTTTTATAGCTTTCTATTATAGTTTTAGGCCCTCGTTTGAAAAGTACAGGGCATTTTAATTAATATTTATGTAGGTAAAAATCATGCATATTGATAAACTAATATCCTTTCAATAAAGTTGAAGTCTATGCTATGAAAAACTGCTTAAAAAGTGAAGATATATGATATGGTCTGGCTCTGGGTCCCCACCCAAATCTCCTATTACATATATTATTGTTAATATATAATATAATATAATCTTGTTTTGTAATCCCCATATGTTGAGGGAGGCACCTTGTGGGAGGTGATCAGATCATGGGGCAGTGCTCCCTTGCTGTTCTCCTGATAGTGAATGAGTTCTCATGAGATCTGATGGTTTATAAGGGGCTTTTTCCCCCTTTGCAGTTCTCATTCTCTCTCCTGCCACCCTGTGAAGAGGTGATTTTCACCATTATTGTAAGTTTCTTGAGACCTCCCCAGCCATGTGGAACTGTGAGTCAGTTAAACCTTTTATTAAAAATTTTAAAATAAATTACCCAGTCTCAGGTATTTCTTTATAGCAGCGTTAAGAATGGACTAATACAATATAATATTTTACTTCTGAAAAAAAAAAAAAGCTGCAAGCCTTGATCACTTGATCTCTCTGGAGTTATTTTTTCTTTTTTTCCCTTCTCTTTCCCTATTTCCTGAGAATAGGGCCCAATTTAATAGAACCTTAGCTGCTTCCAACTTTTCTAGAACTAAGGAGGGCCTTGATACTTCAGTATGCTAACATTAAGAGTTAACCTACTTTCTTCCATTCCTAGAAGACAAGAGAGTTCCTCCACTGGGCATGGGGCTCCTGAAGGCAAGTTTGGGGCCATTGAATACAATAGTGCAAGATGTATACTGTACAGTGATACTAGGTGGAGAGACAGTATTTTCTAAGGGGTACAGGACTGTCTGCTCCCCAAGCTAGGCATCTGTGGGTCTACAATAACTTGAAAACTTTTCTAGTTTGTACAGAAGTAAAAGGCACCATAGCAGTAGGCTGTATTTCTAAGACTCACAGACTTTTTACCATACTATCCACCATTAGTGCCCTCTATGTCCTGCTCTTGTGTGAGCAGCTGACAGATGATGATCTGTGTGTTTTAGTTTTCTTTTCTTTTCTTTCTTTCTTTCTGTCATTCCTTCCTTCCTTCCTTCTCCGTCTCCACTCCCCTCCCCCACTCCAGTCCTTCCTGTTCCCCGCTCCTTCCCTCCCCTTCACCCCTCCTACCACTCCTTCTCCTCCACTTCCCCTCCCCCTCCCCCTCTTCCCCTCCCCCTTCCCTTCCCTTCCCCTCTCCCTCCTCTTCCACCTCCCTTTCCCCTCCCCTCTCCCTCCTCTTCCCCCTCTTTTCCTCCCCCCCTCCTGTCCCCCTCCTCTCCTCCTCCCCCTCTCCTCCCTTCCCCTCCCCACTCCCCTCCTATCCCCTTCATTCTCTTCCCTTCCCTTCCCTTCCCTTCCCTTCCCTTCCCTTCCCTTCCCTTCCTTCTTCTTTCTTTCTCTGCCACCCATCACGGCAAACTTCACTTACCAGGCTCAAGTGTTCCTCCCACTTCAGCCTTCCAAGTAGCTGAGACTACAGGCATGTGCCACCATGCCTGGCTAACTTTTTCTATTTTTGGTAGAGATGGGGTTTTGCTGTGTTGCCCAGGCTGATCTTGAACTCCTGAGCTCAGATGATCCACCTGCCTTGGCCTCCCAAAGTGCTGGGATTATAGTTGTGAGCCACTGCGCCCAGCCTGTGTGTCTTTGTTTCGAAATCAAAGACCAGCTGTCTATTGCATGTCAGTAAACCTTGTGACTTCTCTAGAGTAGCACTTATTTGAATTTGCTTTTCAATGTTAATATTGCAAGTTTTGGTCATTATAAACGTGAGTGGTGATTTAATGCCCTGTAGCACTAAATCTTAAATATTTCAAATTGTATTTTTAAGAAGAGTCTATATTCAGCACTACTCTTGGACAGCAAAGTTTTTAATCTAAAACATGGTATAAAATGTATTTATCTTAGCTATGAGATTGCAATAGTGCAGAAATTGTTTTATTCTGATAAGTGTATACCATTTCTTTTTAATTTAGTAAGTGCTTTCATTTATCTTTTTAATTAAATGAATTAATTTTTAGTTAAATTAGTTACTGGATATTTTCTGGCCAAATAAGTCTCTTACTGATACTGTCAGGATTTAATGGAAATTGAGACATAGTAGGATCTTTGATGACAGTGTTTTATCTTTTTGCTCTGTAGATAATGAAGTGAATTTTCTATAACAACTGGTTTTCATTAGTATATGATAAATATGTTCCAGAGTTTGAAATTGAGAAGTTTTTACTTCTCTTTTATTTTAGCACTTAGATGTTTTTCTAAATTTGTCTTTCTGAGTTTTCTCTCTACATAGGTCTGACAGGGATTTTTGAATTGTCATGTAATCCAAATATAGTGCCTAAGGCTTCACAGCTACATGAAATATCTATTTTTAAAGACTTTCATCAAGGAGATTCCACATTTTCCCTGGAGAATTTTTTTCACTATAATCCTTTCTCTCAAGAAATTCATCTCTATATGTGAACTAGTTCCCTCTGGTTTAAGACTGTTACTTGTGGTCTGGCTTCACCAGAGAGAGATAAATAAAGATTAGATTGTTACCATCTGATAAAACTATGATATTAATAATTATAATTATAATTTTTTTCCTTCCCCAAATTAAATAATTTTATTAAATTTATGTGAGAAGTACTCATCTCAAAAAAGGCAAATTCAATGTAACTTATACCAAAGACAGAATAGTTTCTAGATAATCAGTAGTTGCTCCTGTTTGTAAACAGCTAGTCTGGCAATAAGGAAATGTCCTCTTACAGATTGGTTGGTTTTATCTATTATGACTGTTGTCAGAGACTTATGTTACAGGTGGAGTGAGTTCTAGCTGGCCATCTGGATGGTACATTATTGGGAAGTTTTGGCTGTAAGTGACAGAAAACACAAGTGGAAGCAGATTAAACACTGGAGACACTTATTATCTGACATAATAAAAGGCCCAAAAGTGGCTTTTGATCTAGCAGCTCAGTGACTTCAAGGCTCTAGTTCAGTGTCTCAGAAATTCTTTTCAGTTTTCCCTCATGGTTGCAAGATATGATACTCTGAACTACTGCAGCCATCTTTGTATAACTACATCCACAGACATGAGAAAAAATATTTTGGTCCTGTTCTTCTTTAAGCTTCAGGAAGCCTTTCTAAAGTACTCTTCACATCTTATAGCCATAGTTCATGTTCTGTATGTTCACATGTTCATGCCTAAACCAGTGACTTGGTCATGGGAATGTGATCAGTGTGATTAGCCTTGACCCATCATAATTCATTCTGGGTCTGCGGAGGAGCCCAGCCTCTGGAGGACATGACAACTTAGAAAGGTGAACAAAAGTAGAATTGTATTAGCTAGAGAAGGAGAAGTGAAAATGGTTGTTGGGTGAGCCACATAGGTGGGAAGGGGTTTTAGAGAATGTTACTTGTTCTGCACATTAGCAACCTCATTGGAGAATGTTGCTGTAAAATATATAACACTGATGTGGGGGAAAATAGACTTTAGAGGACTTCAGAAGAGAGCAAACCTTCTTATTTTTTGGATTGCCTTAGGGATGGTTTTATTTGGGACATAAATTTGGTATTTTAGGGCCCCATCGAATCTTAAGAAACTACTAGTAGGTATTAGGTTGGTGCAAAAGTAATTGCAGTTTTTGCTATTAGTTTTCTAACTCAGGTTTTTTCTCTGATGTGTGAACTAGCAATGAGGAGGGGTCTGAGTGTTTGGAGAACAACAAGGTGGGTTTTTTTTTTCCCTTTAATATGTAACTGTGTATTCACTATAGTTAATGCTGCTGATGAATGTGGAAATATAGTAGTTCTTCTGTTGGCTATCTGTTTTTACTTTACTATCTCCTGTTTTAGACAATGAATTTTTGGGTCAAATTCAGTAGGATTTTTGTTCCTTAGTTATTAGATATTGTAAGTGTTATTTTGTTTTAAAATAGTCAAATCTATTCCAGGCCAAATAGGAGATCCCTGGGAGGGTAGGATTTTTTTTGTATCCATTTTGGAGAGGGACAACCTTGCAATGGTCTAGGCTATAGTGAGAGGAGAGTATAAAAGATTTTTCAGTAGGCCAAATGAATGCACTTGGAGTAAATTCTGTGTATAAGGATGAAGTACTCATCCTTCTGCTGCTGCTATAAACTGATTACAATGATGCCATCTTTTCATTATGTTTTCTGGTCTGATTATTGCCAATTTATAAAAATGCTTACTGATTTACCTTCCTATTTAGCTTTAGTAGCATTTCTGGTGATTTGTTCTCTCTCTACTTTCTTTTCTTTTCTTTTTTTATAAAAAGATATGCCATCATATTGATTGCAGATAATGTAATTGTGTCTCCTACTTTCTAGATAAGTTGTACTTTTTGTTTTTGTTTTCTGCCTCATTGTATTAACTAGAACTAACAGAACATTTTTTTAATATTGATGATAGTGGATGTTATCATGTTCCTGTGTTTAAGAAATTTGAGATGAAGGGAATGAAAATGCCTTCAGTTTATGGATAGTGAGGTAAATTTTCTTTGCTGATATAATGAAAGGTGAAAACCAGTAGAAAGTAAGAGCCAAAGAAGAAAGGATATTTAAGGTACAGTAATATAGAGAATTAATAATCACAGAGTGAATTAGAATTTACGTAGACCCAATGCTAAAAACCAGCAGGCATCAATTACATAACAGAAAGAACAAATACTGTTGTTTTTTTCCTTGGGGAAAATTATCATCACTAGATCCATCTGAAGGAAATGATGTAGAAAGCATTATTCTAAACAGTAGGCAGAATATCTGACTTCACAGGATAGTGATTCAGCAGTTTGAAAGACCTAACCAGATATGCCCAGGAATACACCCTCTGGTTTCAGAAAAGTGGGAGCTCTGGAGCCATCTTGTGCTGGCACTTCTGCTGGTTTTGGTGAAGGTCATCCATATTTTTTCTAAGATTTCCAATGCATAAGATCGTTGCCCTATTTTCTACTACCTGCCCTGTAAAGAAACTGTGGCTGCTTGCAGAGGAGTCTCATACTGAGTGAGGTTAGCTTCCGAGTTGGTATAAAAGACAAAGTCATTTCTAGTCAAACTCTCTTGTGAAAAATCCCTCAAATTTCCCATAAAGAACAGTGTATGTAATTTTGCACATCTTACTTTGTAGAGTAATATGTGATTATAAATGCGTAATATCCAAAGTTAAAATTTATTCCAAAGAATAAAGTATATGCGTATAAAATATAGTTTTTTTATAGTGTTTTAAATGACAGAGAAGAGTATTTTGAATTTGTGTAAATATGTGAATGGTACCATTTCATTACACCTTCTGTAAAATAATAGAATAAGTAATTAAATAATATTTTAAGATTTTCAGGTAACTTTCAGGAACTTTTCTTTTTTTTTGAGACAGGGTCTCACTCTGTCACCCAGGCTGGAGTGCAGTGATGCCATCTCGGCTCACTGCAACCTCTGCTTTCCAGGCTCAAGTGATCCTCCACCACAGCCTCCTGACGTACAACCACATCTGGCTAATATTGTATTTTTATTTTTTGTAGAAATGGAGTTTCACCGTGTTGCCCAGGCTGGTCTTGAACTCTTGAGCTCAAGCAGTCTGCTTACCTTGGCCTCCCAAAGTGTGGGGATTATAGTCATGAGCCACCAAACCCAGCCTTTTTTTCTTTTCTTTTTTTTTTTTTTAAAGAAGAGCATATTACATCTTCCTGTGTGTGATCAGTTTGAAGAAATTTAGTCTCTTAAAGCTTTAAAGATTTAAAGCAGAATAAACATGTGACTTTGGAGTTGGTAGTAAGATTAATTCGTTCTGATTATATTTTTATAGTCAGTTTTAGGAAGATAATTGTAATTCCATATTGAATGCCTTATTTTTAATCTAAGTGCCAGCCATAGCTTTGACACCAGATGGGAATATAGAGATGGGCACTCAGCCTGGTAATTTATATTCTAAATATATATAAAAAGTTTCTATTTTCTGTTTTTTTTTCTTATCTATGGCTTGAAACCTTGGAGGATTTTATCCTCTAATAATTTCAGAAGAGAGACCAATTGGGGATTCTGACCTTTTCCCTACTTTTTTGGAACATTTCTGAGATCTGATATGGTACCTTCAGGCCTGAGCTGTTTTATAAATGCCTGGGCCTGGATTTTTCTAAGAGTGAGACTCACAAAGCAGCATTTGGAAAAGAAGCTTATATTTTTAGCATGTAGGGGATCTGAGTGTCTCCTGCTGAAGAAGTCATCGGAGTAAAGAACTGGGATCCCAACAGTGGTCAGAGAAACTCTCTTTACCTTCATATTACAGCCACAGGCCCTGCTGTGATCCATGGAACTATACAGAGACAGAAATTGTTTATCCCCAAAGGATTATGTAATGCAAACAGATTTAGACATGAAACAGTACAGGCAGGCGCATACTTGGGAAATATTGCTTAAAAGGGAATTCTCTGGTGAAAAAGACAGCTAGTTTTTATTTTCCTCTCAAAAATAGGATGACAACAGGAGTACTTGGCTGGTGTTTCTCCTTTACCAAAAAGAGGTCCTCACTCCTTAGCTTCCATTAATTCCTTTCTTTTGTCATTCTCCTACCCTTCTCCTTCATCTCTAGGCAACCATTAATCTACTTTCTGTCACTATAGACTAGTTTGCATTTTGTAAAATTTTATGTAAGTAGAAATATGCTGTATGTAGTCTTTTTGTTTCTGGACCTTTTTTTTTTTTTTTTTCTCTCAGCACAATTATTTTGAGATTCATCCATGTTGTTCTGCTTACCAGTATTTCATTCATTTTTATTGCTGAGCAGTATTCCATTGTATGGCTATATATCAAAATTTGTTTGTTCATTTGCTTACTGGATGTTTGAATTGTTTGAGTTTTTGGCCATGAACATTCATGTACAAGCCTTTATATGGACATATGCATTCGTTTCTCTTGGCTAAATATCCAGCAGAAGAATGGCTGGTTTGTGTGGTAGGTGTATATTAACTTCTTAAGAAACTGCTCAACTGTTTTTCAAAATGTTTTTCCAGTTGTTCCACATCCTCACCAATCTTTTTAATTTTAGCCATCGTAGGTGAGAAGCAGTATCTCAGTGTAGTTTTAGTTTGCATTTTCCTCCTAACTAATGACGTTGAGCATATTTTCATGTATATTTTGGAAGATGTCCCTCTTTTGAAGACATAGAGAGGAACAGTTATCAAATTATGATTATCTTGTAAAATCTGACTTTTGTCTTTGCCCCTATAGTATGAGTGAAAAGAGAGAAACGAAGGCAAAAGGGAAAGGGGCGATTGGACATGACTCTCTCTTACTGCAAGGAAAGAGGCTGAGAAGTACAGCCTAGAAATATGAAGTGTGGAAAGAGGTTATGCAGGGTAACCAGGAAATCAGAGGGGAACAAGGAGGGCAGAAAAGAAAAATTAGGGCCTGTGACGCTATGGATAGTGTGTTATTGTCAGATTCTCTTGATTTCTTAAAGCCGTGTTTTCTTGCATTCCAGGTTAAAAATCTGAATGAGACTTCTCTTAGAAAAGTGTTTTGGGGAGCATGGACTATTTACACACTGACTGCTTTCTTCCTACTTACCTCATTTCCTTTTTCCATCTGACACTTCTTTTGGACTTGGGCTTCTGAAGATCTCTATCTATGAGCCTCATAATTGTCAGATGTGAGCCTGTTTCCAGTTCTCATCTTTGGTTTTTTGTTGGATCTTATTTTCTTGACTACCTCTCTTCCAGAGACTCACTTCCTTGGTTTTAATGACACCACCTGTGTTTCTCTGCTCCTTCTTTGACTTCTATGAGGGTTTCATTTCCTGCATGAGCCTGGGTTTCAAGGAGGGCTGTGCTCAGTGTGCTGGTCTCATTTTGTTTCTTTGCATCAGAATCGTTGCAGTTCTATGGATTCAACCATCCTTTCTGAGTGCAGGGTACCCCTTACTATGGCCCACATCTTTATATGCTGACTTCACATTTTCTTTGTGGATATCATATTGGTAACAACCTGCCTGAAATCAAGTTTGACTCTTTTGTCCCTAATTTCCTCTCCAGAGTTGTCTTTTCCTCCCATGGTGGTGCCTTCATTCTCTCAGTTCGCCACTCCTAAGCTGCTATGTCATCTCTTCCTTCCATCTTCATGCAAGTCTATGAGACTTTCTATAATGCCTGTCACCCCTGTCTCCTTCTGCATAGTCACACTGCCACTCTGCTAACTCAGGCTTTCAACACTTTATGCTAGAATTGTGACAGTGGCCTCCTAACTGGGCAGTTTGTCTCTGGCATCTCTCTTCTTCAATCCACTCAGTTATGTCTCTGATAGATCAATCTTCTATTAATAAACCAACTTGTTGGTTATATGTTGTTTCATTTAAAAAAATCTCCAATTTCCGGCAACCATGATTTATTTCTCTGAAATTTTATTTTTGGGTTCTCATAATAGTGTCCCTGGCTCCTTTATCTTATTCAATCTTACCTTCTGTTGTTTGCCTATGCAAAAGTCTGCACTACAGCAAAAACAGTCTCTATTGTTCACTGAATACCTGATGGATACACATGCCTGCTGCTGCTTTGTTAATACATAGCCATGGAGAAGAGGATGTCTTGTCCTTATTTCAAGGCTTCCCTCAATTTTCGGCTCTTCCATAAAATTTTGCGTGGTCATGCCAGCTTTCTCCTTTGAATTTATGGTTCGTTATAGGCAATCAAACATTTTGTGTTACTGTTTGTTTTTAATGTACTTTTCCTTCACCTTTCTTGAGTTTCACCATCTCTGTTAAGTGTGTTCCAGTGATAATGATACCTTGCAATAATTCTAAAAATAATGAAGTCTAACAAATGAAAAGGAAATACCAAGTGGTCTGATTCCATTTGCTATCACTTATATCTGCTGGAAATGAAAGGGCTTTGCTCATTCTGACTGTTAAGTGCCTACAATGGGCCAGGTACTTTTAGTGGTGTTCTCTCACAAAATCCTCATGACTTTTAAGGCAGTAGTTTTTACCCCATTTTACAGTTGGGGAAACTGAAGCTCAGGCTATTCTGTGCCCAGGGTTACACAACGGCTAAGTGGCAGAGGTGAGATTAAAATATTTCCCATGTTTGTCTAATTTCAAAAGCTATTCTGTTCCTGGTTCCATGCTGTCCTTTTCTGTGTGCCAATAGGCCTGGTTTGTTAAGGCATTCATATAGGGGTTATACCATTAGCACTCGGTTTCTAGCATTGTAAATGATCTGTAGAAAATATTTCAGGGTTATGGGAATGGAATTAAGTTGGGGAGATAATTTATTTAGACCATTCACTCATATTTATTCTCTTTGTTTTTCTTATTACCTCTCATAGTTCCTGCAATGTGTGGTCTATCCAAAAGCCCTTTAAATAATGACCAGGGAAAATGTAGATTAAATATGTATATAGGTTTCTGAAAGTCATCCGAGGCAAGTGGTTTTCATCAGTTTGACAGGCAACTCTATTTCTAGTGTGAGGCAGGAGATTTGAGAATTGGGGGCTGGCTCCTCAGGGGAAGCTAGGCAATACTCTCAGATTCAACAGTTTGCCATTGAAAAGGTGGTTCAATTATTTGTTTAGGAGTGTTATGGGTTAAAATACACTAGGCATGCCTCAATTTTCAAACATAAGTGCAAGAACACGTCCTAAAAAGTTCAAGTTTCCCTCCCCCAAAGGATCATGCAAAATAAAATTAAACATTGTGTTTAGTGAATATCAAAAAGTGGGGAAATGTAAATGAACCATATCAGCTGCCTGGGGGCAGGAACAGTGATTTATAGACTTGAGATCTAGAACTCAAACATTCTTGGTTTGTACTCAAGGAAGAGAGTCATTAGATAAGTCGCATGGAACAAAAAAGAGCTTACTGATAATCATCACCTTTATCTGATTTTACCTAACGTCATCTCCCTCTCTCGCTATATATGTGTATATATTTGTTTCTTCTACATTAACTATTGAGTTAAAGGAATTACATTTTAGAAAATGTTCATTATGAGGAATTGGTAGAATTGTCACATACAAAATGGACATTTTCTACTTTGTTGAGTTTTATGAATCATATTAAAAATCAGAGTAACTCAGTTTTTAACAAGTAACACCAGCAGCTACCTCTTAGCTCCACCAACCATGGGAAACAGAAGTTGCTTTGCGTGTGTGTGTGTGTGTGTGTGTGTGTGTGTGTGTGTGTGTGTGTATACTCATGCAGTTATTACTAATCACCATACTAGAGAAAGATGGTCTCATAGGATGAAAATATGATGTTCCCTTAAGGATTAGATTAAACTTCCTTTGGCAGTGTTGAATCTAAACTGGAAAACATTTTTGCCTTCCTTAAATTGAGTAGGAGTTATGGCTATGAATATTTAGACTTACATCATTCCTATAACTTTATGGTTTACTTTCTGTATGTCTACTTTCAGATATACTATACTACTTTGGTGACTTTTATAGAGTGGGTGCCCTATAAATGTTTGTCAGATTAATCTCATCATGGAATCAGACAAGATTAATACTAGGAAGGGTCTTTGTTAACCTTTCCATTTCTTTTAGTATGAAAGTTTAAGCTAAATAATTTCCACCAGGCATGGTGGCTTATGCCTATAACCTCAGCACTTTGGGAGGCCAAGATGGGAAGATTGCTTGAACCCAGGAGTTCAAGACCAGCTTGAGCAACAGAGTGAGACCTCATCTCTTCAAAAAATTAAAAATGCTAGTCAGGCATGGTGGTGCACAACTGTAGTCCCAGCTACTTGTGAGGATGACGTGGAGGTTGCTTGAGCCCAGGAATTCGACATTGCAGTGAGCCATGATCATACCACTTCACTTCAGCCTGGGTGATAAAGCAAGACCTTATCTACATAAAAAATTAAATACATAATTTTTGATAGGTGCTTTTTTGTTTTTAATTGTAAAAATCATATAATAAAATTTATCATTATAACCATTTTAAGTGTACAGTTCAGTAGTGTTATATATATTCACATTGTCATGCAATAGCTATCTAGAAGTTTTTTTTATCTTGGAGAACTGCAACTCTATACTTATTAAACAATGCCCCATTTTTTCCTCCCTGTAGCCCCTGATAATCACTGTTCTACTATTCTATTCTATTGTTTCTGTGAATTTGACTACTATTGCATATAAGTGGAATCATTCAGTATCTGACTTTTTTTGTGACTGGTTTATTTCATTTGGTATAATGTCCTAAAGATTCATCTATCTTGTAACATGTGACAGAATTTCTTTCATTTTTAAGGCCAAATAATATTTCATTGTGTGTATATATACCACATTTTGTTTATCCATTTATTCATTGATAGATAAGAGATTGGGTTGCTTATACCTCTTAGCTATTGTGAACGTGGGTGTGCAAACATGTCTTTGAAATGATACTTTCAATTCTTTTGGGTATATTTATACCTATAAGTAGGATTGCTGAATCATGTGGATTCTATTTTTAATTTTTGAGAAACTGCCATACTGTTTTTCTTAATAGTTGCACAATTTTGCAGTCTTGCCAACAGTGCACAAAGCAGCCAGTTTCTCAACATCCTTGGTAATACTTGATATTTTATGTATTTTTTTGAGAATAGCCATTTTTAATGGCCGTGATATCTCATTGTGGTTTTGATTTGCATTTTCTCTAATGATTAGTGCAGCTGAGCATTTTTTATCTGCTATTGGCCATCATTTTATATACTGGTTGGCCTTCTGTTTATCATCTTTGGAGAAATATTTTTCAAGTTTTTTGCCCGTTTTAAAATTATGTGTTTTTTGGTCATTGTTGAGTAGTAGTTCTTTATGTAGTCTGGATATTAATCCCTTGTCAGGTAGATGATTTGCTAATACTTGCTCACATATTTCTAAAATATTTTTATAACCATTTATATTGATGTAATTTCAAACTTACAAGAAAGTTACAAGGCTAGTACAAGGAAATTCTGTATACCCTTTGTTCAAAGTCCCCACTGGGTACATGACATTATGTTGAGCCAGTCTAAACACACTGAGTTACTTGTGGCTGTGGGAGAGATAAAATTACAAAAATGGTCCCTGTCTGAATATGCAAAACAAATAGGAATGTTCACAAAGCAACAAGTACAGATGAGACTGATACAGAATAATTTGAATTATTAGAACTGGAGACCTGTCCCAGTGGTTGTCAACATGGGTTCATTTGCCCTTGAAAGGGGATTTTTGATAATGCTTGAAGACACACTGGTTGTCACAGCTGTGGGGAGCATGGGGGAAAGTTGTCCTACTGGTGTCCAATGTGTAGAGGCCAGAGATGCTACCAAATAATCTACAGTACAAAGGACAGCCCTATGCAACCCAGGAATAGGACTATTTCACAGAAAACCTGTCTTGAGAACTTGAAAGGCTTTGAACCCAGAAGCTCTCTCAAACTCATCCTAAGTGTTGGGTGAAAACTGTGGCTGGTAAAGAATATGGTATGAAAAGCTATTTCTTTTTTACCTTTTTGTGCATAATCCATAATGAGAGGGCTCAGTTGGTGTGCTTACTGTAAATTTCCTACAATGAGCAATCTAAAAATGCTTTGTTTTCCCAGGTATTATCTTGTGTTATAGTCATTGATAGCTAATGTTTTCCTGTTGTCAAAAATTCTTCCCTCCCTCCCTCCCTCCCTCCTTTCTTTCTTTTCTTTTCTTTTCTTTT
>NW_022436944.1:7839980-7922500 GCF_009761245.1 Sapajus apella | reverse complement strand
TTTCTTTCTTTCTTTCTTTCTTTCTTTCTTTCTTTCTTTCTTTCTTTCTTTTCTTTCTTTCTTTTCTTTCTTTCTTTTCTTTCTTTCATTCTCTTTCTTTTTCCTCTCTCTTTCTCTCTCTCTTTCTTTTCTCTCCCTCTTTCTTTCTTTCTTTCTTTCTTTCTTTCTTTCTTTCTTTCTTTCTTTCTTTCTTTCTTTCCTACTTTCTGCTGTTAAAAAAAAACAACTATATAAATGCTAAAAAAAGCAAACATCATTAGACAAAGATCTTGAAACATAGAGAAAGAAAGAGGTGGTGTTGGGAGAATGTTACTTAAATGGCTTTTTTTTTTTTTCAATTCTCAGTTTACTGTGGAGAAGCTAGGTGTCAGTTCTGCATTATCACTGTCTCCAGTAGGCGGAGAAGGGGATAGAAATAGTATGGGCATTGAAATCCTGTAGATCTGGATTTGAATTGAGGCCCATCCTTGACTAGCTGTCAGAATTTGAGCAAGTAACTTTTACACCCTGAACTCAGTGTCTTCTTTGCTAGGGGGATAATATCTGCTTCACTAAGTGGTGAGGGGCAGTGGAGGGCAGTGGTTAACAATGTGGACTCCCACACCTAATTGCCTGGCTTCTAACCTTCACTCTGCTACCTTTTAGTTACCTGCCTTTTGGTAAGTTTTTCAAGTTTTCTAGGCTGGAATTTCTTCATCTGAAAAAATGAGAATGATTTTTTAGTATACACCTCATAGGACTGTTAAGACATTAAATGAATTCATACATGTAAAGTACTTAAAGTGGTGCTCAGCATGTAGTAGAAACTCATACATGTTAGCTTTTTTTTTTAAATACCGGATCTTGTTCCTTCATTGCCCAGGTTGTGGTACAGTGGGATGATCACTTCTCACTGCAGCCTCAAACTCCTGGGCTCAAGTGATCCTCCCACCTCAGCCTCCTGAGTAGCTGGGACTATGGGCACATGCCATTCTGGCTGGCTAAACCTATTTTTAGGATTCATTTGAGACAAAGGATGTAAAGAGCCCCTCAGCACCTAGCAAGTAGAAAGTGCTTGATAAATGATCCCTAGATATTTATATTTTAGTAGCAGATAGTTTGTTATAATATAATGCCATTATAACAAAATTTTATCAGTCCCTAAAAAATTAGTGGCAACCGGTCTTAAGATGTCTTTAGAATGCAAAAAGGAAAGTGGTCATTCTTTCACTTCCTGTTTGTGAAGTGAAAGACTCCATTTGCAAAGACTCCATTGATCCTTATTGAAAAAATGTACTTAAGGAATTGCAGGCCTAGCCAGATTTCTGTGGAATTATAAAAGGCCCATAAACAGCTGCTTGAGTGCATGGAGTGGTGAGGAAGAGAAATAGTTATTACTTTTCTAGTTCAGCTTTCATGAAAGTACTCTTGTTGGTGGGAAAGTGGAGCAGAAGTAAAGAAATAGCATGGAGTGTGACTCCTTTTGAACTCTGTATTCATCCTCAGGATGTGGGTATGTATCACCACGGTGGGAGAATGGGCCTTCCTTTCCTTCTTGACAGCATAGGAGATTTAGACTCAATAGTTTATGGTGGGACCAACTATCAAGTTAGACCAGTTCCTGTCAGGCAGATACTGGATTGTAGACAAATATATTTTTAGGGCACACATGGTTCAGTTCCTTTTCGAAATACAAGAATATATTGCTTTAAGATAAAATGTATGTAAAGGGTTTAGTATAGTGCCTGCCATTGTGGTGCTTTATTAAGAATTAGCTGTCATCATCGTTTTCTTCAACCTGATGTTTTATTTTAGTGAAGAAACTAATGAAGTCTTTACTCTTCATTTAGCAACTCTGTTTCCCTTTTATTTGTTTTTTACTTGCTATGGAAGTATACGTATTTACAGGTTTGCACAGGAATACACTGGTATTCTATAACTTGATGAATTTTCACCCACAGAACATAACCTGTATCCCAAAAGCTCCACTCATGTTCTACTGTGGTCAGTATCCCTTATTTTTCAGGAAAAAATAAAAGTTTTTTCTTTTAGTGATAGAGCCACTTACGGGTTTTTCTAAACTCTTGGTAGCTATGGCTGACAGATATAGCTTAGGAATGGCCTTATTATATGCTTTTATTTTCCTTGGCTTTAAAAGCATGTCTCCTGGAAAGGGATTTCAGTCATGCAGATTGTTACATTTAGACATAGATAAACTGAATGATCTTGTAGATCTTCCTCTCCAAATAGGTGAGGTATTCTTTGCTTTTATTTATATATACTCTAGAAGTCTATGGAAACCAAAATGTTGTCCATTGTATTTTAAAAAAAAGGAAAACGGCCTAGCTACACAGACCTCTTAGATGTCCCCTCTAAAAGCATTTCACATTCAAAAGAGCTCAGGGCACATGAAAGAAATCCTGTGGTAGAGGAAGGCTACACAATGGTGGGTGCATTCATTTCCCACAATAGAATGAGATGATTAGGCGGAAGGACCAGCAACTTCTACAAGTAATGGACTGCAGTGTGTTTACCCTGCTTTTGTCTGCACATACTTAGAAAACCAGTGGTAAATTTTCAGAACACAGATTCTCAGAGGAAGCCTAGACATATGGGTATTGAGCTTAGGGCCTTTATCTATCTTCTTTTTGAAATCAAAGTGCAGAACATGTTCATTCTGAAACACCCTGGACATGAGCCGTAAGCTGTGTGTCTGTTTAACTTCCCGTGCCCAGCAGTGGCTCTGCTAAAATACTGTATATGTATTTCAGAATGTCATTACTCATTTTCGGCCAGTGTTTTGTTCTTTAAGATTTATTTATTTTTTTTTTTAAATTGAGATATAATTTACATATCATAAAATTCACCCCTTTAAAGTGTACAATTCACTGGCTTTTAATATAGTCATAAGGCTATACAACCATTACCACTGTCTACTTCTAGACCATTCTCTTCACTCCAAGAAGAAACCCTGTGTCCATTAGCAGTCACTCTTCCTATTCTGTTTGTTTTGTTTTGCCAAATAAATGTTGTCATGATTATCTCTATTACATAGAACTCTGTCTTCCACAGTGTCATGACAGTTGTTTGACCTTTTGAGTATAGGTTTGTCGTGTTCACCTTCTGTTCTAAAGTTGACGGGGGGTTGCAGCTTCTAGCACTACCACCAATGTCGTGTTGATTGAAATTATTATAGGACATAAAATGACAATGTGTTACTCACAATCACTTATGAAAGTTTCAGTGCTTATGAACAACGGAAAATGAGCATTGTGTAGATTTCTGACTATGTGACAAAGTTGGCCTGTGCTTTAAAAGTTTAATGAATAGAGAAGTAAATTCTTCTGGCCTGTGTGGAAAGGTTTAGGTTCATGTGTTTCTTACACTAATTAGTTTTTTGAAAAAAAAAAAAAATACATAAAATGTATTTATACTTAACTGATTTCTAAAGGACTGGAATTGGTTGTTCCTACACTAACATGTTTGACTTTGTTAAAGAATGTCATTTATAATTTAAAACTATTTTGAATCTGTATTTTTATTATTGCAGAAATGATACATGCTAGTTGAATTTTTTTAAATGCATAGAGCTTAGAAAGTTTGTCAAGTAAAAGAGTTCTTTGTCATTCTACCTTTCACTTTATAGAGTTCATGCTTCAGATTTTTTAAATGCCTAATTCCATAACCTACTTCTTTACTCTGTTTTTAAATACTTCAAAAATGCTTGTTTATCTCAGTTATTCTACATTTTAATACTGTTTGAAGTTGATGAAAAGCTTTAAAATTTTTGTATTTCAAAGTGGTGATTGCTAAGAAAAACTCCTAGTAATCTTTCTTAAAAATTTCTTTGCATTCTTCATGGGCCAGTGGAACTTCCAAGCAACTATAGAAAAATGTACATACTTCAAGGCCTGGATCTGTTTATCATCAAAGAAGGCCGCGTGAGTCCACAACCCTTAAAAAGGTTTCCTCCCTTAGAGCAGCTTTTATAGAAAGGCATCAGGACCCAGAGACTTCCAAAGTCACATCTGCATCTTTTAGGCACAAATGTTTCGTCTTGATGATGCTGCCTCCTGCAGTTATACTAGCACATTAAAAAAAAAATGATTCTCAGGAAGAGAATGACATTTATCATGTAGTATCTATAGAAATTGATGGAGGCATCAAAATTCTGTGGTTTAAAGAAAAGAATGCTATGGTTGACTTGATTCACTAACAAAAGTAAGTAGATACCATGTTCCCCCTCTGGATATTGAATGCCTTTCTATTTAATCCCAGCTTTCTGCGTTGCCCAAAGGTTCCTGGTAATTATGTTGGGATGCCTGACTTAGAACTGTATTCCAAGGAATCAGGTATTGAACTGAAGAAATATCTGCTAGGTAGAAGAGATGGCTCTAGTAGTAAGATTTTTGAAGATACCAAAATAGTGATTTTGAAGAGAATCCTACGTTTATTTTAGGTCACAAGTATCTAAAAAGCATATGATGTATGTAAACTGTTTACTTAAAGAAGTTGGATTTCACTATTGCCTGAACCTAATAATGACTTTAATATCTTTAAAAGTGCAACCATGTTTTCATTCCTCTAGGTTAATTCGTAGCAAGTTAATTTTGGTGTACTTAATGATGCTATACTTGCTTTTTTTTTTTTTTTAAAAAGCATACCTATCTGTATTCACAGATATATACAAATACCTATATGTGTATATATTTTCATTGTATTTTTAAAATGGTTTAATACTGTTCTAGTGTGCCATACTGTTTCATTCACATATACATCATTTACTGGAGTTAGGTGGTTATTGGAATGTGACTTGATAGTGATAATGGACTGGAAAAGTTGTAAAGAGCCAAGCAAATAATCTTCTACCATATGAATAGTTAATCCGGAATAAGACTATCTTGCAGAAAACTGGAGCTTTAATGGATATTAGATAGCACTCACTGTTAAAAGAGAAAATGAAAAAAAAAAAAGCCACACAGTGTAAAATGAGGTCAGGTTACTCATACTCTGTTTTTACAATAAAAAAGAAAAGAATTTGTAGGTTTGGAAGCTTACCTTGTGAGTTCAACAATCTACAGAAGGCTGGATTTAATACTTAAATGTCTTTTTAAAAAAATGTTTTTGTTTTTTTCTCCCTACATGCTCTCTCACTCAGACAAACCCATTTCCTTATGTAATCACTCTATCAAACATTAATTTATTTCAGCATTCCTTATTATGCTGCATAAGCACCAAATTTTGTATAAATCAATGGTCAGTTGGTTACTTGAAAGTACTTTTATTTGTTCCAGATAAACCTTACTTAAGGGAAAGTTGAAGGAGGGGAGATTGAAGGAAAACTAGCGATCAACAAGCTAGGATTGGAAAGACAAAAGTGGTGATTGTTTGGCAAAGAGTATGTCAGGAAACTACTCTGACCAGTCTTTCTGGCTCTGTGGTTGTTCTGAGGGTGACTGGAAACTTTCTAAGCCTTTGGCACACCCAGTAAGTTGTTGCTTATATCTGAAGACTAGTACTGGGGAATATGTTTAGTTTTATCCAGTCCCTTTTTTTCTTTATCTCCTTCAACAAGGATTTATACAGTGTTTGCTTACTTTGGTAGCCACTGTGCTAAATGTTAAACGTTTGTGGTTAGACCATTAGAATTGTGCTTCACAGTCTAAATATCCACATTTTTATGGAAAAGAATTTTAAAGTTTACTTCTTAGAACATTTTGAGTTTTCTATACACTTTTAAGTGTTGTATAAGAAATAATACATTATTTTATTTAGTTAAAAAGAAAATAGTTTATTATTTAAAAACAAAAATTGATTTTTAGTGCCATAAATCTGAAAGCAAAATGAAGGATGTATTACTTTTTATAACTTAAAATGCTCAGACTAAACATTTCAAACAGAATAAAAATATGCTCAATAAAAAAACTTAAATTCTCTTCTACTCTAGATCTCTAAAACCCCTCCCCAGAAGTAACTGTCATTAGCTATTTTCTGTTGCATCCTTTGAATAATATTTTAAGCATGTGCAAATATATCTATGTGATTCTAGCTGCCTTTTCATATAAATAGAAGCATGTTGATATAAATAGAAACTGCTCTTCTGCACCATGGACTTTTTCACTTAATGTATTTTAGAGATGAGCTTAGACACATCTGCATTCCTTTTACTGGCTGCTCAGTATTCCATATTATGAGTGAACCATTCATTATGTAACAGTCCCTTGCTGATGGACATGTAAGTTTTCCCTTCATTTTTGTTCTTACAAGACAGTGCTGCACTGATTTTTTTTTTTTAACATGTGTGTTTCCCGTGTGTATATATTTTTAGAAGTAAAACTGCTGGGTGAAAGAGCATGTATAGTTCTAAGTTTGACAGATATTGCCAAACTTCATGTGGCAATATCTATTTAAAAAATCTAAAGGGAGCTGACCAATTTATACTTCCATTAGTGCTATGTGGGAGTTTCTAAATCTCACTTTCATGCCATAGCACTGTATCTTTAAACTTTTTGATTTTTTTGAGTTGGATAGATATAGATGGAATCTCATTTTACTATGTTTTTTTTTTTTTTAAGGCATAGTCTCTGTAGCCCAGGCTGGAGTGCAGTGGCACGATCTTGGCTCATGGCAACCTCTGCCTCTCAAGTTCAAGCGATTGTTGTGCCTCAGCCTCCCAAGTAGCTAGGATTACAGGTGTGAGCCACCATGCCCACCTAATTTTGTACTTTTAGTAGGGACAGGGTTTTACCATGTTGGGCAGGCTGGTCTTGAACCCCTGACCTCAGGTTATCCACCTGCCTCAGCTTCCCAAAGTGCTGGGATTACAGTCATGAGCCACTGTGTCTGGCGTAATTTTTGTTTTAAGTTATGAGTAAAGTTGAACATCTTCTTATGGACTAAAAGCCATTTGGGTTTTTTTTTTTTTTCCCTTCCAACATTTATTTTAGGTTCGGGGGTACCTGTATAGGTTTTTTACATGCATAAATTGCATGTCATAGGGGTTTGGTGTACAGATTATTCTGTAACCCAGGTAATGAGCATAGTACCTAATAGGTAATTTTTGAAATACTCACTCTCCTCCTACCCTCCATTCTCAAATAGGCCCTGGTGTCTATTGTTCCCTTCTTAGTGTCCATGTGTTCTCAGTGTTTAGCTCCCACTTATAAGTAAGATCATGTAGTATTTAGTTTTCTGTTTCTGCATTAATTTGGTTGGGATAATGGCTTCTAGCTGGATTCATGCAAAAGTCATGATTTTGTTGTTTTTTTTTTGTTGTTGTTTGTTTGTTTTAATGGCTATGTAGTAGTCCATGGTGTATAGGTACCACATTTTCTGTATCCCATCCACCACTGGGGGGCATCTAAGTTGATTCCATGTCTTTGCTATTGTGAATAGTGTTGCAGTTGACACACACATGCATGTGTTTTTATGGCAGAACAATTTATATTCCTTTGGGTATATTCCAAGTAATGGTATTACTGGGTTGAATGGGAGTACTGTGTTAAGTTCTTTGAAAAATCTCCAAACTGCTTTCCACAGTGGCTGAACTAATTTACATTTCCACCAGTTCTCTTTTATTCACAGCCTCACCAACATCTGTTAATTTTTGACTTTTTAATAATCACCATTCTTACTGGTGTGAGATGGTATCTCATTGTGGTTTTGATTTGCATTTCTTTAATGAATAGTGATGTTGAACACCTTTTGTATGTTTTTTGACCACATGTATGTGTTCTTTTGAAGTGTCTGTTCATGTCCTTTGACCATTTTTAATGGGTTGTTTTTTTCTTGTTAATTTATATAAGTTCCTCATAGATTCTGGATATTAGACCTTTGTTGGATGCATAGTTTGCAAACATTTTCTCCCATTCCGTAGGTTGTCTGTTTACTCTGTTGGTAGTTTCTTTTGCTGTGTAGAAGCTCTTTGGTTTAATTAGATCCCCTTTGTCAATTTTTGTTTTTGTTGCAATTGCTTTTGGAATCTTTATTATGAAATCTTTGCCAGGACCTATGTCCAGAATGGTATTTCCTAGGTTTTCTTCAAGGGGTTTTATAGTGATTTTACATTTAAGTCCCTTATCTTGTTGATATTTGTATATGGTGAAAGGAAGGAGTCCAGTTTCAGTCTTCTGCATAGAGCTAGCCAGTTATCTCAGCACTATTTATTGAATAGGAAGTCCTTTCCTCATTGCTTGTTGTTGTCCATGTTGTGAAAGATGAGATGATTGTAGGTGTGTGGCTTTATTTCTGGATTCTCTATTCTGTTCCATTTGTCTATGTGTCTGTTTTTGAATCAGTACCATGCTGTTTTGGTTACTGTAGTTTTGTAGTACAGTTTGATCCAGTAGTGCGATGCCTCTGGTTTTGTTCTTTTTGCTTAGGATTGCTTTGGCTATTGGGGCTCTTTTTTTTTTTGTACCATAGAATTTTAAAATAGTTTTTTTTAATGTCTGAAAAATGACATTGATAGTTTGATAGGAATTGCATTGAATCTGTAAATTGCTTTGGGCTGTATGGCCGTTTTAACAATATTGCTTATTTCTATCCATGAGCATGGAATGTTTTTTCATTTGTTTGTGTCATCTATGATTTCTTTCATCTTTCTCATTGTAGAGATCTTTTACCTCCATGGGTATCTGTATTCCTAGGTATTTTATTCCTTTTGTAAAGCCACTTGCTAGTATTTTTATTTTGTGAACTTCTGGTTTATGTCTTTTGCCCATTTTCCTATTGCATTGATCTTTTTCTGATGAAGTGTAAGAATTCTTTCTATAGAAAGAACATTTGCCCTTTATCATGTGTGCTACCAATATATTTTGTAGTTTGTTATTTGTATTTTGACATATGGAATTTTTTTGCAGATTAAAACAAATCTTATGCCATGACATTTAGCAATTTTATTATTTTGGATTTTGAATCTTACTTAGAAATAACTTTCACATTTAGAAGTGATGAAGTTTATTGATTGTTTTTGTCTAGGATTTTTTTGGATTCATTACTTTTACCTTTGATCAATTAGAAATGTGAGAAGTGAGTTATATCGAAATTTAGTTTTATTTTTCCAGCTTGATAGAATAATCTGCCTTTTCTCTGCTTTTTTGAAATGCACTTTTATGTATACTAAATTTTTACATATAGGGTCTATTTCTGGACTTTTAAAATTTTATTAATTTTTGTGAAGCCAGTGTAAAGAATCTGTTTTAATTATTATGAGTTTATGATATTTTAAAATTTAGAATTTTCTTGGCTATTTTAAAATACTTTATTTTTGTAAGTGACATTTAGAATCAGCTGATCTGGTTGCAGACAACAAAAGCAACAAGATTCTGTTGGTATTATTGAGATTACATTACCTTTATCATTTAATTTAGATAAATTGATAATTTTACAATACCCAGGAATAGGACACTTCTTTAATTTATTAAAGATTTCTATTATGGATTTATTAGAGTTTTAAAGTTCTTCATATAGATATTTTACATTTGTTAACAGACTTATTCACAAGACCTTTTTATTTTAGTTATGCTCTTGGAAATGAGATCTTTTGTGGCATAGTATTTTCTAATTGGTTGTTTTTACATACAGGAAAGCCACCATACAGTATTCTCTTACTGTTTGTAATTGTTTTTCCAGTTGATTGTTATAGATTTTCTTGTTACCTAATCATATTAGTTGTAAATGCTGATAATTTTGCCTCTCCCTTTTCTTTTCTTTTTTTTTTTCTTTTCCCATTTATTTATTTTATTGCATTTTAGGTTTTGGGGTACATATGAAGAACATGCAAAATTGTTGCATAGGTACACACGTGGCAGTGTGATTTGCTGCCTTCCTCCCCATCACCTATATCTGGCATCTCTCCCCTTGCTATTTCTCCCCAGCTCCCCACCCACCACCGTCCCTCCCCTATTTCCCCGCAACTGACCCCACTGTGTAGTGCTCCCCTCCCTGTGTCCATGTGTTCTTAATTGTTCAACACCTGCCTATGAGTGAGAACATGCGGTGTTTGATCTTCTGCCCTTCTGTCAGTTTGCTGAGAATGATGGTTTCCAGGTTCATCCATGTCCCTACAAAGGACCCAAACTCATCGTTTTTGATGTCTGCATAATATTCCACGGTGTATATGTGCCACATTTTCCCTGTCCAGTCTATCGTCGATGGGCATTTGGATTGGTTCCAGGCATTTGCTATCGTAAACAGTGCTGCAATGAATATTCGTGTGTACGTGTCCTTATAGTAGAACGATTTATAATCCTTTGGATATATACCCAGTAATGGGATTGCTGGGTCAAATGGAATTTCTATTTCTAGGTCCTTGAGGAATCGCCACACTGTCTTCCACAATGGTTGAACTAATTTACACTCCCACCAACAGTGTAAAAGTGTTCCTATTTCTCCACATCCTCTCCAGCATCTGTTGTCTCCAGATTTTTTAATGATCGCCATTCTAACTGGCGTGAGATGGTATCTCAATGTTGTTTTGATTTGCATTTCTCTGATGACCAGTGATGATGAACATTTTTTCCTATGTTTGTTGGCCTCGTGTTTGTGTTCTTTTGTAAAGTATCTGTTCATATCCTTTGCCCACTTTTGAATGGGCTTGTTAGTTTTTTTTTTCTTGTAAATCTGTTTTAGTTCTTTTTTTTTTTTTGAGATGGAGTTTCGCTCTTGTTACCCAGGCTGGAGTGCAATGGCGCGATCTCGGCTCACCGCAACCTCCGTCTCCTGGGTTCAGGCAATTCTCCTGCCTCAGCCTCCTGAGTAGCTGGGATTACAGGCACATGCCACCATGCCCAGCTAATGTTTTTTTTGTATTTTTAGTAGAGACGGGGTTTCACCATGTTGACCAGGATGGTCTCGATCTCTTGACCTTGTGATTCACCCGCCTCGGCCTCCCAAAGTGCTGGGATTACAGGCTTGAGCCACCGCGCCCGGCCTTGTTTTAGTTCTTTGTAAATTCTGGATATCAGCCCTTTGACAGATGGGTAGACTGCAAAAAGTTTTTCCCATTCTGTTAGTTGCCGATTCACTCTAATGACTGTTTCTTTTGTTATGCAGAAGCTGTGGAGTTTGATTAAGTCCCATTTGTCTATTTTGGCTTTTGTTGTCAATGCTTTTGGTGTTTTGGCCATGAGGTCCTTGCCTACACCTATGTCCTGAATGGTTTTGCCTAGATTTTCTTCTAGGGATTTATGGTGTTAGGTCTTATGTTTAAGTCTTTAATCCATCTGGAGTTAATTTTAGTGTAAGGTGTCAGGAAGGGGTCCAGTTTCTGCTTTCTGCACATGGCTAGCCAGCTTTCCCAACACCATTTATTGAACAGGGAATCCTTTCCCCATTGCTTGTTTTTGTCTGGTTTGTCAAAGATCAGATGGTTGTAGATATGTTGTGTTGCCTCTGAGACCTCTGTTCTGTTCCATTGGTCTATATCTCTGTTTTGGTACCAGTACCATGCTGTTTTGATTACGGTAGCCTTGTAGTATAGTTTGAAGTCAGGTAGTGTGATGCCTCCCGCTTTGTTCTTTTTGCTCTGTAATGGCGGGTTGCCTTGGCAACGGCGGGCTGCCTCAGGATTGGCTGACTACCTCCGTAGTGGTGGGCTGCCTCGGTAATGGCGGACGCCCCTCCCCCACAGAGCTGGACCTTCCTGGGTTCAGCTGCGCTTGCTGTGAAACTGTCAATCCAGAGAGTTTCTGATTGCTGTTCTTTTGTCGGGATGGGACCAGCTGAGCCTGATCTCCTGGCTCCGTGCCTCAGAGCCTTTTTTTTTTTTTTTTTTTAAGTTGGTGTTGCAGTCGCCTGTTGAAGAGGCGACGGGGTCTGTGTGTTTTCCTCTGCGGCGAGTCTCTGCGCTGGCTTAAACAGCGGCACTGAGATTCGTGGTGCTTTGTTTGCCCTGGAATCTACTGCCCTGGTTCCCTGCTCAGTCCCCTTTTTAAACAGACGAATGGGCGACTTCCCATGGCTCCAATTGCCAGCCAAAAGGGCACCTGCACCGGTGTATTTTGTACTGAGAACTGCTGCTCCGGGGCGCCGACAAAGCAGCCATGCAAGGCAAAGCAGCCGGCCGGCGCAGCCGCGCCGGCCGAAACAGCCACGCTGGTCACCGGTGGAGCTCCTCTGCCTGGGAATTTCCTAGTCTGTGGGCAATAAAAATGCGGCGTCCACTCACCCTCTGCGCCTTCACTGGGAGCTGCAATCCTGAGCTGTTCCTAAACGGCCATCTTGGATCCAATCCCTAGAATTTCATCATTAATCATGACATAGGTTTTGGACCCATGCTATGTATGTAATTATACATATGTTAATTATGTTAAGGGACTATATATAGTTTTTGTTTTATTAAGACTTTAAAAAAATTTGTAGTTTATGTTGAAGTTTATCAAATATTTTTTCAAATTTATAAATATTATCATAGTTATTTTTCTCCTTGGACCTGCTAATGGGATAAATTACATTGGTGGATCTTATAATATTCAACCATCTTCGTTCTACTAGTATGAATCTCACACGATCATGTGCCTGCAGTCTTCTCTTGATATCTGTGTGGGATTGGTTCCAGGAGGCCCCTCCTGTCTGTGGATACCAAAATACATGGATACTCAATTTTCTAATATAAATGGCATAGTATTTGCATATAACCTACACACATTCTCTTGTATACTTTAAATCATCTCTAGATTACTTATAATACTTGTAAATTGTATGTAAATAATTGTTATACTGTATTTTTTAGCAAATAATGACAAGAAAAACAGTTTTTGGCCAGGTTCAGTGGCTCATGCCTGTAGTCCCAGCACTTTGGGAGGCCAAGGTGGGCAGATCATCTGAGATCAAGAGTTGGAAACCAGCCTGGCTAACATGGTGAAATCCCATTTCTACTAAAAATACAAAAAATTAGCCAGGCATGGTGGCGTGCCTGTAATCTCAGCTACTTGGGAGACTGAGGCAGGAGAATCGCTTGAACCAGGGAGGCAGATGTTGCAGTGAGCCGAGATCGTGCTGTTGCACTCCAGGTTGAGCAACAAGCATGAAACTATGTCTCAAAAAAAGAAAAAAAGAAAGAAAAACAGTTTTTACATTTTCAGTACATGCAAACATCCATTTTTTCCCCAAATATTTTTGATCTGTGGTTGGTTGAGTCTAAGGATGCAGAACACACAGATATAGAGGACGGTGAGGTAGGGCTTCGATATCTTTCTTAGTTACATGAGCTGTTATTAACTAATTTTGATGACATTACACTAATAAATAATTTATTTATTTGATGTTAATTTTGTTTGTGAGTTCAGATGATCGTTTTTAAGATTTAAATGTTTAATAATTTTCTTGTTCCTCCATAGCACCTTAGAAAATGAGCATACTTATTTAATTGTAGTGTGTAAATGTATTTTATCAGGGTAAAAATGTAGTGCAGTTTTGGCAAATACGTTGTATGTAAATATATAACAAAACAAAATAAGTTGGGAAGGCAAACTGGCCTGGCAGAAAAGCAGCAAATTCAGGAGGATGAACACCTTTTTGGTGGGTGGGTGGGGGGGGCGCTCTACTAGTAGAGAGGGCCATATTTGGGAATACTGATTTTGGAAAGCAGAGGGACAGGAAGGAGAGCCTGTGATGCAATGGAGATACTCTAAGGGATGATGTATTACTGTCATGAAATATTGACTTGCTGAAGGTTACATACTTAGGAATGCTCTGTGCAATTAGATCTTCTTTTTTGAGTGACAGAGCAGGCTGCAGAGAAGTCACAGAGGGATGGCAGAGATTAGCATGGGAAGACCAGCAATATCTGGATCATTTCAGGGTTAGCATTTTGATTTATGTGTAGACGAATTTTCATGTTTTCTCATTCATATCAGTCTCAAAGTATGTGTGTTTGACATGGGAAGGAAATTGTTGAGGATCATGTTAGTCAGGTTTAAGCTGATCTGTACGAGTTATTTTCAGGTTGTATTTGTACAGTGTTCATAGGAGGAGGATTCTGAGGGGCTTTCTTTTCACATCCTCTTTCAGTTTAAAGAGATCCAGAACGTCTTGGACTTGTAAACATTCTCACTAGCTCCCAGTATGTTCATTCATTGTGCCAAACTCGATTAGCACTACTCTATCCTCTGGTCTCTCACCAGTTTTATAAGGCTAAGGTCACAATGACAGTCACTGCACTAGGCATCCCAGTTTTCATGAGACCATTTAAAGTCATAAAATGAACAAAAAGGCTTATATGTCAAAGAAGGAGTGTTAAGGGCATAGGCTTAGAGTCAGTCAGATGCATAGTGATATCACTTTTGCCATTGAACTCCTTATTAAACCTTTCCTAGACTCTATTTCTCATCTGAAAATAGTGAATAGGGGCTGGACATGATGGCTTACGCCTGTAATCCCAGCAATTTGGGAGGCTGAGGCGGGCAAATCACCTGAAGTCAGGGGTTCGAGACCATCCTGGTCAACATGGTGAAACCCCGTCTCTACTAAAAATATAAAAAATTAGCCGGGCATGGTGGCGCATGCCTGTAATCCCAGCTACTCAGGAGGCTGAGGCAGGAGTATTGCTTGAACCCTGAGGCAAAGGTTGTAGTGAGCTGAGATCATGCTACTGCTTTCCAGCCTAGGCAACAAGAGCGAAACATCATCTCAAAAAAAAAAAAAAAAAAAAAAAAAAAAACAAGGAAAGAAAGAAAGAAAATAGTAGAAAATAGTAAATAGGGATAATAATATGCCCTTTACAGAGTTTTGTAAATCTTTCATGAGATATGTACCCAAAGAAACTGGAGTGTAACTAGGACTTAGTAAATTTATTTCTCTTTCTCTTAATAGCTTATATTTTAGTCTCACTGCATAATTTTCTTTAAATCTAGTTTCATTTTATCTGTTTGTTCAACCAAAAAACCATTCACTGAGCACTTACTCTGTGACAGGTGTTGTTCTAGGGGCTGACATTAGAACAGTGATCAAGGCAGGCAAGGTCCCTGTGCTTATGAAATTTGTCTTCCAGTGGATAGGTAGAAAGAATAAAAAGCAGATTAAACTAGAACATAATCAGATAATGATTAACAATGTGATAAAAATAAAAACAGGAAGAAGTAATTAGTGTTAGGAGTTCTTCTTTAGATTGGATGGAGAGGAAAGTCTTCTTGGATAAAACGTCATTTCACTGAGCGCTGAATAACAAGAAGGAGCCAGGGGTCAGCTGTATTAAGATCTGGAGGAAGAACATTCCAGGCAGAGGGACGAGCTACTACAAAGGTGACATGAGGTTGTTTTATTTTAGAAAGAGAAGGAGGGAACTGTTCAGCCAGCGACCAGATCTTGAGGGATCTCATGGGTCAGCGTCTGCAGTTTGGTGTAAGGGCAGTTTGCAGTTTTCATATGCCTAAGATAGATGGGTGTGTGTTAGTTTACGGCTGAACTGCTGTGCTGATAGTCTACTGTCAGCATGCACCCAGGTAATGTTCATAATAATATCCTTTGACTTCCTGAGTAGCTGGGATTGCAGGTGTGTACCACCATATTCAGCTGATTTTTGTGTGTTTTTGGTGGAGACGGGGTTTCACCATGTTGGCCGGGCTGGTTTCGGACTCCTGACCTCAGGTGGTCCACCCACCTTGGCCCCCCAGGATGCTGGGATTGCAGGCTGAGCTACTGCATCTGGCCAACAGAGGAAGGATTTTCTAAGGGTTGGTAGAATTCAGTGAAATCACCAGAGCCTGGAAAGTAGGAAAATGAGTTCAAAGGTTATTATCATTGAAAATAAGGAGAGACTAAGAAGATTCTCATCACAATGGAGTACTTTTTACTTCTTATAGAAGAAGATTCTTGGCATCACCCTCTTGAAGGCCTCCTTTATATCTTTATTTCTAAGGCTGTAGATGAAGGGGTGTGATGATTCCATCTTTCTCCTTAGAGGTAGATGAAGGTGGCTGTAGATACATATAAATGGCTGTTCCGTAAAAGAGACACCACAATCATGTGGGACCCACATGTCCCAAACGCTTTTTGCCATCCTTCTGCTGACCTGTTTTTTAATACTGCTTAAGCTATGAAGCCACAGGATATGAGGATCAATGTGACTGGAATTAGAAGAACTAAATAAGAGCTCAGCCTCAATAGGCTTTGTGTCAGCACATAACAACTTGGGAAGGGCAGGCACCTTACAGAAAAAGTGGTACACTTCCTGGTGACCATGGGCATGTTAAGGGTCAAGGAAGACTGCAGCACTGAGTTCCTGAAACCAGCAAGCAAGGAGAAGGCCGCCATCCATAGGCAGAACCAGTAATTCATGATGACTACATAGCGAAGGGGTCTGCAAACAGCCACAAAACTGTCAAAGGACATAACAGCCAGAGGGAGACACTCAGTAGCACCTAAGGCCAGGAAGATGATGAGTTGGGCCAGCATAGCTGATGGTCTCTTTGTTGCGCCCAATATTTACCAACATATGAGGAACTGTAGTTGTGGTATAGCAGAGATCTAAGATGGAGAGATTAGTGAGAAAGAAATACATGGGTGTATGAAGTTTGGGATCCAGAATGCACACCATCATGATGGACACCTTGCCAAAGATGGTGATTGTATATGATATTAACAGGACCACAAAAGCGGGCGTTTGTAGCCAAGGCTTATCTGAAAAGCCAAGTAGTACAAACTCTTTCAGGGAGCTTTCATTTGCCCAGTTCATGATGATGCACTTATTTTGCACTCCTGAAAATTGTAAGATAGGAAAGCAATCAATCTATGTCTATTATGTTTATTGAATAGTCTTATTGGAACTGGATTAAATTTAATGAATAGCTCAACATCAAGTACAATTTACAGTCAATTGAATAAAGCTCTGTGAAGTATGATACGGTTATGTTTAAGCTTAAAAGTAGTTTCTGTGTTTTCAGTAGTGTTTAAATTACTTTAAAGAAAATCATTACATTTAAATGACATAAGGTATGTAACATATGCATAACACATGGAAAATTGTGAGTTCTCAATGCATTTTATGTTCTCTCCTCTTCTTGCCTTCTAACCTACCTTAATAAACAGTTTAGGAAGAAATACTACCTTTGGTCCAATTATGTTAAATTTGGACTGAAAATGCTGAGTAATATAGAGGTTATAAGAGTTGAATGTAAATCTGCAATTGATCTAAAGAAATTTTGCTTCTATTTAGTAACAAAAAAAAATACTATCCTTTGAGAGAGAACAAGGAAGAAAGCCTTACTGTAATAGAGTGAAGTAGGTGGATTCAAAGTCTAAGTGAGGCTAATATGCATAACTAATTTTTTGGGTTAGCTAATTAGAGGTGATTAAAGTAGTAAGCTCTTATAATTAACTTTTAGTTATTTTTCTTAGTGTCATTTAGTTTATGATAAAATTTTGGCTATCATGGTATAATATGAAATGTTATGACCACTTAAGTAACAACTTAGTACCAAACATTACTTATTTGACTGTGATTTGGTAGCTTAGAATTCAAATAAAGATGTATTTTTAAAAATAAACTTTTAATTTTAGAATGGTTTTAGGTTTGCACAGAAGTTGCAAAGATAGTACAGAGTTCCCATATGCTTTACACCCAGTTTCTCCTATTATTAACATCTTACAGTAGTGTATTTGTCACAATTGATGAGCCAATATTGATACACTATTATTAACTAAAGTCCATACTTGCAATGCAGTTCTGAAGCTAACTGCGAGTTAGTTCAGACTTCAGAGGCTGAGGGCACAGTCATCTCTAAGGTTCTTCTTATTTCAGATACCAGCTGCAAACTCTGGGGTTCCCAGACTATCTGTGTTTCTGATCAACTACCTACAAATTCAGTAATTTGCTAGAATGACTCACAGAACTTAGGGAAGTGCTATACTTACGATTCCAGTTTTTTTTTTTTTTTTTTTTTTAATAAAGGATACAGCCAATGAGGAGTTACAGAGGATGAGATCTGGAAGGGTCCCAAATGAGTAGCTTTCTTGTCTTCAGGCCACAATCACCCTCCCAGCACATTGATATATATGATTACAAACCAGCACAGCTCATTGAGGAATGTTCCTCAATTTGAGTTTGTCAGATGTTTTTATCATTATTAGATTGGGGTTATGGTTTTTTAGAAGGAAGGTCACAGAGGTATCATATCAAGAATGCGTAACTAATATGATTTATGACTTTTCATGTTAACCTTGATTATCTGGCTGAGGTAGTGTTTGTCAGGTTTCTCACCTATGAGATTACCCTCGCCCAGCTCTTTTTCATACTTCACTATTTGGAAGGAAATCACAACATGCTGAGCACGCTTAGGTCTCTACTTCCTTGAGAACGTAGAAAGGTAAGTGATTTAAAACT
This sequence comes from Sapajus apella, assembly GCF_009761245.1. Lineage (NCBI taxonomy): Eukaryota > Metazoa > Chordata > Mammalia > Primates > Cebidae > Sapajus > Sapajus apella. Next base: position 7,904,199 of record NW_022436944.1, on the reverse strand, counting down.
TACAGGTTGTTAAAATCTATTAACCTTTCAAATATTAGAAAAATAGAATTGTGGAGTTGGATGAGACCTTTCTTCAGACAAGCAAGTTTGAAAGAGCCATATAGAGACAGAGTTCACTGTTGGTGAGAAGGACTTTGATATTTGAAGTGCTGCATCAACACATTTCTGTGAAGTCGTTAGATCTGTGGTGTGTGAGATGACCTATGGTTACTCTGTTGAATAAAAAGGTGCCCCTGTGTCAGGCCTTCTAATGTGTTTTGGGATAAGAAATAGGGTGAGAGCTGCACCTTTCTTTGTAGAGGATTTAAAATAAGCTCAGTAAAGGGTTGTGCATGGTGATTTCTATGAAATATTCTTTCAAGGATTGACTTTTAGAAGGTTAACTTTGGGGATATGATCAAAAGTTCTCTGAAAAGGAATTTGAAGGAAAGAGACTTTATTTCAATGGATAATTTGCAAACTGAGGAGTGGCAGCCTTAGGTGTAAAACAAAAGGGCATTCCAGAGAACAATGACAGGGTTCCAGCGAAAGTTCCTGCCCATGTTCTCAATCAGGCTTGTTTATGCAAATGAAGGATTAAAACTTGCTCAGTTCTAATGGGAACACATGGACACAGGGAGGGGAACATCACACGCTGGGGTCTGTTGAGGGGTGGGGGTCTAGGGGAGGGATAGCAGGGGGTGGGGAGATTGGGGAGGGATAACAGGAGAAATATCTAATGTAGGTGACGGGGTGGGGCGGGGATAGAGACAGCAAACCACCATGGCATGTATATACCTATGTGACAATCCTGCACAATCTGCACATGTACCCCAGAACTTAAAGTATAATAATAATTTTAAAAACTTGCTCAGTTCTGATTTGTCAAGACAGCTGAATTGGTCGATACAGCTGAGCTCTGATTGGCTTGGACAGGTGAGCTCTATTTGGTTGGGTTTCCAAGCTGGAAACCAGAAGTCTCTGTTAGATGTTTATTTTACAAATAGACTGGGGTGTGGGGTTTCTGGCTGCAGTTTGTCCTGGCACTGAGAGCAGGAACTGGTTTGGCTTGATTGTAGAAAGGGAGGTCCTGTGATATTTTTACATCTCTCCGAGAATAGAGTACATGACTGCTCCCTCACCCAGCTATGTCTGCCTGGTTCTGTTTTAACTTTGAGCACGTCAGCCACAGAGAGTCCATTGTATCTGGGGCCTCTTTAACAGAGGTTTTGTTGTTATTTTTATCTGGGCAGATTCAACTTTGGCTTATGGAAGGATTATTTCAGATCATATATATTCAGGTTCTGTGTTCTGGAATGTCAAATTACTTGTCAACTTAAAGATGATCACTATATTAAATCTGATAGTTGATGAGTGGGCAAAGGACATTGAGTTGGTCGAAGGAATTGTGAACCCTACTGTGATTAGTGTCCCTGTGTCCAATAGCTCTCCTCATGATAAAACTCTAGCTTCCAGTCATATGCAAATAACATGAAATTTTAGGCAAGAATATTCACTGAAAAGCATTTGGTATGAGAGGAGAAGATGTTCACTTTGTAGTTTGATTTGCATATTTTTATTATTATTCCTTCAAGGGCTCCAAGCAATAAGGAGGTATCATTTGTAACTGCTAAAACACTTAGCCTCTTTTGTCCTCATTGTAAAGCATGAAGTTCTTAATGGATTGATTAATCCAGACACCCCCTTTGAGAGCAAGATTGTCATCTTCACTTTATAGCAGGGGTGTCCAATCTTTTGGCTTCCCTGGGCCACATTGGATGAAGAAGAATTGTCTTGGGTCACACGTAAAATACACTAACATGATAGCTGGTGAGCCTAAAATCGCTAAAAAATTCTCAGAATGTTTTAAGAAAGTTTACAGATTTGTGCTTGGGCCTCATTCAAAGCTATCCAGGGCTGCATGTGGCCCACAGGTAGAGGATTGGACAAGCTTGCTTTAGAGAAAGAAGAAACCCGGGGGTTAATGGTGAAATGATCTGATTTGAGGCAGTGGCTGAACCTGGGGGAAGATGAATCTGGGTTGGCTTGACTGGGCTCATATCTCCCTGAGGAACATAAAAGCTTCTGCTTTAACTTCAGGTGACCCTCATCCCCCTGCAGGGAATAAGATTTCCAGGAAGGAAGAAATTTTACTTAAGGACTGGAAAAGATGAAAATGGGAAAGTGCTACATACATAGTAGATTGTATAATGTATTGGCATGTCTTTTCTTCAAAATTCCAATCCATCAATAAGCATTTTTTCACAATAGTTTTTCAAAGTTTGTTGTTTTTATAAAAGACACCTCCCCCACCCCCTTTTTTTAAGTAACTGTAGACCAGGGTTTAGATCTGGTCTTAACGTGGTTAGCATTTTGGGCTGGATAATGTTTTATTGTCATGGAGGCTGTCTTATATACTCTAGGACGTTTGTTTAGCAGCATCCTGGCTTTACATGATGGTAGCAACCAACCTCCCCACCTCTGACAAACAAAACTCACTCCAGACATTGCTGAGTACCCTGCTGGGGGCAAAATTGCCCTTGGGTGAGAGCTGCTGCCCTAGGATTAGCAAAACAACTCTCAGACCCCAGTTGTGACTGTGATCTTTAAGTTGGGTGCAGTGCCTCATCACCAACCTCATTTTCTCTAGCTGCAAAATGGGAGACTTTATGTGTGCCTTTTTATCATGTTTCTAGAGCCAGTTTAGAAGATAAAACACTAATGAGTAATCTTATATGGCAAATTTATCTTGACACAATATCAAACAATTTAAAAGTAATACAGATCACATTTACACGTTAAGTACATTTCTCCAAGTGAATGTAAACTGCCTTCAGTCACTGCTTAATTTTATCCTTGTTTACCTTTTCATTTTGTTAGATATAGTGAACTCCAAGTTTATCTTCAAAGAATCAGTATATCACTATGTTCAGCTCTCTTATTCAATTCTCCATTTTAAAGTTTATCTTCCTTGTGGTTTTAGTAAACAACCTTTTCCACCAGTTCTAATCAGTAGTTCACATCTGTTTCCCTGGTCCTCTACTCCATCCTCACTCATCCCAGTCACCTGCTATAGCCACCTGCTCTAGTCACTTGCCCTGGTAACCTGCTTTGACCTGAGTCACCCCTGGTCACCTGCTCTAACCTGTCCTGTAACTGTCCTTCCCACCAACCTATCCACCCAGCCACTCAGGCTCATACCCTTGCTTTAAAATAGCCAGTCGGAATTAGCTTAGACTGTGTGGTCTAACCCTAGCCAATAGGAAAATGACACAGCAGTAGAGGATACCTGTGTCAGGAATAAGAACCCCTTCCTCTCCCTTGTCCAGGTGTGTGCTTGCCATTGCTCCATCTGTGAGATGCACCCTTCTATGGAAGTAAATTGCTTTGCTGAGGAAATTTATATTTGAGTGCTACTTCTTTTGTGGCACCAAAAATTTACATATAATAACTTTTATGAAGACTGCAAGCTTCCCTCGCTTACTTCTTTATGAAGTCTCACAGGGCTTCCCCAGGTTTTGTCTCTAGCTCTTTGATCTCTGAGTGGCTTTGCTAACCTGCGCTCAGTGCTAGTGATTTCAGTTAGTTATTTCCCCAGAGAAAGCCCTAATAAGGCTGATCTTAGGGAAATCCCTTTACTGATTTCCCCAAAATCTGAATCAGGGAACCAACCAGCAGCAGGGGACTTACTCTTCTCAACTTCCTTCTCCTAATTCAAACCTGGGAGCCTAGGAAAACCCTGGTCTGGGAATGCTTAAAAGAATAAATCTCTATTCCTTTCTTTGAACATTTTATGTATGTTTTAGACAAAAGATATATGATGTCTGCCCTAATGCCCACATGTAAAATTGGAGTAAAGCAAAGGAAAACCTGTCTCTTGCCTCTATTGTCATCAACTTTTGGATTTGCATATTTATAGCTCTGTTCTTGGGAGGTTGCTTCTGCAGAGGGCTGGAGGTTGGGTGGGGTCTGGGGCAGGGTAGAAGGAGCTGCCTAGTCTTTGTGACAGGTATTTCTGTGCTGCATCCCTGCTACCTTTTTTCCTGTCCCAACCATTATCCTCAATTTTTGAAAGTATCTCTTATATCAGAGAACACATTAAATGTCTTCCTTTGGGTGATCTGAAAAAAAATAAGAATCCCTGAGAAGAATGTACACATAGAAGAATCATAAGCGTATCAACAGTGCAACTTTACTTTGCTCTTTGTGGGACCTCAATTAGTTTGAGTATTCTGCCTGTTATTTTTGGCTATCTCAGCTGTTATCTTTGGCTATCTCAAGGAAGCAGAGGAAAATGACAAAGGGCTTGAACTTTGCAATAAGAAGGATCTGCATTTAAATTTGATTCTACCCTTTATTAGCTTTCTCCTGACTTCTCTGAGTTTCATCTGTGAAACAGGTATATAAATTGGTGTGAAACACCCAATTTATAGGATAAGAATGTGGAACAAATGATATATATACAGACTTTATCAGGCACTTAGTAGGAACTAAAGGAAATGTAGTTCCTGTTCTTTCACTCTCTCTTCCTGCCTTTCTTTCCCTTCACTTACTAAAGGCAGTTATTTCCAAATACCTTGGATAATCTAGGGTAAACACAATGACTTCATCTGCTACCACTCTCCCATGCTTACTCTGCCACTTTTCCTATTCCTCAGCACTCCAAGTACAGGCACACCTTGTTTCTTTGCACTTGACTGCATTTCACAGATACTGCAGGGTTTTTTTGTTTTTTTTTTGAGACAGAGTTTCACTCTTGTTACCCAGGCTGGAGTGCAATGGCGTGATCTCAGCTTACCGCAACCTCCGCCTCCCGGGTTCAGGCAATTCTTCTGCCTCAGCCTCCTGAGTAGCTGGGACGACAGGCACGCGCCACCATGCCCAGCTGATTTTTTGTAGTTTTAGTAGAGACGGGGTTTCACCATGTTGACCAGGATGGTCTCGATCTCTTGACCTCATGATCCACCCGCGTCGGCCTCCCAAAGTGCTGGGATTACAGGCGTGACCCACTGCCCCGCCCCTTTTTTTTTTTTTTTTTTTTAACAAATCGAAGGTTTGTGGCAACCCCATGTTGAGCAAGATTATTGGCACCATTTTTCCAACAGCTTGTGCTTACTTTGTGTCTCTGTTAGATTTTGACAATTTTTTTCAATATATCAGACATTTTCATTATTATTATGTTTGTCATGGTGATTTCTGGTCAGTGATATTTGATATTACTGTTACTGTTTTCTGGCACCATGAATCATGCCCATAGAAGACAATGAACTTAATAAATGCTGTGTGTGTTCTGACTCCTCCACTGACTGGCCATTCTTCAGTCCCTCTCCCTCTCCTAGGCCTCCCTATTCCCTGAGACACAACAATATCGAAATTAGGCCAATTAGTAACCCTTCAATAGCCTCTAAGTGTTCAAGTGAAAGGAAGAGTCCCACGTCTCTCACTTTAAATCAAAAGCTAGAAACGATTAAGCTTAGCGAGGAAGGTGTGTTGAAAGCTGAGACAGGCGAGAAGCTAACCTTCTTGCAACAGACAGCCAAGCTGTGAATGCAAGGAAAAGTTCTTGAAGGAAATCAAAAGTGCTGCTCCGGTGAACACAGGAAAGACAACAAAGTAAGATAGCCTTCTTGCTGATGTGGGAAAAGTTTTAGTGGCCTGGATGGAAGAACAAGCCCAGCCACAACATTCTCTTCAGCTAAAGCCTAATCCAGAGCAAGGTTCTAACATGCTTGCATTCTTTGAAGCCTGAGAGAGGTGAGGAAGCTGCAGAAAAAAAAGTTGGAAGCTAGCAGAGATTAGTTCATTAGGTGTAAGTAAAGAAGCCATCTCTACAACATCAAAGTGCAAGGTGAAGCAGCAAGTGCTGACGGAGAAACTGCAGCAAGTAATCCAGAAGATATTGCTAAAATAATTGATGAAGGTGGCTACACTAAACAACAGATTTTCATTGTAGACAAAACAGCCTTCCTGGAGGAAGATGCCATCTAAGACTTTCATAGGTAGAGAGTAGTCAATATCTGGCTTCAAAACTTCAAAGGACAGGCTGACTCTATTGTTAAGAGCTAATGTAGCTGGTGACTTTAGGTTGTAGCCAATGCTTATTTACTATTTCAAAAAACCTATGGCCCTGAAAAGTTTTGCTAAATCTACCCTGCTTATGCTCTAGAGGAACAACAAAGCTTGGATGGTAGCACATTTGTTCACAGCATGGTTACTGAATATTTTCAGCTCACTATTGAGACTTATTGCTCAGAAAAAAAAGATTTATTTCAAAATATTACCATTCATTGGCAGTCACCCAAGAGCTCTAATGGAGACGTACAAGGAAATTAATGTTGTTTTCATGCCTGCTACTATAACATCCATTCTGCAGCCCATGGATCAAGGAGTAATTTTGACTTTCAGGTCTTATTATTTAGGAAATACATTTTCTAAGGCTGTAGCTGCCATAGATAGTGATTCCTCTGATGGATCTGGGCAAAGTACATGAAAAGCTTCTGGAAAGGATTCACCATTCTAAATGCCATTAAGAACATTTGTGGATCATGGGAGGAGGTCAAAATATCAACATTAACAGGAGTTTGGAAGAAGTTGATTCCAACCCTAATGGATGACTTTGAGGGGTTCAGGACTTCAGTGGGAAGTCACTGCAGATGTGGTAGAAATAGCAAGAGAACTAGAATTAGAAGTGGAGCCTAAAGATGTAGCTGAATTTCTGTAATATTATGATCAAACTTTAGTAGATGAGGAGTTGCTTCTTATACATGAGCAAAGAAAGTAGTTTCTTGAAATGGGATCTACCCACCTGAAGATGCTGTGAACATTGTTGAAATAACAAAGGATTTAGAATGTTACATAAACTTTGCTGATAAAGCATCCCAATTTTTAAAGAAGTTCTACTGTGGGAAAAATGCTATCAAACAGCATCATATGCTACAGAGAAATCTTTCATGAAAGGTAACAAATTTCATTGCAACCTTATTTTAAGAATTGCCACACCTACTTCAGCCTTCAGCAATCATCACCTTCATCAGGCATTGAGGCAAAGCCCTCCACCAGCAAAATTGCTGAAGGCTTAGGTGATTATCAGCATTTTAAAAGCAATAAACTAGTTTTAATTAAGGTATATGCATTGTTTTTTATTAGATATAATGCTGTTGTACACTTAATAGACTACAGTATAGTGTAAACATAACTTTTATGTGCACTAGGAAACCGAAAGTTTTTGTGTCTCTCTTCATTGTGATGTTGCTTTATTGTGTTGGTCTGTAACCAAAACCTCAGTATCTTTGAGATATGCCTGTATGTTCTTATCCTGGGCCTTTGCATTTGCTGTTCATTTTGCCTGGAACATGTTACCCTGCTTTCCATGTGTCTTGCTCCTTTTCTTTCTTTGGGTCTCTGCTTGTATGTCACCCGTCAGACAGGCCTTCTGTGACCACTATATATAAAATAGGACTTCCTTTCTATTTCCTGATACTTCCCAACCCCTTACTGTGTTCAGTTTTTCTCCATGCCACTCAGTATCTATTGGCCTATTATTTATTTGTTTGTGTATTGTGTATCTCCACTCCCTAGTATGTAAGTCTCACAAGGACAGGGAATTTTTGTGAATTGCTGTATCCTCAGTGCCCAGGACACTACTTGGCCTGCATTTGGTCCTCAATAAACATTTGTTAAATGTATGAATAAAGGAATATTATTTTTTATTCATGCCACATTTTTCTTCCGCTTTTCAAGGAAAAAAGTATACATACTGATTTTAAAAACAATTATTTAAATTGTCCATTATTGTTATCTCAGGATATTATTCAATTTAGAGGTGACCATTTTTAGCCTTTAGTGTTTCATATTAAAATATGATTTCTTCTGAGGCTTTTTTCCTTTAGACAGTTTTAATTTTAGAGAACTTTTAATTGTATCATTAACATTCCTGTCTGTAGGTCACTGTTGTGTGGTGGATTGGGAAAACAAGGAGAGACCTATGTTCTACTTATATCAATTCTTCGTGACCTTCAGCCGTTGTCAAAATCTTTACTACTTTTTTTTTTCCAAATCCCCTATTCTGAGAAGCATTAATACTTTTTTTAATGGAGAAATTGAAAATACATGATATATTGAGGTAGATTTTCTTAGTAACCTAAAATGATATCAAGAATGTTTTGGAGCCATAAGTCAGTTGGCTGATGTATGGAAAAATCTTCTGAGTTTTTTTTTTTTTTTAATTTCTTTGTTTGCTCTGAAAGAATAGCATGTAATATTTTAACAGCCAAAGTTGTGGTCACTTTTATTTTAACAATTCTGATGATAGCTACACTTGCAAACCAGGTGATTTGTCATGTATCTTTAAAACTCACCTAAGATGCTGTTTTATTTCTGCTCTATTTGTTTCTTCACCTCTGATTCTGCACCTACGTGCTCTTGGATTAATAATGTACTCTAAGAACTGGAAGGTCTGGCATCCTTATAATTCTGTACTTTTCACGTATTTTCTGTATTTTTGTTTTAGGTAGAAAACGATTAACAATCTAAGCAACATTTAAACACACTTGGATCAGATACATATTTAAAATAGAATCCAGTTCACATGTTCTGTGGTTTTTAAAAATAAGACTGCATAAAGTTTTAGTTTTTTGTTTATTACCGCATGTGAAGCCTGTTCAGCGAGTGTTATGCTTTGCCATAGGTAAGCTTACAGAATTTATTTGAGAAAACATAGACATATAAATAGGTCTATTTTTTCAACAGGGAAATGGTAAGGTTTACTAAATGTTTAGTGATACATGTATATACATAAGGAAATTTTTGTCCTTTAATATTGATGAGAGAAAAAGCAAAGATATTTGTCATGTTTTTTACAGTACTTACCTAGACTATCCCAAACACAGGTGATTTCTATCTAGAAGGCTTATCCATTTAAGGGCCAGAGTCAGCCCTTCCTGAATACGAACATAAAACCTTTGCTTTGAAGGACATTTTGCACTTGGGGCAAAGTGAAATTTGTTAAGTAAATGGATTTTATGTGTGGTAGGACTAGAGAAGTATCCTGGGAAGAGAACACTGTCCAGGTTAAGACTACCAGTCCATGGCCAGTCACAGGATGAAGAATATTTAAAGCAGAATCATCTATATTTTCTATGTTTCATGCACACCAGCAAATGATTCAGACTATGTTTATTCCCATGTGCCAGGGAGCTCTTGTGCTGATGTGATGAAACTTGGCATAGAACAGTCCTCCAGCAGAGCAGTGCCTGCCTGTTTATGCTGAGATAACTTGCACTTGCTTGATTTTACTCAGGGGACTTCTGCAGTTTTTTGTTTTGTTTTGTTTTTACAATGCCTCTGGTGTATTTACCTTTTAGTATTTTTCCTCTCCCACAGAGTCTCAGCCTGAGGTAATCTGACTGTCATATGGGAGGTTTGGGGTTTATATTATCTACAGATTATATATGTTGTATAGGTTTCCATGCTTTGTTTCGTACATAGTTTGAACTTATATAGTCATTTTCGGCATTCCTTCCTGTTCCTTCTTACTTTTAGCCACTGTGTAATCTGCCCTAGAGCTATTTCTATCCATTGCCTTGGTTGTGAAAGCAACAACCTCCCACCCGCAAGCCCTTAGTTTCAGAAGTGCTTTCCTTATGACTCCACAAAGGTATCTTGGTGGCTACGTCGGGTTCTGGCCAGCATTCTCTACTTAGACATCTTGTCCTACGAATTAACTCTATAATACTCCTCCTCTCTCTGCTTCCTTAGCAGAGAGGCTCATCTTAGTCTTTCTGGTTTCACGGTGTTTCAGAAAGCTGTAGTTTCCTTTCAACACCACCCTCATGGTTTTACCTTACTTTCTCTCACCCTTGGTCCCTGGGTTCCTAACCCTGAGCAGGAATCTGTGACAGTACCTGGTCATGTAATTAGGAGAGAGGCATCTGGTCATTATGTAACTAGGTTGTGGAATGCCAGATGAGCAAGTGGCTAGAAACCTACAATCCAGCTTGGAACTAAGGTTTCGTGGTGTTGGTGTGACCCCATGCAGGTGAGCAATTTACTCCGTGTTAGAACGTTTTCATTTTTAAAAGGCAGACCACAGGGTCTCATATGATCATTAGGAAGAACACGAATGTTTATTGAGCTCTGGGCTGGCCACTTCATTCTCACTTTCTTTTTCAGTTCTCAGAGCATTCTTGTGGTAGGGCAAGTGAGTGGCAGATGCATTGAGAAAAACATGCATATGGATACATACACATTCATATTTTGTTTATACTGTAAATTTTAAATCTGCCTAATAAAGTTATACTAGGGGACAGTGTGGTATTATAGAAAGAGCATGGGCTTTGAAAAATTCACAGACCTGAGTATCCTGGCAAAAGCAGTAGTCCTCCTGGGGCAATGTAGTTTTTAAAAGGTAATTTTTTTTTAAGGAGGTAAATACAGAGTTTGGGTGAACAAACAGATACAATTAAACATTTTTTTTAAACTTAAAATGTCTTACTACTCATATCACTGGTGTGGCTGTACAGACTCTTGGGAGCTAGAACACGGACTCTATTAAGATAAAGACTGGGAAACGTCCCTTCATGGATTAACTTCAAGATACCTGGATTCTCCAGAAAGCTCAGTGAGGTGAAAATAGAAGAAACAGTGCTGGCCAACTGGTCTGGCTGCAGCATTAAGGCGGATCCTAAGGTTGACTCACCATCTCAGTGTAAAATATGCATAGGGGACATTTAGGGTGCTAACTCAAAAGATAAACCAGGAGCAGTAGAAAGACATGTTCTCCCCTCACCTAAAAGTAGGCAGTCATATGCTCATACTGTTCACTTTCCTTCTTTTCTATGTGGTGTCGTTAGTCTAATCCTCTCTCTTTGGCAGGACCATCCCTGTTCCAGCATCTGATGATTGTTTAATCAAAATTATTTTCTCTGAATAATAACTTCAGAAATTAAGAACTCGTGTTGTATGTTAGATCATGGGTAATTTTTGTACAAATAATTTTTGAATCAAGAAAAAATTAAAATAGCGTGTCAGACAAGTTTAGATAAAAGTTAATGAAAAGTGTTCATGGTATTGACATATAATAACATAGATAGGCAGGCCTTATGGCTCCACTTAGGTGACTCTATTTTTTAAACAGTGTCTTCTAATGATTTTTACTGCTGTTATTTCTTTATTTAGCTATTTAATTATGCATGCCAATTGATGGATAGAGAACAGTTTTTCAAGTTAAACTTTGAGCCTTCACGTTCAAAGGCATATTTCCTTTGTTTTTAGAAATCTTTTTTGAGTTTGTGTAGTATTTAATTTTTAAAACCTGAGACTGAGAGACCCTTAGCATAGAGACTGTTAAATATAATTTAACTTTTAAAAAACCTCCTCCCTGTCAAAGAAAGGATCATTGTTTTTATTGAATTCTAAATGTTATTGTTTAAGCTTCCAGAGATTTAATATTTCAAAGTTCAGTAACCCATCTTTGAAAGTCAGAATGCCTGAGAGAATCCCATTTCCATATCTAAAATTAGAAACGACTTGCAGAGACTACAGGCATTTTTACCAGACATGGTAATTATATGTTTTCTCTTTTTGAGAAAACCTGAAGAAAAAAAATCAAGCATTAGTTCTCTACTGAATAAATAGTCTTTCTTTGGACAGTATCTCTGTTCATTTATGTTATTTAAGAATCAGTTGTAGCCACGTATCTGTGATGTTTTGCTTACTATTGCTCATTTTCTAATTTGAATTTTATTTTTCCCAAATAAATCTGTTAGGTCACACAAATGTTATCATTTCATAATTTTGTTTATGGATAACTACGTTTGTGAAATGTACCTTTGCCAAATTTACACAAATGCCTTTTTATATTTTGAGCATCTTCTTCATGTGCACTGGTTGCCATGCATGGGGGCTAATGTACACTCTAGCTTTGCCTTGTGACTTTAAATGGATTATAGTTTCTTAGAGTGTGTGGAGGATGCACATTTGTGGTTGGCCTCTATCGTACTGGACGACTGATCATCATGTGTAAGGGAGATCTGCCTCCTTCCTCACATTTGGGAAACTGACCTTGGGGAAGAGTTTGAGGTGGGACTGAAATGGAGGAAGGGAAGTATTCTCTGGAGACAGTGTGACCTTCTCCTGGCATCTGGGTTCTCCACCTCCTGCTGTTAGACTGCCCTGCTTGGGAAGCTGGCTGTGTTCCCAGCCTACAGAGGATTGCTGCTCAGGGTCTAGAGCTGTAGCCCAGCTAGGCAGATCATCTGTGATTTTTGATTACCACCTCTGTATTCCACTGGCATATGTAATTCAGTACTGAGTGTAATTTATATCACTTTGAAGTCTAATAAGTGTGTTTTTTAAATGTGTATCTTAATATTTGTCAAATTGTTTTTTTCTTCTTTTGTTAAAAGTAATTATTCCTGTATTGAATTTGAGAAATGAAAAACTAGAGGACTAATTTCAGAACAGTGGTACCTTGACTAGAATTACTGGGGAAAACTTTGTACTATTATGCTTGTCAGATTGTTGTCTGCCACACTGCTGTTCAACTTCACATTTAAAATGTACTTGAGGCTGTGGGCGGTGGCTCACGCCTGTAACCCCAGAACTTTGAGAAGCTGAGGTGAGCAGATCACTTGAGGTCAGGAGTTCAGAACCAGCCTGGCTAACATGGCGGAACCCTGTCTCTTCTCTCTCTACTAAAAATACAAAAATTAGCCAGGTGTGGTGGCAGGCACCTGTAATCCCAGCTACTTGGGAGACTGAGGCAGGAGAATTGCTTGAACCCAGGAGGCTGGGTTGCAGTGAGCCAAGATCATGCCATTGCACCCCAGCTTGGGCGACAGAGCGAGTCTCCACCTCAAAAATAAAATGAAATAAAATAAAATGTACTTGAATCTAAATCAGATACTACCTCTCCCACCTTTAAATCTGTGTGTAATTAAAGGTATAACCCATACCTACAGTCTATAGCTGGAATCTGGCCTGCAGACTTATTTGTTCTGCTCCGCATTTGAAAACCTGTAAATTTCACATAAGGACCAGATTCTCAGCATCCCTTGAAAATCTGCAACATATGTCAATATTGAGCCCATATTCTTGCCATGGCTGGAAAAAAGCAACAAGAACAACCCCCTCCCCCCTCTGACATCCTTGGTTTGACAGTTTGCCATACCAACTGGTGTCTCACGCTCAGTCTGCTTGGCCCATTTGCATTACTAGTCTTAGCTGTCTAGGTACCCTGGAAAACCACTCCAGCCTTATTTCTTTCTTGTGTTCACAACCTCTCTCTGCCTTATCTGTAGAACAACTTGCAGACATCCAAGGTAGGGGCTGTGCTCTCTAGCCTCTGGACCTTTGGACATTCTAAATGTTCTTCTGGAAGTGCCTATCCCCACTTCCTTCTCCTGGTTGACTCTTACTTAGCTTACAAGACCCAGCTTGATCACAGTGTTTGGGAAGCCATCCCTAATTTTCACCGCCTGGTTGTGTAAAGATACCCTCTGCAGAGTACCCTTCACTGCTATCTACATCTCAGTTTTAGCACTTAGCATACTCTGTGTTAACTGTTGTGTTACATATCTTTCTTCCCCTTAGATCTAGGGTCTGGAGGGCAGAGTCTGTGCTACACTTTTTTGTTTATTCAGCTAGTCACAATTGTTGGTACACAGTAGCTTTCAATACATACTTTTATTGACATGTCATAATATTGTCTGAGGCAATGAATCCCCACCTTAGCTGCATGTTAGAATCACTTGGACAGCTTTGAAAATCTAAGTAACATCTTGGCACAGTGGCAGGCTGTAGACACAGCATCTTGGGAGGCTGAGGTAGGAGGATTGCCTGAGCTCAGAATCTGAATGTAGCTTGGGCAGCACAGTGAGACCTCTTGGTCTCTGAAAAAGAAAGGGAGAGAGAGAGAGAGAGATGGGGAGAGAGAAAGAGAGAAGGAGAGAGAGAGAAGGAGAGAAAAAGAGAGAGGAGAGAGAGAGAGGGAGGAGGGGAAAATGTCCCTAAAATCTTACCATCCGACCGGGTGCTGTGGCTCATACCTGTAATCCCAGCACTTTGGGAAGCCAAGGTGGGCGGATCACGAGGTCAAGAGATTGAGACCATCCAGGCCAACATGGTGAAGCCCTGTCTCTACTAAAAAATACAAAAACTTAGCTGGGTGTTGTGGTGTGCACCTGTAGTTCCAGCTTCTCAGGAGGCTGAGGCAGGAGAATTGCTTGAACCTAGGAGGCGTAGGTTGCAGTGAGCTGAGATCGTGCCACTGCACTCCAGCCTGGCGCCTGGTGACAGAGTGTGACTCTGTCTCAAAAAAAAAAAATCTTAATATCCAGGCCACCACACCTCATACCAGTTACATCAGAATCTCTGAAGCTGGGGCCCAGGCATCAAGTTTTTAAAACTCCTCTGGTGATTCCAGTGTGCAGCCAAGGTTGAGAGCCACTGGCCTAGGACATTTAGGATGATCTAAAGAAAGGCAGTTTCCCCTGATTCAGTTTGAGATTAAAATATTTGGTGATGATTTTAGGAAAATCACTCAGGATGAACATTTTTTACTTAACTTTGGTGACATATGGGCATTTAAACAAGTAGGCACCCATCTTCAAGAAATCTATTCCTCCTACAACAGTCAAACAATTCTGGAAGCTACAGTGCTGACAAGCTACTAATCAGCAATGTCATGTGCAATTATTGACAGTTGTTTTTTGTTTTTTATAATTTTGGTAGTTTATGTTGGTGTAGCCATGCACCATTTCCTACCTTGCTACATTTTGATTTAAATTTCAAGTGGATTACTTTTCAGGCGCCCTACAAATTAACTTAGGCATTTACTGAGTTTCCAATGCCAATTGCTTTTCTTTCTTTCATATTCTTCTTTGTTTGGGACTGCTATTTGGACTAAAGACAAACAAAAACAGAACATTAACTGGTGTCTGATATGGATAACGCACCCGGAAGAAAAGCCATTATCACTTGGTGAAAGCTGTCACCAGCAGCATTGTCTAATAAATGATCAATCCTGAGTTCATTGTTAGTTCGGAGGAAGTTTCAGGAAAAAAATGAAAATAGTGAAAGAGCTGAGGAAATATTTATGAATTGGGATTACCTTTATTTTGGAGAATATTAGATTGAGGTGAAAGAACTTCTGTATGGGCACTTTTATTTTTGTGAATGGTAACTTTGTTCCTACTGAGAATGAGGTCAGTAGACATTTGGTTTAGAATTGAGGGAGTTTTAGAAATTTATGTCTAAAGAATAATTGTTTTTGTTTATAAAGACTATAAGATAGTAATATTAATTGTGTGATCTCTTTTCTGGGAAAGTGTTATGAAGAGGATTGATTACTGTCTGATCAGAAAACTTCTTGGGATTTATTTTAACTCTTTGATTGGAAAATCTCTTTCCATTAATCTTTGGTATCTGAACAAGTGATCTTTTTCACATTGCCCATTTATCTTAATGAGAAAGCTGATTTATCTACACTAAATTGGCAGGAGTGCCTTGTTGGTGTAGTAATTTAGATTTTCTAAGAATTTTCTGCTTATTCAGCTCTGTTTTCTCCTTTGAGCTAACTGTGAGGCTAAGGGGGAAGAATTTGGTTGTTCCAACTGCCCTTTGCCAGGATTTTCGTGTTTGTGTTGGGGGTGGGAGGGTGGGGGAGGGAAGCTTGGCTTCATGAGAGCTGCAGTGCAGGTAACATGGTAGAGTCCTGATAGTGGCTGCCTGAGAAGCTCTGGCCTATAGCTGGGGGGCCTCCCTTTCCAACCCCGCTCTTTGACCCCCGCTGGCTCATTTTCAGGCTGGGAGCAGTGGCATCACTTGACCTGGAGGAGAAGCAGCCAGTCCAAAAGAGCCAGACTCAAATCTCTGCCCAGCCTGGCTGTCACCTTCAGGCACCTGAGAACACTCAGCATGTAATTATGTGCCTCGAGACAGTGGCTTCTCTCACAGAGCAGAGAAGGGGACTGATTAATCAGTTAGTAGTTAGTGTAGTACACTCAGCTGGATCTCTCTTCACAGCCTAGTGAATCAGGGGTTGAATTTGGAATTCTTCCCTCCTCCCACCTTTGTAGAGCAGCCTTTCTGAAGCGGAGAAGAAGGTCACTGTGGGGCATTCTACCTTCCTGGTCACCTGTCCCTCTACTCATCGCTCCTGACAGCAGCTTTCTTCCCTGCCCCCATATGATCAGGGAACTGATCAGATGACTTGAGTAAAGAAGTGCTGGCAGTACCCACAGAAAGGTGTGTGCGCTGTCAGCCAGGGCAGGGAAGGGCTGCCAGCTATTAATGTCAGTGTGCCTGGCACCAGCATGCCTCCCAGAATCTGCAATCCAGCTCTGCCAGCATGAGGCTGCTGTTTGGAAATATGAAGTTCTGATCTGATTCTGGCAAAATACATATTTTTTTCTTGAATTGCTTAATTATTATCCTGATTTCCTCTTCCTTTGATTGTGGAGATTTGGCCTGAAGTGAAGGCCACTAACAGTGCCATGATGGCAGTTTGGTAGATGAAGAAATGCCAAAAAAAGTGATTATATTTGCCACAGCTCTGAAGTAAAAAATTTCCCATCCTTACCTCATAATTCCTGCCTTTACCTCCATCTTCTATGGAGTTTCTTATCTGAAGGCTCAACTTTAGTTTTCAGGCCAATCTGGATAAGCAGTTTCAACCCCTCAGCTGCAGGGGTTCAGAATACATTTCCAGACAGGTGACCCCCTGGATTCTCATGGTGCCCACTGAGTCTCAGCTCTCCTTACTCTCTACTTTGTGCCCAGACTTCTAGCTTCACTTTGATAGCACTGGGCCTTGGGAGCTGACTTTGTGAAGATTGTTGGTGCTGAAGTATGACCTCATTACAGATAATAGCATTTGTGTTCTGGCTTGCTCTTACCATCTCTCCAATAGTACAGTAGAGTCCTGGCTTGAGCTTATAGCCCAACTGCTTACCAATACCACCTACTTATGTGACTTCTGGATGTCATTCACTCCATCCTGTGTTTTGGTACTTTCTTGAGGAGAATGAAGCCTGGTGGAATGAACAAGGCAAGTTTGATCCCTGACAGACCTAGCTCTAATGCTATGCCTGGCACATCTTACTTGTAGTCTTAGGTATGTTTCTCTCCAATCCTCAGTTCTTCAGAGGTAAAATGAGGGTACTGTTTCCTATCTTACATGTTTGTAGTGGTTATATAATATACTGGATGTAAAATACCTACCATGCTTCTGAGCCCTTAGGAGGAATTCACATCTTAATTCCTTTCCTTTATCTGCTATCTCTGCTTGGTATCCTGCATCATGACTGACATTACCATACCCTTCGTATACAGGAAAGCATTTCCTTGCTTGACTGCACCTCTGTATTTGGCTTTTGCAGTTGGTCACTTTTCTCCCAGTCTCTGCTTAATGTGTGTGAGTAGGTCTTGGGCCAGGTCTTCATCCTGACTGTCCTGTCCCTCAAGAGGTGATTATGCAAATCTAAGAAGGGAGCTACTTTTATTGCTCTCACTCCTGTCTCAATTTGCTAGCTGTTCCTGTGATTAAAATCAGCCTACATGTATTTACCCTTCAGATGGGCCATGTGGTTCCACATGTAGTCTTATGAAATAAGTTACCATCCTTTGTAATCTGGAGTCTTCTGGTTTCCAACTGGTTTAGCTCAGCAATGGGAATAACATTTGTTGCTATTAAATTGGTCCCTAGTGGCCCAAGCAGCTGGGTATGAATCAGCAGAGTTGAAAATATTTTAACCAGAAACATTTGGACTTGGCACCAAAGTCCAAAATTGTTCTGGGTTGTATTGCCCAGACCAAGGCAATACAGAGGTCAGCCAGCCAACTGACAGGGCATATAGCTACTAGCATTTGCATATGGATGACCTGTCAGCAAATCCTGGATGCAAGTTTAGTATCTAAAAAGAAAAGAAGGTCATAAATTGTATATTATTTTGCCTTGCATAGCAAAATCTGAAGTTGTTTAAAATGCATCTCATTATGCACTCTCATGTTGATGACCTGGATCTAGTTTGCAACATCTGTTAGGTTGACTTTATGGTTATTGTAGGTTTCAGGGAGTACTCAGAAGCCTGTTTTACAAATGTCATAAAGTGAATGGAAAATATTTTCTGTAGTTTCAAATAATAGAACCCCAGAGGCCTTTGATCATATTGAAAGAGCCCATGGTCAGCTTAAATATCCCTGGGTTTCTATTCATTATGTTATGGCCCTCTGAAGTAATCAGTTCTAATTACACTGAAGAAGGCATTTGATTTTCAATGACAGATTAATGCCTAAGTTGGAATATGCAAAGGGATGGAAATAGTGGAAACAAATGAAATAAATGCCTGATAGCTTGTCAAACTACTCTAATGAAGGGGTCTAAGTAAGGGGCCACTGTTCCTTACACTTAACAACGGAATGTGTATGAAGGGACTAGACTGAATACCAGTCCTCTTCTATCTCCCTTGTTACTCCCCATCCTGAAATGAAAGCACTCTAGTGAATCAAGATGTCTGTGAGTAATCAGTACTACAGTTCTCATCCATCAAAATCATTGAGCGTTGCTTGGATTGTGTTTTCTGACATAGGGCTTGGCAAAGTATGGCCTGTGGCCAGTTTTTGTATAGCTTATGAGCTAAGAATGGTTTTTATGTTTTTAGAGAGTAAGAGAAAACAAAAATGAATATTCAACAGAAAACCTATGAGACTCACAAAGCCTAAAATATTCACTATCTGGTCCCTTTACAGAAAAAGTTTCCCAACTCCTGTTTTAATATGTTAATGAGATCTTTATGAGCTTAAATTGAACATTCTTAATTGTACCCTCTGTGAGGTTAGCACAATGGAAATGTGGCAAAGGTATGGGCTTCAGAGCTGGACAGATATGGTTCTGAATCCTGACTCTGTGACGTTCTACCTGGAGAACCTCAGGTAGAACTTAAGCCCTTTAAGCCCCAGCATCTTCAAGGTAACTCAGTGCCTTCCCTTCCACTTAGTAGGATCATAGCAAATGATAATTCTTCAGTCAAAAAATAGTAGACCACCTATAATGCCTGTAGGCAGCTGTAAAAACATTGCAACAGGCTTGTGTGCAAATGGGCAAAGGGAGAAGCAAGGCTTGGTAAACACCCAGGGCTTGCCAGGACTTGATGTGGCACTGAGTGGGCATCGTTTTATTACATCAGTCCCAAAGCAGGTTCCTCTGGACTGCGGCATTGCTATCACTCCTCCAAAGCTGGCTTCTGCTTCAGATTTTGATGAGGGTGCTTTTTTCTCAGCTCACTATGTTGGTGCCTTCCATACCCTTCAGCTGCCTGAAGATGTTCTTGTTGGGCCTCTGCACTGGATACTTAACCGAATATATGTGACCCTTTGGCCGTTTGTTGGTGATTTGCTGCCAAGAACTATTCTTTCTGCCTTTTCTCACCTTCCTCTTTTCTTTCTTAAATGTAATTGTGCATTAATTGGGTCAAAGAGAATTTGATCCTTCCTAACTGTTCCTTTCCTAAGTTGTCACTGTGATTTCCAAGTAACATTAGACAAGGGATTTAAACCATTGTTCCTTTTTCTTTCTTCATAAAATGAAATTGGCAATATTGCTGCTTTATACCAGAAAGACTCAAAAGCACTGCATTCTGGGCAAAGAATGTGTAGGTACTTTTCAATGGAGGCTGAAGTTGTGGGTGTGATTTTAGAAATAGTCTTCCTGGAGCTTGCTTGTTTTGAAGTGACTGAGCCTAGAAATGTCTTTGGCTATATAGTTATACAGTGCTTGATTTTAATAGAAGAGGTTTGATAAGAGCACTTTTTTTTGGAGCCTTGCATTCAGTCTGAGAGTCTTCAAGAGAGGGTATGCAAAGACAGGCTGTTCTCCCTTTCCCTGGAAAGGTGGGATTGCTTGGCAAGTAGCCTTAGAGGAAGTGTTTAGTGTGTGGCATCAGGGAGAGGGGCTGCTGGCCAGGATTTCTAACACTGTGATTACAGGTAGCACATGCTAAATTAGGGTTCTACACCCCTAATACATGGCCGCATTAAGCAGGAAGTGAAGAAGCCTGAATGTGAGAAAGTCCTTGACAACCTTATAATAAAGTAGGTGATGTTTATAATGTCTATTATGTATATAACATTTGTTCTTTCAGGACAGAATGTCTTGTTGATTTGTTACTTAAATATTCTACAGGGATATTCCTTTTGTCCTCTTTGATACTTTTTGTTGTTGTCTAAGGGTCAAATGGCAGGTTTTTTCAACTAGGTAAAGAAAACCCCGTTTTCTGGATGCCAAATATTTATTTCATGTACTTAATGACACTGAACACTTAAAAATGGTTAAGATGGCAAGTTTTATTTAATATCTATTTTATTACAATTAAAAAATTCAATTTTCCATACCTCAAATTATGGAGAGGCAATTAACTTTCAGTATTAAAGAAATTATTTAAATAAAAGATATCTCTAGGTTTAATTTTTTTTTCCTTTGGCTTCTTGACATTTTCAAGTTTAAAAAAATGTGCCTTACTTTTTTTTTTTGAGACAGAGCCAGAGCCTCACTCTGTCATCCAGGCTGGAGTGCAGTGGCACAATCTTGGCTCACTGCAACCTCCTTCTCCCGGGTTCAAGCGATTCTTGTTCCTCAGCCTCCTGAGTAGCTGGGACGAACAGGTGTATGCCACCACACCCAGCTAATTTTTGTATTTTTAGTACAGACAGAGTTTCACCATGTTGGCCAGGCTGGTCTCAAACTTCTGACCTCAGGCAATCCACCTGCTTCAGCCTCCCAAGGTACTGGGATTACAGGCGTGGGCCACTGTGCCTGGCCTGCATTACTTTTACAACCAGATAAAATTTCAAAAAATTAGCAATGTCCTGGGAACATTAATCCTCTCATACTTCTATAGCAAGTTTCACCCATTGATTTGCCTTCATGCATGCATTTAAGTGATGTTTTTAGTTTTGAATTTAAAAATATTATTCTCTGATAACCCTTGCCTCAGAGATTCAGAAGTGAAGGAAATATATTTGATTCAGTGGAACATTCTGTGTATGTTTTACATGCACTTTATTCTGGAAAACAATTTTTATCAACTTAACGGTACACATCGCTACATCTGAAACAAGTAAAATGGGCAATTGTATAGTCTACACATTTGAGAAATTTTGTTTATAGATACATAGAAAAGTAAAGATCTTTTACTGTTAGGTATTTTATCTTTTAAAAACTGCAACTGACGAGATATATTAACTTGCTTAGATCAAAAGAATGTGGAGTTAAGAAAATATCTGGAAGAGCTTACAACCTTCTATTGCCTAGAAACCGCCTTTCTTTTCCCACCTAACATCTCATTTCGTTGCCTTCCCTTCCTCTGCAGAGCTGTGTCTTCATGCCTGTCTGGGCAGCTGGGTCCTAATGGGATCTGAACAGTAGATAGTGCCCCAGATCAGGTTAAGCCTGAAGCACAGGCCAGAGTGAACTAACTTCAGCATAGGTGAAGTAGGTGGATGACTTAAAATGACATATGAAAAAGACACCTTGCACATGCATGTTTATAGCAGCACAATTCACAATTGGGAAAATATGGAACCAACTCAAATGCCTGTCGATCAGTAAGTGGATGAACACACACCATGGAATACTACTCAGCCATAAAAATGAATGAAATAATGGCATTCACAGCAACCTGGATGGAATTGGAGACCATTATTCTAAGTGAAGTAACTCAGGAATGGAAAACCAAACATCATATGTTCTCACTTATAAGTGGGAGCTAAGCTATGAGGACACAAAGGCATAAGAATGATACAGTGGACTTTGGGGACTCGGGGGAGGGTGGTAAGAGGGTGAGGGATAAAAGACTACACATTGTGTACACTGTATACTGCTCATGTGCACCAGAATGGATGCACCAGGATCTTAGAAATCACCACTAAGGAACTTATCCATATAACCAAATACCACCTGTTCCCCAAAAACTATTGAAATTAAAAGAGAGAGAGAGAGAGAGAGAGAGAGAGAGAGAGAGAGAGAGAGAGAGGGAGAAAGCAAGGGACTTGAGACACACTTAGCATCCTTTGTGCCTTTTTTCTCATTTCTGCACAGTTAAATTTTACCTATCCTTCATTATCTGGCTTAAACACTCTTTTATGAGACTGTATTTAATTCTTCTACTCCAGCATAAATACCTTCTACTTCCTCTGAATTCTCCAGGCATAACTGTTCCCAAATTATTTTGTGAGGTTGTAAATAGATACTCATTGAAGATAGTGCTGGTCAAATAAGTTTGGGAATTCCTGTATGTAGAGCTGGTTTTAAGGGAGCAGGTACAGGGGAGGGGGAGGTTGGTGGTGCTTATTAGCATATTAAAGAGCCTGCTTAATCCAGTGTTAAAAAACTTTTGATTACAGAATTTTTTTCTTCAGGAACGATGATTAGAATTTCAAGGAAGGCTAAAATTGTCTATAGTGGTGCTTAATAAACATTATTTCAAGGAATAACTGTCCTTATTCCCTCATAATATAGTATCTATCATTCTATCATTAGAAATTATTCCCAAGGACTGTGCAGAGTACCAGATTTCTAGAACATGTAATCAAAGAGAAAAGAAAGGGTGAAGAACATAAAGAGAAAATAGATTTTTGCCAACATAAACCAAACATTTTACATTTTGCTTAGGGCAGGGCTCTGAATAAGGGCACACATCCAGTTCTCCAGTACTGGAGCAGTGATAGGTTATAAATGTTCTAAGTTCTTTTTCCCTAAGAAGGATTAGTATGTTTAAGTTAGATGCGAAAAACTGAAAGGAAGAGGAATCCTAATGGAAACACAATTCATTTACCAGAAAGTCATCTTCCTTACACTCTTCTATTTTTTACATTCTCACACAAATATACCCTCAGCATACAAATAACCTTCCCTTTTCCATAGAACCCTTAATTTTTCCTTCATTGAAAGAAGAGACAGAGGAAGGGAGAAGTTTTAAAATATCTGGATTTCAATTAAACCGATTCTTCTTTCCTCCTTAAGAGTAAAAAGTATTGGAGAAATGGAGAAAGGAGTGGATTGTGTCTATGTGTGTGTACATCTACAATCAAGAGCAGTTTCGTGTGTGTGTGTGTGTGTGTGTGTGTGTGTGAGAAGAGAGAGAGAGATAGAGATAGAGAGAGAGAGAAACCTATAGACCTCAGATTGAAGCTTAAACTATTTGTGAGTATAGTAGTAAGAATTGTTGGGTTGTTTCTTTTCTGTGAAAAACAACATTTTGTGAAATGGGAAAGAAAATTTATTTTCTTTGAAGATACAAATATGGCCTAAGGAAATGCAGTTAAAATGTGAGATTTAAGAAAGACAGAGAGTCTTTTTTTTTTTTTTTTTTTAACCTAACTAAGCACTGGCTCTATAAATACAAGATATCCTTAGTTTGATGTTAAATAATTTCCAAGATTCCTTAATTTTATATTGAAGACAATGGCCAATACAGTTCTTTTCTGTCAGATATTTATCTTTGCTGGAGGAAAACTCAGGACCTTGTGTAGCTGATGAAGAAATATAGGGGAAAAAATCTAGAAAACTATAACTGGAAGAAGTTATGTTTATGCCACTTCTATATTCCTGAATAAATGGACAGCAAGGCATCTTTACCTTGCTGTCCATTTGGAGAGCATCTTTACCTTGCTGTCCATTTGGAGAGCATCTTTACCTTGCTGTCAATGAGGCCTCCATCATAAGATTTGAGAACTTGTTTGGCCTCACTTCTAACCTTATTTTAGAATTGCACTGAGAACCTTGGACACATGGTTATTCCACAACCAAGGTCCCCTTCCTTCTACTTTCCATTCTGTT
Organism: Sapajus apella; assembly: GCF_009761245.1. Classification (NCBI taxonomy): domain Eukaryota; kingdom Metazoa; phylum Chordata; class Mammalia; order Primates; family Cebidae; genus Sapajus; species Sapajus apella. The sequence continues at coordinate 7,880,387 of NW_022436944.1, read as the reverse complement.
ATGTCTGAGGATGTTTTTTTTATTGGTGATTATTGATTAGAATAGTTCTCAATAATCTCTTTAGTTCTTGGAGTTACTAGGGATTATAAATTCTTGCTAGTGACATTGGCATAAGGAAGAATGTGGAAAAGACAGTGAGTATAAGAAAGTGGTAGAAAAGAAGAAAACTTACGAGGAGAAAAACATGTGGAGAGAAAGAGAACAAAAAGGAAGCCGTAGATACATTTGGATCTACCAGTTGTCTTCTTGATCTCATACTTACGTGGGTGCGTTCGGTCTGTAAACTGTGAGGATTTATCTGAAATGGAAGGGCTTTCCAAAACCAGGAGTGGAATATAAGATTATATGACAGATCAAGTAGTTTGAGGAATCACTGAAGATTTTTGGCTAAGTGAATGGCTTAATAAATGTGCTTTAGCATGATTAATGTCAGAGGTGGAAGAACAAAATGGGTTGGAAGAGAGGCAAGATTTGTTGAGATGTGAGGTAATGAAAGTGTGAACTACAGCAGTGGTATTGGTGAGTAGAGAGGAAGGCATGTCTGTAAAGACAGAAATGGGTAAAGATAATTGGATGTGTATGATAATCGACATCTGAATTTTTGTGCAGCACCTACTTCAAATACTCTTTTCAAATCTAGCAACATATGGGAAATCCCAATATTTTAATCTTCGAACTATTTTTCTTTAACTGCTTTTCTATTGTGGTGGCATTTTTCTTTTTTCTTACTATTTCAGGTCATGTCCTAATTTTGGCTGCCTAAGTAAAGATTTCAGTGCTTTAATGGACTGAAGGAGACAAAATGGGCAGAGGTGACTGAAGATCTGTGCCTTAGTTACTGAGAAAGTTGTGGTGCCATTGATGAAAGACAGAGATTTGAGAAAGGGAATTGGTTTGATTGAAGGAATGATTTGTAGGAGGCAAGTTCAGCTTTGGGCATATTTAGATTTAGGTGACAGTTGGCCAGATAAGTATTCTCTTTTGATAGTAGACACAGGAATTAGAACCAGAAATTTAAGCGTCAGCTATGTGGAACTGTTGGTTAAAATCATGGAATGCAGTCTATTCATCAAGGATTGTGTTTTGCAGAATAACTACATTTAAGAGATGGAAGGAAAAGGAGTATTTAAAGAGAGGTAGAATGATAGCACAGGAAAACCCAAAAAGTACCAGTCAGGGAACCTCAAAGAGAAAAGAATTTGAAGAAGTTTAATATTACCAGATACTGGAAGATGTCAAAGTGAAGTAAGCACATTGGCTTTGTTGAGAAGTTTGAAGATCTTCAAGAGAAGTACCGAACACACACAAAAAAAGGTTATGAAGCACAGATCAAACTACAGCTTGAGAAAGGTTTGGTGAAGTTGAAACCAGTGTAAACTTAATGAAAAGAATAGTCTTGGACATGGTTTGTATGAAATTCGCACCTTACTCAGATTGTTAGAACACAGTATTTGTTTGAAAACCTTTGTTTAGCATTTGTGGCATAGTCCTAGTAAACTGGAATGCCTTTGATCTGATGTCCGACTGAGTTTTTGAGCTCACTGCCCTACATTTCGTTTGGTTCTTAACCCAACTTGGTAGCACTTCTAGTACATCAAAATATTGACTAAAATAACAAGAAGATAGGGTTTAAAACTTTGGAAAATAACATAGCTCACAGAAAAAAGTAGCAGTTGTGCTATTAAAAATCGGATTCCACTTGATAGAGCCGTTTTCACTGTCCTTGTTTCCAACTTTCATTGGTCTTGTCTGACTGCTTTTCTTCCATTGCCATTTTTTTCATTTTTTATTTTATTCATTTATGTAGTTTTTATTAACACAGTAATTATATTTATGGGGCATAGTGTGATGTTTTGATACATGTATACACTGTGTGAAAATCAAACCATGGTATTCAGCATATCCATTACTTAATACATTTATCATTTCTTTTTGATATGTTTTGGGACAAGCAAAAACAAGCTGGTCTTTTTTTTGTTTGTTTTTGTTTTTAATTTGTACATGGTTCTAACTTCTGTTGCCCTGTCTTTTTTGGTGAGCTGCCAGAAGTCCTGCCTTGTTATTTAGTATTTGGTCAAAAGTGATTAATACATTGCTGGTTAGCTTGGTGGTGAAGTTGAGCAGCAGATGAAAGGAAATGGAATGGTATAAACCAATTATCATGATGATGGTAGACAGTAAGCAATGAGCCTAAAATGATATTCTGGGTCTAAGAATTCTAAACCAGGTTTTAATGCCTCTAACTTCAGACAGATCACTTAATCTCAGTCGGCCTAAATTTCTTCTTTTAAATTATGGAAAACAGTTTTAAAAATTGCACTTTGTAAGGTAGCCTGAAATGTGTAGAATGGCATTACCTAGTCTCATTTAATATAACATAAAAAACAGAGTAGGCCAAGTTATAAAAATCACTTGATGGAGGTCTAGACTCTAGGCCTAAGTTTTCCTTTGGATTCCAGCATTGTTGAAGGCAAGATATTTTCGACTCTCCAAAATTCATTTTCCTTTGGACAAGTGAACCCTGTACTACAGATACAACAATAATGACGATAACAGTTTCCATTTATTGAGCACTATTTGTCATATATTGTTCATTCATTTATTCAGCAGATATTTATCAATTACCCACTATGTGTCAGATTGTCTTGTAGGTGTTTTCTAGATAGTATGATAGGTATTCTACAGTAATGAAAAAATTCTTGCCCTCATGGAGCTTACATTCTAGAGGGGATAATTGGTCAGTAAACAAAATAGGTTTTCACTGTTTAATATACTGTATATTTTGTGTATTTATTTTGCTAATTGTCCTTCTCTATGTACTAGCATAGCTAGAGGGAATGGATCCATGTGGGAAGGGAGATTAGCCTGGAGAAGTAGGTTGGTACCATTATTTTTATTATTTTTTAAAAAATAGATCTTAGGTATACAGAATTAATCATATTTTTTTGCTTCATGACATTCTTTGTCATTTTATTGTTACTAATAATGCAAGGAAATCCTATGAACCTGTCATTGACTGTGATATCTAGAACATTGGCAAGAATTTTGATCTTTTAAGTTCTCCCATTCATTCCTTATTTTGGCGTCATTTTTTTTCTTTTTTTTTTGAGACGGAGTTTCGCTCTTGTTACCCAGGCTGGAGTGCAATGGTGCGATCTCGGCTCACCGCAACCTCCGCCTCCTGGGTTCAGGCAATTCTCCTGCCTCAGCCTCCTGAGTAGCTGGGATTACAGGCACGTGCCACCATGCCCAGCTAATGTTTTGTATTTTTAGTAGAGATGGGGTTTCACCATGCTAACCAGGATGGTCTCGATCTCTTGACCTCGTGATCCACCCGCCTCGGCCTCCCAAAGTGCTGGGATTACAGGCTTGAGCCACCGCGCCGGGCCGGCGTCATTTTTTTAAGCCAGGCAGCAGGGACGATGTGGAGTCCAGATATGAGGTAGGAAGAGAACAGAGGCAAGGAGACCAGTTGGAGGCGGTAGATAAGGAGAGGATGATGATCACCTTAGTAGTAGTGGAATGAAGAGCTGGGTGAGATTGGCTTTATGAGAGAATGCAGTATTGCATTGTCATCATGGCATGGAGTTATGAGTCAGCAACTCTATATGCATGTTTAGATAAAGTACATGATGATGAAATCATCCTTGGTTTATTTGCTTTTATGCTTTCAACATGTACAAAGTTAGAGAATCTCAAATTTTTATTTCAGATTTAAAATTTTGTTGTAAAATAATTAAGACATAAAAGTACATACAAAAGGATGTAAAGTTTAATGCACTAGACTACCATATTCACACTGCCTAGCATAAGAAATTAAATATATTAGCCCTCATATTACCCTTACTGATTTCATTTCTTTGTCTTCAGCCCCAGTAGTAATTCTGCTGTTTACTGCTTATCATTTTCTTGCATAACAACTTTTACTACATTTGTATGTCACTATAAGATAGCTATTTGTAGTATTGTTTTGTATGGTCTTAAACTTTATGTAAATGGTATGCTGTGTGTATTCTTTGACAACTCTGTTTAGCTCAGAGTTGTTTATGAGATTCATTCATGTTGATGCATGTAGCATTAGTTCACTCATTTTCATGGCTGCCTATTGTGTGGGTATACCATGATCTATTGAACTCTTTTTCTGTTAACGGATATTTCATTGTTTTTAATGTTTCAGCAATACATTGTTCCTATGTGCCAATGTTCCTATGAACATTTTTGTAAATATTTCCTTGTGTACATATATGAGTTTTTTTAAGGATATATTTTTAAGAGTGGAATTTCTGGGTAATAGGATATACACCCCTTAAACCTTAGTAGCTATTACTAAATTGTTCGAACCAGTTTATACCCCCATTTGTAGTGCAAGATAGAGAAGATCCTTGGATTTTACATCTGGGAAGACAGTCTGTATTTTGTAGACTAGTGCTTCTGAACAAGAATGATACAGTGTTTGACGGATGAGAATCACCCCTCCTGGCCCTCAAAAGCACACATCTTTTCCTCCCCCTATTCCTCTCTAGGTTTTTACCCCTTGGTGTGTATATGTTTTTATACTGGGAACCAGAACACATAATCATAAGAAAATCTTACTTACTGAGCCTAACTTGCTCTCTAAGGATTGTCAATTTAGTGGTTAACTGATTTAGTAGTCTATCCTGAAAGCTTTTGTAAGCCCATATTTTCATCAACCACTGCTCCTATCAGTAGCAATACAGGGTTATACATTTTAACCAGATTTTCTCTGGCCTTTTTTGGATACCTTTAGTAGTTAACTCTCTTTTGTCAAACCCTCCTGTAAATAAACATCGTGCAATGTACAAAACCCTGGGGAATACAGCTGAGGGCACTGCTCACTGTGTATTCATTCCCACAGGCTGCACTGAAATAACCTGGTAAACAATACCCTCCTCCATTTTGCATCTGTTGTGCTTCTTTGGGGATAGGAAGAGAAACATAAACTACTGTTCTGGTTAACGTCTGTATCATACAGTTAGTATCGCCAGTGAAATGTTCCTAGACACAAAGAATTGTGCTTTTAATTCCATTTCACCATCTGCCTTTTTTTTTTTTTTTTTCTGTCATGGTCTGACCAAAATTCCTTCTCTGCACAACAGTATAGGCAACATCATATTTGTTTCAAATACGCAGTATGGCATTTTATTTACTTGGTGTTTACCAAGAGCAAAGACACTTCTTGGAATGACTGCAGCAAGGCCCTGTCATTTGCTCTTGAAGGTGACTCATATGTAATTTCTGTGTTTTCATTCCACTGCTCTGTTCCCTAAGGTCCTTGACTTTCTTCTTAGGAAGTCACTTAAGGGACTGAGCATTGTGTCAACCTGTTGCAGCGTTTTTTCATATATGTGTTCACTCTAAAAATGCAAATAAAGACTGTTTCCTTAGAGGGTGTTCATACAGTAAAAAAAAATTAAAAAATAAAAAAACCCTGCCTAACCCTAATCATGTTTTTTTAATTTCTGCTGTTAAAAAAATTCAAATACATTAGAATCATTTTCTCTAATGTTGTCAAAATATTTGAAGCAATGGATTGTGGTTTTCATATATAATCCTTAAAAAAATTTCTTGCTTAGCTGACATTTTAAAGACAGGGATGCTTTAATATAATAAAACCACAAAAAATAAGTAGATCTTTTTGGATAAATTTTGGTTTAAAATGATACAGCTAAGAGTCCTGCAGTGGACCTAGGATTCAGCTTTCTCAGCTCTGCTAGTTTAGTTATGACACATAACTGTTTTCCACCTTCTAAAATTTTCTTTTTACTGATTTTTCTCCTTTTTTCATTATATTTGTGGACTTTATCTTTAATCCCATTATTTTCTAGTAGAACTTTGGGAAGGGACAAGACTAAATATATATTTAATGTGCCTTCTTTTAATTCTTTTTTTTTTTTTTACTAGTAATGGTATTATTAGTCATTGAGTTCTTACTGTATATCAGGTAGTGCACTACATATATTATCTATATGATTTCATTTAATTATCTTGATAATCTAAGGAGCAAAGAGGCAAAGGTAGGATCAGAACTAAAGTCTTCTGGTCTCAAAGCCTATATTCTTCACACTATAGCATACACCCTCTAAGTTAAAAAAAATAAATTGAAAAAGATTTATACTATGTGTAAATGTTTTGTTTTTGTACTTTTTTATAGTACCATTTATTAATTTATAAATTATTTAAGGGTAAATTACTGAACACAATTTTCATTCTTTTGAAATATTTTCCTTTCAGCTTCTTTGTCTAAAAGCAGACTTCTTGGCAAATCACCAAATGAAATATTCTTTGTATGAAATTAGTGTTTTTAAAAAGACAATATGAGGTCATCCCATGATCCAGTCATTTGAATAAACCAAAATTTCTTGTCCTCTCTTATCTTTGCTCCTTTAGTTATTGCAGTACCTTATAGGACACCATGATTAGGGTCCTTGAAGAAAAAGTTCCTAAAGATATGTTATGTTTTACATGTATTAGAAAAAATACTCCTAAAATGCAATAAAATAAATAAATAAATAAATAGAAAAAATAAATGTATAACAAGAGGGTTTCTGAGTCCAAAATTTTGATATGTGCATTTATTATTTAATATTATGTCATTGTCTTTAAGTTCTTTAAAAGTCTCTTTTAAAAAACATTACCTATTTATTCTTTCCTAACTTTGTTGAGCATTATGATAGTAAGCATACATGAGCAATGTAAATTGGAAGGCATATCTCAATTGTGAAATGTCAAATAGAAGTTACCCTATTGTAAGTGGTGATGTATATAGTTACATCATGGTGAAAATGTATTAGTAGCAATGACAACATAAAATGAGATCAGAAGGGGAAAACATATAAACAAAAACCATGAGACAAAAAAGCAATATGAAAGTGAATCTTAGAAGACAAGTAAAAAAAAGGAATGTCCCTACTTGTAAAGAGAAATAACTACCCTCTGTTATCTCAAGAGGAAAAAAAAGAAGCCTGCTTTACATAAATTAGTATGCACAATTTGTAAAGGCACTGGACTCCTGGAAGGTTGCCAATATAGCTTTTGTTGAGATGAAATTCAGGGGACCTTTTATTTATAGGAAACCAGTTAATGTTGTTATCTATCTTTGGTTATTTACTTTCTTTGATTTTTCTTAATGTCCTTCTTGATTACAGATGGCTAGAGCAGTGAATTTTCAAAAGTAGTTGATAGATGTATTAGTACAAAGTAATGCTTTATATTTCTTAATATATTGTACAAATGTATTAATTTGTTGTTTTGTTGTTGTTGTATTTTTAGTAGAGACAGGGTTTCGCCATGTTGCTGGTCTCAAATTCCTGACCTCAAAGTGATCTGCCCACTTTGGCTTCCCAAACTACTGGCATTAAAGGCATGAACCACTGTACCTGGCCTAAACGATTATGTTTATACTTTTAATTTATCATTATGTATAATGATTCTTTATAAATTTCATTTTTCATTTTCCATATTATATCATCATTGTTATAGAAATGTCCAGAAATAATTAGTATAATACTAATTATTATCATTTCTTAAACACTTACCATATGCCAAGTATGCTGTGCTTTTTATATATGAGCTCATTTAATTCTGACAAGAATCCTAGAGCCCTTGATAAGAATGACTTTCAGTACTAATGACGAGTTTTGATTTATTCTGTGAATTGGCTTATTTGAATCATTGTGGACATAATATCAAGAGACCAGGACTCCTACTTTTATTATGCATTTCATATGGAGACAAAATTCTCATTGAATTTCAAAAAGAGTTATAAATTTATGAGTGTGCAATAGATTGAATATTTGTGTCCCCAAAATACACGTTGAACTCTAATCCCCCAGGTGATAGTATTTGGTGGTGGTACCCTTGGGACAAAATTAGATCAGGAGTGCGGAACCCTCATGAATGGGATTAGTGTGCCCTGAAAAGAAGAGGGTGGAGAGTTAGTTTGCTCTTTTTCCCATGAGAGGATAGAATGAGAAATAGGCAGTCTGCAACCTGGAAGAGAGCCCTAACTGAAACCTGACCATTTTGGCTCCCTGATCTTGGACTTCTAGTCACTAGAACTATAAGAAATCAATTTCTGTTGTGTATTAGCTACCTGTCTATGGTACTTTTTTATAGTAGCCTGAACTAAGAGTGCTCATTAAAGTACTGAACCATAAGGTTGATGGTATTTTGAATGCATATTTTAGCACCATTAGTGTGTGATTAGGGCAGGGAATTCCCTAATGAGGGAAAGGTCATAGGCTAGAATCCTGTATATGTCTGTTTGTCCATCATAGGGCCTAAGTATGATCTTTTAATCTGGCTCCTTACCTGACAATTGTAGGCACTTGGTCATAAAGGGTGCCATATGAGAGAATATGGATGGATTACTGTACCTCCATCATGAGGATCATGGCCACAAATCAAAGCTTTGTCACTGAAAGCCTCTTTGGAAACTAATAGTTTTGTGTCTGCACATACAATGTATATAGATTGATGTTTTTCAGAACAAAAGCAGGAGATGGTTCCATTTTAGTATTATGAGACTAATTAAAAAAAAAACTCTGTCTTCTAAGATTCATGCCTTATATATTTATGTCCTTTTTTTAAAGTCTCATATTTTTATCCTCTCTTTCCTGCTTTGGGCCTCACTTTATCTCCCTCAGCTTAGTATTTTTGAAATTCTTCCTTTAGGGGTTTCTAAATATTCATATTTTAAATTGACTTTCCTTAATTTGGAATTCCATTTTATGCTCACAGGGCCTCAGACAGTGTCATAAATATGATGATGGCTCAGATGGTTAAACTGTGTGTCAAAAATATCTGTGGTCAGCTCAGTCACATGTAACATCCTTATATCCTGATGTATGCTGGCTTTCTCTATTCCTGACACATCTTTTTAGGAAGGTAGACAGATAGATAGATAGATGGATAAATAGTCATTTGCAGTGGAGCAATTTCTGTTTGTCTACATTTCCCAGTTGAAATTTGAGTATTTGGGATACTAAAATAGAACTTTAAGGTGTCAAAAATCTGTCAATAATACTTGTTTTTTTTTTTTTTTTTTTTTTAACGGAGTCTCACTCTGTTGTCCAGTCTGGAATGCAGTGGCTTGATCTTGGCTCACTGCAACCTCTGCCTCCCAGGTTCAAGCGATTCTCCTGCCTTAGCCTCCCAAGTAGCTCGTACTACAGGCACATGCCACCAAGCTCAGCTAATTTTTTTTGTATTTTTAGTAGAGTTGGGGTTTCACCGTGTTACCCAGGATGGTCTTGATCTCCTGACCTTGTGAGCCACCCACCTTAGCCTCCCAAAGTGCTAGGATTACAGGCATGAGCCACCGTTTCTGGCCAATAATAATATTATTAATAATATTAACTAATTGATCATGATGATTGATAAAAATTTTAGATCAATATGAAATTGCCAATATTAGACAATTTTGACCTAGAAAAGTGTCATTTTCTTATGGTCTCACCTAAAATACTGTTAACAATAGCAAGTCACTAGTATTGGTTGCTTACTACACCTGAGGACAGTGCCAAGTGCTTTCATGCATTGTTGCGTCTTCTGATCTCGAGACAAGTATTGCCACCTCCCTTATGTTAAAGACAGAGGAACAGGTTAGAGATGTTAAGTAACTTTTCCAAAGTCACTAAGGGCAGCACTGTTAACTAATGTTTAACTTTGTTGTTATTTTGCCTGGCAGTGCTGATTAAATCAATATAATATGACAAGATAAGAAGAAAGATAAGAATGTTTGTACTGTTAAAACAGTATCAGATGTGACACTTTTTTGAGCCAATGGTATTTGTAGTAATTTTAGCAACAGGAGATAAATGTACAAAGGCTCTTAGCTCCCTTTGCTCTGGCTATTTATGAACGCTCCACACTCATGTCTAGTAACTGCTATAAAATAGGGCAGGATGCAGCCAGCTTCAGCTATATGAACAGGGATCATTGTCCCTTCTCATTCTGGTTGGTTTTGCCAACCTTTGAATTTTCTAGGTGAGAGTTTGTCTTCCTGCTCAGACTTTTGAAATATGGATGTTCCTCACCACCTAGCTGATCCTCATGGATCTGATCACTTTCTGCCTAGACCTGTGGTGCCTGCCAGACCTTGCACTGCAAGAAGATGCTAATTCTGGGACTCTTGGTTGGCTCGTCTACCCATGCCTTGGTATCACAGTCATGATTCCGTTGTTTTCAGACATGACTCCATTGTAGGTAAAAGTAATAGTCTTACCGCTGAGATGAGTAAAATGAGAATGCTTTCATGATAGACATTGTACTGGTGTTTGTGTATTCAAACCTTAATTGTTAAAATAACATGATAAATTGTAGTTTGGGCTCTAATATGGAATTTGGCCCATGGCTCAGAATGTGGTTTTGGGTCTTTGTTAGACCCTGGCTTAAAGATGCAATTTGTTTTAACTTTTCCTTTTATTATGGTGTCTAACATCCTTAGAGGCCATTAGAACAATTGGTAAATTGAGTGTAGAAAATGAAATAAGATGTTTATAAAATTAATGAATATGGAGCTATATTAATAATAAAAAAGTCACTGTTAAGCAGATGAATTCCATTCCTGATAGAATCATTATTCAAAGTCCATTTAGATTTATTCCATCATTTTGTCTGTTAAAGTTCATTTTTTAAGGTAACGCGATTTTGGAGTAGGGAGTGAAACAAATTGTGGAAGTGTTATCTGCTGGTACCACTGTCTGGTTTTTCTTATTTAAAAGTACTATCTTCAAAAGAAAATGTACATTTACAACACTTATTGAAACAAATTTACTGGATATTGGCAGCAGTCCCTCGATGAAAAACAGCATTGCAAAATTTGACTTAGTTTTATCACTACCAAGAATTTTTATTAGATCTCCTGTACAGAATTATCAGCTATAAATAGAAATCAACTAATTTGATGAAGAGGCTGTAGGCCTACATATAATTGAACAAATGTATCATGGTTTAAAAAAACACATGAAATGACAGTAATATTGAATAGGGCCAAGCGAAGAAAAGAAGGGGGAAAGAAAGGAAAAAAGAAAATATAAAAGAACAATTATGGATTTGTGTGTGACAAAATGTGGTTCCAATACTGGCCTACTTAACACACTTTCTCACTAGGACACCATTGTTCTTTCTCAAACTTTTTTTGCTTGGCTGCTTTCCTTGCCCATTTAGAAGGAGGATAGCTCACTCTCTCCTGCTGTGGTCCTTTGACCAGAGACTAATGTTGCTGAAGCCAATGGGGAAGTAATGGAATTTTGCATCTGCAAATGTGGTCATTGGCTACCAGCAGAAATCCTCCTGTTGTCCTCTGAGATGCTTTTTTACTGGATGATTAAAAAAAATAATGTAAGGAGTCTTCTTTAGATTGACCAGTAATACTTTTCTTGTTACCTTCTCTTTTCCCTCTCTTGTAGGGGTGGCATGCCTTGATTTACAAAATGAATATCGGGAAAGTATTTTGGTATAAGAGAGAGAGAGAGAGTGTGTGTGTGTGTGTGTGTGTGTGTGTGTATTGTAAGCTCCAAGGGTAGGAGTTACAGAACTGGGGAAAATGTGTGTATACTCTAATATCAGAAAGACTGGTACTTTTTAAAGATGACACTTGGAGAGGTAAGATAGAAAGTATAAAAGTATGTGGCCAAATAATAATGCCTGACAAAGTGAGGCGATTAAACTGTGTTTTCATGCAGGCCTCTGCATACTCTATCTAATTGACTAATGGCTGAAACAGATTAATGTGTGTAGAAACCAGATGGGTCAGTGGGTGTATTAGGCCATTCTTGTGTTTCGTTAAAGGAATACCGGAGGCTAGATAATTTATAAAGAAAAGAGGTTTAATTGGCTTATAGTTCTGCAGGCTGTACAAGCATGGCACTGTATCTGCTTGGCTTCTAGGGAGGCCTCATGGAATTTTTACTCAAGGTAGAAGGTGAAGTGGGAGCAGGCATGTCACATAGTAAGAGCAGGAGCAAGAGAGAGAGGCAGGGGAGAGGCTCCACACACTTTTAAACAATCAGATCTCACAAGAATTCACTTATTATTTTGAGGACAGTGCCCAGCCTCTGCCATGAAGGATCTACTCCCATGACCCAAACACCTCCCACCAGGCCCTACCTCCAGCATTGGGGATTACATTTCAGCATGAGACTTGGTGGTGGTGGGCGGGGGGAGTCATCCAAGCTCTCAGTGAGTTGGTGTTTTTTGATGCTATCTATATAAGGATAGTGTTTAAGCATCTTTACAAATAGCAGGTATTAAGCTACTTTACCTGCCACTTTACCATGCATCTATTTCATGCCTTGCTTGACCATATTTACCAAACCTTAAGTCATGACAACTGATCTAAGAATAAGTGTATGGTGTTTATATGGACAGTGTGACAGTGTTTAGAATTGGGACTATCCTATGGAATTCATACATTGGGCAAGCATTCACCAAGTCCTTACTGAATGCCTACAGTATACCAGGCATTATGTGGGTGCTAAGGATGCAATGGTGACAAAATAGGAAAAATCCTTTATTCTCTAAAACAGAGCAATAGACAATAAATAAGTAAAAAGTGGTGTCGGTTAGATAGTGTTAGGTAGTACGGAGAAAAGGCATAAAAAGGGGCTAGCAAGTATTGTTGGGAGTGGGTAGAGATTGTAATTTTTGGTAGGTAGTGAGCCTTATTCACACCTGGGACACATGGTCATGGTACCACCTACATGTTCTGCCCAGGCACAGCTCTTGAGTCTCCTGCATTATTTCCGGAGACTCCATAAACCTGCTCAGACCTCAAGAAAAGAGAACCTTTCAGCATATAGAAATAGGTAGAGCCACTAAAGGCTAAACCAGAGCAAAACACCCCAAACACCTTTTATTATAATAGGTGGCCAAAAAGCAAAAACCAAGTAGCAAATATCCAGATATTCTAAGAAAATGCATATTTTTTTTAAAAAGAAAAACTCCTAATTTAAACATTTCTGCCTGGATCCCTGTACCTCCAACAGAACGGTCATTCTTAACTCAGTAAAGGAGACCAGTGATTAGAAGTAAACAGTAATTTCAGGGCAAGGAAATCACACAGTGAGAACATGATACATGTTGTCACTGGCACAAGGAAGAGCAAGCAGTGGAAGGCTGTGGTCTCGGTATTCCAGAACGTGCCCTGTACTTGCTGCTTGCCTCTGCCTGTTGTTTCCCTACCTTTTCCAGGGGTTTCCTTTACCTGGAATGCCCTCCTCCTTGTTTTTGTTTAGCAAAACTCTACCCTAGATAAAAAGACCTAAATAAAAGGCTTAGATAAGAAACTCCATCCTTCATAGAAAAGACCTAACCTTTTATGCCTGTTTCTGTGGTATATGGCACCAACGAATGCTCAATAAATGTGTAATACATCAATGAGAGAATCCAGTGAAACAAGGGAGCACAAGTGGCACTTCATTTCTCTGTCCACAGTAGCCGTCAGAAGTGACATTTCCAGGCTTTGTCCTTTGTCCCATCTCTGATTTAGACACTCTCTGTTTTCACACTTTTCTCATTAAAACAAAGGAACAATGCGGTTAAGGAGGCTGGAAGACAACTCACTCAACTAATGGAGAGGGAGGCACTTTCGCGTTCGTGTTTTTGAGTGGACATCAGATACAATTTACTTTTCTCCCATCTACCTTTAAAACATGGCTGATTTTCCGTTATCAGGGCCTTCTGTTTCCTTCTTGCCTCACTAACTCACTCCTCATCCTGCAGGTAGACAGGCTGGAACAGGATTTCATTTGTAGCCTGTCAGCTCTTCTTGTCAGCTGGCAGAGATATGGTTGAGCATTAAGAGGGTTTGGGAGGTAAAGTTATTAAGGGAGCAGCAGCTTCGGTTTATCAGGAGGTGGGATATGGGGGATGAATATACAGATATTTTCCAGGTCATTAAAGAGAGCAAAAATCCCAAGCTTTTGTCCCATTGGCATGCCTTTTCTGGCCTGTTCTCTAACACATTAGGGTGTCTTTCACACATGCTGCACCTCAACTTGCAAAGGTACAGCCGGGCAGCTGCGTCTCAGCCATGGGAAGCAAAGTATATTGGCCTGTCAGATAAGCAGAGCTGAAATCCTTAGGGCAATTGAGAAAACAAGAAGAAATCCCAACAGCCTTGGCATGGTGAATCTTGGCTTTGTGAGCTGACTTTGGTCTCTGCTTAGACATTTCTTTGAGTATAGTGGTTTTAAAAACAAAGCCTAAGGATTTTCTATTGTTACCATTCTTCTTATCATCCTTACAGTCTTTGTTATAGCTACTATCATGGAATGCCAACCCTGAACGAACTGTGGTCCCTGTGTTGTACATGGATTAGCTCATTTAATCCCCTAATAATCTTACCAAGGAAGGGTTGACCCTGAGCCTTTAACCATAATGTAGTACTACATCAGAAAGGAAAAGCACATGAAATTTCCTAGTGGAGTCATAAGTTTGAGGTAGGTTAAAGCCATGAAGGAAAGTCATTTGTAAACTGGAGTATTTTATGTTATTCCCACCGTACCCTGAAAGTTTAGGATATATATTCAGATTAATGGAAGAGAAACAAGATAAAAATCATAATTATGCTTTGTTGCTCTAAACTCTGAGGATTTTCCATTTTTTGGCAAATTTTATGGTCTTATAGATTCATGTGAGGTGATAGGTCAGAGTCTATCCTCAGTCTACTGTTGCACCTGCTGCAGTGGAGAAAACTAAGACCTAAAAATCATACTCAAAGCTTTTATTTTTCTGTTGAATATTGATGTTATGTTTTCTCATGCAATTTTAAGACTAAATAGTTTAAAAGTAGTCTTGTCTGCTACTTGTAATTATGAATAAGATTACAGCAGTAGTAGACTTAAAGAGTATTTAAAAACTATTTAAAGCAGCTTTCTAATTGTCCACTTTAGCACAGATTATAAATCAACAAAAACATTTTCTGAATTCCATGCCAGGAACTGTGTTAGGTGTTGAAGATGAAATTCAGCTGAACAGTACCAACTGCAGCCTGCACATACCTTGGACAGCACCCAAGAGGGTTTAATATTGAATGGATTGGAATGCTCTTGTTTATACATGTTTCATAGTTGCTAGGGAGAGCCCAGGGTTTTAATTGGTGGACACATATTTAAAAGTCAATGTATGTATGGTCTGACTTAATTTTTTAACTACAATCAGTGATGAGTTGGATGTTCCCAACACGAAGAAATGATAAATGTTTGAGATGATGGATATGCTAATTGCCCTGATCTGATCACTATACATGATATGTATCGAAATATCAAAAAGAAATTAGTGATGAGTTTGGACAGGGGAATATTAAGTGTGATTTGAATATGAGCTGATGGCAGTAGAGGCTTTGTTCATATATTTTTTCCTTTTGTCAGTAATCCTTTGTAATGCCCCAGTATCATGATTTAATTTGAGTGGAATTAAGCTTAAACAGTTCAAAATTGTATAGTTAAGACGTTCTATTTCAAATATTATTCCAAGTTAATTTAAGCCAACTAGCATGACCTCGGCTACACAAAGGCTGGTACAAAAAGGATTTTGAGGAGCACGTGGCCAGGACCCTCATGGGAGCTAATTAGATGTCTCTCCCTCTCACCCCTGACCACTGGGTTGCCCCCAGTCCTCCCCACCCAGTAATCTGTTAGGGCAGCTTCTAGAGTCTGAAAGGCTGTTTGTGAGAAGCTCAAGGTCTGTGTGAAACAATGAGCAGACATGTAAGAAATTTAGATTTGCCTGTCAACCATTTCTTATTTAGCACCTGTGTTATTTTAAGGAATCTTAAGCTCTCTGAGATTTTGTTTTCTCATTAGTAAAATGTATATGATATGCCTGACATGTTCCAGGCATTGTTGGCGGTCTCACTTCAGCCCCTAGCAATCCCCAGCTGGGGAATTGTGCTAGAGTGGGTACCCTGTATTGTTCTACAAGTACTATTTATGAAGTTAATGATAGTCACTAGCTTTTATATTGATTGCAGTTGGGAATATAGTATTTTCAATACAAGTCAGGTATAATGACTTGTAATGAAAATACGATTGAATTTACTTATTGAATACCACCTATGTAGCAGGCTTTGTGGGGTAGGTTAGAGATGTAAAGATGAGTATATGTTCATTTTATTCAGGGAACTCACAGTTTATTAAGGAAAGCAGATGATGAGTTAACTAACTAGAGTATGGTGAAATGTTTTACTCTCTGAATGGATACACTGCAATGTACAATGGCAGTGGAGGAGAAGAAATAGGACTCTGCTTGTTGGGATGTGGAACTCAGGCCAGGTAAGGCTTTTCCGAGATGTCATTTAGCTGGGCCTTGGGATATGATGGAGTTCAGAGAAAGCAAGGTGGTATGGAAGGGCATTCTAGGCAGAAGTGATAGCCTGAGGACAGGCATGGAACTCAGAGGGTGCCTGGTATACTCTTGGAGTTATGGGGAATCCACTGTGGCTGGATTTTAAGGTATTTGGGATTGTACAGGTGAGACTGGAAATGTAGTTTGAAACATACCTTGTTCTTGTTTTTAATTTTATGAGTTCTAAAAACAATGTTAATGCATTTTTTTTGAGATGATTGTAAATTCACAGGAAGCTGCAGAAATGGCACATGGAGTCTCTTGAACCCTTCACTAAGCTTCCCCCAATGATAACATTATGAATAATTTCAATAAAAGATTAAAAGTAGATATTAGCATTGGTACAATAATGTTAACTGGACTACAGAATTTACATTCACTTTTTACCAGTTTTTAATTATTAATTTTAATTTTAAGTTCCGAGATACATGTGCAGGATTTGCAGGTTTGTTACATAGGTAAATGTATGCCTTGATGGTTTGCTGCACCTATCAACCCATCACCTAGATATTAAGCCCAGCTATTTTTGCTATTGTTGCTATTGTTCTGCTATTGTTCTCCTTCCTTCAACCCCACCTCCCAACAGGCCCCAGTGTGTGTTGTTCCCTTCCCTGTGTCCATACGTTCTCATTGTTTAGCTCCCACTTACAAGTCAGAACGTTCGGTGTTTGGTTTTCTGTTTCTTCCTTAGTTTGCTGAGTATAATGACTTCTAGCTCCATCCATGTCTCTGCAAAGGACATTATCTCATTCTTTTTTATGGCTGCATAGTATTCCATGGTGTATATATACCACATTTTCTTTATCCAGTCTATCATTGATGGGCATTTGCATTGATTACATGTCTTTGCTATTGTGAATAGTGCTTCAGTAAACATAAGTATGCATGTATCTTTGTAATAGAATGATTTATATTCCTTTGGAAGTATACCCAGTAATGAAATTGCTGGGTCAAATGGTGTTTCTGGTTCTAGATCTTTGAGGAATCACCACACTGTCTTCCACAACGGTTGAACTAATTTACATTCCCACCAACAGTATAAAAGCGTTTCTATTTTTCCCACAACCTCACCAGCATCTGTTGTTTTTTGTCTTTTTAATAATCCCCATTCTGACTGGCATGAGGTGGTATCTCATTGTGGTTTTGATTTGCATTTCTCTAATGATCAGTGATGTTGAGCTTTTTTCAAGTGTGTGTTGGCCGCATAAATGTCCTCTTTTGAGAAATGCCTGTTCATGTTCTTTGCCCACTTTTTAATGGGGTTGTTTGTTTTTTTTCTTGTAAATTTGTTTAAGTTCCTATAAATTCTGGGTATTAGACCTTTGGTAGATAGATAGATTGCAAAAATTTTCTCCCATTTTGTAGGTTACCTGTTTGCTCTGATGATGTTTCTTTGGCTGTACAGAAGCTCTTTAGTTTAATTAGGTTCCATTTGTCCATTTTTTCTTTTGTTGCAATTGCTTTTGATGATTTTGTCATGAAATCTTTGCCCGTGCCTATGTTCCAAATGATATTGCCCAGATTTTCTTCTAGGGTTTTTATAGTTTTGGGTTTTACATTTAAGTCTTTAATCCATCTTGAGTTATTTTTTATATAACGTGTAAGGAAGGGGTCCAGTTTCAATTTTCTACATATGGCTAACCAGTTTTCCCAGCACCATTTATTAAATGAGGGATTCTTTCCCCATTACTTGTTTAGTCAGGTTTGTTGAAGATCAGATTTTTGTAGAAGTGCAGTCTTATTTCTAAGTTGGTCAATGTTTTACCAGTTTTTGCATGCATTTGTGTGTGTGTGTGTGTGTGTGTGTGTGTGTGTGTGTGTGTATGTGTGTGATTGTTTGTAGTTCCATCACCACAAAGGAACTTCCTTGTTCTCTCCATGTATATTCATATCTCCTCTCCTCCTGGAAACTACTTATCTTTTCTCCATCTGTATAATTTTATCATTTTGAGGATGTTATTAAGTGTAGTCATACAATATGCACTTAATACTCGGTATGTAACTTTTGAGATTGGCTCTTTTCCCTCCACTGAACGTAATGTTCTTGAGATCCATCCAAGTTTTCTCATGTGTCAATAGTTTGTTCCTTTTCATTTCTGTGTAGCATTCTATTGTATGAATGTGACATAGTATGTTTAATCATTCATCTATTGAGAGACATTTGGGATGTTGCTAGTGTTGGGTTATTATGAATAATGCTGTCATGAACATTCATGTACAGGTTTAATGTAAACATAGGTTTTTTTTTTCTATTGGATAAATGAACAAAAGAATAATTGTCGGGTCATAAGGTAAGTAGTTTAGTTTTATGAGAAACAGGCAAACAACAACTTCTTCTTCTCCTTCTCCTCCTCCTCCTCCTCCTCCTTCTTTTCTTCTTCTTCTTTCTTCTTCTTTTTTTTGCAGAATGGGGTTTTGAATGTTTGGGAGGAATACCAAATCCATGATGTGAAGCTCTTTGTAGTTTGTTTTAGACAAGGATTTGCATCCTGCTCTGAAAGACCATTGTATAGTGGTCAGTTAGCTCTTAAGCAATGAGTATGTTGAGTATCCACATCTCACTGTGCTTTTAGTATTTTCTATAATGACTCTTGCTACTTTACTGAGGCTATGATCTGCAGAGCCAGTCATAGGGGTAAGCTATAAAGTATTTTTAGAATAACTCAAATTTTTTACTTGTATTTCTAAAATAACATGAAGGAGACACATAGCTCACCCCAATGTTTCATATAAATTCCCATTTCCTCTCTATTCAGCTGCCCTTGTACCTGTGACTCTTTTATTCCCCTTTAAGATGCTGTACCTTCTTACCAACTGATCTCTTACCTTGTCCATTTCTCTCTACCACAGACTTCTCCTAAGAATTTCCTCTTCTCATTTTTGCCTTTTTATTCTGTTGATCATGTTGCCATTCCTAGTCCCACTACTTGGCTGATTCTGCATCATAGAAGCTAGCTTAACAGCATATTATCGTGGATGTGAATATATTCCCTATATTTGAGTAGGGAATATGATCACGAGTTCTATAGTCTCTTTCCAAAAACATTTTTTAGAGACAAGTCTTTTCTCCTGAATATTTGTTTTGTTTGGAACATCTCTGCTCTTACTCTGAATCACAGTGACATTATTCAGGGGGTATCTAGGGACACCCTGGATAATCTGCTTTTTGATCACATCCTGTGACCTCTTTTTATTCCCTGTTCTGGCCAGAAATTATTGTGTCCATTTTTTTTTCAGGCCAGCTAATATTTGAGGACTAGAATATCTTTTCAGGTATCTTATTAGTTAGAAATAAATGATTGGCTCTAACTATGACAGATAGGAATCTGTTGTTCACAAGCAGTCATCCCAAGGAAACAAAGCTCTGAAGGCCCCCAGAAGTATTTTTAAGAAGTGGGAAGCTGCTCTTGAATTTATTGCTTTTGTTTAGAAGGAAAGGATGAGAGAGAGAGAGAGAAAGGTCAGCAGCATGAATACTGGGCAGGGGACTTCAGAGCCATTTGCTCTGCTACTGATTTTGTAGCTGTCTATCAAGAAGTCTCTTGTGCCTTTGAGCAGTTCATTTTATCAGATTTCCATCATCTGTAAAGTGTAGCAGCTGGATTGAATTTTTCAGTCTCTAAAATTTTGGTATCAGTGATTCACAGATAGAGAGAAAGTAAATGAATTGCCTAAAGTTACGTGATTTACCCATGGCAGAGCCAGCACTCACCCCGCTAGGTCCTTATAGTTCTTGCCTTGTATATGGGTAGTACATTAGCTGAGTGTAGTTTGGACACTTTCTGTGCTTTCTGAGTGGACTCCTCACTAATCCATCTTTAGTCAATCAAGCACTCTTGGTTATTACTTAAAGTGATGACATTCTAAGAATTTTTAGGTTCTTTAGTTGGTTTCCTTTTTTTGACCTGTTGGTGAGTTTTTGCCAATCTCATGTGACAAAGATTGTGAAAGTCCTAAATAATGTTCTCTAAGATCTTAATGCAAATTGGTATTCTACTTCTCTTCTTAGAGACATTAGCTCCACTGGAGGAAGAAGACACAAATGCTTATTTCATCTTAAAAGTCAGTTATCTTGCCTTACAACATAAAGTAGTATTTTCCGCATTAAATTATTTGAGTTTCACCTTGACATTTTTTCTCCTGTTTGTCCCACCCACCCCACTGTTATTTCATTAATATTTTTCTTTAAATGAACTTACTTTATTTTACTTAAGTAAAAAATTTGATAACTCTGAACTCACAGCTTGATTTATGATGTTGTTTCCAATTCACTTTAAAGTAATAAACTATATATAAAGCTTTCTTGTACCATCTGAAACCTTCTCATGTGTACATACAATACTTTGGGAAACTGCGTAAGACCGTCTGGGTCTGATGGTTGAATGGTAAGAGAAGGGAGGAATAAAAAAATGAGAAACAAAAATGATACTATTACAAGCTTATAAGCCATATGGGTAAGAAATTAGAATGGAAACATGAGTTTGTAAAGACAGATAAATGAATTTCCTTGACTTCAAGCCCCTATTATTGTCAAGATAATGTTGTGCATGTAAAGAAGGAAGTCTAACAAAATGGCATTCCATTCTGGGGCTTAAATGCTTGCCCTTGCTTCTTTTTTATGACTCTTGCTTTATTGAATAGCACTGGGGTCATAAGGCCCCAGTAGATGTAAATGCTATGCTATACATCTTGTCAGGAAGGCCAGCCTTTGTGTCAGGAGGAGGAATTCTTGTCCTTGTTGCAAGAAGGTAAAACAGGCAGAAGCGAATGAGGTCAGATTTAGATTGCCAAGCCTTGGGTGGGACTCTTGGAGGTCGGAACACAGACAAAGGGTAACAGGAAAGCCTGATTAAGAGCAAGAGATGGGTAGGGCTGGCTTCATGGGCATGTGACCATGTGAACTTGTGGTTGCACAAGTTCCTATGTCTAGAAGGGCCCTGAACTTGGCTTAATGCTCTGCTGTCACTGTCTTGAAATTCTTCTTAATTTTTAAATGAGGAACCTTGTGTTTTTATTTTGCTCTGGGCCCTGTAAACTATGTAGCCAGCCCTTGGTATGGGGTAGACAGATGCTATGGAAGACTTTGTGGTTTAGGTTCATGGGGTAGAGAGAACTGGAAGAGTGATAACTAGATAATAAGTTGCAAAAAAGAAAAAGGTTTCAGCCACTTACTGATGGTGTCTCTTCTGATTGACCTTAGTTTATAGATTAAAGAATTTAGCATTGGACTCCAGGATTCTTTTTGCCTTAAATTCCTAGGCTGCCTGACTAACTTCCTTCCATCGTTATGGAGTAGTAGAAGAAATGGCAAATTATATCTGGAAAACATGGACAATGGAGTGAATAGATCTCTGAGAACTTGAAAAAATTATGTAGTAAGTTTGTTCCTGAAGAGTTAAATTGTAAAACCAACTCATAGTGGATTAAGTAGGGGCTTGCATGTAAATATCCACAAAGGGTGGCTTTAAGACAACAGAGAGTGATGGGCAGTAGGGTGATGGTGGACATCCAAGGAAACACAGCATGTTTAAAGGAAAATCTGTATTGAATTTCAGCCTATAATTGCCAAGTTATGTTCAGTCATGTTATTGTTCCTTATAGCTAAAAACCTTCCAGGTTTTTTTTTTTTTTTTTTTTTTTTTGAGACGGAGTTTCATTCACGTTACCCAGGCTGGAGTGCAATGGCGCGATCTCGGCTCACCACAACCTCCGCCTCCTGGGTTCAGGCAATTCTCCTGCCTCAGCCTCCTGAGTAGCTGGGATTATAGGCACGCACCACCATGCCCACCTAATTTTTTGTATTTTTAGTAGAGATGGGGTTTCACCATGTTGACCAGGATGGTCTCGATCTCTTGACCTCGTGATCCACCCGCCTCGGCCTCCCAAAGTGCTGGGATTACAGGCTTGAGCCACCGCGCCCGGCCACCTTCCAGGTTTTTTAGGAGTAGCTGGAAATCTGGATTTTTGACTGTGATATTTTTCAATTATATAAAAAAAACGCAACTATGTGGACTATGAATGAGTTGAATTCATTTTAATCCTTAAGTGGACTTTTTGAAAACTTCTTTTCTGAAGATTAAGAAGTGACCATTCAAATTACTGTTTTAGGGAGGGAGTCATAGCAGTATGAGGCCATCCCTAGTAAGGAGATAGAGTTAGAGTTGCCAGTGGATATTGCAGATTATGATACTGCAGGAGCTCTAAATTTTCTATATCGGAGAGTCTTGGGGTTGAAAAGGGGCTTGCTTTTGAGAGCTTAATGCTATGGTTTGATTGTGTCCCCAGATTTCATGTATTGGAAATTTAATCCCCAAATTTATATGTTGATGACATTCGGAAGTGAGGCCTTTGGAAGATAATTAGGATTAGATAAAGTCAGCAGGGTGGGCCTCCCATGATGGGACTGGTGGCTTTATAAGAAGAGGAAGAAAGACCTGAACAGAACTTGCCTTCTCACCATGGGATACCCTCTGCTATTTTATGACATGACAGGAAGGCCCTCACCAGATGCTGGTGCTATGCTCTTTGACTTCCCAGCCTCCAGAACCGTTATCTTTATTGTTTATAAATTACCCAGTCTGTGGTAGTTGGTTATAGTGACAGAAAACAGACTAAGACAACTTATTTTGGAGTTATGTTTCAGACTCATTGTTTTTACTTAGATTATATGATGTAGTCATAAGAAATAGCCAACCTTTCTAGTACATTTTTCCCACACCTTATATGTGATTGAAAAACCAGCAATTGCCCATCTCTAGGAGTGGGTGGGGAACTCTCAGGACTGCTGGAGTCTAAGGGGATATTAAAAAAAAGAGTTCTCACACCCTCAGACCAGTCTTTTGCCTACCACTCTTATGGTTTATTGTTAAAACAAGGTCATCAGTATTATGGATACATCAGGCCTTCTTAGCCTGATATTATTAAACATGCAGTTTATTTTGTGATTTCCCCATGATTGTGTGCTCACCTTCTGAATATGATTTGACTTCCCAACTGGATTGGTCAGAGGGAGGGAATGGGTAGGTCCTGCAGTTTAAAATATAGGTGTTTCTGTGACTATTGTTAATTATAACTTAATAAATTGACATTCTAGTGTACAGCAGTCTTGTGACTGTGGTTAGTGAATTTGCCAGTGAAATTTCAAATGTCTTTGGTCAGCTGACATACTCAGTTTTGAACTTGGGCAGCTCAGAAGCAGACCGTAGACTATAGCAAACTGGTTAAAGTAATGAATGTCATTTTGAGAGTCCCCTTGGAAGGCCTTTCCCTAGGTGACATCAAAAATATGTCTTGAATGTATGCATCTTTCCTATTTGAATTTCTTTACTAATAGAGTTGAGACATATGGTTTATAAAAGTCATAGAGTAGAGAGGGATAGCCCCTGGAAGTGTTAATAGGATTTCAGATAATTTTGGAAAATGCTGGTTTAAGTGAAGGTAACTGATTGCTTTATAAAAGGACTTTTCCAGAACATTTAATCTTCTAATGAGTCATCCAGTAGGAACACATGGTTGTTTCTCAACCTCATTTGCTAATGGTACCTTTAAAATGTTTCCTTGGCAACTCTTTTAGAAAACATCATGAAATATTTACAAAATACAGCCTTAAGATGCAGTGAAATTGTGGTATTTCTGGAATTTTCCTGGTGTCTAGTCAGTTTTGGGAAATTTGTGCTGAATCCCAGTTTGCACTGGGTTTCATAAAACCTGCAAGAGGGTTCTGGAATCCACAGGAATGACCATTTGCTCACTAGGTATCTGTATTAGCCAGAGTTCTTTGGAGACACAGAACCAATAGAATATAGATACAGGTATACATACAGGTATAGATATATGAGCAGCGATTTATTAGAGGGGCTGACTCACACAATTATGGAGGCTGAGAAGTCCTACAGTAGGCTGTATGTAAGCTGAAGAACCCAGTGGCATGGCTTAGTTCAAGTCCAAAGGCCTGAGAACAAGGCAGAACCAAGGCCTGGTGTAATTCTCAATCTGTGACCAAAGGCTTGAGAACCCGGGGGTGCTGTTGGTGCAAGTCTCCAAAGGCTGGAGAACCTGGAGTTCATATGTCCAAGGGCAGGAGAAGCTGGGTATTCTATCTCCAGGAGACAGACAGACAGACAGACAGAGAGAGAGAGAGAGAGAATTTGCCTTTCTTCTTTTTTGTTGTATCTGGGCTGTCAGATTATTGGATGGTGCCCTCACACTTTGGATAAGGGAGGATCTTTCTTACTGAGTCTGCTGATTCAAATGTTAATCTCTTCTGGAAACATTCACAGACATATGTAGAAATAATACTTTACTGGCTCTGTGAGTATCCCTTAATCCAGTCAAGTTGACACTTGAAATTAATCATCACAGTACATGAACCTGGAATTTTTCCAGTGTGGACCCCATGGCAGAAATGGAATTTAATAATCTGGAATTGGGAATCTGGATCTACATATTGTGAGTCAGCTTGGAATTACCAGAGTCCAAGACTTTTTTTTATCTGTATATATCTTCTGATAGCTTACTTCTTGAAAAGGAACTTCCCAGATTAAACATGCAATGCTTATTAAGACCCATTCCAGAACCCAGCTGTGTTCGCACAGACAGGACTCAATGAGCACAATGGTTAAATCTCTGTCTTTATGGAGATTTTTTTTTTTAGAGGATCAGTGATTAGGCTTATAGAGCGATATGGTTTTATAGACATTCATGTTACTTTCTTTGATTCTAGAATAAGGAAAAGGAATGCAAAGCTGCATTTCTTAGTACGTACTGGTGATTGCCAGTACAGCCCAACTGTATATTTTCAGTATGTAATGACAACATTGGAAGGAAAATTGATTAGTACTTTTAAAACAGCAGGAAAATTATTTCTGCCCAAACATTGATTAGTCTTTGAATGTGCTTTCTTATAATTCTTTTCTTCCATAGACTGTAGGGTGCAGCACAGTCATATTTTATGCAGAGTGAAGCAGAGAAACCTACTTGCTGCTATTGAACTTATTGCTGCCTTTTTCAGCTGGTGCAAATAACTTTGTCTTCAGTAGTTACACGCTCCTGGTTTGATAACACATCAGGAATTCTTTGTTTTATTTTGATTAAAGAGACTAAAGGGACTTTTGTCTTATATGAAATGTGAAAACAGTGAAACACTGAATTTTTTTGATGACAGATATTCCTCACTTTGGCTTATAAATATCAATTTGTTTAGCGTCCTTGCACGAGTGCTTTAAAATTTATTGGCTGAAACTTAGGTAATATTAATTTGCTCCTGGTTAAGTGTTATATGAAATATAGGAATAAAGAAAACTGAGGTACCCACAGGGAACTTATATATTTGAGGAGTTAAGACAGAAATAAGATAAATAGGAAAGTTTATGATAAGCCCTGGATGAGTAGCTTGGAATATTACATAACCAGTATAAGGTTCCAGAAGGAGAGAGATTTTGTGTGTATGCATCCTGAAATAGGGAGGTTTCATGCAGGAGCTGGAACTTGGAGATAGAATTCATCCAGGTGGATGAGGGTAGGAGGGATGCTGGTGGCATTGGCAGAGATGGCTAGACCAGAGCGTGCCTGCTTTTTCAACAGTGAGTAGATCTGTTTGGCTCTGATAGAGGAGTCATGACGGGGGGTAATGAATAATAGGAAATAAAACTAGAGAGGTAGTTGAATTCAAACTGGGAAGGGCTTTGAATGCCAGGCAAGGGATTTGGACTTTATTCTGTAAAGAATGGATGAACAGTGAAGGTTCTTAGGAATAAGAAGAAAATTGAAGAAATGGCTTTGTAGTTTAGTTAGAAGCAGAAGCAGCATAGAGCTCTGAACCCAAGTGCCTTAGATGGAAGATAAGGGCAAAAGGAACAGTATACAAGCTCTGTCTTCCGCTGAGATACAGGAAGAAGTTAGCTGCTTAATTCTTTTTATTTTTCCTTCTCTCTTTTAAGGCTTGTATTAAACCTCTTTTTCAGTCTTAAAATGTATTAATTCATATTTGACCTTCCTTACTGCCTGATAGTTGAATACCCAAAGCTATTTTCAGTTGTTCCAGATTATCACAGGTTTTGATGTCTAGGTGCCAACTGGAAGGGCCAAACCTGGCCTGGGGAGGATTGTTTTTAAAATCTGATTCTAAATTAAGCACTTTGAGACAGAAAAAATGAGATGTGGCCTAGTTCTAACTCACCATTTAGCTGAATGTATATGTATTTTTTTCTCTGCCTAAATATTTGTCTGACTCTTTTAGACCCAAAAAGCTCAGAGCCAAGAATATTTAGATAACCTTTTACTCTTTTGCTTTTTCCAATAGTTTTTAGCTTTTACTATACTTAAAAAGTTATAAAGAAATATCTCCAAATATAATTCTTTTAAGAGATTTAAAAAAAAATTGTTGGCCTTCCTTTTACCCTATATCTCACAAATTATTAAAATGGAATTGAATTTATTCCTTGAAGGGAGAGCTACTGATAGGATTTAGACTTTTAAATATCTAAAATTAAATTCTAAACAATAGTGTCCCTATTAGCAACAGAAATTATAGTCATAGGGAAACAGTATAGTGTAAGCTTTAGAACAAGCCTGTTCAACCCAAGGTCCACAGGCCACATGCAGCCCAGGATTGGCTTGAAATGCGGCCCAACAAAAATTTGTAAATTTTCTTAAAACATTATCAGATTCTTTTTTTGGCGATTTTAAAGAAAAACTCATCAGCTATTGTTAGTGTTAATGTAGTTTATGTGTGGCCCAAGACAATAATTCTTCTTCCATGTGGCCTAGGGAACCAAAAGATTGGACACCCCTACTTTTGAGCCAGAAAAACCTGTTTTAAAATTCTCCCTCTGCCACTCACTACTTAGGTGACCTAAATGTATTACTGTGACTACACATCCTTATTTTGAGCTCCATGGATAGAACTTAAAGCAAGTTATTTTCTCTTTATTTAAGTGGACTCTGTTCTAAGACTTACATTAGTGGTAGAGTATGGACTTTTAAGTGTATCCTTTAGCCTGCAGACTTTCTGAGACCTGCTGAGATACAGAGGAGAGGAAATGGAGAGATTCCATGGGCAAAAAGGCAGTTGAGGGTTATGGCTCCTCAGGGTCTAGGTTCTTATTCTTTCTGAACCCCGGCTTCTTGATCTCTCAACTAGAGAATAATATATAACTTCTAGAGCTATTATGAAGATAAAAATAGATAATTTAGCACAATGCTATATATGCATATGTTTTAAATAATTGTATTTTGCCAGATATCTGGTTTGCAAGTCTCTTCTTGCCGTCTCTGGATTGTTTCCATCCTCTTCACATGTCTTCTGCAGAGCAAAAGTTTTTAATTGTAATGATTTCCAGTTTATCAGTTTTTCCTTTTTTCTGGATTATACTTTCAATGTCATGTCTGAGAACTCTTTGTCTAGCCCTAGATTATGAAAATTTTTTCTATGTTTTTTAAAGAGGCTTATTGAAATATAATTTACATATGATTCACCCATATAAGGTGTACAATTCAGTAGCTTTTAGTTAGATTCACAGAGTTATGTAACTATCATTCTAATAAGTTTTAGAACATTTTCATCACCCCAAGTAGAAGCTTTGTACACATTAGCAGTCATGCTCCATTTCTCTCCATCTTCCTTGTCCCCCAACCTGGGCAAACACTAATCTACTTTCTGTCTCTGTAGATTTGCCTATTCTGGACATTTTATATAAATGGAATCTGTGGTCTTCTGTCACTGGCTTCTTCCACTTACATGGTGTTTTCAAAGTTCATCCATGTTGTAACATGTATTAGTATTTCATTCCTTTTTATCGCAGAATAATATTCCATTGTATTAATAGGAATGTATAAGATTTTGTCTATTTGTTGATAGACATTTGGATTGTTCCCACTTTTTGGCTCTTATGAATAATGCTACTATGAACATTTATGTACAGTGTTCGTATGGATATATGTTTCTTGTATATCCAATAATATGTACATAAAAAGGATATGGTATATATATTGGTGAATGGTTGGTAGAAGTGCCTATTCAGAGTCCTTGTCCTTTTTTTTAGCTTTAATCTTTTTATTATTGAATTGTAAGAGTTTTAAAATATATTCTGGATATAAGTTGTTTATTAGATATACAATTTGCAAATGTTTTTTTCATTCTTTGAGTTGTGTTTTCATCTTCTTGATTTGTAGCACAAAAATTGTAGATTCCATTGAAGCTCTATTTATTTATTTATTTTTGGTCTCTTGTATGCTGTTGTATCTAAGAATCCATTGCCTTAGCCAAGGTCACAAATTGACTCCATTGTTTTTACTGATGCATTTAGGCCCTATGATACATTTTGAATTGATTTTTATGCATGATGTAAAAATTTCTTATGCTTTCTCCTAAAAATTATATAGGTTTATGTTTCACATTTAAATCTTTGATCCATTTGAGTTTTTTGTAAAAGGTATGTCAATTATGCTAGTATCATTTGTCAAACTTAAGCTAAATTTTTAGGTTAAAATTTAATTGCCCTATATATAGCCACACTTCAAGCTGGTTTTTCTTCAGTGAAAGAAGTACATTTGAGAAGGGATCTTCTACTTTATTTAGACTTAAAGAAGAAAAATAAATAGAAAGAAGAAGTATGAAGAAACTAAGAAGTAGGTGTACCACCTCCATTTTTCCAATTGCAAAAAGAAGATTGTTTTTATTAAGATTGTTTTTATTAAAGGTGCTTCATAATATCACTTAAAAGATATGCAAATAGGACCCTTGTGGTGACTCACACTTATAATCCCAGCACTTTGGGAGGCTGAGGTGGGTGGATCATGAGGTCAGGAGTTCGAGACCAGTCTGATCAACATGGTGAAACCCCGACTCTACTAAAAATACAAAAATTAGCTGGGCATGGGGGCAGGCACCTGTAATCCCAGCTACTCAGGAGGCTGAGGCAGGAGAATTGCTTGAACCAGGGAGGTGGAGGTTGCAGTGAGCCGAGATTGCACTCCAGCCTGGGTGACAGAGCGAGACACTGTCTCAAAAAAAAAAAAAAAAGATTGCAAATAGAATAATATTTAATGAGATTACCTTCCAATAAAGAAAATGGAAAGGAGGTTTCTCACTGAAGGCAAAAACACATATTATTATTTTAAAAGTTCTGAAGTCTTAAAACTAAAATAGTGTACCACAATAAAAAAAGACTTGGCTTTTTATATTTCAAGTCTTTTTGTCTGGAATTTTGTTCATTCATGGCTTTTATTAGGTTTGTGAACAGTTGGTCGACATGTGGTGAAGTCACACCTCATTAATAGAATATAAATTTTCCATGTGGTTTTGTTGCCTCTTTATAGTTATTTTGCATTAAGACAAACATATTTCATAAAAATTTGGCTTTTCTGTCTTGGGAAATCTCTGCAGATACTTTATATTTGTTTTAAATTGCACACTGTCTCTTAAGTTTTACATTCATGCTTTATACGTCATTGTGTTCCTTAAAAATTTTGTATTATTTGGTTGTTCACCTTGAAAGATTATTTCAAAAAATGGTTATTACATTGAAATTAGCCTCTAAAAGTACAAGTCTCCTATTATCTAGACTAGCTGCATAACTGAGGATTAGCATAAATATTGAAGATCTGTCACTAGTTATATTAGTTGGTTAGTTATAAAGTATATATTGATAATGTACATAGTGGTTTGTGATACTGTTGAAAAAAGTTTTTAATTGACATATAATTTTATAATTCACATACCATAAACTTCACCTTTTAAAGTGTACAAGTTAGTGCTTCTTTTTAATATGTTCACAAAGTTGTATAACTGTTACTACTATCTAATTCTACATTGTTATAATATTGTTAACTGCTTCTTATTTCTTTTTTACTAGTTTTGTATGTGTAGCTTACTTCAAAATATATTTGAGATAATTTATAATAAAAAACTCATTATAATAGGGCCAGTGTGATATAAGAGGTCAAAAACATTAATGGAAAGGAAAGGATACCAAAAACTCAAACTGGAACTAATGTAGTATTGCTATTAGGCAAAGCATATAAATCTAGAACTCTGAATATAGTAGCATTTTTTTCTTCTATCATGGTACCAAATTTATTTTCCTAAGAATTTTTCTTAAAACAAGTCAAATCACACTGCTTCCCTCTTTAAAGTTCCCTCTTGATTCTCACAGCCAAAAGTCATGTTTCATATTAATGTTTGAGACTTATTCAAGGTCACATATATTGAAACTGGTTGCTAGGTAGGGGCGTTTTGGGGGACAAACATAGCACATCTTCTTGTAGTATCATTTTTTTCTAAATAATTTAGACAAGAACTAGTATTTTATATTAATTTTAAACATTGCTTAATATAAAAAATAGATACAGAGTGAATAAAGAATTTGCCTGAAACCAGTGTAAGACTTCAAAGAAATGTTATGCTCAGTTGTGATCTCAGTTGATAAGTATGATCTCAGGAACCCTGCTACCCTTCCTAGTGCCTATTTTCTCTTTTGCCAGTAGTGATGCTGCCTTGGAAATAACTGCAAACTGCAAAGTTCTGGCTTTCCAAACCCAACACATACATTCAGGACATACCAAAAACAAAACAAAACAAAAAACTCAAAAACATTAAAACCCAACAAATGCCCAAAACTTATTTCCAAATCTTTAGATTGGTATAAAATCCCTGAGAATACGCTAAACTTCTCTCAGATTTTGGGACCAATATTGAGCCTTTTCCAGATTCTTCTTGCCTGGAATACGCACCCTGCCTCCTGCCCAGCCTATTAGATCCCCACTGCTTCCTCGGGTCTCAGCTGTGAAATTTCTATACAAGTGTTCGTACTGCTATGCTCCCTAGGCATTTTGTTGCTGACTTTGTCCTCTGTTGCTGGAATTACCACAGTGAATTCTAGAATCGAGGGCAATCTGATTAGGCATAGAGTACAATGGTAATGGATGTATATTCCTCCTTAGCTGCAGACACCTCAAAAGGAGGGTTCATTTTTTACTCGTCTTTATATCCTTGCTTTATATCAATAGCTTCCTATTGCTCCTGATACATAGTACGTATTTAATAAATGTGTTCTTGAGTTAATGAATGAATTCTGAATGATAATAATTTGTGGAGTATAGTAATGCAGATAATTTTATTTGGGCTTAGTGTTTTTTTTTTTTTTTTTTTTTTTGGTATTTTAGAATAAATGGTATTTCTCGTATTTCTTATTCCCTTCTTAGTGCATCCCAGTAAGGCTTCTGGCACCCATCAGTGTACTGAAATTGTTTTTGCTGGGTCGACAACAACCCAGTGTTCAAATGTAGTGGACTTTTCTTTTCCCATTGCTTGCTTTCTGGAGCTTTCTATTACATTTGACACTATTGTAACTTCTTCATTTTTGAAGCTCCTTACTCTCTTATTTCTGAAACGGTGCCCTCTCTTACATCCCCTTATATCAACTATTACATCTCCACAGGCTATTCTTCTGGCTGCATCTTAAGTGTTTGTTAGTGTCCCTAGTTTCTTTCTTCCACTCCTGTCCTTCTCTACCGTGCAGTGGGGCATCTGCCTCTATACTCTCCCTGTGTCTGTTCTGTGACCATAAGCCCTAGATGGGGTCCTTAGTTCAGTCCTGTCCTGTGAATATTATTCTCATCTCTGCAGCTGCCTTCTTGGCATTGCCACCAGAATAGTCCAAAGCTTCAGAAATGTTATTTGTCTAAAATGAAATTCCCCATCTTTTCTGCTAAACTAATTCTTCTATTAATATACTGTCCTTCTCATTTGATGAAAGTATACCATCTACTCAATTATTGAAGCTAGGAATCTGGCAGTCCTCTAGGATCCTTCTTCTTTACTTTCTCCTTCAAATTAACCATGAAAATCTCTCATTTTTCCCCCTATGTATTTTGCAAATTAATTTTATTATCCAAAGTGATGGCCTCCTCTCTCCAGTACTACTGCAGAGTGGAGAGTGCATCTGGGGGGTGGAGAAACTGACACTAGCTAGCCTAGTGACCTCATTTTGAATCTAGTAATTCAGGACTTATCAGTTATATGGGCATATATTAAACAGTAAATAATCTATGTTTTCTGATCCTGGCCATTTCCAGAAGCACACTATCTTTTTTCACAACTTCACATGCACTATGTCTTGGTTTATGCCTCATAGTTTCCCTGCTGGCCCGTACTGCCCTAGGATTCTTTGAATTACCCTAGACCTAGAATGACTTAGGTCTTTTCCAGAACCACATTAGGGAATGTTCTCCAGGACCTCTTTCACATTCAGCATTCCCTGCATCCGAGTAGCAGTCAGAGGACCCTGGCATGGCTAGGAGACCGGCATTCTCGTTCTTATTCGTGAACTTAGGCTGGAATCAGGGGCTGATTAGGCAAAACAAGCCTTGCCTTGTCTTTCATACACGCACACCCAACACTCATACTTCACTTCTGGCCACTAAAATATGTGGCTGTTTTAGCCACAGAGCTAATCCAGGTGAATGTCTTACAATTCAACTCAATTCTGATACTATCTACCTGGAGACAGCATCAAATCCCACAGGTTAAGGGCTCAGTCCCACAAGATTGCCCTTACTTCAGACGCTTATCACAGCTCCAGATTGTCACTTATGTTTTTCACCTACAACTATCAATCAGAAGTTCCCATGACCCCCTCCTTAGGTTTGATCATTTGCTAGAATGGTGCACAGAACACAGGGAAGCACTTATGTTTACCTGTTTAATATAAAGGATGCAACCTAAGAACAGCTAAATGAAAGCGATTCATAGAGCAAAGTCCAGGGCAAGCATCTATACCTCCCTAAGAATGCCACCTTCCATGTGTGAGGGAAGTTCTCCAAACCCTGGTTTTTTGTTTTTTTATGAAGGTTCCATTAAATAGTCATGGTTGATGAAGTCATTGGCCATAAGTGATTTAGTCAACCTTCAGTCCTACCCCTCTCCCAGGACTTGGGGGATTAAGGCTGAAATCCCAACCTTCTAATCACATGGTTGGTCCTCCTGGCATCCAGCCCCCATCTTGAGACTACCCAAGAGCCTCCAGCCACCAGTTATCCAATTAGTACAAAAAGAAACATCATTTTGGAGACTTCCAAATGTTTTAGAGGCTGTGCACATGGTTACTGGGCACAGACCAAATTTATATTTCTTACTATGTCACAGGGGCAATTACCTTTTTTTCCTGTACTGGCAGGGAATAGATCTGCTTAGCCAGCTCTCAATCTGCTGCTCCGTGCCATGACTCTACCATTGATTCCATGGAGGAAGAATCTTACTTCACTTTAAGGATGTTGCTTCTTTTTTTGTTTTGGTCATTATTGTTTCTCTCTCTCTTTTTTTTTGTTTTGTGATGGAGTTTTGCTTTTGTTGCCCAGGCTGGAGTGCAATGGCATGATTTCGGCTCACTGCAACCTCCACCTCCTGGGTTCAAGCGATTCTCCTGCCTCAGCCTCCCCATGCGCCACCATGCCTGGCTAATTTTGTATTTTTAGTAGAGACGGGGTTTCTCCATGTTGATCAGGCTGGTCTCGAACTCCTGACCTCTTTCTTCTCAGCCTTCCTTTGCTTACCTCTGTAACTGCAAGTGATTCTAATGATAAAGAAGAAAAAAAACACTTTAGGATTGCAGGCATGAGCCACCACACCTGGCCCTCTTTTTCTCTCTTACTGTTTTTTGGTCCCTACTGTTTTCCTATACTGGTCAGAGAGTAATTACTGCCCTCTCCCCACTCCACTTGTTTTCTGTCTCCTGTAGGTCCCAGTGCTCTCTAAAAGACAGCCTTGTAAATACTGTCATTTTTATACCTTTTAAATTTTCCTCCATCACAAAGGATGTGAAATGTTATACAACTCTAAGACCGGATAGACACTAATTGCACTTATTTTGTAGGTAAGACTATTTTTTAAACAGAAGTGTGGGGTGATAGAGTCTCATTGCTTAGAAAACCAGAGGGGTAGCTCCTGTCATCAGTGATGATTAAAAATCAAAGGTAGTAGCTGCTTCTGATTTATCTGTATTTACTTAACTAGATGTATTTTTGATTGTCTATCACCTAGGGCTTAAAGGGCACCAAAGCATTGATTCTATTATTTTCTTTGAAAAGTTGTGGGCTATGTCCAAACTTGAGGCCAAACTATGTTGAAAATAGGTATTTTAAATGCCTGATTTGTTAGGAGTAAATTACGTCTGCTGGTAGATTGCCTGGCTGCTTAGCAGGGGTAATTTGCTCCATTGCAGTGTTTTCTAGTTGATTTGCTCCTTTTAGAAAGTTAGATCTTCATGGAGAAAGTAAACATTTCATCTTTGAGAAGGAAGAATAGCTTGTTAAAATATTGAAAGCATTTGTTGAACATCTAACATGAAACTTAGATGGGGGAAGAAAAGAGATACATTTTAGAGAACAAGACTTTTTACTGAGAGTATGTCTTGGGTAAAACGCTTAGTAGGAGCATTAGTTAGTTAGAGGAAAAGATCTGATACTTGGGTAATGAAAAGAGAGGCAAGCCAGGAAATGGAAAGGAAGGAGAGAGGTGGGAAGGTACCTGAGACACTGTTATTCCTTAAAATGACCGTTTCTAAAAATCTATATTTTCTGAGCCAGACCTTCCATTGTCCTTCAAATATCAGGCCTGGTTTTGCTCTTCATAGGAAATGAGTTCCTTGTTGTTTTTGACATCATGTCGATTTTTTTCCCCTTAAGGAGTAGATAATTAGAACTTTGATGAAGAAAAGGTCTGATGTTCTGTTTTATACATAATCATTTTCTGAACCATCAAGTGTAATTCAGCTTCAATCTTCAGGGCAAATGAAGATTACTTAGGATGTATTAAACTCTGTGAATTTAATGTTCATGACAAGTGTTTCATAAAGGAAGATGCTGGCTATTATTCCTCCTCAGAAGGAAACTGTTGTTAAGAAACCATTCTGAGAAGTAAGATTTATGGCAACATCAGAGGCTAGAGAAGCTGGGGCAACTGAGTATCCAGGACGATCAGAACAACTAGGACAACTCAGTTTTTGTTGTGTAGTCTTTTGTGTTACAAAAACAAAAAACCATAAATTTTTATATAGCCTCATTCCAAAAGCAATTAAGGAAAATATTTATTCATTAAAAGAAATGCTGTATTTTAATCAAACATGTTAATCTTTGACAAAGATAGTTTATTAAAAAGAGATAGCAGTGAGAGAGCTTCCCCCTTTTTATTATATTTCCCCTCAAATAAAATCCTTACATTTGAGTAATTTATTGATTCAGGACAGAGCGGGTTGGTAATTTTATCTTGATCTCATTCATCCAAAGAAGCATATAACCCAAATACAAAAAGTCAGACCCTTATGCTTCAAACACCAATGCTATTTAAGTAAGTGAAGTTAATCTAACTGATTCTCTTTAAGCAAGCTGACAGGAAAGGTCAACTTTTCAATGATTGTAAAATCAGCAACTATACTTTTAATATCGTATTTTACCAATTGTAATCTTTGGATAATGGGTCATCCTAAAGGTACTTCAATTAGTTTACTGTAGAATTTATGTTTATAATATAACACTATATTTTATTTCTTTTTTTATTATACTTGAAGTTCTGGGGTACATGTGCAGAGCGTGCAGGTTTGTTACATAGGTATACACATGCCATGGTGGTTTGCTGCATCCATCACCCTGTTGTCTACGTTAGGTATTTCTCTTAATGCAATCCCTCCCCTACCCTCTGCTGTCCCTCCCCTAGCCTCCCACCCCGCAGTGGGCCCCCACGCCCCC
This sequence comes from Sapajus apella, assembly GCF_009761245.1. Classification (NCBI taxonomy): domain Eukaryota; kingdom Metazoa; phylum Chordata; class Mammalia; order Primates; family Cebidae; genus Sapajus; species Sapajus apella. Next base: position 7,844,276 of record NW_022436944.1, on the reverse strand, counting down.
CAACAGGTAATGTTCCCCTTCCTGTGCCCATGTGTTCTCATTGTTCAACACCCACTTATGAGTGAGAACATGCGGTGTTTGGTTTTCTGTTCTTGTGTTAGTTTGCTGAGAATGATGGTTTCCAGCTTTATCCATGTCCCTGCAAAGGACATGAACTCATCCTTTTTTATGGCTGCATAGTGGTGTATATGTGCCATATTTTCTTTATCTAGTCTGTCTTTGATGGGCATTTGGCTTGGTTCCAAGTCTTTGCTATTGTGAACAGTACCGCAATAAAACATACATGTGCATGTGTCTTTATAATAGAATGATTTATATTTCTTTGGGTGTATACCCAGTAATGGGAATCCTGGGTCAAATGGTATTTCTAGTTCTAGATCCTTGAGGAATTGTCACACTGTCTTCCACAATGGTTGAACTAATTTACACTCCCACCAACAGTGTAAAAGTGTTCCATTCCTATTTTTTCACATCCTCTCCAGCATCTATTGTCTCCTGAGTTTTTAATGATCACCATTCTAACTGGTGTGAGATGGTATCTCAATGTGGTTTTGATTTGCATTTCTCTAATGACCAGTGATGATGAACATTTTTTCATATGTTTGTTGGTTGCATAAATGTCTTCTTTTGAAAAGTGTCTGTTCATATCTTTAGCCCACTTTTTGATAGGGTTGTTTGTTTTTTTATTGTAAATTTGTTTAAGTTCTTTGTAGATTGTGGATATTCACCCTTTGTCAGATTGGTATTTTGCAAAAATGTTTTCCCATTCTGTTGGTTGCTGGTTCACTCTAATGATAGTTTCTTTTGCTGTGCAGAAGCTCTTAAGTTTAATTAGATCCCATTTGTTTATTTTGGCTTTTGTTGCCATTGCTTTCAGTGTTTTAGTCATGAAATCCTGTCCATGGCTGTGTCCTGAATGGTATTGCCTAGGTTTTCTTCTAAAGTTTTTATGGTGTTAGGTCTTATGTTTAAATCTTTAATCCATCTGGAGTTAATTTTTGTATGGGTGTAAGAAAGGGATCCAGTTTCAGCTTTCTGCATATGGCTAGTCAGTTTTCCCAACACCACTTATTAAATAGGGAATATATTTTATTTCTTCTAGAGTTCCCCAAAAGCAGTGTCATTTCATCTTTTAACTGAAAACATATACTCTTTAAATACTGTATTAGTTTCCTGTGGTCGCTGATATAAATTATCATAAACTTGGTGGCTTCAAACAATGGAAATTTGTTTTCTCACAGCTCTGGAGGCCAAATTTCAAAAATCAAGGTGTTGGCAGGGTCCCACTCCATATGAAAGTTCTGAGGAAGCATCCATTTTCTGCCTCTCCAGCTTCTGGTAGTTCTGGCATTCCTTGGCTTGTGGCTGCATGGTGCCAGTCTCTGCCTCTGTGGTCACATTGCTTCCTTCTCTTTTGTCTGAAAACGCCCTCTGATTGCATTTAGGGCTAAACTTCTCAAGGTCCTTTAATCACTTTTTCTCTTTGGCAGTGAGAGGGGGCATATAAAATAATAATTACAGGTTCTGAAGATTAGGACATATATTTCTTAGGGGCTACCATTCAGCCTCTTACAAATACTTTATTCCTTTTTTATTGTTCCATAGATTTAGAATGTTCACTCTACCTATCTTACTTGCATTAAAAATATATCATCATAATTTTTCTAAAATCCCAAGTAGATCTAGATAGAGCAGAAAATATAAACTTTTTCCTTTCCCAATAATCAACCTAAATTTAATTATTTATGCTATGATTGACTGCATAAATTAAAGAAAAAATAGAAAACCTAAAAGGGAAGATAATGATCCCATTGTTATTCATAGTTGACCATTGTCAACTATAGAAGTATAAAAATACTAAAATTATTTAAATATCATTTTTATGATCATTTGTTCACCTGAAGAGTATTGAATAATAAGGGATACATTTGAGTTGTAGTGAATGGGTGTTGAAAATGATTGAAAATCGTTGAAAATAATTTATTTTGGGTTGAAATTTTATCAAATAAATAATCTATAAGGTACACACATTATAAGCAAGTTAGCAAGAGTATCTTGATACAAAGTATTTGTAGAAGTAAAGGTAGTTTGCACTGGGTTTGTTTTCAGTTTAATTCATATTTACAGATGTCAACAAAATCTTTCACCTTTTTATAGTATTCAGGAAGAAGACAGCATATAAAGTCAAACTTACTTTTTTTTTTTTTTTTTGCCTATCTGGACTTTTCCTACACAAATCGGTGCTTATATTCTGACCACAAATCCCCACACATCAGTTGTAGATAGAAATGTCAAGTTCCTGCATACCCAGCTACTAAAGTTTACTGGACTTTCAGGTGTTCTTGATATGCCAGGCTGGTGGTACCCAGTTATTTAGAGAGATCTTTCTTTCAGACCTTAGGCATGTCTAAAATTCATACAGAACCAAAAAAAAAAAAAAAAGAGTCTGAATAGCCAAAACCATCCTAAGCAAAAAGAACAGAGTCAGAGGCATCACGTTACTCAATTTCAAACTATACTACAAGGCTACAGTAGCAAAACCAGTATGGTGCTGGTATCAAAACAAACACATAGACTAGTGAAACAGAATAGAGAACCCAGAAAAAAAAGCTGCACACCTGCAACCATGTGATCTTCAACAAAGTCAACAAAAACAAGCAATGGGGAAAGGACTTCCTATTCAATAAATGGTGCTGGAATAACTGGCTAGCCCTATGCAGAAGATTGAAACTGGACTCCTTTCTTTCATTATATGTAAAAATCAACTCAAGATCAATTAAAGACTTAAATGTAAAACCTAAAGCTATATAAACACTTGAAGAAAACCTTGGAAATACCATTCTGGACATAGGCTCTGGCAAAGATTTCATGATGAAGACACCAAAAGTAACTACAACAAAAATAAAAATTGACAAATGGGAACTAATTAAATTAAAGAACTCTGCACAGTGAAAGAAACTATCCATATAGTAAACCAACAGCCCACAGAATGGCAGAAAATGTTTGCAAACTATGCATCTGGCAAAGGTCTAATATCCAGAATCTGTAAGGAACTTAAATTAACAAGCAAAAAACAAACAATTCCATTAAAAAGTGGGCAAAGAACATGAACAGACAAACTTAAATTAACAAGCAAAAAACAACCCCATTAAGAAGTGGGCAAAGAACATGAACAGACATGTTTCAAAGGAAGACATCAACACATGTCCTACAAGTACATGAAAAAATGCTCAATATCACTAATCGTTAGATACAAATCAAAATGGCAGTTATTAAAAAGTCAAAAAACAACAGATGCTGGTGACACTGCAGAGAAAAGAGAACATTTATACACTACTGGAGGGAATGTAAGTGTTCCAGCTACTGTGGAAAACAATTTGGTGATTTCTCAAAGAATTTAAAACAGAACTACCATTTGACTCAGAAATCCCATTATTGGGTTGTATTAGTCAGGGTTCTCTAGAAGGACAGAACTAATAGAATAGATGTATATATTAAGGGGAATTTATTAAGGAGTATTGACTCACATGATCACAAAGTGAGGTCCCACAATAGGCTGTCTTCAAGCTGAGAAGTAAGGAAGTTAGTCTGAGTCCCAAAGCTGAAGAACTTGGAGTCTAATGTTTGAGGGCAGGAAGTATCCAACATGACACAAAGATGTAGACCAGAAGACTAAACCTGTCTAGTCTTTCCATGTCCTTCTGCCTGCTTTAATTATGGCTGCACTGGCAGCTGATTAGATGGTGCCTACCCACAGTGAGAGTGGGTCTGACTTTCCCAGTCCACTGACTCAAATGTTGATCTCCTTTGGCAACACCCTCACAGGCACACCCAAGAATAATACTTTGTATCCTTCAATCCAATCAAATTGACACTTAATATTAACACATCACATGGGTGGATACCCAAAGAAATATTAACTGTTCTACCATAAAGATACATGCATTCACATGCTAATCACAACACTATTCACAATAGCAAGGACATGGAATCAACCTAGTTGCCCATCAACCATGGACTGGATAAAGAAAATCTGGCATATATATAGCATGGAATACTACACATGCATAAGAAAGAATGAGATCGTGTACTTTGCAGCAGCATGGATGGTGCTGGAGGCCATTATCCTAAGAAAACTAACACAGAAAAGGAAAACCAAATTCCACATGTTCTCACTTATAAGTGGGAACTAAACATTGAGTACACATGAACACTAAGAAAGGAACAGACACCGGGGCATATTTGAGGGTGGAGAGTGGGAGGAGGGTGAGGATTGAAAAACTGCCTATCTGATAC
>NW_022436944.1:7783404-7839970 GCF_009761245.1 Sapajus apella | reverse complement strand
AGGCTTATTACCTGGTGATGAACTAATCTGTACACCAAACCTTCATGACACATAGTTTACCTATATAACAAACCTGCACATGTACCCTGAACAACAATAAAAGTTAAAAAAAATAAAGAAATTCAGTTTTCTTCTTTTTCTGATCCTCTCCCTCTGATTCAATCCTTCTCCCTATTTATTTCACCTTAGATGCCAGTGGATTTACTTGTTTTTTGTAGTTGAATGTTTAATAGAATTTTACTTGCTGTAGTTTTAAACAAATGTCTGAAACTTCTTTCCACAAGTATGTTTTGATATTTGATTCCAAATTTCCTATCCTTTACTTAGCCAAAGCAATGAACAAAAAAACTTAGATTTTAAATTGTAAGTTTCTACCACTTTAAAAGAAAGAGGTTAATATTCCTGATATTACACTTTTTTAAAAAATGCATTTTGTTTCCAGGAAAAATATGGAAATTTTTTTTTTGCTTCCAAAAGGTCATGGCTTCTTCTTTCTAATTACATTCTTTAAAATTCTGACAGTGTGGGCTTTGCAAATTATAGTACCATAACTCTTGAATGTGCTTTTCATAAAATTCAACACATTTTATTTAGCCTCCAAAGTCCTTATGACTTAAGCCATTATTCATACAAACTACAGGTTTAGAATCAAGTAAACAACATTCCTGCTTTAATATACAACTACAGTTGTTTTTTTGGTTGTGTTTCTGGTTGGATAATCCAGATCAGACTTCGTGACTAAGAACTGTAAGTAAGATGGCTGATTTAAAATATAATACAAAAACAGTCCTTTTTTGTCTTTTGGTCTTGCAGCTGGGTCCATATGGTTTTCTGAACTTTTTATATATAATATAGTCCTTTTCTGTGTGGACACCATTCATTTATATTCTATTGTTTATTCATTCTTTCATTTTGAGTATCTATTCCATATCAGTCTTGTGAATAAAGAAATGCAAGGCATGATCTGTGCTCTTAAAGAGTTCAAAGGCTTATGGGAGAGGCAGGCATATAGGCAAATAATTACAGCCTAAAATAATAAATGCTATTGTAGTGGTAAGACAAAGTCCTTCTTGTGGCTTAAACTCTGTAGCCCACGTTCCCAGCTAATTATTTTCTTCTGTGGATTTTTGTCCTTGTCTGTCATCTCTTTTTCAGATATATGCATAATCATATTGCTTACTTAACCTTTTCCAGGTTTCCCATTTTGGGTGTGGAAGCCTTTTGCAGTGACTCTGTCCTGTTATGACTCTTCCAGCTTTGCCTCATTCTTTGTGAAACATTTAGACTGTTTAGTTGACATTTGAAATCGCAGAGTCAGTTGTTCTAAAAGGAAAATTATCTAAACTATATAATACAGGCTATTGATAGAATATGGAATCAGGTGTGTCTTTTTATGTATTTATGAAAGTAAAGCAGTGCTTCCATTTTAGGACAAATAACTTTCTTTTTTTTTTTGAGACGGAGTTTCACTCATGTTACCCAGGCTGGAGTGCAATGGCACAATCTCGGCTCACCGCAACCTCCGCCTCCTGGGTTCAGGCAATTCTCCTGCCTCAGCCTCCTGAGTAGCTGGGATTACAGGCACGCACCACCATGCCCAGCTAATTTTTTGTATTTTTAGTAGAGACGGGGTTTCACCATGTTGACCAGGATGGTCTCGATGGCTTGACCTCGTGATCCACCCGCCTCGGCCTCCCAAAGTGCTGGGATTACAGGCTTGAGCCACCGCGCCCGGCAGGACAAATAACTTTCTTAACAAAGTTATTTGAAATTGCACCTCCCCTCCCTTCCCCTCCCCTCCCTTCCCCTCCCTTCCCCTCCCTTCCCCTCCCTTCCCCTCCCTTCCCCTCCCTTCCCCTCCCTTCCCTTCCCTTCCCCTCCCCTCCCCTTCCCTCCTTTCTTGATGGAGTCTTGCTCTGTCATCCAGACTGGAGTGCAATGGCACGATCTCGGCTCATTGCAAGCTGCGCCTCCCAGGTTCAAGTAATTCTCCTGCCACCATGCCTGGCTAATTTTTGTATTTTTAGTAGAGATGGGGTTTCACCATGTTGGTCAGGCTGGTCCCGAACTCCTGACCTCAGATGATCCACCGGCCTAAACATCCCAAAGCAAAAGTTATTCACTTCAAGTGCATTGAATCATAATGTCTTATTTCTTTATTTTTATATTTGTTTTTATAATGAAAGGAAATAAAATCAATAAAAGGTGGACAGTTTAACTCTACTTCTTATTAGTTATATTTTGAGTAAAAAATACAAAGTTTAACAGAATGTTTGCTAAAACAATGAAGCACAGGTAAATAAAATTCAAGAGTATCTATGTGGGTGATATTAATTCATCTGTTGAAATTCTGAATGACTTACTGAAAGCTTGAGATAAGGTCCTAACTCTCTGACTTCAGTTTTCTCATCTTATAATAAGGTGGTGTTGTGGTAGGCATTTATTTTGTCTGCTCAGCTTTCATTTCTCCCTGTACTTGAAAGAGTTCCTACTTTCAATTACTGGGTTCAACCCAGTCTACTCCCTTTTATCCAAGAGTGAGCATGTGACTCAGCCAAGGTCAATGAATCTATACCTCCCATGGCCACGGGGGTAGTTAGGGTGGGTAGGCAATTCAGGATGGGTGGATCAGAAGTCAACTTCTGGGCTTTGTCTGGAACTATTAAGGAAGATGCTTTTTTTCCCTATAATATTCCTAAGTAAGAAGAATGGAAAGCTGGAATTGTGGGCAATCTCCACATGGAGGTAACTAGAGATGGAGCCTATATGGAGGAGAGAATACCCTACCTATGCATGAATCTACTACCTTTTCAGGCGTTCCTCCAGTAAAGGCTGTTTTAATTGTTGTTGTTTTCTTATGCCAATTTGAGTTGTCCTTTACCATGTCACTTGCAAATGATAGGATCCAGGCTAATTCAGTTAGGTCTGTTAACCTTTAAGGTCTTTCCAGTTTCTATATTCCATGATTCTATTCCTTCTTTTATTTCATGCAAGTTAGATTACTATGGTTGAATGAGATTAGGCAAATAATAACTGCATATTCTCAAGAGAAATGACTTATCTGTCTGGGAAATATCAGTATATTTCTCTTAGGAGTTTTCAAGAGTAATCATTGTACATTTTGATCTCGCTTGTGTTTATTTTATAGCATACTTCACTTTCTTTGACTTTTTCCCACCCTTGGTCTAGCTGTATCCACTCCTACTAGGGCCTATAAAGTTAAAGCAAAGAACAAAATACAAACATTGCTTGATATTAAAATAAGCACAATTTATTTCTTTCTGAATTACGTACACAAGTGACCCTTTCTGAGCCACCTCTGGGTCAATATGTGTATTTTCTGTGAGGACGACTTTTAAAAAAAAAGTATGAAAATAGAGAAGAAGGAAATACCTGTGACCTGCCTGATAAAACCATATTTGTGAGAAGGTTTATGAGGTAGTGATGTTGAATAAGAAGAACTTGGATGTGGACGCCTCTGCTGAATCCTGGCTCCACCCCTTATTTAGCTGGAACCTTAATCAAGTTCTATAAACTTGCCTCATCTTTCCAGTGGTTAGGGTTGTTGTGATGGAGATGTGATATGAAATGTAAAGGCAGTTTACATGTAAAACCTGATGCAGGGCTGAAATTATTTAGGAATGAATGAGCCTAACTGATTTAGTGAGTGTCATTGATGATTTTTAGAAGAAACAAGAGACTGGGAAACATTGGGAGATAAGATTATACATGTAGATAGTTTCAGATTTTAAAATCTGGACTGAGGAGTTTAAACTTGTTTAAAAATGAAAGGGCGAGTTTTAGTCACCACATCCAGATGCCTTCTTCCAAATCATTTTTAAAACTTTGTTCCTTTCTTTTCATTCCCACAGCCAGTACAAACTCCTGACTCACCTTGTAGATTCTAATATATTCCTCAGCTAACGTCCTGTTGCCACATTTGTTGTCCTAAAAATAATAGACCCTAATTACATGAAGGAGGCAGCTGAATGTGGTGACTGACAGACTCTAGATAATGAAACATAGGGATGTGTAAAAATGTATCTGAAAGACTGGGACAATGTTGGTATTATTAACAAAAGGAGACAGATGGTAAGGGACCCACGATGAAGTAATAAGGCACCCATCTGGAATCATTGCACAGGAAATTGCAGATTTAGGATTAGCACTTAGATAGTGGAGTCCTTATATAGATTTGGAAGTTACAAAGCCAGGATATTATATCTCAAAGAGTCCTGCCTTAGGTTGGGCTGTTATAATGAAAAACCATAGGTGAGTGGCTTAAACAGCAGACATTTATTTCTCACAGTTTTGGAGGCTGGGAAGTCCAAGATAAAGGTGCTGGCAGATCTGTTGTCTGAGGAGGTTCCTTTTCCTAATTTACAGGTGGCTGCCTTCCTGCGGTATTGGTGCAAGGTAGAGAGATATCATTTCTCTCTTGTTTTTTCCTGTAAGGGCTCTAATCCCATTCATGAGGGTTTCATCATCATGACCTAATTTCCTCTCAAGAGCTCCACCTCCAAATACCATCATATTAGGGATTAGGACTTCAACATATGAATTTTTGGGGGACACAAGCTTTTAATTTATAACAGATCCTTAAGACATTGTTTGGCTTTGACTTTTTCAGGCAACAGGTTCAAAGTGAAAAGTTTTTCATATAAGAGGTTGTAGTGTTCAAAGTGGAAGGTCACATAGTGTATCATCAGTAGCGCAGCTGGGAATAAAACCTTTACCTTTATTTGCTGACTCCAAGATCAATGTTCTTTCTTTTCCACTGTGTAGCACCTCTGTGGCATTAACTCAGAAACTACAATGGAATTTGTATAGAGTAAGGATTATAATGAGAAGCAACTATGTGCTAGGCAGAATATAGTGTAATGTCCTACTGTTGGCTAGATAAAACTCTGAAGATACTGATAGCTTTAACAGGAGAAAGCCAAGATGTTAGATCATTTAGATGGGATGGAGGATAGTAGGGAAAAGCTAGATTATCAAGTGCTTGGCAGCTGATATAACTAAACACTAAATAATTAGTATTCTTATGCTAATTGCTCTTAAAGGCATTATAGTATAATTGTTTATTTAGAACATGGATTTTGATGCTAAACGGTACTGTGTTCGATTTCTGGCTCTGTTACTTGCTATCTGAGATGCCTTTGAGCATCAGTTTCCTTATCTGTATAGCAGGGGACAATAACTACCACCTCATAGGGTTGTTGTATGCATTGATGATGATATTAGTTTCCTACTGCTGCTATAAATTACAAAAAAATCAAGTGGCTTAAAACAACGCAAGTTTATTATTATGGTTCTAGAGGTCAGATTTCTGAAAATACATCTTATGGCACTAACCCAGGTGTCAGCAGGCCTGTGTTCCTTTTGAAGGCTCTGGGGGAGAATTTGCTCCTTGCCTTTTCTAGCTTCTAGAGACTGGCCACAGTCTTTGGTGCACCCACCTTCTAGCAGTGGCATCAACTTTTGCTTCCATTGCTAGGTTTCCTCTGGCTGATATTCCTGCTTCTCTCTCATAAAGACCTTTGTGCCCACCTAGTACATTGGGACCACCTTGATAATGGAGGAAAATATTCCCATTGCAAGATTATTACCTTTATCATTTGCAGAGTCTGGTTTGCCATGTAAGGTTATGTATTTACAGGTGTTAGGGACTAGGGCTTGGATATATTTGAAGGGGGCCATGATTCTGCCTACTACACTGATGATGATGATGATGCTAATGAAGATGATGAGGAAGAATTGCTGTTGCTAATATTTCACTTGCTCCCAAAATTACTTTTAGTATTTTGTCGAAGAAAATAAGTTCTATCCCAAAACATGTAACAAGAGCAAGGCTGGCCTGATAAGGAGATTGAGACTCTGAGGGGTTTTCTTCAGATAGCTTCTTGGAAACTCCTGGACTGTGCACAGTAGTTTCTTTTGATTCAGGCACTGAAATGCCTGCAAAATGCAGGTATGTTTTCTGGAAACCAGCTATCAATCTATCACAAGTAACTATTAAGAAAATCAAGTGAGTTGCTGTGGGGATGTGGAATAGGACACCTGGGTTTTGATTTAAAGTAAGTTAAAGGAATTGCTTATAGCAAGAGTTAATTCATATTGGAAATATTCATATTGGAAGTATTGAGCAACCTGTTTGAGTCAGGTCTTGGTGAGAGGTCAGTCTTACATAGGAGATGTACAGAAAGTTTTAGTCTCCATCCCTAATCCTACACACACACACACACACACACACACGCACACACACACACGCGATTCTGAAACCCTAATACTGCCGAATCCCCAGTGAGTTTCAATTTTCAATGAAAACTATCGATAAAAATGGTCATATATAGGAGAGTAGGGAAAAAAAGAGTGGCAGCAGAATAAAATGATAATCAGTTTTTAAAAAGCACTACTGTGAAGAATGCCTTTCACTTTAATTTTTCTTTTAATTTATTATAAATTATAGGTCTGCCTAGGAAAAAAATAAAAAATCAGACTGCCATTTTCTTTAAAAACACCAATCAGACAAATTGTTACACAGCAGGATACTTGGCTAAGTTTGACAGTCACTCAGTGTATCCATTTACTAGCCTTTCTCTAACACAATACCTGTGTGGCTTTTATTTTTCCAGACTTTCCACTGACACATTTTCACATTTTGGGTGTTTTTGTGCCAGACATGTTATGTATTTTGTCATATATATGATGAATATAAGTTGGAATTTTAAAATTTCCAATAAAATACCACATTAAACTAGTGATTTTAAACTGAAGACTGTAGAATTTTTTAAATACAGACTTGGAGACCACACTGAAAACACTTCATAGCAAATGAGAGGGCCTGTTATCTGGTATTACCTCAGCTTTGTAGCCTTCTTTCTTACTTTCTCGGCCCCTGGGGTGCCCAGTGCTGTCTACCAGCCAGGTAAGTTCACTCTTTCCTGCTTAGCACTTGTTATTCGTCTTCTTCTACTAAATGCCTTAATTATTAAATTATTGTTTCCTATAGAAATTTAACTTCAATTTTTTACTATCTAAAGAAATCCTTGTTCTTATCACTTGGTGATGAGACGGGTTGACTTTCTCATGAAAGCTCCAACCTTAGGTCTTAGGTTTGATGTAAGTCATGTGCTGCTGTGGAAACTGTCTAGTGCCTATATGTGTGATCCGAAGTTACTGGGCTGTGAGGGAGGGCCCTTACAGGTGGGATAGCTGTCAGGTATGTTGTGTGGTTTGATCTTTAACAGTTTAAAATCAGTAGTGGGCTCCTTGGTCACACAAATAAGCCTATTTCTTCAAGTAAGTTGTTCTTTCTGCCTGAAACCTCAGGTCCCACTGTTCTACTTGAGCATTCTTCTCTTCCAGGTTTCAAGGGCTTAATTCTAGGGGATACATAGTCCCCTGCAAGCCCCTTATGAATCTGAAAATGTGTGTAAGAACCTTGATTCTGAGAGTAAGTTAACTAATCTAATTGAACATCTGAGATGGAAAAAACATCTAGGTGGGTATAGGTAGATGAAGTAACCCTTGGTAGGTAAAGAAGCTGATTTTAGCAGTGCTTGAAAGACTGTCAACAAAATACCTCAGAATCTCTCCTTCCATTACTCAGAACATTTTATTAGATTTGTTACCACTCTGTATTGAACTTCTGGAGTCTCAATGACTCCTTTTGTAAAATCATGTCCCAAGAATTTCTTAGAACCTTATTCTTCCTTGTCTGCTTTTCTTTTCTTTTTTCTTTCATTTCTTTTTGAGACAGGGTATCACTGTGTTGCCCAGGTTGCATTGCAACAGTGTGATCACAGCTCACTGTAGCCTCCACTTCCTGGGCTCATGTGATCCCTCCACCTCTGCCTCCTAAGTAGCTGGGACTGCAGGCACTTGGCTAATTTTCGTTTTTGTTTGTTTGTTTGCAGAGATGGGATTTTGCCATGTTGCCCAGGCTGGTCTCAAACTCCTGGGCTCAAGCAATCTGCCCACCTCAGCCTCCCTAAATGCTGGGATTACAGGGGTGAGCCACCACACCCAGCTACCCTTGTTTTCCTTGACTATCATCTGCTTCTAACCTAGAAGGAACATGTGAAAGGATATATAAATGACCTTAAGAGTTCCAGAGTAATTTGTCCCCATTTCATCATGTTGGTTTCAAATCTTTATTAATTCTTTCAACAAGTATGTTTTTGAGCATCTGTCATTCACCAGATGCCAGATATGAATGGATGAATAAGACAGAAGCCTTGTCGTCATGGGTAGCTACCACTACTGACATGGCACCATTTCCCCAAGAGATTCTTGCTGTTTCCAGAAAGAGGCCCAAGGCTCAGTGTTCATCTGGGTACTAGACAGAGTGCTTTATTTTCACAGGAAATAAAGAAAATATGGTTGTAGAAATTTCTGAGTAAAGTGTTAGCCAAGATTTTCTGGGAAGTTTATATCTTATAAGTGGGTAGAAAAACTGGGTATCTAAGCTTCAGATAAAAGTTCAACACTTTAATCTACCATGTGCTGTCTGCAGATGAATTGAGCCCATTGAGGGAGTTTATACAGGTTATTAAAAACTAGCCAGACAAGAAATAGTTTTTGAAAAGACAAAATTTTAAAAATATTATTTTTGTCATAGCTGTAATTTGTTTTTAATGTATCCAATTTTGATGCCAAATATCAGAAAGCAGAGAGCTGAGGCATTCTGGGAAAGGCAACAATTGAGGCCAAGTGGCTTCAGTATAATGGCTAACCAGGAAGACTGACTTTCTAGAAAGATAAAGTCTCAGACGAGACATGATCCAGATTTATGAAATCATGAAGTATGCAAATAGGGCAAATGTGAACTTGTTCATCAAATCCTAGAAACATTTTTAAGCTTTGAAAAAGTAATTTTAGGGTAGATGGAAGGTCCTAGGAATTGTATTTTATTGTTGGCCTTAAGGTCTATAATATAGGATTGCCTAATATAAACCACTTTAAAAAATATATTTTACTATTATAGTAATTAGCTTCTTTGAGTTAGTTTCAAAATTGTTCTGCTTTTTTCTGAAAATAAATAAATAAATAAATAAATAAATAAATAATAAATTAGTTGGCCGAGCATGGTGTCTCACGCCTGTAATCCTAGCACTTTGGGAGGCTGAGGTGAGGGATCACGAGGTCAAGAGATTGAGGTCATCCTGGCCAACATGGTGAAAACTCGTCTCTACAAAAAATATCAAAATTAATCTGGGTGTGGTGTGTGCACCTGTAGTTCCAGCTTCTTGAGAGGCTGAGGCAGGAGAATTGCTTGAACCTGGGAGTTGGAGGTTGCAGTGAGCTAAAACTGTGTCACTGCACTCCAGCCTGGAGACAGAGTAAGACTCTGTCTCAAAAAAAAAAATAAATAAATAAAGGGTTATAAGACAAATGGGTCTTTTAGCAGATTTCGGATATAAGTAAGAAATTCTTTATTTCAGTGAGTGTTATAGATTTATCCAGTTAGCCAGTTAATACTCATTAGGTAATGGGGGTAGATTCATGGCAGATTATTAAAAAACAAGTAATATTAAATATGTATCTCTTAGCATCAGAAGTTGTCATGGAGAACAATTGTATTTTTACCTTAGAATGTAGTTTGGTGTATCTGTCAAAGACCAAATAGTCATGTTGACAATTGACCTTACTCAGTAAGGCCTCTCAGATTTTCCTGAACCATTGAAGCTGCTGCAGTTTTTTCTCCCCCTATATAGACATAGGGAGTTTTTCTCCTGTCAGTGCTCAGAAAGGCACTTGGCTAATGCTGTTCTGAATTTCAGGAGAGTAAAGCCTCCTACTTAAAAAATATCTTCTGTATTTAGTACCATACAAAATGGTTGTACAGACACACTTTTAACTTTTAATATTAATGGGGTAGTTTCACTTTATTAGTTTTATAAATTATTAAGGTTATTGCAGCTGTTTGCTAGATTTTACCAGTCTCAAGTAAGGCCATACATAGTCCGTGAAAACATAACAAACCTTTACAATTTCGTTCTGCTTTGTTGGAAAGATTCATGTCCCATGTAGATTTTATGACTTATTCACATTTCCTTTAGAAATATTCAACTTTTAGGACTTAATTCTTACTATTTTAGTTAATATTGTGCTCATGATGAGAATAATAATACTATAAAATATTGATATATATCATCACATAAAATAAGCATCAGATGTCTTTGAATTTTCAGATTTTCAGTTTAGAACCACTTTAATGGAGCTCTTAAAAGTCAAATGTGATTTTCATGGGACTGTACTAAGGTGTGATAATTGTAAACCATCTCTCCTAAAATAATTAACTCATTCTCCCATATGTTTTAGATACTTTATTCATGAAATATTTTGAGCAATTAATATGATATCTGATTATTTCTTTTTATAATTCATAATTTCTTGGACTAATAGTTGGACTCAATAGTTTTCTTTCATTACCATTTTATTTATTTTTTATTTTTTTGAGACAGAATCTCTCTCTGTCGTCTAGGCTGGAGTGCAGTGGTGCAATCATGGCTCACTTCAGCCTTGGCCTCCTGGTCTCAAGTGATTCTACCTTAGTCTCCTGAGTAGTTGGGACCATAGGCATGTGCCACCTCACCCAGCTAATTTTTATTTTTTTGTGGAAACAGGATCTCACTATGTTACCCAGTCTGGTTCTGAACTCCTTATAACTTTTAAAAGAACTGAGAGGAAAGATGATCAGCAAATAATATGCAGTTACTGGAAATTATTTTATTGTTTATTGAATTTTTAACGAATTCTTAAAATGACCTGTAGCCTTAGTTGATTTAACAGGAATCTTAAAATCAGACTCCCATTTACTATTTTGGCCTAAGATGAGTTCCATGTTATATATATATTTTTTTCATTAGCGAAAACAGGCTTGTGAAGTTGTTATATTACCATCTTTTTTTCAGATTTTAAGGACATATATGTAAGTGTTATCTGGGTTCTTCACCCCCTCCTCTATACTGTTATGATGTTTAAAATTTTATTAGTTACAAGTAACTTTTCTTGACACATTGTTCACATTTCCTGGCTTCCTTTTTTTCCCTCCTTTTTCCTTATATCCTTAAATCTGGAGGAAAATTTTGTCCTGAATAAAATATTTTTTTAGTCAATATTGCAAACAGACAACTGTAAACCTCAAGATTTTGTAAATGAAGTAGTGGAAAATACGATTTTTTTGGTTACTATGGTTAGAAAATAGCGATAATGTTCTGATGAATGGCTGGTGAAATGCAGCGGACACAGTGCAAGTTGGTGGCATGGTGGCATTCTAAATGTTAAACATCTGTGCTGAAAAGAGTCATTTTCATTTCGTCCTTTTGATTTGGAACTTTTTTGGTGGTGGAATTCCAGGACAGACTGTCTATGACACTTTAATGTATTTAACATATTTTCAAAAACTATCAGAACTCAGGTTAAATAACCTAAACCACTTGACTTCATGCTGGGTTACATTTTGCTTGTTGAAAAAAAATTAAGTTGTTTTTTAAAAGAACAGGCTGGTCTGCATAAAGGTGATGAAGAAATATCAGCCTTTGATGGAAGTTGAGAAGCATTGTATAAGCTGTAGACTGATATTGTAGAATGGCTTCTAAGACTGAAAAATTGTAGGCATCCTGTTTTAATCCTCTGTAACCCAGCCACATGCATCAAACTGAGCACTCCTAATACCTGACTTTAAAAGAGAACAAGAGAGCAGTTTTTCTGTGTACAAATATACAAGTGACACCTGTTACCTATCCCCTCTATTCCCCCAGCCCTGGTCTTAAGGAAGGAAGGAGGGTTTTGGCATTTTCTACCTGGAGAAGTACGTGGCTGGCAGCAGATGCAACATTGCTGACTTCCTGAACTGTGACTTGTCTTCAAGGCACCCTGCCAAGACTTCAGTGTTGGGGGAGCTAGAGAATTAGGGTAAAATTTCAGGGCCTCACCTGTACAACACGGTCATAACATTAACACCAGCTGCCCTGATGTCTGTCAGACCGTTTCTTTAATTAATATCTCTTTTCTCTGGGCCACCAGAGCCAGGGCTACTTTTCACTGACCCATCTTCTTTGCATGTATTTCAATAAAAATTTGGGGGCTATTTTTCATCATCTTGTTTCCACCTAAAACCCAGTCTGAGGAATAGGGATCTACTTATTTTTGATGCACATGCTTTATTTTAGTAAAGTGGACAGATTTTAATGACACTTAGGAATTGAGGTGTTTTTTTTTCCCCCCAAGTCATGGTTTTACTTATAGAAAGTTATCTGTATTTTTAAACAACAACAACAACAAAAAACCACTTAATCTTTGAATTGAAACATATTTAATATAACAGTTAATTTCTTCCTTTCCAACGGAGAAAATCACAACAAAACTTTAATAACCCTCCTATGCAACTAGATACAAATATTGTTGATTCATGGAATGTGATACCTCTGTCATTAATAGTAATAGTTACTGCTTTGAGTTTAAAACTTTAAGGTCTGGCTCCTCATTTTCAGAGAAGACTCTTGTATCTGAACAGGGTTTCTAGAATTGTGCTTTGAGTGTCTAAGGCCTCTGACCCAGGAATGTGAGCTTTACTATACCTGCTCTGAAAATTTGTTTAAATCACTCAGCTTCTCTAATCCTTGCTTTCCTCATCTGCACAATATTAAGCTCTAGGATTGTTATGAGGTGTCAATGAATTCATGTTTGTGAAATCTACGAGTACAGTGCCTAGAACAGAGAAGATCCTTTCCTTTTTCCCTTTTCTCCAGCCTAAATTAATAACTGGACTTTTAGGAGCATCAGGGTAGAGGTAGGACTATATGAGTATCGTTACAAGAATAACAACAAAACTATTTAGATATAAAATTTCCTGCCCCCTCTTTTGTAAATTTCTTATGCCTATCATTATCCCTTTTCCATATTGTTTGCTCATCTTTGGCTTGATTTGGAAAAGCTCCTGGTTGTTAAGGATATAAACCTTATGTTAGGCATGTTATAAGTATTTTTTTCAGTTTTGCTTCTTAACAGTATATATGATTTTTTTGCCATGGAAATTTCAAGTTTTGTTTTGTATGTTGTCAGATATATTGTTTTTTCCAAAAATTGTATGATATATATTTATTTCAGAGATGTTAAAATGTGAAAAAACAGTGTTAGATTCAGTGGAATAGAATTACAATCTTTTATAGTTTCTGCCTTTGGTACTCTGTGTGTGTGTGTGTGTGTGTGTGTGTGTGTGTGTGTGTGTGTTTACAAATATTTGTATGTATGTAAATTGGTCTCATTTTTTGTACTCAAAAGAAAGATTATTGCAAACACGACTGGGTATGGGAATGTTCTCTCCAGCTAAGAAAACTCTAGGAAGAATGTAGTTGCATAGAGCTTAGAAGCCCTGGCATTTGATTCAGGCATTGCCGTGGGATGCTTTAGTCTTGGCTTGTTGTTGCTAGAATCATATGCTGCCCTCACTGCTGCTCTTGTCCAGCTGTCACTGTTACACAAACCCTCCTGATATATATCTCTGTGGTAGCAACAATTCAAAATTTGCCCTGAGGACAGGGTTAGTATTTCTTGCCAGCACCTGCCACTTTCCCTTCCACATCCTGACCACGGGAGAAGTGTATGAGCGTGATGGCAGTGGGGGAGAAGGAGTTATCAAACCCTGCACAGACCTCAAGGTGGAAGGCTAAAATGCCAGGTAAAGGATCATAGGACAGAGCTATAACTACCTCTTCACCACTATGACAAAGTTGTCCCACCCACCCTCCAAGTTAAGGTTGGTCAAAGTTCACGAAGCAATTGTCCTCCAAAATATCCCAAGAATAACAGAATATGATAGAAGATTATTTATGAATAAAGACATCAGAAGTACCACATTTTTCAAAAATAATTTTAAATTCCTTATGCATTGAAAAAAATCAAGCCACTGTAATAACTAGGAGCCCCTTGCTCTGGTGTAGGACATAATAATCTCTAGAAAATCCTTAGTCAATGGCATCACAGTAACCTGAGACCCACAATATAGGCAGAGAGGTAGAAACTGTAGTGGATACTTAAAGCAGCACTGCTGTGTCTCCGTGGTAATTCATGAATGACAGTTCCCAGCAATTCATGAATGTGACACTTCTTGGTCACTTCTGTGTTTTGGCAGGTACCGTTGGCTTTAAAGCCAGGGAATCAGTTTTTAAAGTTGTAATGAATTTTCCTGATGCTGATAATTAGACTTACTGTGATCCTCTCATATAAGACAAGTCTTTACACACAATTTATGAAAACGGAATAATTAATAGAAAATGATTTCAATTGTCCTCTGTACTATTTCATTGAAACAAATGTTGTAGAATGGTTTTAGCTCTTGGCAAATCATGAAATAATAATAATAAAACAGAGAAGACGGCTGTGTGGGAAAGAGTGGTTATTTTTAAATCTTGATAGGCAAATGGGACCTGCCCTCTTGTCTATTGAGCACACCTCTGTAATTTCTCAGAAATTAAATAGCACGACCCCTTGATTGAATCCAAAACTGGAAATTTAAGTAGGTAACTTAAAAGTAATTGGCTTGAAATCCAAGGATCTATTCTGGGATGCTTTAGAAATTTTTATTCTCTTTCCACCTCAGCTTTAAAATATATATAAATGTCAAGGCTTCAGTTTCAAAGTCTGCTGTTACATTTCTCTAAACTATTTTCTTATAATCGGCACTGTTCAAATCCTTTTTGGAATAGGATTTGAGCTTGAGTGAGAAGAGAAGATAGTTTGGAAGAATCAAGAAGTATGTAGCAGTAGGATCTAAAAACCTAAACAAAAAGAGGCTGAAGGGAGAGATCTGATCTATTTCAGAGGAGCAGGTATAGAAAGGTGATATATTATCAAAACGGTCTTCATGCACGTGAAGTGTTTTATTCCAGACTTTGGGGATTAGCTGTTCTTCATCTCTGCTAAGGGCAAAATAAAAGGAAATGGTTTTAAGACTGAAGCATGAAGAGATTAAGATTAGCAAAGGAATACTTTAAAAAAACATGTTTGTTAAACCAAGAACCTCAGCCATCTAAACAAGATTAAATATGCCAATAATTCTACCATCTTGGTCTGATTAGGTTGGGAAATCTCACGTCTTCCTTAGATAGCTTTTAAACTGAAAACTGATATGGGATGGTTAGGTATGTTTTATGTTATTTCCAATCCTAAGAGTTAGTGATTCACTTCATTTTAGCAGGCTCTGTAGGTATTATGAATTGTTTCCCTCTGTTGTCTCCTTCCTTTTTTCTTATTTTTAAAATAATATTTGAGAGTATTTTACATGTAGGTGTCATTTATAATTTTTTTCTTACTAAAGTATTTTTTATTATGGTTCCATTGTAATTCACGTAGCATAATTAGAACATTTTTATTGAGCAGAAAATGGCCACTTTTGTGTTTCAATTAAAGCATATATTTTTCATTATTTACCTTATCCAGCAGCCACTGAACACTAAAGCTATGTTATGTGCAACACAAATCTCTCATTTTACTCAGAACAATCTTTTCCTGAGAAATGTCTTTGCCCAAATCAAGACACTCCTGTAGTGTTGAAAGGTGATGTGGGCTTTTAGTGGGCACTGAAGCTAACAGCTGGTAATCACTCAGCGGTTTAAGAAGTACATGTTGGCCATTTTCTGTCACTTTTGGGGAACAAAGAGAAGAATCATCTAAGTTTTGGAGAGAAGGGTTTAGGGGTTACTTTTATCATCCAGGTAGCTAGAAGAAATGAATGAACAACTCTTAGGTATTATTGACCTAAATATCTTTTCTAAAATAATCCATTACTATTTTCTTTCTTGTTTTTGCTACTTTTTTCTCCCTCTTTCATCCCTTTAAAACTTTGACAACAACAACAACTGATATTCTTGAGCACTTCCACATGCTGCATACTAGGAACTGGGGATATAAGCAGTGAACAAGACAAACAAGTCAGGTCCTCTGCCCTCAGGAAGTTTAAATTTTCTCCATTATTTTGTGCTCACTTATATAACAGGGAACAAACCAGAATTAAATTTTGATTGCAAAAATTTTAATTTATTGTTAAGTAGTACAAGAAAAACACTAAATATACTATTAGTTTTAGACATTCAAAATTTATATAAAGACATTAGGGCTGGGCATGGCGGCTCCCTCCAGTAATCTAAGCACTTTGAAAGGCTGAGGTGAATGATCATGAGGTCAAGAGTTCAAGACCAGTCTGGCCAACATAGTGAAACCCCATCTCTACTAAAAATACAAAAAAGAAAATTAGCCAGGCGTGGTGGCAGGCGCCTGTAGTCCCAGCTACTTGGGAAGCTGAGGCAGGAGAATCCCTTGAACCTGAGAGGCGGAGGTTCAAAGATATTAGTTATGCTGTTTAGGATTTGGGGAAAATCAAAGTTTGTCAAGTAGCGTTGCATTTGGAAGTTTGTGAACTATTTAGATAGAGTCTTTATCCTAATATGTAGGTAATGTTTAACTTCCATATGAACAGTTACCTTGGCATGGACTCTTTTTTCTTCCCACTGTTACAGGGTGGCTAACTTCCTGCTCCCAGGAAAGCTGAGGCAAAGAGAGTCTTTCTGTTGCCAAGGCTAAGGGAAAGATATTCTAGGTTATAATGAGCATGTGGGCATCTCTGTCTTGTAAAAGCCATGATATAAATACTGTACTGCTTATATTCTGTAAACAATATTAATGGCCAGAATCAGCTCCATAAATTTCTGGGCTAATTAGCTGCTTATGTACTAACCTGGAAATTTAATGATTGT
Source organism: Sapajus apella (assembly GCF_009761245.1). Lineage (NCBI taxonomy): Eukaryota > Metazoa > Chordata > Mammalia > Primates > Cebidae > Sapajus > Sapajus apella. The sequence continues at coordinate 7,823,210 of NW_022436944.1, read as the reverse complement.
TTGGAAAATGTTGTTCTAAATTCAAAACAACTGACCTATAGGTAAACTGTAGAATATTACCTGTCCCTGCACTGGGTATATACAAACCCATTCTCTGTGAAGAGAACAAACACATTTCTATTTGTGGGATGTTCATAGTGTTAGAATTGGACCTCGCTGTAGTAGAATTATTATTGTGTTGTGTGCGTGTTTTTTTTTTTTTTTTTTTTTTTTCGAGGCAGAGTCTCACTCTGTCACCCAGGTTGGAGTGCAGTGGTGCAGTCTTGGCTCACTCCAACTTCCACCTCCTGGGTTCAAGTGATTCTCATGCCTTAGCCTCCTGAGTAGCTGGGACTACAGGCACATGTCACCATGCCTGGCTGATTTTTGTATTTTTGTAGAGATAGGGTTTTACCACGTGGGCCAGGCTAGTCTTGAACTGCTGATCTCAAGCCATCCACCCACCTCAGCCTCCCAGAGTTCTAGTAGAATTATGATCCTAATTAATTTAATACATGCCACTATGAGAAAATGGACTTACATCATGGATTGAGGATTTGGCCTTTATTCCAAATTAAGATCTGATTATTAACCAGGCTCTGGTCTTATCCTTTGCTGACAGAAAATGGTATGGTCTTTTATATCAAAATTATAGAGGGCTGAATTCTTTGTTGTATTGTTTTTTGTGGGAGGCAGGATTCCTTTTCTAGACGGGGGCGGATCTTTTCATCTTTAGAAGCTAGGCTGCAGCTAAGTGAATTAGGCTCAGCCAATCAGAATTACTCACCCAGAACTTTGAATCTTGAGTGCATAACTCAAAGATGCAGAAATAGTTTATTCTTTTTAGCAGTGGTGGTGAGAGTCCAGCAACATCATTGTCTAGTTCCAGCAGTGCTGATGAGAGAGGTGTGTTAACCAGACTCTTCTGTGGCTGAGTCCCTGTGTCCTACTCTCCCTTCAGCCTTCCTTGATTCTGGCTCACTTCCAGATCAGTCTTCTAGCTTTTCCGTCAAGTCTTAGATATTCCAGTATCCTTCAAATATACTTTTTCCCCTTTAAGTCTGCCAAAATTGATTTCTATTGCTTGTAACCAAGAACTCTGACTGATACACCATGTGAAAACTAAGATAACTGTGGCAGATTACACTTTCCAAAAATTGTACCACCAATATATATCCTATCCTATATGCCCTTCTTACAGTGTGGTTTCACATTCCTCTACTGAGAGGTAGAGGGCTATGTCCCCCTGCTTAAACCTGTGTGGATGAATAGAATGTGTAGAATTGATAATGATGTGTGAGTTTCAGGACAAGAAGGCAAGGCCCTAAAAGGTGACACAGCCTCCTCCTGGTCCTCTTTCTGTCTTGTGACATGTGCCTTGAAAACTGAGTCCGGGTACCCTGAATACACCATGTTGGAGAGAGCACGTGGAAAGACTCTACAGAGTCAAAGGGGCATGCCAGAGGAACCCCAGCTGTTCTAGCCCCCAGTTGTTTGAGTTTTCCCAGTTTAGGCAATAGGATAGACATGTGACCGAGCAAGCTGTCAGATGACTTTTCAAGCCCCAGCCTTCCAGCTGGTCCAGCTGACATAGAGTAGAGCAGAAATAAACTCTGAGCCCTTGTCCAAATTGCAGATTCATGAACAAAATAAATATTGTTATTATTTTAAGCCCCTTTGCATTTATTTTGCATATATTGTATGACATATATATATATATCTATATCTCCAGAATGATGGCTATTATAAATATTCACACTATAACACCTAAATTGTAATCTCTAGCATACAAGTATGCCTTCAGATTCTTACAAGGCAGGATTATTGATATGGAATATACTTATTAATTTGTTTCCCATTTTCGCATCTTATAGTTTAAGAGAGTGGCATTTGAGCTATTGTAAAATTACTTGTCTGGAATAATATTACAGAATCTTATTGTTGTTAGGCTAAAAAATATCAAGGCTATCTTCCATATCAACATGTTTAAAATATTAATTTCCTGATTATTTATAGTTGTGTTACAGCTAATTCCATTAATTCCAAGATATTGTTTGGTAGTCCCCTGTGCAAATAAGTCTCTTCATTCCTTTTATTAGGATCCTAATACATCTTTTGGGAAGCAGGATGAAAATTCTACTTTTCTTTTGGATTCGATAGTCTACCTAATAGGGGGATTTGGAGGGAGCCTTGGAAATTAAATAAAAATAGCTAGAAGTTATTGAAGATTTACTATGTGAAAGGCACTATTCTAAGTGACTGCAGGTCTTCTCATTTAATCATTGTAACAATCGTATGAGGTAAATTTTTATTACTCTTCCTTTTTTATAGGTAAAGAAACACATTTAGGTTAAGTAAAACTTTCTCAGGCCATATAGCTGGTAGCTGGGATTTGTATCACCAATATATATCCTATCCTATATGCCCTTCTTACAGCGTGCCCTTCTTACAGTATGCCCTTTTTCAGGGCTATATGTGACTCTAAGGTCAGTGTGTTCATAACCGTCATGCAGAATGGCTATGAGTGATAATTCAGCATTTGATCTTCTACCTTCCTCTGACTTGTCCTGGATGATCCTTAAGACTCTTGACATTCAATGTAGTACACAAACTCTAGCCTTTTTCACACATTTTCCTTCAGAATCAAGCATGCCTTCTTTTATTTGTTGTAAGTCCTAGTCTTGAAAAGTTTTAAGGGGCTCCACCAAATCTATTAGGAAAAGTGTACAAACATAAGGTTTGTGGGGATTTTGATGACCTTGGTGGAACCTTCTTTCATCAATTCCTTGGATCAAATCTGCTTTTTGTAGGAAGTGTACAAGTTGTACACAAATGATACAAAATAACATCCTTCATGGTGACACCAGCTGTTGAGTGTTTAAAGTAGAAGATTCCTACTTCTAATACTTCAGATTTGAGTGACTTATGACAGTAAATCAAGGGTTTGAAAACTTCTGAGAGAAAAACTTGAAGACCATTCCGGTTTTGTGTGTATATTTGTGTGTGTGCACTCTCCCTGTCACACTTGTTAGTGTGAAATTATGGCAAACTGCTGCTGTAGAGTTGTAGAAGGACAAGGAAAACTATATCAATGTTGAATGAGATCCTGATTACTTCAATGTTTTATATGTATATCATGTCTTGCTTCATCAGCATAGATAATTTATAGTAGAAAGCTGGCAAACAAGATGTTAGAAGAAATTCATCTGTGTGCTCCTCAGCAAAGCCCAAATCTCTCTGAGAGTGCTCCTGTTACTGCAGACACTGTGCTATTACTATATAAGTGGCACCACTGAATTCTACATTTAGAGGAATTGATTTACTAGCAAACAGTGGGGCCCTGGAAACTCAGTACTCCCATATACTCTGCATTGAGTTACTAGAAATCCTTTCAATACAGAGTCTCTGTGTGGGCACAACTACAATGTTACAGTGGCTGGAGCGCCATATTGCGGCGTGGGGGAGGAATGTGGGGGGGGGGTCATTTTCCCTGGTGACACAGAAGGGAATGAAAAAAGGCTTCATGTTGTTTTAGAGTCTTGCACACAGCAGCCTGAGCCTAGCATGTGACAAAAAGCATTTGCTATTTTTATATCCTTTGGGAATGACTTCTGCATCTAGGCAACCAATCATAGGCTAAGAATCCCCAACAACAAGGAAAAGGATAGTTTTACTAATTAGCCACAGACAAAGTGACATTGCCACATTCTAGAGAGTCTAGGTTTGCAGGAATCCAGCCAAGGACAGGCTTTGCCTTTTTTTAAAAAGTCTGGTATTTGCTTTGGTGTTTCATTGCAGAGACCCAGATTTAATTTGAATACTCCTCAAAGGTCTATTTGTCATTAGCCATGTATGTCATGGGTATAAATATATCTTCAAACTCAGTTTTGTAAGAAATAACAATCAAAAAAACTTTTTTGAATAGTATGATTTCCTGCAGAGAACCAGGCTGGAGAAAAATTCGGCTTTTGTCATTTTTAGAATTCTTCTTATCTCCAAGCTTATGGCAAGCACAAGGTAAGTTTTTCACATCTCCAATTTCATGGCAAGATGTGTGCAATTTGTTTCAGCTGAGATGCTTCTCGTCTCAGTGTGGACATCCTCTTCAGAGCTGGCAACTTTCTCTTGCTTTCCAGTTATGCCTGGCTCATAGAAATAATTTTGTTTTTTAGGGTCGGTACCAGGTGCCACTAAAGTGGCATGATTGGTGTAAATACCTAAGGTTTGTTGTCTCATGCCAAGGAAATAGAGTATGCAGACACATAAGAAATGTGTTTAGGAGTGGAGGTTTAATAGGCAAAAGAAAGAGAAAGGAGAACAACTCTCTCTCCTACAAGAGAGAGGGGCTTCCGAGTGGGACTTCAATCCAAAGTGAAGTGTACTGGATTTTATAGACTGACCTGAGGAGGTGGTGTCTGATATACATAGGATCCAGAGATTAGTTGGACCATGTGTGATGTTTACATAGTGCACGAAGAAGCTGGCCACCCCACCCTAATCTTGTCTGCTCCTTACTGTGCAGGTGGTTGGCAAGGAAGAGGGAAGATGGAGCCACCATGTTGAACATGCCTAGCCCCATGTAGTCTTTTCATATTGGCACAGCTGCCAGCATTCACCCATGCAAGCTTCCCTATGTTTGCAGCTTGATTGTACAGGCTGCTCTTTGTTAGAGAAGAAATGATTTGGGGGCTGCTTTTCATTTAAAGGGAAACCTTACCAAGGACTTCCTTAACATCACTATCTGCCTAAATAATTTATTTATAACTCCTATAATTACCATCTCTTCCCCACAGGCCATTGCACATTGGCCCAGTTGGAGTGCATACAGATATTTCAGCTCACACACTCACTGGCATAGGCAAACAAAAGGCTATCTTAGGTTTAATAAGGACTTGGGTTCAGAGTTCTACTGAGAGGACATGGAAAAGTAGTTTAGGGTTGGTATATTAGTCCACTTAAGATGCTATAACAAAAAATCATCAACTGGGTGGCTTACACAACAGACATTTATTTCTCATGGTTCTGGAGACTGGGAAGTCTAAAATCAAAGTTCTGGCTTATTTAGTTCCTGGTGAGGGCCCTTTTCCTGGCTTGCAGATGGTTGCTTTCTGGCTGTGTCCTCACATGGTGGGGAGAGAAATCACATGAGAGCAAGTTATCTGGTGGTCTCTTTTTATAAGGGCACTAACCTCATGAGAGCCCACCCTCATGATCTCATCTAAACCTACTTACTTCTCAAAGGCCCCATCTCTAGATACCATCACATTAAAGGTTAGGGTCTCATCATATGAATTTTGGCGGATGCAAACATTCAGTCCACTACAGGACCCCTTTCACATTGGCTTGAAGAGCCTGCAGATATATTAATTGGAGAAGTGGGAGCCACTTTTAATATCAGATGTAGATTATGGAAGGCACCAGTGATCCTTTCCATCATAATGTAGAATATCTTCACACTTTCAGTTTAATAGGATTTGTGCTCAGTGCAAACAGAACACATCTGAACACATTTCATTTATTTATGTCTGATTGAAGAATGCCCCTGTTGTTAGGTCCTCCCTAGGAACCACGATTAAGCTCCAAACATTTATTAAACTCAGAACCTGAATTATTAGCAACTAAGCAACTGGTTCTACTTTGCTTGAGTATAGTGAGGACACCTTGTGTGCAAGGAGAAACATTTGCCTTTTATTCTTTGAATGTAGCAAAGAAAGAGAAGGCAAACAAAACTACATTTTCATGTTAAAAGAGTTTGAAGGTTATATCCTGCCACAGGGGTAACACAGAAACTTTCCCATGTATGTGACCCCTACTGAGTGCTTCTGAGAAAGAAATACTACCCCCCACCTTTTTTTTTTCACTCTCTGTCTGTTCAAAGTCACCAAGCCTTTGGGGGAAGTATTTTATACAACTTTTAATTTGTTTTCAGTTGTACTATGCAAATTCTGAAGTTGAGCAGTTCCATCCCAGGAATAAAGAATCCTCCCTAAAGACTATAAGGGGAATAGATATCTCAAGTGGATGGAAGTGTCATAGTAAAAAAAGGACTTTCTCCAAAGTCCCCCTCCTCAGTTGCTGTCATTATAAATGCTCATTATATTTTCTTTTGTTGTTAACTGTACATGAGGTACTGGTAGGTGATGGAAAGCAAAGACAACAAGGGGAGAGAAAGAATTTTTGTCTCAAAGGATCCTGTAAATTAGTGAGAATATATACACATTAAAATTTTTAGTAGCAATCTGGGTGACATATGATTAAAAGCCAGAATAAATTGACAGATAGTAAATTCCTTTAGGACATTGGGTAATCAAATCAGAATCCCATGGAATACTTGTTAAATCATAGATTCTTATGTTCCACACCTAGAGTTTCTGATTTTGTAAGTCTAGGGAGTGTGCAGCTTAATAATTTGGATTTGTAATAAGTTTTCAGCTGGTGCTGATGCTGCGGATTTGGAGACTACAACTTGGGAACTGCTCCTGTAGGACACCAGAGAGTAGAGAGGTCTCCAGTGTGATTGCCATGTATTGAGATGGTGCTTTCTTTCATCACTCACCTGCTTCATTTATCCATGTTTCTTTTTTCTGGTCCCCATTTTACGAGAACAGCTGGTAGCATTCTTTAAAATGTCCACTTTTGATATCATAAGCAGAGAGCATGCCCTTTTCTATAATTAGGTAATTCTGTACAGAGAGAGAAAATTATACCATCTTCTTGGCAGCAATAGGAAGAGAGGAATAATATTCTTGTTTTTGCTTTGACCATTTTTTTTATCTTTTAACCATTACCCTACAGCATTCACCCCTACATTGCCTAATGTATGTTAAGAATTTTGTCTGTAGCCAAAAGCAAATAGGAAACATGAGTTTCCAGATTCACAGCCAATAAAGTTAAAATTAGGGAAATGGAGAAGAGAAAAACTGAGAAATTATATAGGGTGAAGAGTTCAGAAAATAAGCTTCTTGGGAAGGAGTTATTAGGTGCTTTTGAGAAGAGCATTTGCTGATTGTGTATATACATGTCTGAAGAAGAAATGCAATAGCATTTTCCCATGCTGCGGATGAGGCTTTGTCGTTAACGTTTTACTGCAGTGAAGTGGGAGGTTTCATAGCTGTTAATTCAATAGCAGTCTGAACTGTTCTACTCCCAAATATGTGTTCCTGCCTATATTGAATTAAATCATATTACTGGTAAAATAGCATTATGTGTTTAAAAAAAAGTCAAGGAATCCTTACTTAAATTCCTGTTTCTATCAGATACCAGTACAGGCAGAATAAAAAATTTTTTAAAAGTATCTGTCCTTTGCTGAAACCAGCCTCTCACCTGCCAAAAGTTTAACATTCACCCAATCAAATTGACTTTCAGCATCTTGAGCAAGGGACAAGTTACTAGAATCTCCTATTTCCACCCCTCTCCACCCAGATTTTGCCATTAGTTATACTTTTCTCCAGTCTCTCACAGTGATACACATTCAACCCTCTTTCAAATGATATTAGGTTATAATAAAACTTAGTGGAGTTTCTGTGATATAGTGAAACTTTATTTCATAGTACAGTAGATCTTTGTTTTACTTTATGGTAATTTTTTAAAATGGTTACATGTGTGATTCTCGATACAGAGAACAGCTTCTGATTTTTCTCACTTATTCAGCAGCATTTAAAAAATAAAACTCTCTAAGGTAATGTTCTTATAACTTAAAGAATATCAATGCATACATATATTTAGGCACCAAGGAGTACTATACTATTATGCTGCAAAGATTTTAACTACAGGGGTTGGGAAATAATCTTGATGTGAAGATACATGTTACATCATGTCAGTTATTATTATTTTATTGTTACTTCTAAGATTTAGGACTTGTTTCCAAGGGAAGGACATTTCTTTTAAATGTTTCTTCCTTTTTTTCATGATGGAGAGATGGCTGAATTACAGTATTGTCAGTTTTTGGGAACTTAAATTACCAGTTTTTTTTCTAATTCAGCATAGGAACAGGGCTAGGAGAGAGCACAATCTGAGAAAGTATGTTGAGCCTGATTTGTATATAATACTGCTCTTGGCCAACATATTTTTAAAATAATTTTAAATATACCTCTTCTTAAGATGGTGGAAACCTCCAACATGACTCCAATTTTCATTATTTGAACACAAGACTTTGAGTCATTTCAGAATTTGCTTCTGCTTTTGACTATTCTCCCTGGTGTTTTAAAAATATTTATGTCTTCTTTTCAGAATTCTTGATAGGGTTTTTATGCCATTGACCTTACTTTCTAGTAATGTGTGTCTTATTTTCCAAGATGCTCCTCAGAGTGGTCAAGTAAGAGGTATGTATCCATATAATTAATCTTTGAATAGAGGGAAGGAGAAAGATCTGCCTCATATACATGGCTGAATACCACTTAAAACTTGATCTTAATCTTAATTTCCCAAGATTCATGAATAACACTTTCACAACTGGTTGATGTAATCTAGTTCTTCTGCAATTATTTATTAGAGCAGACATCATTCTAGAGGACAGGAAATATCTAATTTCTGGATTCTCTAGAACCTTTCCCAGGCCCTCTCATCTGGCACAGAGTAAGCACTTAGTTGAAATTTGAGTTAATGAAGGAATAAATGAAGGAACATATAAAGCTTTGAGGACAAGTATGCATATTTAGTTATAGGATCAAGATAGTTATTAAACAGTAATAAAAAGCAGAAATTTTACTTTATTTAGTTTGATTAATTTTTGAGTAGGTTCTACAATCATGTTATATAAAATAAAAAAGATGTTGTTTTAGTTTCCTAGGATTGCTAAAATCAAGTGCACTCTAATCCACTGTGATCTCATCTTCACTGAATTACATCTGCAAAGACTCAATTTCCAAATAAATTCACATTTACAGATATGAAGATTAGGACTTAAACAGATCTCTTTTTGGGAACACAGTTCTCCCCACTGCAGATATAAAAGTATATAAATGAAAAGTTTCCCACTCACCACTGTCCCCAGGCCAACCAGTTGTCCTCAGATGTCACCAATGTTACTTTATTTTAAATAACTTCAACTAGTCCGAAAATGATGTAAAGGGAAGTGATTCTTACTTTATCCTGTAAGAGCCTGTCTCATTCTTCTCTGTTTCATTCATCAAAACTTTTTGGGTTTTAGTCTTCAGATTTATCCTGTGTCCTCAGCTGGGTTCAGGGATGGGGAAAATGGTGAAATGTTCAAATAGACACTAAATATAGTAAACTCGTATTAATCATTTAGTGAAATATATTCTACATGCACATAACTCCCTCATTAAATGTCAGACATTATGTGGGTAGCACTTAATCACTCATTTGCTGGCACAAAGTAGATTGTTGCTAGTTTTAAATCCTAGTAATATTAAGTCTTACAGCATTTTGTTGTCAGATTTTTTACTTAAATACATGTTATTAAATAGTTTGGGAATACATTTGTTGTTATATATGTATTATATTGTGAAAATGATGCTGTTAAAATAAAACTTTTTGTTATGAGATACTGCTGTATTAAATTAGATGAAATTTATGAAGCATAGTTGCATTCCATGATACTTAACAAAATGTGTATAATATCCTGTTCCTTAAAAATGAAATATGCGTATGAAAACTATATATAATGCTGCATAGTAGCAAATTAAATGATCTGAAAAGTTCTGCAGTAAGCAACCAATATCTGTTTAACTTTGTTTAGCCTACATTTTTCCACAAACTCTTTCTGTAAAAACAACTACATCCTGTATTACTATTGTTTCCCAGAGTACACTTTGAGAAATGAAGGCCTACAAGCTGAAGATATAGTTAGAACATTGAGTCAGAAGCCAGGCAGTGAATTAGGGCAGAAAAATAGAACTTTTATGCTGCCTACCTCCTGTAGGAGATGGCTTATGTCCTTTTTGTTTCCATGAGATGTGGCACAGGACATGGGGTAAGGGAAAAAGAAGTTAGGGGAAAGAGATTGAGTTTTAAGGCCTGGGCTTTGGGGCTAGGCAGATCAGGGCGTAATTCCCATCACTGCCACTGCCTAATAATATGACCTTAGACAAGTTGCTGCATTTTTCAAAGCCTAAATTCCTTCATCTACTAGGAGTTTGAGACCAGCTAGAGCAACATAGTGATTAAAAATTTTTTAAAAATTATCCAGGCATGATGGTAGACTCCCGTGGTCCCAGCTACTCTGGAGGCTGAGGTAGGAGGATTTCTTTAGCCCAAGAGTTTGAGCTCTTGAGCTGTGATTGAGCCACTGCACTTCAGCCGGGAAGACAGAGTGAGCCCCTATCTCAAAAAAATTGCTTTTTCTTAATCTAAATAGGGGGAAGACATAGTTCCTATTTCTAAAGAATTTACCATTTAATTGGGAGATGAGATTAGAAGGCCTATGGTAATGTAAAGATAATGTGATTATTGCTTTATATTATTAAGAGATATACAAAGTGATTGGGGGTTTTGAAGGAGAGAGGAGCCAGTTAGTTGTGAATAATCAAGAAAAGCTTTGTGGAGGAGCTGGCATTTAGGCGTGTAGGTCTCCATGGGTTAGTAAAGCTTCAACATTTGGAGACTTGATAGTGGGGAACACATTCCAGGTATTAATAGATCAAGAAGCAAGAGCAAAGGTATGGAGATGGCAAAGGAAAGACATTTAAAGAATAGCAAGTGGCCTCATTTCTCTGGAGACAGTAGAAATGAAGCAGCTATTAAACTTTGTGGCCTTTGTGCTGTAAGGGACCAGTGGTATTGATAGTTTTAGCAATGCTGATAATGGCTTTTGAGTAGACTAATGTATTTAATAATTGCTTTGACACCATTACCAAGTAAACAACCTTGTACTTGAGTAGAATTTAGCTTTTGCTGGATGGTCCCTGTAACTGAGGTGCTAGTACACAGATTTTAATCTGGCACAGAGCCCACATGTAATGGAATGGGGCCATTTTCATAAATATTTCAGGATTTCTCAATTATCTTTCCCAAACAATGTTGAAGGAAAGCCTAGTAGATGAATAAGATTTTAAGACCACTAAATAAAATAATACAAGTTTCTTTACTCATAAACTTCAAGGAAAGTTTGCTATGTTAATGAGTAGTGTGAGTCCTACGGAGGAAATTTAGTGTGTGGCATTCTCTGAGTTTGTTGGTCCTCAGAACCTTCTGTTGTTCCCTGATCTCATATTAACACCTCTTCAAAAGATATTCTCTTCTCATGTTTGAACTCATAAGAATAAGTGTTCTTATTACCTGTGGAGATTTTTCAAAAGGCAAATTCTGTAGTTCTTTCTTTACCCTTGTCCCCTTCAGGCATATCAGCCTCTTGGTGGGTAGGGGAGGGATAGGTACTCAGAAGGATAGAACCTCCCACTCCCTATCTCTACCTCTTCACTGACCTGATCTAAGGTGTTAGAAATCATTCTGTCAGTCACATGAACAATTAAGAACCCCTCTCTAAATCCCTAATTGCTCACTTTTTTGGTAAGAAAACCGTTTTTAAAAGCTTTGAAGAAAAATATAAATAGTAACGTAAGCAAAGGCAAAGGTTATAGATCACCCTAGAATAATAGCAGATCATTGGAATAGAGTATAACATGCCTAGACTATTATGAATGCATTAGGTAGGCTATTCTTGTGTTGCTATAAAGACTACATGAGATGGGCGAGACCAAGATGGTCAACTAGAAACGGCGGTGATCGGAAGCTCCCATCAAAAAGAGCCATGATAAGCGTGTGAATCCTTCACTGGCAACCAAGGTATCCAGGTTCTCTCATCAGAACTGACTAGACTCTGGCTGGCATGGTTGATGGAGAGGAAGGAAGAGAGTATGCTGTGATGGCCCACCTGAGAGCCACACAGGACAGGGGAGCCCCCACCCCACAGCCAAGGAAGGCCGTGAGTGAGTGTGCTATTCAGCCGGGGAAACCATACTTTTTCCACGAAACTCTGTACCCCACGGATTGGAAGATCCCACTTGCGAACCCATGCCACCAGGGCCTAGAATCCCAACACCAGAGCTCTCAGCTGGAATCTGCTTAAGCCTGCAGAGCTCCCTGGGGGAGGGGCGACCAGCATCACAGCTGTGGCTGCCTGCATTGTGAGCCATTTGAGCTCTTTGGAGGAGGGGCAGCAGCCAACACTGGAACTCATAACTGCCTCACACACTAAGCTCCCTGGTTGGGGGGAAGGGATAGCATTCATCTCCATAGCTCTAGGCCCCGTTTTTCCCCTTCTGGAGCCAGTGAGGCTGGATTGCTTGGTCCCAAAAGGTGTCCCCCACAGCCCAACACACCAACTGTGGCAGACTGTAGCCAGAAAGCCTCTTCAGGCCTGACCCTGACTCATATTTCCTCACTGGGCGGGGCTTCCTGCAGGTACTCCAACAACTCCAGCCAGAGGCTCAGTGACAGAACAGGGACCTCCCTGGGCCTGGGCCCCTAGCAGGAGGGAAGGCTGCAGTCTCTGTGGACCAGTAGACTTAGCCTTTCCTCCTAGTAATTCTGAGGAATCTGAGCAGCCCAGATCAGTGGGTTTCCCCCAGCAAAGCACACCCCCAACAACCAAGGAACAAAGTGCTTCATTAAATAGATCCTGTTCCTTGCCACCTAACTGGGTGAGATCCCCCAACAGGGATTGTCAGACACTCATATAGGAGCAATCATTCTGGCATCAGGTTGGTGCCCCTTGAGTTCAGAGATCCCAGAAGAAGGAGCAGGCACCCAACTTCGCTGTTGTCCAGCCTCCTTGAGTGACATCTCCAGGTGCAAGAGCGAACCAGATGAATAGGGCCTGAAGTGAATCCCCAGCAAACCTCAGCAGCCCTACAGAAGAGGGATCTGACCATTGAAAGAAAAACAAACAGAAAGCAACAATAACAGCATCATCAACAACAAAAAGTCCCCACAAAAACCCCATTCAAGGGTCAGCAGCCTAAAACATGGAAACTAGACAAACTCACGAAGATGAGAAAAAAATCAAGAAAAAATGCTGAAAACCCAAAAGGCCAGAGCACCTCTTCCCCTCCAAATGACTGCAACATCTCTCCAGCAAGGGCACAGAACTGGAAGGAGGTGGACAAATTGACAGAAGTAGGCTTCAGAAGGTGGGTAATAAAAAACTACACTGAGCTAAAGGAGCATGTTCTAATTCAATGCAAAGAAGCTAGTACCTTGATAATAGGTTAGAGGAGCTGCTAACTAGAATAACCAGTTTAGAGAGGAACATAAATGACCTGATGGAGCTGAAAAACACAGCTTGAGAGCTTCGTGAAGCATATACAAGTATCAATAGTCAAAAGCAGAAGAAAAGATATTAGAGTTTTAAGACCACTTTACTGAAATAAGGCATGCAGACAAGATTAGAGAAAAAAGAATGAGAAGGAATGAAAGTCTATAAGAAATATGAGACTTTGTAAAGTGAAAACTGTGATTGATTGGAGTACCTGAAGGAGACGGGGAGAATGCAAACAAGCTGGAAAACACACTTCAGGATATTATCCAGGAGAATTTCCCCAACTTAGCAAGACAGAATAACATGCAAATTTAGGAAATACAGAGAACACCATTAAGATCCTCCATGAGAAGATCAATCCCAAGACACGTAATCATCAGATTCTCCAAGGTTGAAATGAAGGAAAAAATGTTAAGGACAGACAGAGAGAAAGGCCAGGTCACCTACGAAGAAAAGCCCATCAGACTAACAGCAGACTTCACAGCAGAAACTCTACAAGCCAGAAGAGATTGGGAGCCAATATTAAACATTCTTAAAGAAAAGAGTTTTCAACCCTGAATTTCATATCCTGCCAAACTAAGCTTCATAAGTGAAGGAGAAATAAAATCCTTTCCAGATAAGAAAATGCTGAGGAATATCATTACCACTAGGCCTGCCTTGCAAGAGCTCCTGAAAGAAGCACTAAATTCGAAAAGGAAAAGCTGATACCAGCCACAGCAAAAACTCACCAAAAGGTAAAGACCAATGACACTGTGAAGAAACTGAATCAACTAGTGTGCAAAATAACCAGATAGCATCATGATGACAGGATCAAATTCACACGTAACAATAATATCCTTAAATGTAAATGGGCTAAATGCCACAATTAAAAGACACAGCCTGACAGATTGGATACAGAGTCAAGACCCATTGATGTGCCATACTCAGGAGACTGGTCTCATGTGCAAAAACACACATAGACTCAAAATAAAGGGTTGGAGGAAAATTTACCAAGCAAATGGAAAGCAAAAAAAGAAAAAAAAAAAAGGAGTTGCAATCCTAGTCTCTGATAAAACAGACTTTAAACCAACAAAGATCAAAAGAGACAAGGAAAGGTATTACATAATGGTAAAGAGAACAATTCAACAAGAAGAGCTAACTATCCTAAATATATATTCACCCAATACAGAAGCACCCAGATTCATAAACAAGTTCTTAGAGACCTACAAAGAGACTTAGACTCCCACACAATAATAGTGGGAGACTTTAACTCCCCACTGTCAATATGAGTCAGATAATGAGACAGAAAATTAACAAGGATATTCAGGACTTGAACTCAGCTCTGGATCAAGTGGACCTAATAGACATCTACAGAACTTTCCACCCCAAATCAACAGAATATACATTCTTCTCAGTGCCGCATGGTACTTACTCTAAAATCGACCACGTAATTGGAAGTAAAACACTCCTTAGCAAATGCAAAAGAACTGAAATCATAACAGACGGTCTCTCAGACCAAAGTGCAATCAAATTAGACTTCAGAATTAAGAAACTTAACCCAAACCTCACAATTGCATAGAAATTGAACAAGCTGCTTCTGAATGACTACTGGGTAAATAATGAAATTAGGGCAGAAATAAAGATGTTCTATGAAACCAATGAGAACAAAGAGACAATGTACCAGAATCTGTGGGACATGGCTAACGCAGTGTTCAGAGGGAAGTTTATAGCACTAAATGCCCACATCAGAAAGCTAGAAAGATCTTAAATCAACACCGTAACATCACAATTTAAAAAGCTAGAGAGGCAAGAGCAAACTAATCCAACAGCTAGTGGAAGACAAGAAATAACTAAGATCAGAGCAAAACTGAAGGAGAGAGAGACACGAAAAAGTCTCCAAAAAGTCAATGAATCCAGAAGCTGTTTTTTTGAAAAAATTAACAAAATAGATAGACAGCTAGCTAGACTAATAATGAAGAGAGAAGACTCAAATAGACTCAATAAAAAAATTATAAAGGTGATATCACCATTGATCTCACAGAAATCCAAACTACCATCAGATTACTATAAACACTTCTATGCAAATAAACTAGAAAATCTAGAAGAAATGGATAAATTCCTGGACACATACACACTCCTAAGACTAAGCCAGAAAGAATCTTAATCCCTGGATAGTCCAATAACAAGTTCTGAAATTGAGGCAGTAATTAATAGCCTACCTTCCAAAAAAAGCCAAGGACCAGACACATTGACAGCTGAATTCTACCAGAGGTACAAAGAGGAGCTGGTGCTATTTCTTCTGAAACTATTCCAAACAGTTGAGAAGGAGGGACTCCTCCCTAACTCATTTTATGAATCCAGCATCATCCTGATACCAAAATCAGGCAGAGACACAACAACAAAAAAGAAAATTTCAGGCCAATGTCCCTAATGAATATGGACACAAAAATCCTCTATAAAATACTGGCAAACTGAATCCAGCAGCACATCAAAAAAGTTATCCACCATGATCAAGTTGGCTTCATCCCTGGGGTGCAGGGCTGGTTCAACATATGCAAATCAGTAAATGTAATGTATCACATAAACGGAACCAAAGATAAAACCACATGATTATCTCAATAGATGCAGAAAAGGCCTTTGATAGAATTCAGTATCCCTTCATGTTTAAAACACAATAAACTAGGTATTGATGGAACATATCTCAAAATAATAACAGCTATTTATGACAAACTTACAGCCAATATCATATTGGATAGGAAAAGCTGGAAGCATTCCCTTTAAAAACTGGTATAAGACAAGGATGCCCTCTCTCACTTGTATTCAATATAGTATTTGAGGTTTTGGCCAGGACAGTCAGACAAGAGAAAGAAGTAAAGGGTATTCACATAGGAAAAGAGGAGGTCAAATTGTCTCTATTTGCAGACAACATGATTTTATATTTAGCAAACCACATCATCTCAGCCCCAAAACTTCTTAAGCTGAGAAGCAACTTCAGCAAAGTCTCAGGATACAAAATCAATGTGCAGAAATCACCAACACTAAGCAGACAGCCAAACCGTGAATAAACTTTCATTCACAAATTGCTACAAAGAGAATAAAATACCTAGGAATACAGCTAACAAGAAATGTGAAGGACCCCTTCAAGGAGAACTACATACCACTTGGCTCAAGGAAATAAGAGAGGACACACACAAAAGGAAAAATATTTCATCCTCATGGAAGAAATCAATATTTTGAAAATGACCATACTGCCCAAAGTAACTCTTAGATTCAATGCTGTTCCTATCAAACTACCATTGACATATCAAAATATTGTTACGAAGAATCAATATTTTGAAAATGACCATACTGCCCAAAGTAACTGTTAGATTCAATGCTATTCCTATCAAACTACCATTGACATTCTTCATAGAATTAGAAAAGACTACTTTAAATTTCATGTGGAATCAAAGAAGACCTCATATAGCAAAGACAATCCTAAGCTAAAAGAACAAAGCTGGAAGAATCATGCTACCTCACTTCAAACTATACTACAAGGCTACAGTAACAAAAAGAGCATGGTACTGTTAACAAAACAGACATATAAACCAACGGAACAGAAGAGACCTCAGAAATAACACCACACATCTACAACCATCTTAGCTTCGACATCATATACCACTAGCCTAGGAAAAGATCAAAATGCAAAATTTGAAGCTTCGTTTCTACTAAATGCAGAATGCTTTTGTACTATTACAAAGTCAGAAGGTTTTAAGTTGAATCATCATAAGTCAGGGACCATCTGTATTTGTTTCAGTGATTATCCAAGGCCCATCTTACTCTGGCAAGATTCATAGAAGCCAATTTTATAACTCAGCTAGAATGGCCTTCAAGTATAGCATAATTTTTTGTTTTAAACTACAATAAAGTTTGGAAATGATTTAGAAAATCATAGGGTCAAGCTTTTACTTTGGGATGACTGACCAATTTATTGGGGCATCTGGGGTATAGGATAATCTTGGCCTGTTTGATATAAGAAACTCTGATAGAAAAACAATTTCATTCATTTTCACCTTCATATTTTGACATCTGGAGGCTGGTTGTGAAATCAGGAAAATGACAGATGAGACTGAATAGGAAATGCTATTTGGTTTATGTCCCAGGGATATTGTTTAACAAAAATGCTGAGTGAGCTATTTCAAAAGCTCAGCTGGAGGGAAGATGCTCACTATATACTATTTATGACGCTTTTAGAAACATCTTAGGAGGTATGAATTCTGGCAACTTATATGCATTCTTTTAGGCATTTCCCTATATTCGTTCCCTGCCTTCTATACAGAGAAAATGTCTGTTCCTCACAAAAATTAGCAGAGATGCTATCTTCTAACTATCTCTCCCCACCTCTCCACACCCCCGTCCCTCCGCCACTTTCCCCCAGTTATGTTGTTTTAATAGGGACATCAAGAGTGTCACGCCAAACCCCCAGTATCTATTAGTTAATAAAAAGATGATGATGGAGGAAATGTTTTGCAAATTGAAAAATGCAGTCTAAAGTGGTCTAATATTGTTACCAAGTGCTCCCCAAAAGTTTTCAAATTGGTACCTTGGGATCAAGAAACTGCTTCACTTTGCTATTTGCTGTGCTTTCTTATCTTTCAGAATTTTACCCTTCTGTAAAGACCCCTTTCAAATGCTTGATTTCTCTTTTGTTTTCTCCGATTCACCTTCCCCTTACCCAGCACTAACTGTGTTTATTTATTTTTTACTTAGTCCAGAACTAGAATGATAGCAACTTTAGGGACTGCTCTCATGAAGCATTTAGGAGACGGCCTTGCATATGATAGTTACACAGTAATATTTTTTTAAGTGATATTTAGGGAAAATGCATTTTTTAGTGTTGTTTCTCAATTTCTTCCTTATAATTTTACTTTGAATTACTTAGAGTTTAAATAATAGTGTATGGGAAAAAAATCTTAAATGCCCTCTGGTATATATTCTTTTATGGGCTGGGATTTGAATGGTTGAAAAAAGTAGCATTGTAGAGGATTAAAATTTACAAATTAATATATCGAAACATCTTTTTTGAAAACCTTCATTTAAAAATATTTTCCATTTATATTTTCCTTTTCTCTCTAAGTGATCATATTTAAGTATTAGAAGTTAAGGAGCTGGGCAAGTAATTCCTCAAAAATTATATTAATTTATATTTAAAAGGAAGGGTATTCATTTACTCATAGCAAACTAACTTTAAGTATAAAAATATATTGCCTTAAAGACTGACGACATATTCAAGATGGCAAAAAGAGTCTTCCAGCCCCTTTAAAAAAGTAAATGCAGAAGCCATTGTAGCAGTGATACTTCATGTTTTCTCTTCTAGTAGTAGAGTGTTTTAAAATGAAAAGAAGTATTCTTTAAAATATTATGGTCAGAAAGAAAAGATATTTGTTGGCTAGGAGACTTGTGCTTCTAATAGCTTTGCCTGAAGTTATGATGGAAATTTTGACAGAATCATAACTCAAGTTGACATTAATAGGAATCACTTCCTTATGATTTTGTGTAGCCCAATAAAAAGGTCATTTGAAAATGTTAGATAATCAGATGGCTTAGTGACCGAGTAGAAATAGTGCTTTATTTTTTGGGTGTTACAGTGTGTTAATCTCTGGGTGCTTCCACTAAGTGTAGATTTAATGTGTACACTTCCTTTGACAGTTAACACCTCTTACAGCTATAGTGATTACTAGTCTAGTCACAGTGAATGGCTGACATTTCTATGACTACTGATTCTTTTTTTTGGAGACAAGAGTCTTGCTCTATCACCAGGCTGGATTGCAGTGGCATGATATTGGCTCACTGCAACTTCTGCCTCCTGGGTTCAAGTGACTCTCATGCCTCAGCCTCCTAAGTAGCTGGGACTACAGGTGTGCACCATCACGCCCAGCTAATTTTTGTATTTTTAGTAGAGATGGGGTTTCACCATGTTGGCCAGGATGGTCTCGATCTCTTGACCTCGTGATCTGCTCGCCTTGGCCTCCCAAAGTGCTGCGATTATAGGTGTGAGCCACTGCTGGCTGAATACTGACTCTTGTAAAGGTTTATTACCAGAAGATGGTATTGCTTCTGAAGTCTCTGACTAGGTGGTTCCCCTTAACTTTTCTTAGTCTTCTGCCATGACCCTTCCCTGTATCTGTATAGTGGAGGTGGTTCACATTAGTTGGCCCTTATCCTTAGTTCTAACATAAATGAATGTGGAATATGGCAAAGAGACCAAGAGAGCTAGTTGTATGCTACCACTGGCTCTGACAGCTAACAAGCTTTAGGCTTTGAGCAAAGAATTCCTCCTCTTCAGATTTCATTTTCCTGATTTGTAATATGTGCATTGGATTAAGTGATATCAGAGATACCTCTGCCTTCTAAGATTTTATATTCATCAAAACTCATCTGCCAGAATGGCACTGTGATAATTAGATAGGCTGCCAGCTGGTTGCAGGGAAATAGCAGAGCTAAAAGCTCCAGTCTAAACTATCCCTGGTGAATATTCATTTTTGCATATTTTAATAACAATATTCTCAGTGTCCCACCTCCACCTAAGTCACTCACTTAGCAAGACCCTTTCTTTTCTTTCACATTTTACAACTCTGTAATTTAACAAAATCCATTAGTACCAACAAAATGGAGTAACAGTGATATTTTAATATATGGCATGCACCTTTAATATCATTCCTAGTATTTGAGAAACTAAATGAAAGATTTTTAGCTTTGACTTTTAAAGAAGGAATAAAATTACCTTTCTTAATTTAATGAGGGAAAAAAGACCTCCAGTAAAGAATAATGTACCAGAATTGTTATTCACTTCACACTTATTCCTTTTTTGGCTTGCAGAGCCTCATATGTTCTTAAGCATAAAATGCAGGATGACATATTAAATGAAGGGACATTCTGGAAAATAAAGTAGACAAAATGGCTTTACTCTCAAGGTTAGTTGTGAAGTAAAAACCAAAATAATAGCTTATTCATAACTATTTGGAGGCATTTCTTAATTCCAGAAAGGTCAGAGGGAAATTGAATAAATGTCAACACTATTTGTCAGTTGGGGAGACTCTCAACGTCTCCTGAGGAATTTAATTTATATTAATGAGAAGTGAGACCTGCTTAGGGATCTCTCAGATATTGCTCTGGTGTCAAATTTTAATGATTTAACTTCATGAAAAGAATTCCTAACAAATTATCCAACAAGATAACCTCACATAAGATTGCTTTTTAATTGTGAGACCTCAATTACTGTGACCTCTCCAAACCACAGGCACACATTGGGGCTTCTTGAGGATTTGCCTCACCAAGTCAATAACTTGTTGTCAGTGCTGGCCTTTGTAGGGGACCAGGTGAGCTAAGTGAGATTCTGAAGATAAAGTCTAATTCAATTCAGCAGACATTCATGAAGACTATAACTGGGGCAATGCGTGAGTGACAATAGTAGGTACCATTTATGAATACTTAACGTGTGTCAGGCTCCCCACTTAATGTTTTATGTTCCCAATTTCTAATCTTTACAGCAATGTTACAGAATTACAGATGTGGAGAAGGTGACTCCGATGTTAAGTAACTTGCTCAAGATTATAAGTACTGCCAAGTAGCTAGCAGAACCAGAATTTGTTAGGTCTGTTTGCCTTTCAAATCCATGGCTTTCCACTACTTACCTATGTCTTAGGGTTTTTTCTTTCCTCATCTAATGTTTCAGTGTTCATAATAGCTTCCCATTGTCTATCTATGTTCCAGATACTGTGCTTGGTGTTTTATTATGTAAACGTATTGAATAGATGATAGTAGCCCCATTAATGAAAAAGAAGGGATGGAGGATTCAGCAGCTTGTCCCAGATCACACAGCTAAAAAACGGCAGGACTAGAATTCTGAGATCTAACTGACCTTCCAAACCTATGCTCTTATCATTAGAGAACAGTGACTTTAACTGTGCTACGCCAAGTTGCTTCAAAAGTATTAAAGCAGGGCCTGTACGCTCTAATAGCTGAAAGTCTATGTGGGTTGAGATGGACATGGACTCAAGTGTCTGTAAAGCCAAGCAAAATAAATGGGAAATGAAGTGATTTTAAAAAGATGCTGGGGAAGTACAGAAGTAGGGAAGATTAATTCCAAATAGAAGGCATAGAATGGTTTTGCCAATGAATTGGATTTTAAAATACAAAGAATGAAAGGAAACACATTTCAGGCAGAGAAACTAGTTTCCCCTTGAGTACAGCGTTGGTTACTTCACTTAGATTTGGATGTTTAGTGTTTTTGTTGTTAATTTCAATTAATTGGTAACTTTAGTTTTAATTTTCTCATTGGCTCATGTCTTATTTAATAGTTGTCAGAATCTTTGATTTTTTTGTTGTTATTTAGTAAGTTTTTATTTGTACTGTCTTTGGATTGGAGAAAATAACTGAATCATTAGTTTATGAATTTATAAAGGTTTTCTACATGGCCTGTGAAATGACTAATTTTTATAAATGTTTCATGGATATTTGAAATGAATATTTCAATGTAGATGAATTTTCTAAATAGTTCAAAGGTAGAAACATGTTTATTAGATTATTTGAATCTTCACATCTTTATTCATTGTCTAATAGCTAACAAATTCCCAGACAAGAATCTCCTACTTGTGTTTTGGGTTCAAAGGCTTTTTCTCATATTCTTAGTTTTTAATTCATATAATTGATGATGCGCGTTTTGGTATATATAACTTTGTGATTATTATGTCTTCTTGGATTATACCTGTTATCAATATAAAATATCCATCTTTGCTATATTTATTTTTGCTTTAAATTCGTTCTGTTATGAATATTGCTGTCATTAATTCTGTTTATATAACAGATAAATTGTTGTCCACATTTTGCTTTAGAGTTGTCTTTTATATTAATAGGTTTTTACTCCATCAGATGATCTTTTAAACAGTTTTACCAACAAACATTAATTTTGATTGCTCATATGATTGATTTTATTTCTGACATTTTATTTTATGTTTTCTGATACTTTTTTGGTATGTTTTACCTCCTTTTCTTTCTTTGACTTTGTTGATTTTTAAAAAATTCTTGAAAACCATATTTTCTTTCTCTTTTCTACTAGTGGCAGCCTTTTAATCAATACCTACATACTTTATCAGTAGTAAAAATGAAAATATCCATAGCCTCCAACTGAATAAGAAAACATATTTAACATGCTTTGATTTATCCTTTTTTATTCCCCTTCCTTCAGTACTTCAAACGTTTTATGCAAATAATATGAAATTTTATTTCCACATCATTATCTATATAGCTGTTCTTTACCTGTATGTTTTTTCTCTTAAAAATATCTTCTTAACCATGATATGAAACTTTACAGCCACATTGTAATAATTACATGTATTTAACTTTGAGTTTTACTGAGTTCATTGTTCACTACTATTTCATGCCCTGTTATACACTCCTTTCTTGAGTTTTTGTTTGGATTAATTTTTCATTTCACTGCAGTATTTTCTCAAGTAATTTTTCCATAAAGTGTAAATGGGTGAATAGTATGATGATACCATATCATCAGTGACCTCCGTATTGCTAAATCTAAATGATCCGTTCTTTGTCCTTACCTTACTTAAGCTCTCAGTAGCAACTGGCAAATGACTGCTTTCTTGTCTTCCTTTGGTTTTTAAGATACCAGATTCTCTTGGTTCTTTTATCTCACTGGATACTGTTTCTTGGCTGGCTTTTATTTATCTCCCCAGTTTCATGATGTTAGGGTATCCCAGGGATCATTCCTCAACTCTCTTTTCTTTCATTTACTTGCATTCCCTAGGCGATTCCATCTAGGTTTGTGTTTTTGCATTTCACCTGTATAAATCCAAAGTTTACATCTTTAGCTCAGACCTCTCCTGTGACTGTGTGTTTTCCATTGTATGCTTTATATCTTAACATGCCCCAAATGACTTAACATGTTCCAACATGTTAAGTATTTTATGTCCTAATTCTTTTTTGTTAGAATTCTGATCAGACCAATGCTTGAAAAGCTTTTGGGAAAAACTGTTTATCTTTCCTCATAGAGTGAGGAAAATCTCTTCTGTGCTCGTTTTGGGTGCCAGGCAGATTTGCATGATCTGTTTTTGCATAAATTGATCTCATTTGTTCATTTTGTGAAAAATATTCTTTAAAATTTCTGATTTATTTATGGTTTCCTAATTTTTCAGTGCTAAATTTCTTTTTATAATTGTTTTTGTTATTACCATAGGATTTTTTGAGAAGGATGGGAGGTAAGTGTGTAGGGCCAGTTCCGAATCTTTAAAATGGAAATGCATAAAATGTGCTTGCCTTTGTTCATTCACAGCCTTATCTATCCATTTGAAAAATTAGGCATTTTTCTGTTTGCATGTGTATATATGTGCTTTAATTTATTAAGTCTAATGACAATGCTCACTTCTACGTATGAATTTTCAGAGCCTCTTAAAATAGTCCACAGCCCTAAAATTGGGAAACTGCTGCTATGAATATGTAGTAGAAACATAGTCATTAGGAATGGTGGGCATATTGGTGTCCCTAAAGAGTAGAGTAAAATTCATTTCATCTAAAGAAACCCAATCATCTTGTTTCACATTTAGAAATCATCTTAGGTCACTGCCTGTTACTCTCATAGAAAATTCAGAGTAAGGAACACAGGTGCAGGAGAAGAAATGGGCAGGCAGCTTTGCAGAGATGTTATCAAGATAACACTTTCCTTCACATTCTGTAGACTGTAGAGAAATGGTTGACAAGAGAGCTTTAAAGGTATTGTTTTAACTTAGATATGAGCTGTGCTTATTTATGACAGCTATTTTACTTTTTCTTTTTTGTTGTTATTGTCAAAACAAGGCCAGTGTTTTTCCACATCAACTGGATTTCTGGACACACTTCCCACTCAAACAGTCCTATGATTCTGAGTGTCTCAGTCATTTCTTTTGAATGTTTTGTGACCCTTCTGAATGTGGAGTTAGCATGTCATAAAAATAACTGTTTTTTTCAAAAACAGTCTCATGTTTAAATTTAATTTTCTATATATATATAGTTTTTCTTCCAACATTTTTAGATTCAACCATCGGACACAAATGTCTTTTTACATCTGTGTGGTTAACCTTGAGCTGAATCTGCTTTGTTAGTTGTGGACATGCCTTTCTAACCTTTCCCTCACATATACACCCATTAAGGTGTTTGTCTAGCTCTACTAACACTGAATGCTGGAATCTGCAAAGTTACAGAATTGAGAGGATTTAAATCACATTTCAGTTACTCTGAAAAGAGAGAAAGCATTAGAGAAAGGGCACAGATTCTGGAAACAGACAAATAAGTTTGGACACAGCCCTGTTACCTATAAACTGACTTGGATAAGGTACATATCTTTAAAAAGGTGGATAGTAATACACACCTTGTTAGATTGTTGTGGAGACAATTATATGAAATTATTGCCCAAGGTTAGGTATGGAATAGTAGCTGTGTCAGTCAGTGTTGTCCAAAGAAACAGAAGCAATGTGTGTGCATGTGTGTGTGTGTGTGTGTGTGTGTGTGTATGTTTTTTATGTGCATGTGTATGTGTGTGTGTGTGTGTGTGCACGTGTGTGTGTATTAAGAGATTTGTATTAAGGAAATGGCTTATGTGATTGTGGAAGCTGACAAATCCAAAATCTGTGGGGGCAGGCCAGCAGGCTGGAAACTCAAGTGGTATTTCTTTGTTAGTCTTGAGTAAGAATTCCTTCTACCCTAGGAAAACTCAGTTTTTGCTGTTAATGCCTCCAATTGATGGATAAGACTCACCCATAATATAGAAAGTAATAACTTTTACTTAAAGTCATCTGATTGCAATATTGATCACATCCTCAAAATACCTTAAAAGCTATATCTAGACTAATGTTTGACCAAAACAACTGATTATCATAGCCTTATCAAATTTATACATAAAATACACCATCATAATATTTAATTATTAAATATTAGCTAGCTCAATTACTATCATTTTATTCCGTAAACATCTCTTGAGGATCTACCACATACCAGGCACTATGCTAAGTATGGGTGTGTGCATACATGGAAGTGAGGGAAAGGGGGAGGGATAAAGATTGGTAAGTTATACCATCTGCTCTCTAGGCATCTATATTCCAATGGGAAAGACAAACTAAAGGGAAATTATAACATATATGGAATTATGGATAGATACATAATACTATAAAATATGTATTTATGCTTTTCTATTGTACTTATTTATATTGATACTTATATTTATCTTGGTAACATTCTGTCCATCTATCCATCCTTCCATTTACCCGTCTAATCTGCAGGACCTTGTTTCCATTTTTGCCTTGAGTTGAAGGGAAGAGAAAATTGTCTTGGATGAAACTACTCTGAATAAGCATTGATTGATGTCAAGCAGGGGAACGAACCTCACCATGATTATAATGGGTCAGATAGCTTTGTTGTTTTAAAAGGTATTTCCAAGACCCTCTTCAGAAGCAATGCATAAATAAGATAAGTTTTATACGTGAACCAAAGCTAAAGCTCCACTCCCCTGCAGGTTTTGTGATTTTGCTCTAGACAATATGTACTATTAAATTATGATTCATCCATATAATAAAATATTATGAGTCTGTTAAATACTTTTAAAAGCATATTTGATATTCTTTCAATATGTTAGGTAGGGGACATGAATGGAAAATGTTACTTGGTATAATCTTTATATGCATTGAAAAAGACTGGAAGAAAATATACCAAAAACTTTACAGTACCTATTTTTGGACAGATGGAT
Source organism: Sapajus apella (assembly GCF_009761245.1). Taxonomy (NCBI): domain Eukaryota; kingdom Metazoa; phylum Chordata; class Mammalia; order Primates; family Cebidae; genus Sapajus; species Sapajus apella. The sequence continues at coordinate 7,797,267 of NW_022436944.1, read as the reverse complement.
TATGGCTGGTTTTGATTGACTGCTGTATAGGTTTCTGTATTTCTTAAGTTTTCTAATTTGAATGTCTATTACTTTTATATCAGAAAAAATATGGATTGATGGGGAGTAATAAGTTTCTTTGATACAGTATATTCCTAAGCAAAATATACACGTTTGTATGAAATAATTTGAAAGCTACCTGTTTTTTACAAAATGTCATGGTATTTAGGTACTGTAGCACTTGGCATTACTAGATTTAGAAAAGGGAGGATGGGTACCATGTACAGATTTTCGTAGGCTTTTTGAATTGACAGGAATGCTTGAGAGAGGGTCTGCAAAAGCTAATCAGCTTTATTAAAAAAATAATAATTAAAAAACCAAAACCTCAAAACCCTCTGCTTAGAGATTGTAGAAAAAATGGATAATCAAAGGATCCATCTTTCACTTTATAATGAAAAGATCTTTAGGGCATTAAAAAATTAATGATTCCAAGTAAACTGAAGGAAAACTAGAGGTTGGGAAAACTGGACATAGTGTGGATTGCAAGTTATCTACTCTAAGCCAACCTCTCTTTATATAAGGACAATTGGGGACAGTAAATGTGGCATACCATCCAGCATTCTGAAACAGTGTTTTCAAAGGGTGGTTCCCCCAAACAGCTGCACCAACATCAGCATAACTGGGGAACTTGTTAGAAAGGCCAATTCTACTGTGAAGGGTTGGAGGGACTTCTTTAAGAAATCTTCCAAGGGATAAACTGAATCTTCTGTAGATAGCCAAAAGTGGGGGGGGGGGGGGGGTTGTTCTTCAGGTGATTTTTTTCTATAGAAAAGGGTCTTTAACCTGATGTTTCATGTCTACACTCTTCCTCTCTGTTATTTGCTTTGTTTGAAAGTCTTTCCTATAAACTTGTTATAGGAAGAGGATATTTCATATCTTTTTACTCTGTCTTGTCTTTGCCACATATGGGTGAGGTTGCAAATTAAACTGAGGCATAAAGAACTTAAATGAGCATTCAAGCTAAAAAGTAACTACTTAAATGAATATTCTACTGCTATGAAGGCAGTGTGAGAAAAGAATCATGTTTTCAAATTCTAGAATCAGAACTCTATGCACAGGAACAATTCATGCTCAGATTTTCCTATAAACCAACTGACAATTTGAAGAAATTAATTGTGGAAGATTTTTGCTAATTTTTCTCTTCCTTTTTAATTATTAAAAATTTAATATGTTTTGGTGTTTGTATGGTTATATCTCATTGCTGTTAATTCTTAGTTCTAGGTATTCTATATGGGCAAAGCAAACATTTTGGGGGCCTTGTGGTGAGTGTAGGAAAACAAGACCCTCTAGTGGTTATTATTTTTTTTTTATTGCATTTTCGGTTTTGGAGTACGTGTGAAGAACATGCAAGATTGTTGCATAGGTACACACATGGCAGTGTGACATGCTGCCTTCCTCCCCATCACCTATATCTGGCATTTCTCCCCATGCTATCTCTCCCCAACTCACCACCCCCCGCTGTCCCTCCCCTATTTCCTCCCTGCAGACCCCAGTGTGTGATGCTCCCCTCCCTGTGTCCATGTGTTCTCATTGTTCAACACCCACCTATGAGTGAGAACATGCGGTGTTTGATTTTCTGTTCTTGTGTCAGTTTGCTGAGAATGATGGTTTCCAGATTCATCCATGTCCCTACAAAGGACACAAACTCATCGTTTTTGATGGCTGTGCCATCAAAAACGTATATGTGCCATATTTTCCCTGTCCAGTCTATCATCGATGGGCATTTGGGTTGGTTCCAGGTCTTTGCTATTGTAAACAGTGCTGCAGTGAACATTCGTGTGCATGTGTCCTTATAGTAGAACGATTTATAATCCTTTGGATATATACCCAGTAATGGGATTGCTGGGTCAAATGCAATTTCTATGTCTAGGTCCTTGAGAAATCGCCACACTGACTTCCACAATGGTTGAACTAATTTACACTCCCATGAACAGTGTAAGTGTTCCTATTTCTCCACATCCTCTCCAGCATCTGTTGTCTCCAGATTTTTTAATGATTGCCATTCTCACTGGCGTGAGATGTTATCTCAATGTAGTTTTGATTTGCATTTCTCTGATGACCAGTGATGATGAGCATTTTTTCATATGTTTTTTGGCTTCATGTATGTCTTCTTTTGTAAAATGTCTGTTCATATCCTTTGCCCACTTTTGAATGGGCTTGTTTTTTTTTTTCTTGTAAATCTGTTTTAGTTCTTTGTAGATTCTGGATATCAGCCTTTTGTCAGATGGGTAGATTGCAAAAATTTTTTCCCATTCTGTTGGTTGCTGATTCACTCTAATGACTGTTTCTTTTGCTTTGCAGAAGCTGTGGAGTTTGATTAGGTCCCATTTGTCTCTTTTGGCTTTTGTTGCCAATGCTTTTGGTGTTTTGGTCATGCAGTCCTGGCCTATGCCTATGTCCTGAATGGTTTTGCCTAGATTTTCTTCTAGGGTTTTTATGGTGTTAGGTCTTATGTTTAAGTCTGTAATCCATCTGGAGTTAATTTTAGTGTAAGGTGTCAGGAAGGGGTCCAGTTTCTGCTTTCTGCACATGGCTAGCCAGTTTTCCCAACACCATTTATTAAAATCTGGCACTAGACAAGGATGCCCTCTCTAACCACTCCTATTCAATATAGTATTGGAAGTTCTAGCCAGAGCAATCAGGCAAGAAAAAGAAATAAAGGGTATTCAAATAGGAAAGGAGGAAGTCAAATTGTTTCTATTTGCAGGTGACATGATTGTATATCTAGAAGACCCCATCATCTCAGCCCAAAATCTCCTGAAACTGATAAGCAACTTCAGCAAAGTCTCAGGATACAAAATCAATGTGCAAAAATCACAAGCATTCCTATACACCAATAACAGACTTAAAGAGAGCCACATCAAGAATGAACTGCCATTCACAATTGCTACAAAGAGAATAAAATACCTAGGAATACAACTAACAAAGGATGTAAAGGACCTCTTCAAGGAGAACTACAAACTACTGCTCAACAAAATAAGAGAGGACACAAACAGATGGAGAAACATTCCATGTTCATGGTTAGGAAGAATCAATATCGTGAAAATGTCCATACTGCACAAAGTAATTTACAGATTCAATGCTATCCCCATCAAGCTACCAATGACCTTCTTCACAGAACTGGAAAAAACCACCTTAAACTTCATGTGGAACCAAAAGAGAGCCCGCATAGCCAAGTCAATTCTAAGCAAAAAAAAAAAAAAAAAAAAAAAATTTGGAGGCATCACACTACCAGACTTCAAACTATACTACAAGGCTACAGTAATCAAAACAGCATGGTACTGGTACCAAAACAAGAGATACAGACCGATGGAACAGAACAGAGGCCTCACCACACATCTACAACCATCCGATCTTTGACAAACCTGACAAAAACAAGCAATGGGGAAAGGATTCCCTGTTTAATAAATGGTGTTGAGAAAACTGGCTAGCCATGTGCAGAAAGCAGAATCTAGTGATTATTTTTAAACTGAGCCCTCTCTTACCTTCCGAGAGCTGAGACAGGGGCCAGATGCAATGGCTCACACCTGTAATCCTAGCTTTTTGTGAGGCCAAGGTGGGAGGATCACTTGAGCCCAGGAGTTTAAGGTTGCAGTGAGCTATGATCACATCACTGCCCTCCAGCCAGGTGACAGAGCAGGACTACGTCTCCTAAAAACAAACAAGTAAGACAAATTTAGATTAGTGCTTTGAGATCTTTGATTTCATCTTCATTTTCCTTTGAAAGAGGGTTTATTTTCAAGTAACTGTGGTAGAGTGAAAGCTAACAAAAAATCAAGAACTTGGTGTTTAGAGAAAAAAAATTAGTTGAGATTTTTAGAGCAGTACATTGTAGTGGATCAAAAATACTGAAATACATGCCACTTAGAGCAAATAGGTAAGATGGGGCAGTGGAAACTCAGAGTGTCCCAAAAGTTAAAATGAGTAGAAAACTTATCAGCTGAAGCAGTTTGTAAGCCAGGTGAATTTTTTGTTTTTTTTCTTTTAAGCACAAAATGCATGTACAGTGGACCCTTGAACAACATGGGTTAGGGGCTCACCCCCCTGCAGTAGAAAATCCAAATACAGCTTTCAGCTCCTGGAAAACGTAACTATTGATAGCCTACTGTTGACTAGAAGCCTTACCAATATAACGAACAATTAACACATACTTGTATGCTGTTCTTACAATAATGTAAACTGGAGAAAGGAATATGTTATTAAGAAAATCATAAGGAAGAAAAAATATATTTGCTACTCATTTAGTGGAAGTGGATCGTCATTACGGCCTTTATCCCCATCATTTTCATTTTCAGTAGGCACTAAATTATATTTTCTAAATTGAAGTGGTTCTTGATTTGGGATTAAATTGCTCTTTGAATGACAGAAGATAACCAAAAGAAACATGATAATTTTTTTTTAATCACAATACCTTTTCAAATAGTTTGTTTTTAATTATCTCTCTTATGTGGCATATAAGTTCTGCTCCTTAACATTTCTGTAAGTAGAATTAAAATTCTAAGCATTTCCCCCTCTTTTTCTTCACTTCACTTTTTTAAATTTTTTTATTTTTTTTGAGATGGAGTCTTGCTCTGTTGCCCAGGTTGGGTTGCAGTGGTGTGATCTCAACTCTGCCTCCCAGGTTCAAGCGATTCTCCTGTTTCAGTCTCCTGAGTAGCTGGGATTACAGGCGTGTGCCACCATACCCGGCTAATTTTTTTTTTAAATTTGTAGTAGAGATGGGGTTTCACCATGTTGGTCAGGCTGGTCTTGAACCCCTGACCTCATGATCTGCCCGCCTCGGCCTCCCAAAGTGCTGGGATTACAGGCATGAGCCACTGCGCCTGGCCCCCTTCACTTTTAAATCTACCTTTTACACTTTATTTTTAATTTGATAAGAGAGAAGATGTGATTTTTAGAGCAGGATAAAATCTCATATAGCCTTACTGAGCTTTTTCTCATATAAGCAAATAATCTCAATGTAAATGGCTTTTCTGTTTCTGTGTTAGCACAGACCACTGTCCATACTTCAGAAGTGTGTCCTCGGCTGTGAAACCCAGAGTAGACATGATACCTTGGACAAAATTTGATTTAGGGAATTTTGTAGACAGGTATAAGTAGGTAATGAATTAAGGATGTTGTTTTGATATCTTGGAAATCATTTGCTTCCTATTCTTCATTACAGAGTAAGGTCTGGAGCTTCACCCTAGCCACACATTTAATAAATTTTTATCCGGTAACATCATCATCAACAACAACATTTATTTAGAGCTTACAATGTGCTAGACTATACTAGGTCCTTTATGTATATTGTCTGATGTATCTTCATAGCAATCCTATTGTAAAAAGGAATATTATTGTCCCCATTTTGTAAGGGAAAACAGAAGCTCAGAGAGGCTAGCATCTTGCCTATTGTCACAGTTAAAAAATGACAGCTCTGGGATTTGAACCCAGGTCTATCAGAATTCAGAGCCCAAGCTCTTAAGCATTAGGCTTTAACACTTTACAAGAGATTTATTAAAGAACGAGAAAAAAAAAAAAAAACCACCCCAAACAAACAAACAAGAACAAACCTTCAAAACACGATGTGGGGGGATATAGAGCCATGATCCAGAACTGAAAATTATCTTAAACAGCTGATTGTCTAGAATAATGTATTTCTAAAAAGAAAAAGGAAAAAGCTGAGGCCTAGAAGAATTATGGCACATGCTCAAGTTTGTGCAACTAATATAGGGTAGAGCTGATCTAGAGCCAGTTCTCTTGACTTTTTGAGCAGTGCTGTTCCTATGGCCCTTGATGTGTTTGTCCTCCATGGTAGATGAATACTTGGTATAATCCAAGTGTGGAAGAGGAAAAGATGTTAAGAGTGTGGCTGTGGACTCTTGTATTGGGAAGATGAACTCAAGCCAGTCGGCCAAATTCTTATTGACCTTAACTTCTTAATGTATCAGTTCAGTGCTACATTATTGATAGCTGCCCTTATGACTAGACTAGATCTTATGCCATGTTCAATTGCAGTGACTTATTGTCATATGCACATCATATTATGGGGGAGAAGAGGGAGAGGGAGAGAGGGAGAGGGAGGGAGGGAGTGAAGGAAGGGGGGAGAGAGAGAGGGAGAGGGAGAGAAAATGAAACTATCTTTCACAATATGAGAATCTATCTTTCATGATATGAGTGGTTCCCTGTGCTATTCCTGGAGCCAGCCTGAGATTTAAGATGTGAACTTGCTGTTTCTCAGTTATATTGGTTGCCATGTGTGTCTCATGTTGTGAGCCTCTTGCCATGCTGGGTGTGATTTTGGTGTTGAAAGATAAATGATTTTGTAAAATATGGTCCAACTTATTCATTTGGTTCGCAGCAGAAAAATAAAGATCTGCTCTAGTACTGGAGGAGGGGCTGGCTGAGTTAGACTCATTGAGTGATGTTACGATCTTTGTTTCCATGAACTTTTTTTTTTTTGAGTAATAAAAAAATCTATGAACTTTTCTAAAGAATATTAAGTGTAATTTTGACTGTGTGATCTGCTAGTCTAACCTCATATATGTTTATTATATGGAATTTATTTTTGCATGTTCCTACCAGTTCCAATATATGTGTCTTTCTGAAAAAATGTTCTTCCCATTGCAACCCTACTTTGATACCGCTATCTAATTATAAAGAGCATATTCTGCCAATGGTAATTCTTAATCTCATAATACTCTAATCTGAAGCCTATTCATCTTGGAATATTATATTCTTATAGGTGGACAGTGATTTATTGATAAGCTCAGAATATTAGTTTTCCAGTCTTTCAAATGCCCATCTAATAGTTCCAAGATACATATTTTATTTAACTAGTTTTTTGGTGAAACCCCCATCGTTGAAGTTAAGCTTACATTTAAATCAGTAACTTTTAGGTTTAGGACTATCTTCTTTTAACTTTTAGGTCTAGGACTATCTTCTTTTAATAGTCATAATCAAACTAACAATCATAATTTATTTATAATTTATATACATTGTAAGTGCTTTGTGTTAAATGATTATAACAAGTTATTTTCAAGAGATTTATGCAATTTATTTTAATATACCAAAGGGAAGTCATCAAAATCTACAGATTGAAATATATCTAATTTTTTATGTTATCTTTTATTAGTTCTTTCCCTTCCTTAGTTTAACACAGTTTTCTGATCTTAAAATTCTAGTATTGGTGACCCTGTTCTCATTTGCCTTTTAATGGGAAAAGTAGAACTAGACAAAATATTTTTGTAAAAATTTTTTAAAAAATTACGTTTTGTTCTAAGATTTTTTTTTCTATTTGAATGCTTTACATTTTAATTGCTCATTTAAACCTTTTAAAATCTTATCCTTACCTTTCCTTTGTTAATTAGTTTTAGCCTTTCATTTCTGTTTTTTTCTTTTGGGCTTCTATTCATTTAACAATTTCTAATTTTCACTAGTTTTCTTTTTTTCTATTTCTTGCTTTTTCTTTTTTTTAATGAATCTTTCATTTATTTATTTATTTTTATGTGCTCAATTAATATTTATTGAATATACAGGTAGATAAAATTATGAAAGGCGAATCTAATTTATGCTATTTATCCCTTTAAACTATATATATATATATATATATATATATATATATATATATATATAGTTTTTTTTCTTCCCCATTTATTTGTTTTATTGCATTTTAGGTTTTGGGGTACATGTGAAGAACATGCAAAATTGTTGCATAGGTACACACGTGGCAGTGTGATTTGCTGCCTTCCTCCCCATCACCTATATCTGGCATTTCTCCCCTTGCTATCTCTCCCCAGCTCCCCACCCCCCCCCCTCCCTCCCCTGTTTCCCCTCAACTGACCCCAGTGTGTAGTGCTCCCCTCCCTGTGTCCATGTGTTCTCATTGTTCAACACCCGCCTATGAGTGAGAGCATGCGGTGTTTGATCTTCTGCTCTTCTGTCAGTTTGCTGAGAATGATGGTTTCCAGGTTCACCCATGTCCCTACAAATGACACAAACTCATCGTTTTTGATGGCTGCATAATATTCCATGGTGTAGATGTGCCACATTTTCCCTATCCAGTCTGTCATCGATGGGCATTTGGGTTGGTTCCAGGTCTTTGCTATTGTAAACAGTGCTGCAATGAACATTCGTGTGCACGTGTCCTTATAGTAGAACGATTTGTAATCCTTTGGACATATACCCAGCAATGGGATTGCTGGGTCAAATGGAATTTCTGTTTCCAGGTCCTTGAGGAATCGCCACACTGTCTTCCACAATGGTTGAACTAATTTACACTCCCACCAACGGTGTAAAAGTGTTCCTATTTCTCCACATCCTCTCCAGCATCTGTTGTCTCCAGATTTTTTAATGATCGCCATTCTAACTGGCGTGAGATGGTATCTCAATGTTGTTTTGATTTGCATTTCTCTGATAACCAGTGATGATGAGCATTTTTTCATATGTTTGTTGGCCTCATGTATATCTTCTTTTGTAAAGTGCCTGTTCATATCCTTTCCCCACTTTGGAATGGACTTGTTAGTTTTTTTCTTGTAAATCTGTTTTAGTTCTTTGTAAATTCTGGATATCAGCCCTTTGTCAGATGGGTAAACTGCAAAAATTTTTTCCCATTCTGTTGGTTGCTGATTCACTCTAATGATTGTTTCTTTTGCTGTGCAGAAGCTGTGGATTTGATTAGGTCCCATTTGTCTATTTTGGCTTTTGTTGCCAATGCTTTTGGTATTTTGGTCATGAAGTCCTTGCCTACACCTATGTCCTGAATGGTTTTGCCTAGATTTTCTTCCAGGGTTTTTATGGTGTTAGGTCTTATGTTTAAGTCTTTAATCCATCTGGAGTTAATTTTAGTGTAAGGTGTCAGGAAGGGGTCCAGTTTCTGCTTTCTGCACATGGCTAGCCAGCTTTCTCAACACCATTTATTGAAAAGGGAATCCTTTCCCCATTGCTTGTTTTTGTCTGGTTTGTCAGAGATCAGTTGGTTGTAAATATGTTGTGTTGCCTCCAAGACCTCTGTTCTGTTCCATTGGTCTATATCTCTGTTTTGGTACCATTACCATGCTGTTTTGATTACTGTAGGCTTGTAGTATAGTTTGAAGTCCGGTAGTGTGATGCCCCCCGCTTTGTTCTTTTTGCTTAGAATTGGCTTGGCTATGCGGGCTCTCTTTTGGTTCCACATGAAGTTTAAGTTGTTTTTCTCCAGTTCTGTGAAGAAGGTCATTGGTAGCTTGATGGGGATAGCATTGAATCTGTAAATTACTTTGGGCAGTATGGACATTTTCACGATATTGATTCTTCCTAAGCATGAACATGGAATATTTCTCCATCTGTTTGTGTTCTCTCTTATTTCGTTGAGCAGTGGCTTGTAGTTCTCCTTGAAGAGGTCCTTTACGTTCCTTGTTAGTTGTATTCCTATGTATTTTATTCTCTTTGTGGCAATTGTGAATGGAAGTTTGTTCTTGATTTGGCTCTCTTTAAGTCTGTTATTGGTGCATAGGAATGCATGTGATTTTTGCACATTGATTTTGTATCCTGAGACTTTGCTGACCTTGCTTATCGGTTTCAGGAAGTTTGGGGCTGAGACGATGGGGTCTTCTAGATATACAATCATGCCGTCTGCAAATAGAGACAATTTGACTTCCTCCTTTCCTATTTGAATGCCTTTGTTTCTTTTTCTTGCCTGATTGCTCTGGCTAGAACTTCTAATACTATATTGAATAGCAGTGGTGAAAGAGGGCATCCTTGTCGGGTGCCACATTTCATGGGAAATGCTTCCAGTTTTTGCCCATTCAGTATGATATTGGCTGTTGGTTTGTCATAAATAGCTTTTATTATTTTGTGATACGTTCCATCAATACCTAGCTTATTGAGGGTTTTTAGCATAAAGGGCTGTTGAATTTTGTCAAAGGCCTTCTCTGCATCAATTGAGATAATCATGTGGTTTTTGTCTTTGGTTCTGTTTATGTGGTGAATTACATTTATAGACTTGCGCGTGTTGAACCAGCCTTGCATCCCCAGGATGAAGCCTACTTGATCATGGTGGATAAGCTTTTTGATGTGCTGTTGCAATCGGCTTGTCAGTATTTTATTGAAGATTTTTGCGTCTACGTTCATCATGGATATTGGCCTGAAGTTTTCTTTTCTTGTTGAGTCTCTGCCGGATTTTGGAATCAGGATGATGTTGGTGTCATAAAATGATTTGGGAAGGATTCCCTCTTTTTGTATTGTTTGGAATAGTTTCAGAAGGAATGGTACCAGCTACTCTTTGTATGTCTGGTAGAATTTGGCTGTGAACCCATCTGGACCTGGGCTTTATTTGGGTGGTAAGCTCTTAATTGCTGCCTCAACTTCAGACCTTGTTATGGGTCTCTTCAGGGTTTCGGCTTCTTCCTGGTTTAGGCTTGGGAGGAGGCAAGTGTCCAGGAATTTATCCATTTCTTCCAGGTTTATTAGTTTGTGTGCATAGAGTTGTTTGTAATAATCTCTGATGATGGTTTGAATTTCTGTGGAATCTGTGGTGATATCCCCTTTATCGTTTTTTATTGCATCAATTTGGTTATTCTCTCTTTTCTTTTTTATTAATCTGGCTAGTAGTATGTCTATTTTGTTGATCTTTTTAAAAAACCAGTTCCTGGATTTATTGATTTTTTGAAGGGTTTTTTGTGTCTCTATCTCCTTCAATTCTGCTCTGATCTTAGCTATTTCTTGTCTTCTGCTAGACTTTGAGGTTTTTTGATCTTGCTCCTCTAGCTCTTTCAGTTTTGACAATATGGTGTCAATTTTTGATCTCTCCTTGCTTCTCATGTGGGCACTTATCGCTATACATTTTCCTCTAGAGACTGCTTAAATGTATCCCAGAGATTCTGGTATGTTGTGACTTCATTCTCGTTGGTTTCGAAGAACATCTTTATTTCTGTCTTCATTTCATTGTTTATCCAGTCAACATTCAAGAGCAAGTTGTTCAGTTTCCATGAAGCTATGCGGTTCTGGGTTAGTTTTTGAATTCTGAGTTCTAACTTGATTGCACTGTGGTCTGAGAGACTGTTTGTTAGTATTTCCGTTCTTTTGCATTTGCTGAGGAGTGATTTACTCCCAATTATGTGGTCAATTTTAGAGTAGGTGTGATGTGGTGCTGAGAAGAATGTATATTTTGTGGATTTGGGGTGGAGAGTTCTGTAAATGTCTATTAGGTTTGCTTGGTCTAGGTCTGAGTTCAAGTCCTGGATATCCTTGTTAATTTTCTGTCTGGTTGATTTGTCTAATGTTGACAATGGGGTGTTAAAGTCTCCCACTATAATTGTGTGGGAGTCTAAGTCTCTTTGTAAGTCATTAAGAACTTGCCTTATGTATCTGGGTGCTCCTGTATTGGGTGCGTATATATTTAGGATCGTTAGCTCTTCTTGTTGCATTGATCCTTTTACCATTATTTAATGTACCTCTTTGTCTCTTATGATCTTTGTTGCTTTAAAGTCTAATTTATCAGATTTGAGAATTGCAACTCCTGCTTTTTTTTGCTCTCCATTTGCTTGGTAAATCTTCCTCCATCCCTTTATTTTGAGCCTTTGTGTATCCTTGCATGTGAGATGGGTTTCCTGGATACAGCACACCGATGGGTTTTGTCTTTTTATCCAATTTGCCAGTCTGTGTCTTTTGATTGGGGCATTTAGTCCATTTACATTTAGGGTTAATATTGTTATGTGTGAATTTGATACTGCCATTTTGGTGCTAGCTGGGTGTTTTGCCCTTTAGTTGAGCTGGTACTTGTTGTTCCTTTATATGTGTAGAGCCTCTTTCAGGAGCTCTTGTAGAGCTGGCCTGGTGGTGACGAAATCTTTGAGTACTTGCATGTTCCCAAAGGATTTTTTCCTTCACTTATGAAGCTTAGTTTGGCTGGATAGGAGATTCTGGGTTGAAAGTTCTTTTCTTTAAGGATGTTGAATATTGGCCCCCACTCTCTTCTGGCTTGTAGGGTTTCTGCTGAGAGATCTGCTGTGAGTCTGATGGGCTTCCCTTTATGGGTAACCCGACCTTTCTCTCTGGCCGCCCTTAGTATTTTCTCCTTCATTTCAACGCTGGTGAATCTGATGATTATGTGCCTTGGGATTGCTCTTCTTGATGAATATCTTTGTGGTGTTCTCTGTATTTCCTGGACTTGAATGTTTGCCTGCCTTGCTAGTTTGGGGAAGTTTTCCTGGATAATATCCTGAAGAGTATTTTCCAGCTTGGATTTATTCTGTTCGTCGCATTCAGGTACGCCTATCAAACGTAGATTAGGTCTTTTCACATAGTCCCACATTTCTTGGAGACTTCGTTCATTCCTTTTTACCCTTTTTTCTCCAGTCTTGCCTTCCCGTTTTATTTCATTGAGTTGATCTTCGACCTCTGATATCCTTTCTTCTGCTTGGTCAATTCGGCTGTTGATACTTGTGCATGCTTCACGAAGTTCTCGTGTTGTGTTTTTCAGCTCCATCAATTCACGTATATTTCTTTCTATTTTGTCCATTCTCGTTAGCATTTCATCAGATCTTTTTTCAAGGTTCTTAGTTTCTTTGCATTTCATTAGAACATGTTCTTTAAGTTCACAGAAGTTTCTTACTACCCACCTTCTGAAGTCTGATTCTGTCATTTCATCACACTCGTTCTCCCTCCAACCTTGTTCCCTTGCTGGTGAGGAATTGTGATCCCTTGTAGGAGGAGAGGTGCTCTGGTTTCGGGTGTTTTCATCCTTTTTGCGCTGGTTTCTTCCCATCTTTAAGGATTTATCCACCTGTCGACTTTGTATTTGCTGGCTTTCAGATTGGGTCTCAAATCTTTCAGATTGACGTTCTGTTTGTTGATGATGAGGTTATTTCTGTTTCTTGGTTTTCCATCTGACAGTCTGGCCCCTCTGCTGTAGGTCTGCTGAGGTTCAGTCCAGGCCCTGCTTGCCTGGGGTTTACCTGCAGAAGCTGCTGAATAGTAAGGGTTGTTACCAGTTTTCTTCTTCTGCTATCTTTGTCCCAGAAGGATACCCGCCTAGTGTCAATCTGATCTCTCTTTTATGAGGTGTCTCTTTGGATATATATGGGTCAGGGAGCTGCTTGAGGAGACGGTCTCTTCTTTATAGGAGCTCTAATGGTGAGCTGTGAGCTCTGTTGTTGTTCATTCAGAGCTGCTGGGCAGGTACGTTTAGGTCTGCTGCAGGAGAACTCATAAACTGCTTTTTGTTCCCAGGTGCTCTGTCCCAGGGATTTAGGGCTTTATTTATGAGCTTCCGTTATGCTGCCGCCTTCTTTTTTTTTTTTTTTTCCTTCAGACCTGCCCTGCCCAGCAAGGAGGCAACCTATTCACTGTCGGCCTATAGAGGCTTTGCTGAGCTGCTGTGGGCTCCGCCCCGCTGCTGAGTGAACTTCCTTGCAGTCCTGTTTATATGGGTGTAGTTAGAACTGCTTTGGCGATGGTGGCCTGCCTCTGTTGAAGCGGAGTCTCTCTGCTGCAGCGGGTTGCCTTGGCAACGGCGGGCTGCCTCAGCAATGGTAGGTTGCCTTGGCAAAGGCGGGCTCCCTCAGCATTGGCCGACTACCTCTGTCTTGGTGGGCTGCCTCGGTAATGGTGGATGCCCCTCCCCGACAGAGCTGGACCGTCCCGGGTTCAACTGCACTTGCTGTGAAAGTCTCAATCCAGAGTTTCTGGTTGCTGTTCTTTTGTGGGGGTGGGATCAGCCAAGCCTGATCACCTGGCTCCCTGCCTCAGCTCCTTTTTTAAGTTGGTGTTTCAGTCGCCTGTTGAAGAGGGCGCCAGGGTCTGTTTGTTTTCCCCTGCAGCCACTCACTGCACTGGCTTAAACAGCGGCATTGAGGTTTGTGGCAC
>NW_022436944.1:7571113-7783304 GCF_009761245.1 Sapajus apella | reverse complement strand
CCTTTTTAAACAGACGAATGGGCGACTTCCTGTGGCTCCAATCGCCAGCCAAAAGGGCACCCTGACCGGTTTATTTTGTATGGAGAACTGCTGCTCCGGGGCGCCAACAAAGCAGCTGTGTGGGGCAAAGCAGCGGGGCCGGCCGGCACAGCCGCTCTGGCCGAAACAGCCGCGCTGGCGACCATGGAGCTCCTCTGCCTGGGAATTTCCTAGTCTGTGGGCAATAAAAATGCGGCGTCCACTCACCCTCTGCGCTTTCACTGGGAGCTGCAATCCTGAGCTGTTCCTCAACGGCCATCTTGGATCCTCCCTCTCTGCTTTTTCTTAACATTATTATTATTATCGATTTTTTTAGGAAAGACCATGTGTTCTGATGCTTTAACATTTTTTATTCTTCTGTTGGTGCCTTTCTATTAGATTCTACAAATTGTTATTTCTATAGGATATCCATTTTAAAAAACAAAGTGAGGTGTCTAGATCAGTATGTATATTAGGTTATCTATTGCTGCATAACAACATACCCTAAAAATTAGCAGCTTAAAATAACAAACACTTGTATCATAATTGTGGTGGATTAAGACATCAGGCACAATATACTTGGGTGCTTCTGACTCAGAACTCTGAGGAGGTTATAGTCAGGATGGTGGCTGTGGCTGATGCTCATCTGAAGGCTTGACAGGGAGTGGATTCACTTTCAAGCTCAGTCATGTGGTTGCTGGCACAATTTAATTCTTTGTGGGATATGGGACTGAGAGCCTGAATTCCTTACTGTTTGTTGGTTTGGGGCCTCCCTAGGTTCCTTGCCACACAGGCTTCCAAAGGGAAGTGTTGCCTTCAGAACAGGCAAATGTGAGAGCAAGACAGAGTACTTAAGATGGAAGCCATAGTCTTTTTGTAACTCCAGAATAATCACTTTATCCATGCTCTGTTTGTTAGAGGCAAGTCACTTGGTCCAGCCCATATTCAAGGGAGCAATTACATAAATAGCAGGGGCCCATGTTATTGGGGACTATTTTAGGAGCTGCTTACCATTGTATGTGTTTTAGAAGCAGACCATGATGCATACTTACAGGCAGCAAAAGTAGAGTTCTCATGGAACATGGAAGGCATGGAATATGCAAGGCAGTAGAAATACAAGTTTGAGATAGTATCTTAGACTACAAGAGTAGAACAGTAGCAGGGCTTTGTAAAAATATAGATAGTGAGAAATAAATAGTTTCAGATGAAGATTAAAGAAGTTTCTTATCAATATTAATTTTGGTCTATGTACTTCCTGTTCATTGAAACTACCTAGCTTTTTGAAAGTAATTAAAACAAACCACATCCAAAACTAAGAATAGCTATGCAATTTATGTTCAGGAATTTATCATAACATTATTTTTAAAAACTTATCTGCATACATTTTTTTCTTTTTTTCTCAAGTTTATTTTTTATTTTCCATGTACTTCTTCATTTCTCTTGGCAGTATAGTGTTTTCCCCCTTGTGTATATAAGTGTCTTGCTTTTAATTGCTGAGATTTTATCATAAACTATCTTGCCAAATTTCTTTTTAAGTATTGTCACTATGTTTAATGAATACTAAGGTATGGCAGAGTTAAGGATAGTCAAAAAGGGATAGTGAAGTGTTCCTGGGCTAGCAACAGTGAGAAGCTATCACTACCCACGCATGTAAGGGCAAGAGGAAGGAGTCATGTCTCTGGAAACTAGCAGGAGCTGAACATATGAGGGACGGAATGCCCAGCTGGAGCAGGAATGCAGCCACTGCTTGTGTTCTGGCAGGGAAGAATCCAAGGAGATGAGTGGCCCAACTTTGCTTTCCTCCTAAAATCCTCTTACCTCTTGCTCCCCCTTGGCTGAACCTATGAGAATGCAGAAGGTAAGGGAGCCCAGTTAATGCAGGCCATGCAGATCAGCCTCTTGGGGCAGAGTGCAGCAGAGAAGAGATGGGGAGAGAATGATGCTGACCGGGCAAAAGGAGAATATTCGGCAAAGAAAGAAGTCTTTTTAATTCTTTGTATTTTCTGTGTTTGGATATTAGCCTGTTTGAATGTATCCACTGTGTAACTTTAAAAGTTTTGAGTTTTTGTTAGTCTTTCTACTGGAATGACTCCATAGTGGTTACAATCAAGTCTTTAAGAAACTTGGCTGTTGATTTTCTTTTTTAAGTAATAGACTACGTTTATATTGTGTTTTATTTATGGTCACAGGCATGGTGTAAGAGTTGTTTTTCCTGTGGAAGTTAAAATGGCCTACAAAGAAGGACTATGCATTCTTGTTACATTTGGAACTATAAAAAATAAATACAGTTTTGTTCACACAAACAAATAATTTTTGTTGGATATTTCTTTATCAGTTTCCTGGAGCCTTGTTTTTTTTGTTTTTTTTTTTTTTTTTCCCCGAGACGGAGTTTCTCTCTCGTTACCCAGGCTGGAGTGCAATGGCGCGATCTCGACTCACCGCAGCCTCCGCCTCCTGGGTTCAGGCAATTCTCCTGCCTCAGCCTCCTGAGTAGCTGGGATTACAGGCACGCGCCACCATGCCCAGCTGATTTTTTGTATTTTTAGTAGAGACGGGGTTTCACCATGTTGACCAGGATGGTCTCGATCTCTTGACCTTGTGATTCACCCGCCTCGGCCTCCCAAAGTGCTGGGATTACAGGCATGAGCCACCGCACCCGGCCCCTGGAGCCTTGTTTTATAAATACTCATAAACTTGGAGAAAAAGGTCTGCTTGGGAGAAACTGAGACTATATGTAGTCTACTTGTTACCACTTTCTTTTTTTTTTTTAAAGTATATCTTACATTTAGAAACAAATATTGTAACATAGAAGCAAAAATGACTGATGAAATTTTTTTCAGCAAATAATTACAAATATTTATGGAATCCTGTGCACTTAATGTGAACACACAGAGATAAACAGTGTAGGCATATGATGATTACCAAGACAGAGTCCTTGCTCTAAAACAGTTTACCGCCAAGTAGGGTATTTAAGTGCATAAACAACTGTAATGATGAGTAGTGTCCCATAAATACTCTCTTACAGTGACAGGCAATAGTATAGGAGTACAGAGAGTGATTTCTGAGAAGCTAGTGTTTGAGCTAAACCTTGAGTGGTGAATACAATTATGGTAGAGGAGAGGGGAATTCATTTTGGGCTCTGGGAATGGCATGAATAAGGCACAACTGAATAAAAATACAAATATCAAGGTGGGGGTGATAATTGTTCAAGACTAAACCTTGGTGAACAACATATACAAACAATGGCAAGAGTGAAGGGTGTTCAGAAATATGGTAGAAAATTAGGCTGCCAAGAGAGAACAGGCTAGATTGTCAAGGTCTTGAGTGCTTTGCCAATAATTTTATATTTTCTACGTAGACTTTAAAAACTTTTTTGTAAAGGGGATATAAATAATGGTATAAAGTAAGGTATCAGCCCAAGATGTAAGAGAATGGGTCGGGGAGACTTTTGGTGATAGTGTAGGAGGAATGAGGAGCAATTTGCATGAGGAGGAAGAGGATTTGCTTGAAGGCCATGGCATGGGAAGGAAATGGAGAATATAGGTATAAGACATCATAAGTGCTGATAATAGACATGGGGGTTTCTTGATTTCTGTTTGGAGTAATTGGTAGAAGGTGAAGCTGTTACCTAAGAGATAATAGAAAAGAAAGAGCTGGCTCTGGAAGGAAGTTAAGCTCAACTTTAGACGTATTAAGTTTGAGGTATTAGCATTGGTCTAACTAATGTATATGTCCATTTAGATCCATTGGAAATTTGTCTGAAGCTTAGGAGTTGCCTGGGTTCAGAGTAGAAATCTGGGAACATCAGCCTGAAGATAATTTTTAAAGCTGGTGAAAATAAGTGAGCCCTCTCTCAAGGAGGGAGTTCAGCATGAAAAAAGGGCCAAACAGAGAACTGCCTAAGGACAGGTTGGACAAAAGTCCATTTAAAAAGACTGAGAAGAAGAGATCGAAGGACTGAGAGGGAAAGCAGGGAACTGCAGTTGTCATAGAAGCCAAATTTTTAGAAGATTTTTAAAACAATGCGACATTAAGAACTATGTTTGTAGCACTTGTAAATTAGTCCTTTCTTTTTCCCCCAGGAGCCTTAAATTCTGCCCATGTGGGTGGGTTGAGGGAGTCTTCAGAGTTTGTAGAAGTAGCTCTGGGTTTCTGAAAAATGTGAAGGTGATGTACTGACCCATTTAATACCCCTTAATCCTGGGAGGAAGGAAGGGGCTGTGCCTGATGTATTTATTTCTTGTCATGATAGGTCTTGTCATGAATATTAAACCAGTTACTCTTTGAAGTCACAAGTGAAAGAAGGGCCTGGCTGTTCTGTTAAAACACTGAGCATGTAGGAAGAACAATAATGCTTACTATGATGACCTTTCAATCTGGAAATATATTCAGAGCTTGAAACTAACTTACTTACTTTCTTTTTTTTTTTGAGACAGGGTGTCACTCCTTACCCAGGCTGGAGTACGGTGGTGCAATCTCAGCTCACTGCAACTTCTGCCTCCCAAGTTCAAGTGATCCTCATGCCTCAGCCTCCACAGTATGTGGATTAAGGCACGTGCCACCACAACTGGCTAACTTTTGTATTTTTAATAGAGGGGGTTTTTCCATGTTGGCCAGCCTCAAGCGAACTTCTGGCCTCAAGTGATCAGCCCACCTTAACCACCCAAAGTGTTGGGATTACAGGTGTGAACTACCGTGCCCAGCCAGAGCCTGAAACTTTCAAGCTTTCAGTTTAATTCCATAGCCTTTTTTCTTCCATTTTAAACCCAGTTATTTCCTAAATCTAATTTATTTATTTTTGTGTATATGTCTTTAAAATGTTTCCTAACAATTACATTTGGTAAATAAGTTCTTATTGTTTCTTTTAGTTCTTGTGCTTTTGTTTATTGAGAGAAATTGAAATAAGTATTTTAAAATGTTGCACTTTGTTTGCAGGCTGTCACAGGTAATCAAGATGATATGAACCATGGTAAGCAATTTGTTTTGGAACTCTAAGATATTTCTTGAACTCAGGGATTCAGGAACTGAAATTTGAATTTACTTTACTGTATAAATTACTTTAACATTATAGTACTTTTATACCTCATTTGAAGATTAAAGAGCTAGACCAAACAAGATAAGTTAACATCCAGTTATCTGTAATGAGGAAAGAGTTAGTTTTCATGTGTGATGCTTTGGGTATCAGTGATATGCATAACTTTATAAATAACTAGGATTTTCATTGGTATTTTCCTCCCATAGCTGTACTATTTTGATATTAATAGTCTCATCTTTTTCATCTCTTAGGTTTGGTTATAAGTAAGAAATCTGAATAAAGGTTAATGTTGTTAAGTGTGTGTAGGGGTTCAGTCAGGGTGGTGGGAGAAATTATAAGAGAAAAATTATAGAGAAAAGGATGCAAACCATCTTGGAAGGCGGGGAGGTTTTTGCAAAAGCCTCTGGAAGGAATGAATTGAAGGTGGCAGTTCTTACCTAGAGGCAATTATGCAGTAGTAGGTACAAAGGAATGTGAGGGAGTTTATCTAAAGAGCTTGTTTACTCATGAGGTCCTAAGAATGACGTTTGAACATCCATGGGTGCATGACTGCTCTCTATTGGGGGGGGGTGGGGAGTGGGTGGTCAATAGTGTTATTACCCACAAAGGGTATTTGCTTTAGGCTTCAGAACCTGGTCTTTAATCATTCGTAGGACTGCTCTCTCTGGGGAAGGCAACCATGTTAATTATCTACAAGTGTGTTGACTCAAAGACTCTGTCATTAAATCTATATGGAATAAATGCCCGCAGCACCAGTTGGTGAGGGCTGTGGCTGCTGACTCTTTACAGCACCCTTCTCAGGGTCTGTAAGTGGCCTGGACCCCTAGCCTGCTCTTTCACTGGATTATCTGTGTCTGAGTGCATTTGTTCATCTGTTGCGGGGTCAGGATCTGTGGGCTGGACCCAACAAATGTGTTCTTGGTAGAAGTATATGTCACTGTCAGAGTAATGAGATTTAGGGTGAGGTTGTATGTTATATATCTCTGATGGAGATTTTGAAGGGTATCCAGGAAGGACACCAAACCTCAACCATAGCTGTCTAGCACTGCCGTAGGTTCTGCAGAGAGTTCTGAAGAGCAGACCTTCTTAGCAAATGCACATTCTTCCTTGTGCTGGGCTTTGTCCCCAGAGCCTTCCATGGAAGCTATAGGTCTCGTGGGTTGGCCTTAACCACTTGTGAGTGGGTATTGTCTTTATCCTTTGGCCTATGACTTAGACTAAAAGAAGGCTCCCTGGGCTCCTTTTACTAAGGGCTAATTTTTATCCTTGGATTCCTGCCATTCCTATGCAATGAGAAAAACAAACCCCAGGAGGAGAAAGAGAGAGTACACTAGCATTGCCTTCTAGCCCAGGAGCCAGGAGTCCTGCCAAGCAAGAGTCAGCCTTTTCACATATGTGAAGAGGCATTTCAAAGGAGGACCAGTAACTTCTAGTGATTCAAATAGAGGAATCCAAAAGGAGCACACAGAGTGGCCCCAAGAACTTTAACTGTCCCACTTCCTAACATGTGGACCATTTGGCATTGATTCCATACTAATGTCAATTCTTCTGCTTCTCAGAGTGATGGAGGAGGAGTCTTGAACCCTGAGAGTAGTTTGTATTTCTGCATTCAAGAGGGAAAACAGAGAAGCTGGTAGAAAAACCTTCTCAATTTGCGAGATTAATCCATGTTACATCAGAAGTAGTGAGAAAGGAGAGTTAGGATTTAGAAGGTTTGGGAAGACCTGAATAATGTGGAAAATGGTGTGTGCAAAGACATAAAATGTATGGTTTTGATGAGGTGAGAATCATACCTGAAAGCTGAATGGGAATTTAGAGATCATCTGAAGTATGTAATCTGCAAGTTCCATCCTCGGCCAAGAGAAAACCTTTCTGTGAGCTTTTCCTAAATCTGTGCTTCAGGTGAATTATTATTCCAGGGGGAATCTATTTGCCATCCCTGAGCAAATCCATGCCTCCCCACCTACTAAACATCAGGAAATAATCCTTTATATTTGTTGTTGCATTTACAAGTGGCTTCCACATATATTATCACATCTAACTCTGCCTGTTAATCACAGAGGAATAAATCATGGCATCCTCAAAGTAAAGCTTCTGACCAGGGTATGTTCTCTTCTTACAACCATGGATCTGCCTTCTGTTAACAGAATTCTGTATTGGGAGAGCAAACTCTTACAAGTAGGGATAAAGATACTAAGACATCTTCCTGTCTTTTACTAAGGTCTGAAATGCCACCAGTTCTAGAAATTGACTTATCTCGTTCCCTTGGGACCTTCTATTAGACTGTGAATATCCATGCAAAAGAGTTATGGGCTCAGATGGAAATGTGTCATGTAGATACTGATCATGAAATGGTAATTTTAGCAGATTGATTGATAGTTTTATGTATGTACTAATTCATTTGATGTTATTAAGAAATTGTGAAGTTTAGAGCATTGCTATAATTATTGTGAGGATTAAAATGCTGAAAAATAAATGATCCTTTCCCCAAAGATTTTACAGTGTAGCAGGATGCCCTCCAGTGAAGAAAGGGGGAGGTTTTGGAAACAGAATGGCTGTAGGAAGTGATGGAGACTGATGTAGATAGCCCTAAGCTTTCTTTTGTAAAAATTAGATTTGATAACTACTTTGAGATATTTATTTGGTGGCATTACATATTGTGATGGGGTAAGTTGAATATGAAACAGATTATCATGGGATAGATGAGATGTTTAATGGGATGGCGTGTGGGCAAAATCCATGAAGGTGGTATAGGAGTGTTTGGAAATAGATGAGGTATTCCTGGGGCCATGATTAAAAGGAAGAAGAACAGAGGCTCAAGTAATACTTCAAAGAATTCTAGGCCCCCTAACAGGGAGTAGAGTTGGATTAATGGGTTTTGAAGGAGATAATGCACAAAAAGTTAAATTATGAGGTCACAAAATAGATAAATTCTGTGTTCTGCATAACAAGCAGGAAATCTAGACCACCTTGGAGTAAACAGTGAACCCTGATGTCAGAGACCAAAGAAAACATGGTTCACTAATAGTTTTTAGTTTTGTTAGCATGAAACTACTTTTTAAAATTAACTTTATTGAGGTATAATTTATCTACAGTAACACCCATTTTAGGTACATTTCAGTGAGTTTCGATTCATGTATATAGCTGTATAAATACCACCACTATCAAGATCTAGACTTCATTACTCCAAAATGTTCATGTGCTCCTTCCTAGTCATTCTGTACCCTTATTCTTGGCCCCAGGCAATTACTGCCCTCTGTCACTGTAGATGTCACTCTGTAATTTCATATTAATGGAATTATATAATATGTACTCTTATATATGGTTTTTTGGGGGATTTAGCATATTTTTGAGACTCATCCATGTTGTTTTGTATATCAGTAGTTCATTCCTTTTCATTTCTGACTAGTATTCCATTGAATATACTACAATTTATGTATTCATTCAGCTATTGTTGGACATTTGAGTTGTTTCGTTTTTTGACTACCATTAATTTCTGGGTTTTGACTACCATTAATCAAAGATATGCATATCTTTGAGTACTCAAATATGTACATCTCAGTAGAAATATGTTTTCATTTTTCTTGGGTGAATATCTAGGAGTGAGATTGCTAGGTTGTATGTTAAGTATATATTTACCTTTATAACAAACTGACAAACTGTTTTCCAAAATGGTTGTACCATTTTTTTTTATTCCTACCAGTAGTGTATAAAAGTTCAAGTTCTTCCACATCTTTGCCAACACTTGGCATAGTCATTCTTTTTAATTTTAGCCATTCTAGTAGGCGTGTCATGGTATATTATTGTGTTTTATTTTTTATTTCCCAGATGACTACTAATATGCTTGGTGGCCATTTATACATGTATTTTTGTGAAGTGTGTCTGTTCACATCTTTAATTTTTCTTAGTATTGAGTTGAAGGCACTCTTATACAGCCTAGATACAATTTTTGACCACCAGAAATTATTAAAAATCTTGACATGATAGTGCTTTCAGTGCACTACTGAAATAAAAATAATGGTTTAGTTGCTAAACTGTGACACATCTGCTATGATATAACTCCTTTGAGGATAATAGAGAAATATAGATAAAAATATTCTTTTTGTCATCTTCAACTTGTATGATCTCAGATTTCAAAAAAGATGCCTGCCTACATATCTCTTCTTCCAGTACACTCTGCAACCTACTTTAAAAAATTTCTTTTAAGATAACTGCTAGATGAGTGCCAGTTTTATATCCCAATTTTTTTTCTGGCAACACTTTGAGAAACATATGTTTCTAACTTAAGTTACTGCTTTTTCTTCCATATGCTTCTTATTCCATTTCTAGGTATCAGAAAGGCGTTTGGGTTGAATACATGCATGATTAAGACCATGGACCTTATTGGTTGAGTCAGGCCCTCCAAATAGGAAAGAAAAGAGAACCTGATCACTACCAATTTAAAAGTAACTTAGAAACAAAACATCAAACTCTTTTTCTGCCAATGACTTTAATTTTTAAACTATGTAAACACTTGCTCATCAGCTATTTTGTGTGTGTGTGTGTGTGTATGCCATTTTGTGCATTGTTCTAAGCTAAATTTCCTGGGGAAGAAGACAGGTACTACTCTCAAGCGCTCAGAGAATAAGTGCAGAGAAGGAATTATGATTCTTGAATGCTTCTTATGCTATTTGCTTCTGGTCTTTCACAACTTTATGTAATTATCATCTGCCCTTATTGACTTAGAAGCTTATATGATAGTATTTGGTTCAATGACATTGAACCAGCATTCTGCAAATGAATTAGTCGGACAAATTTGGTTTCACAATTCTACTACTGCTCAAAGTTACTAAAGAAATCTCTCAATCTGCTGGCATTATAAGTGGCCTATTCTAGCCAGTTATGTAGATTCAAAACTTACTTTATTATAGAAACTACAGAGTGACAGGTTAGTGAAAGTGTTTCAACTTTTAGAAAGTGTTGACTTTCCAGACTTGCATTTCTGGCCTTAATTATCTGGAATATAACAAATCAGTGTACAGTAAGCAAAGTGATCTCTGGATGTCTAAAATAGATATATTTCATATCTCATATGGCTTAGGCACAGCAAAATTGCTCCAATATCACTCAGAGCTTATGTATCCTTATATTAGGCATGGTTTTCATAAGCCTGGTTATTTGTTTTCCATGTCCATAGCTATTAAAAGCCAAAAAGGTGGGAGTTGGGGGAGGTGGTGGTAAAGAGGGACTCTTACATGAAAAAACACTGATAACAGATTAAAGAAGAGAATCATATTTAAAAAAAAAATACATGATTTCAAAGGAAGGCCAATCTGGGACCGTTTAGTATATGTATGGCAAAGCCCAGTGGACCTTAAGGGCATCCCTGTGTTATAGGGTACAGCAACAATGTGATGGCCCTGAATTATAAAGAAGACTTTCAGTTATGATCAATATTCCTTTTGTTCTTTGCTTGTAATAAAACTCTAGATAAATTTTAAACCAAAATGATAAAACTATTATTATTATGTGTTAAGATTTAGGGCCTTGACCATCTGGAAAACTTTCCCCCGTTCCTTGCCCTAATGCCTTTGTGCCCTCCCTCTCCCCAGCTGCACATTCACACTTATCCACAAATCCTTCTCACTCACAGGACTCACCCACTAATATCTAGGAAAAACTGGTTTAGCTGTCCTTCCTTTGAGCTCCTTTTGTTTATACTGTCATGGCACCAACAACCCTATGTGGTAATTACCTATTTACTTGCCCATCTTTCCCACCAGACCGAAAGCTATTTGAGGGCAAGAACCTTGTCTTATTCACCATTATATAAGCCTAACACTTAGGCCAGTAGTCCCTTGCAGAGAGTTAAAAAATAATTCTTAAATAAAGGAATGGTTGAATGAATGTTGAATGAATCCAGAATAACATCTGAGGAACCAGGATTTGTCTGCATAGTACTTTGGAAAAACAGCATACTAAACCTTTGGAAAATTTGCACTCTAAAATCTGTTTGGAAATTTCTATTACAAACCATCACAGTGGATAAGAGTTTAGAGTAAGGTGTCTTTCAGTTAAATGTCTTTAAGTTGTGAAAAACAAAACTGAGTCTGATAAATGAAACTATGTATAAATATTCTAACATAATAAAGAAGTTATGGATTGTGTTTTTCCTTAAGAGTTCTTATTTGATATAGAAATATCCATAGAAAATTGAAAAACTGAATATGCTATATTTCTATAATTTAAAAAGATATTTTTGAAAATGATTTGGCTGACAGAGAACCATCAGAAGCATGTTGTTTCATGGATCTAGTAACTAATAAAATACCCTGGCCTGGAATAATTTAAATCCAGAAAAGGGAAAAAGCTCATTACTGACAAGTTTGCTAATGATTAAAAAATTAGATGGCAGTAAATAACATTAAGCAATAGCATTAAAGTTCAAAATGCCATGTTCAAGTTATTATATTAGGAAGTACAATGATACATACAAATGAAGAGGAGACCAGGTTTAAAGTACTGTACCAGGAATAAGACAGAGATTAAAGAGAAGGGTTATTAGACACTGGGGTGGTTAATGAAAAAGCTTGTGAAATCTCCTCAGACTAGGATAATGGCTTTGAAATTATTTTTATATGAATGAGCAAAAATCATAATCATTAATATTATTTAGTTCTAGAATAAATTGGCGAAGCCCACTAAATACATGAAGAGGTGGATTAGACAGGTATTTTAAGGGTCTTTGATTCAGGAGCCTGACTGCTCTACAAGCCTTTTCTGAGAGATTGTTTTTCCTTCTGCCTTTTTCTCTCCATCTGGCCTCTGGGACAACTATGTTCTTCTACTTTTTCATGTATCTGAGATCATAGTCGGGCTACTTAAGAACTAGGCTTTCTTCCAAAAAACTATATGTGATTGTGGCCATTTTGACAGTGTTGTCTTAAATATAAAAAGGCACACTTAAAAACTTTTCTTAATAACCAGTGGGCATGATAGGCATGCGTGGGTGTCATCCTCATGCCGCTTTACAGTACCTGGTGGGCTCATGGATGGAAAAAGGCTCTTGGCGCAAGACGTCTGTTGAAAATATTGCATTACTGATTATATATACAAAAGCTAAGAAAGCTTAATAGTTTTTTTAGACTGAAGAAAAATATCCTCCTTTCAGAAAAAGCTATATCAAAACAACATATACCTGCTTTTTTCTGTTTTGCATTGGGAAGTTAATAAGCAAGTAGGTGTGTGAATTGCTCTATGAAACCTGAGCTCAGTAAAACATTTTGTTTTATTTTTATTACTTAAATCAGTTTTTGAACCCTTCTTGCTGGTGAGGTATCTGATGTAATACATTATTGGGGCTCCTTCCCCAACTTTCTTTCCCCAGTGCCCTTGCCCCCACAACACTGTATTGCCCTGGACCACCCAAGGCTTTAAATGGGTCCTGGGCACATGGGCAGACGTCTGGTCCTAAGCCATCACTATGGTCACCATGGCTCCTTCTGTCTACTTTGCCAAGTCTGAAATGGCACTTCACTCCTTGGGGGTGGGGAGCTCTCAAAAGTGCCTTCCCACAGCTCTCGTCTCTGCAGGCAGACTCCATAGTGTCAGCCAAGGGCAGGATGCTCTGAAGCCAGCCAGTGCCCACACCAGTTTGTGGCCACCCTGCTCAGAAGTCTGCCACCTCTGGGAGCTCTGTGGCAATAAGGGATAGGCCTCCAAGAATCGAGGGACCAACTGCACTCCCAGCCAGCTCCTTCCCCTCCCCAGGCTCCCAGTACCTCAACCCTGGAAGGGCCTTTCTTGGCCTTTTCTTTCACAGTGGGGTTTAATGACCCAACTGGAAGTTCTAAATGGATAAAACCTAAAGACTGCCAAAGCCTGTTTACTTTTCCTACGCAGAAGGACTTCTTTTTTAGGAATGCAGTATATGGTCTCCGATCTCCCAAGAATATTTCTTTGAGGAAGCTGAAACCCAGCAACTGCATTTATATGCATTTAGTTCCTCTCTCTCTCTCTCTCTCTCTCTCTCTCTCTCTCCCCCCCCCCCCGCCCTCCGTCTCTCTTCTTCTCTCTGTCTCTCGCTGGGTTCCCCTGGCAGCTAAGAAGATATAGTAACTAGAAGGCCTACATTATAAGATGGCCACACTGTGAGACAGCAGCACGGTAGTGAATATCTCACCATTTTCTTGTATTTTTATTCAGTTCTTTTAGGTATCAGAAATTTACAACACCCTTTTCTCTTAATTTCCATCTTTGCCAAAGACATAGAAATCTGATCAGATTTCACCAGTCAAAACTCATTGAAATTCCTGAAATTTAAGTTAGGCAATTCCTGCTTTTCACTGTAGTATGTTCCTGTAAAGAATAACAGAAAACAGAGCAAAAAATTGGTATTTAATCTTCCCTCCTGCATAACTGTAGAGCCTGCAGTTACCCTATCACTAGATGACACTTCAGCATTACGGCCAGCTGTGGGGACTGGCCAATCAGCAGGCTGAATATTAGGGTGGTGAAGACACAGCTAGTGAGTGATATGAGACTTTTTATGTTGTCCGGGGTGATTTTTGTATATGACAAAATGACTATTAATAAGGTTTAATTTTGATTTTAAAAACTGGCATTTACTTTTTTAAAACTGCAAGTTGAAAAGCCTGGTTCTTCTTGAGGCTTTTCAGTCCAGCTTCCAACTCTAGTTTCTTCTTTTTTAAGTATAAGTCTGACAGAGAGTAGTAATAATTTTAAAGGGCCTTTGAATAACGTTTGGTCTCATTTACAAAATTGATTAAACATCTAAACTGTCCTTATTAATTTAATATATGCATTTCTTTTTAAAAACTTAAATTGTGTTATTTAAAATGTCACTAGATAGTAAATAATAATTTCACATCTTAATAAATCAAATCTATAAATACAATGATCCTCAAATCTTCTCACATGTTCCAAATATATAAAATACCAAAATAGATAGATTTCTGAAGAAGAATTATTTTATTCTTAAAAATATTTATATACTTACACTTAACTTTCTAAACTTCTGAGGCATAAAAGACACAACCGCATTCGAGGAAGGCAGTTAAAAATTCAGTTAACTAAATTTACTTATGAAGAGGGATTTCAGTTGGTATAAGACCTAGAGTTGTAGAGAGCCAGGGCACTTCTTCTCATCACCAATTAGGGAAACCACCAAATATCAAGTAATTCAGGGCTATTTCTCAGTATATAGAGGTTACTAATGACCAGAAATTCCCATCTGGATGCTGGTTAGATTCCTGCTGGCCAGATTCCAGGAGATCTGGATGGTGCTAGTAGAACCCATTTTATAGTTGTTTTCTCAGATTATTTCAAAACAGGCATTGAGTCTTATTTTTAAATGAAACTACTCTACTTTTTAGGATCTCACTATAGATATCATAGTAAAGCTTGATCATGAGACTTTGGGCAGCTCCTGTTTAAGCCAGTAAGGAAATTGGAATGAGTCACATGCTGTAGAAACCAGTTCATCTAATTCTTGCCTTATTTCCATTTGAAGGTACTTTTTGAATTAATATTTTATTGTTCTGAAGAGCTTCATAAAAACCATATGTGTTATTTCCTGATCCTTAAGAAAGGGCTTTAGAAGTCGTTCTAGTCACTCAAGATAACTTAGAAAATATGGCCTTATTTTAGCAAGCTTTAGGCCATCGAATGGCATATGCAACTGGTTTCTTAAATGGGCTCAACCCATGGCAACACTTGGGAAATAGCTTTATTCTTTGCACCACTGCTCTCAAATCACATCAAAGAATATTGAAATGGTGTCCAGAATATTAAAAGTCCAGAATATTAAATTAACCATAAGAAAATATCAGTTTCGTCTTCAGTCATCCCTTGCTTTTAAATGAGCAGTGAGGCTGGGTTGGAAGTTCAGACAGTGTATGATGCTACTGCATTTGATATGCCCCAAGAATGATTCTCTGCTCAGCAAAATAGTATTTTCAGCAAAGCATGTGGGGGTGCATTTGAAGCTTTAAGAGTAATAAAGGCCCAGGACAATCCTCTTCTTGGGCTCTGGGACCCTTGATACCTTCTCAAGATGTTTTTTATTTTTCTTCTCTGGGGAAGCAGATGGAATTAACTTCTGTCTATTATCTGCTATTTTTAGGCAAGTGAAACCATCATCTGCATGCCCCCTTTTGAGAAGATGAGCTAATTTAGCAAAAACAAACAAACAAAAACAGGTGTAACAAATGTCCTGTTAAGAATCTGTTTACATCAGAAATTATATTCACTTGTTTCTGTTTGTTATAGAAAAGAGGTAAAATGATGAAAGAGGGTACGATTGGATGTTGCCATTGAGCCACAATCTCTACTCCAGGGAAATAATTATCCTTTCTGGAACCATCAATCAGTTGCTCCCACAGAGCTTGGCTATGGGCTGTGAGCAAAACCCAGCTATACCAGCTTGAAGCCTAGACATTTTGGATACATCGAAGAA
The DNA here is from genome assembly GCF_009761245.1 of Sapajus apella. Classification (NCBI taxonomy): domain Eukaryota; kingdom Metazoa; phylum Chordata; class Mammalia; order Primates; family Cebidae; genus Sapajus; species Sapajus apella. The sequence continues at coordinate 7,767,795 of NW_022436944.1, read as the reverse complement.
TCCTATCTTTTGGAGAGGGTCGGAAGCAGTGTGGTTAATAGCTAAATATTGTATTGGACAGGGACATTAAAAACCTTTAGCTGTTCTCTGTCTCTTTTTCTGAAACTTCCAGAATCAAAAGATCTAGCCAAGAAAGGAAGCCATTCCTAATTTTGGCAGGTTCTGTAATAAGAAGAAAGAATCAAATCTAGCTAGCTGAATCTAGCCTAATAATCAATGGGAAAACTTCCAAATGTGGAAGTCAGTACTTACCTACCATTGTTCTCTAAGACAATATAAAATAGTTTAATAAGCCATCCAGCCTAGGTGTTACAAAAATACAGCATCCTTAGCATAGTTGGTGCCTGAAAAACATTTGCTGTTTCAAAGCTTGATAGAGATACTGGCATATGCCCTCCTGAAGCTAAATGTAATATACAGTACCTGATGCCTGTCAAAGAGAAAGTCTAGAGTAAAGGGAGCACTTGTATAATAGGGTATTCTTCTCCATATAGGACAGAGATAGGTCAGTTACAGTGTTTTCGAAAAGTGAACCTGAAATTACAAAGTAAATTCTGACTTATATCTAATGATAGGAAATAATTTCCTTTCTGGTATGTTGTCCTTTTGTCAGCTCTTTATTGACATAAAACCTCATTATAAACATGCTAGAGGTTTACTTCTGCCTAGCTTAGCAAAAATATGTAAAACGACTCTTCCATTTGTTTTATATTCCCTTTCAGAATAAACTGCATGTAACCAAACAAATTCAAATTGTAAAAAGCAGAAAATCAAGAAGCTATTCCTAATCATTGAAATCAGCTTCTAGAATTATAAATATGGAAACTGCCTGTTATTATCAAACAAGAAATGGTCATGACCCTTTATAACAGCCACTGCTCTACAACTCTGATTTACCAATCACTAAAACCCCTATTTGTAAGTGTCACATTTACATGCGCAGAATTGAACTTCTCATTCAAATTTCTACTGCCAGTGAGTTTTGGAAATGGGAATCATGAGTTTTTGAGAGGTTTTTTATTTATTTAGCATGGTATGTTACAGAGTAAATAGATGGAAATGAAATGTAGTTTTACTTGATGTTAGCCATTTAGGTGATCAAAACATCAATTCAATTGAGTTTGGTATATTGTTCTAATGTGATTGCTATTAACAAAATTTCTAGTCTTGGATTTTTGCACTAGTTGTAAAGTGTTTAGTGAGTCTTTGTGTTTCCAGGAGGCCGTTTGCTGTAAACTAACCCGCCATTACTGGAAGTAGAATACCAACTCTTAATTTGTTATCTCAACAAATCATAATAAGGATGAAAATAACTCTGTCATATGTTTTGAGAAGGCCTTATGGTTTATACCTATTATCTCATGTGTAAGAGATACATGAAAGCCTCAGTTGAAATCAGTGGTATAAGTAAGACGTATTTTGGAGGAGGAAAATGAAGTCTATTAAAGAGTAAGTGACTGGTCCAGATTTGAAGAATTAGTTAGGGATAGGGCCAGAGAAAGAACAGAAACCTCTTCTTTCTAGTTCTCCTTATTGCACTCTTATAGGGTGCTGATACTCTTTAAAGGATCTTCTTGAGAGAGTTGATGGTGGTGGATGATTACCCATTGTAGCTGTAATACAAGCTAATCTCACAGCCACAAATCTCTGGATTCAGAATTCTAATACCAAGGAATACTATTGATAGAAGGAGTAGAGGCAGCATTGAGGGTAGCCAAATGAGAGAGGTGGATCTTGTATCTAGGAACTTTGAGACTGGGGTCCTCGCAGAGGGTCTCCTTCAGCCACCTATATAAATACAGCCAAAAAGTCTAGTCATATACCTACCTGCCCATATACCTACCTGCCCCTTTGTCCCTTTCCCCTGGTTTCTTTTTCTCTGTGGATTCATAATGCAATTCATTTGAAACCCTTTCTTTCTGGAGGACTTTAGCAGCACCCTCTCTTAATGATTTCTCAGCCTTAATAGGTTGTCCCATTAAGGGACTACATTCTAAAATTCTAATCAAGCATCAAAAATATTTTGATACTTGATTAGAATTTTAGAATGTAGGAACTGCAGTTTACAGACTCTGTATCTAGGTACTTGTTTGAATATGACTACAGTGAGAAGACTGCCGTGTTTGATATGAAGGCTAATAAATAGTAAACCTGGAACCAGAACCCCTAATTCAGATCTCTTTCCACTGTATGATTGCTCTTTTGCTTCATTTTGATAAGGCAGTCTGTACATCAAGAGTTTAAGCTTTTTGAAGCCAAGGACTTCTTAGAACCTCCCCCCTTAATGGCTACCCCATGCTGAATATGTTCCAGGGTAACAAAAGTTCACATTGAATTGACTTTGGAGCAAAAGAATTCTGCTAGCTGTGCTGACTATGGCTCCTTCTGATTAAGTAGGGGGATATTTGTCTCAATGTGAGAAATTTCTTTTCTTGGCTCTGCTATGAATATGCTATGCCAGTGGTGGCTGTGGGTGGTGGGTACAAAGTCAAGGTACTAAGCCACAGGACTGCATTCTGACCCAGAATAGATGGTCATTTTGACAGCATTCTTCTGAGCTCTCCTGACTTGCTTGGGTTATTGGATATGTAGAACATGCATTGATAAAGGAACTTCTTTAAGAGGCAAGGCAGTTGGGCTTGTTTCATTTCAAGTATATTCCAAGGAGCTTGTTTAGTCCTGTAAAAAAATATTGATACTCAATGCCTCACAGCATGTATTATTTCTGTTTTGCAGATGAATCAAGAAAGTCAGAGTAGTTAGATTTTCTACCTAAGGCAAATGTGTTAATACTGTGCAAATAGATGCTCTTAAAGGCAATGGGATAGGAGGCCTTTTTCTGCACCTTCACCTTTGCCAGATGTATGTACAAGGAACATCCCATGACCAAAGATAGAAAACCCTAACCTGTGTTACTTTAATACACCAATATCAACAAAGGCTCAGAATCAAAGTTGGGCTATGTTATCTTTTCTAACCAGAAGCTCTTTCAAGAAAGTATAGCTGGAAAAGCAAAGTAATTTCCAGTAGTGTCTTTGAAGTTGTCTGGTGTGATATGATGGATGTTTAAAACATGCTGTGGATATTTTTAAAATAGGGAGCAATCATAAAATGATAACATAGAGGAACTTTTGAACAACATTTAAGGTCTAAAAAAACCCCTATGTAATATTTTTAATTCCTTTACTTTATAGCTGTGTCTGTAGTCTGATGCTGATGAATTTTCTTTTTAAACTAGAGGTTTATACTCATTGGTAGTGAAACTGTTACATATTAAGTGATTTTCATACCACGAAAAACTTACCAGTTTCATGAGATCTATCATTTCCCTGTGTGTGTGTGTGTGTGTGTGTGTGTGTGTGCACATACATGCATGTTAGTGGTCAACATGTCTATAAGAAAAGCTATTTGCCTCTGTTCCTCCAGTAGCTGATCAAATGAAACTTGTCACTAATGGCTACTTTTAAGCAGTGACTATATAAATTTATCATACTAATTATTCTGTTTTTGGTCCGGCAGTTGCTATGTGGTTTTAGTGGCTTTGTTTAGTATTAGGGCTTTTAGATGAGCAATAATAGCAAGAGAAGAGTATCTAACACATAGTGTATAGTAAGTACCCAGTAAATGTGTACTGAATGAATTAATTAAATAGAGAATGAATGACTCCAGCTCATACCACAAAGTCTGGACTAAACCAGTTAGTGACCTATTTTACAATGTTAGAGGTAAATGACATTGGAAGTCACTTAATGTAGTTTCCTGTTGGGAGATAACAAACAAATTAGATCTGTTTGCTCTAGAAAATATTTTAAAGGAGGGATTTAGGGTACTGGAAAGGATACCAGATTTATAGTTAGATGATCTGGGTTCCATAGGCAGCTAAATTCTTGCTTTTTTATATGATCTTGGTATGTTCCTTAGTTTTTCCCTTCTAAAGTAAGGATAAAATGAGATAATGGATATAAAATTGTGGGGTTCAAGTATTTAATCTGCCTAGCACCCTTATTCACTTCAAATAACAGACTACACACCCATCCTGACCACAGGGCCTATGGCCTGGTACCTCACCTCATCTCAACACAGTGATTGTCTCAGGAGGTGGGAACATGATTGATACAGGGCCAACTAGAGTCTTCCTGAGGGATTCTTCAGTGCCAACCTGGCAAGCCTTTTTCCCTAGTATGACATTGCTGTAAGGATCAGCATTTGGAGCTACTGGTAGCCAATTGTTAGCTTCCAACTCCCCCTGTTAGAGAGAATAATGATAACATACAAAAATTATCAGTGCTATGTTTGCATGTTTATGTACTCTCCAAAGTTTGTGTTGAAACTTAATTCCCCAGGCACAGTATTATGCACTTCCTTTAGGAAGTGATTAAGTCATGAGGCCAGAGCCCTCAAGAATGGTAGTAGTGACTTTATAAAAGGGCTGAGGGAACTAGCTAGGTCTTCTTGTCCTTCTTTCTTCCTATCATGTAACGATACCTAGATAGTACCATCTATGAGAACAGGCCTTCACCAGAGACTAAAGTTGCCAATACCTTGATCTTAGACCTCCCAGCTTCCAGAGCTGTGAGAAAATAAATTTGCTTTATAAAATGCTTACTCTCTACTATTTTGTTATAGCAGCACAAATTGATGAAGACAAGCAGATCTAAGGCAGAGATGCAAGGCAGATGGGGTCTAAGTTTCTGATTTAGTTTTCTTTGAGGCAAACCTAACTTCTATGTTTACAGCAGTTTTTTGTTTTGTTTTTAACCTCAAAATTCCCTTTTAGGGGTTAAGGTAGCTTGTCAGGTTTCTATGATTTGCTGACTGAAAGAGTTTCAACTCATCTAGTAACCAGTGAATTGAAAAAAACAAGATTCATGGGGTCTAATCAGAAAGCATCTTTATTTTGTTTCCTATTTTCCAATTAGAGTGTTTTCAGTAGAGGAAGCTCCTCCCTACCCCAAAATGAAAACTTGGATGGTCCTATGATTTTTCTGTTAATTTTAAATAATATACTTTACAACAGTGACTTTTGGTAGAGTAGAATGGCCAATTCCATGAGGTAATCAAAACTTCAAAGTTGATTTGAGTTAAATCTTCTCCCAGTTTCCCCTCCCCAGTTAAGACTTTTGACAAAAACTCTGTCTACCTTAAGTTTCCACTTGACAGTTCCTGATCCTGCCAGGATCTAAGCTGGAAAAGGAAGGAAAAGAAGGAGAGGAAAAGGGATGGGGCAGGAAAGTGCTTACTTGGCTGATAGTGACACATGGCTTCATGCTTCAGTGTCTGGTAAATGTTTAAAGCTGGCTCTTTCTTTTGGTCACTGTGAGTTTCTGCCATGCCTACCTTCTTCATTTTATTTACTTGTAGTGCAGTCAGTGGATTTTCCCCATATCCTGGTTTTCAGCAATCTGTTCTCTAAATGCTCCGTTGTGAGATACTTTCACTGCTCCAGACAGTCCTCTGGCAGGATCTAAGCAACTTCAGGCCAGCTCTCTCCCTCTTGTGGCTCGCATCTGTCCACAGGGAACACTCCCAGACAAGCACTGGGAGTGCAGGCCAGTCTAGCACAGTCCCCACCACCTTCCACCTCTCTTGCAGCTCCTGCTCTTCTAGCTTTTTCATGCAGAAGCCACACATATATCCCCTCCTAACTCCAGGGGCACATGCCAGGCTTCCTGAACAGCCCTTTTGGAGCCCCTCTCTCCTGACTCACCCACATCACCATCACTCATCCCTCTGTGTTACATGAGAAAGTGGGACACTGCTCCCAAGAAACCTTCCTCAGAAACTCCCTTAACTTCCGTACTTTAGACTCTTTCATTTTGAATGTAGGTTAGGGCTTTTTAGAACCACAGAACAAGTCGCAAAACGTTTCTTTTACAAATGTGCACATGGGCCTGGAACTTCAAAGTGGAATTTCATGACCATATCTTGGTATCTGTGTTGAAATTTCTAATTATCAGTCCTTTTAAAAAAAGTGTTTTGTAAACCGTGAAGTGCAACACAAATGTAGGGAATTAACTCCCTTTGCCCTGAAGAAGTAAAATGACTGAATGAGACAAAAGAGAGAATAAAATGTGGTTGTACATCTTGAAGAAGTAAACATTTGCAAGAGATTTATGTGGGCTAGTCAGGGTGACTTTGTTTTGTGTCTAGTTAATTCATAGTTTATTACTAATATACAGCTTCCAATTTGTGCTGCTTGTAATCAAATTCAGGTTCGGCTGCTCCCCACCTAAAAAACCCAATAAATGATAGGTGAGATGTGGTGCAAGGAAGGCAGTTTTATTCAAATACCAACAGTTGAGGAAATGACCAGGCTGGAGCCTCAGAGGAACCATCTCAAATTTTTAGGCAGTGAAGGGGTTTAAGAAGGAAGCTTGGTGTGGGATACACGTGGAAGTGTCGCATGCTGCAGGTCTGCATGTCACTTTCTGATGGCCGTCTTCTCCAGTTACTGTACACCTGTAGTGTGAGCTGGTGCCATTTTGGTTGTGGCTGGGTTGTAGATTCACTGCCTTGAGGTAATCGCCAAGTGGGGGAGAATTTTATATCTAAATCTTCATGCCTGGTCATTTAAAGATTAGCCCTTGAATTTCTAAACAAGAATATGGTTAGATAAGTGCAGACTGCCAGGGAGTGGGAAAGGGAGGGAAACAGAGAATTTCAAGGTACATTTTAAGACTACAGTTCTAGACAGGGGAAAAAAGGTTTTAAAATGCATTTCTAAGCTGAGAGGTTCTGTTACATGGCCCTCTAACTAAATGGATAAATGACAATAATTAAGACAGTAGGAGACAAACATTTGAAATAAATAAGAGTTGCTCAGGCAGCCAGTATTTCTCTGCCTTTTGGTTTAGGCAGCCTGAAGTTCGTACAGACACATACCACGTCCACATACTCACTGTAAGCTTTTGTGGTTATGGTATTTTGCCTATGTCCACAAGCTGATTGACCATCCTGTACCATACCTAAAGAAACACTTTCTTCACCCAAGGGTTGGAGAAATTGCCAGAGAACAGGAGAGATCTAATGGGAAGCTGCACCCATCACTTGGAATCCACAAGTCCTCATTTATCCATTTAATATCATTCAGTAATTATTTACTGAATACCTACTATTTTTCCAAGGCATTATGCTAGCCAGTAGGTCTATAGTGGCGAAATAGACAGAGTTTGCAATATAATGGGGGAAACAAGACATCACACATTTATATGCCCAATTATAAATTGTGCTAAGTGGCAAGAAGAAAAAGAAAAAGATGGGAGAAGAGCAGGGATCTTCTAATTTGGTTTGGTATGTGTGGGGAAGGCATTCTTGGCAGGGGTGACATAAGGGGTGGGTCTCACTATTTGTCCATGTTTTCAGTTCACATAGGTTCCCAATTAAAATTAAATACCAGTAGTCAGTATCTAAATATCCATACATTAGGACATAGTATTTTCTAGGGTTATGATGCAAGCATATTCTTCCAAAACGTTTTCTTCTTCAGATGGTGCTTGATACTTTTCTCAAGTAGAGCTAAGAATTTGTTTAAAAAAGACTACTTTGAAAAACATCACTATTTATTGGAATAGAAATTTGTGTATAATACTTTCTCTAAGTAGTCAATTCTGCCTTCTCAGAGCTTCTTTTTATGCCAAACTTGAAGAACTCTTGCAGAGGAGTCATTCTTTTGTTTTTTGATCTCATTCTTTATGGTCAGTTCTTCCACTTATTTATTTTATTTCAAAGCAGGGATCCGAGGGAACTGAAGGGGGTCAGAAGGAGGAGTGACAAAAACCTTTTTGGCTGTGTATGTTTTCTCAAAAAAAAATTTACTTAAGGTTTTCTTCAAGAAAGTGAATATGGTTTTGAGCTGTTATGAAGACAGCAATTTGACTTGACTGAAATAGGATGGGTTGAAAAAAGCCTGTGTTTCCACTGTGATATAACATCTGCTTAAAGTATGGGCTACAGGGAATGCTTGACACCTCTTCAAGCTATCAGGAGTTTTATTTTGTTAAAAATTATTTCCCCAATGCTGCATAACACAGGAGAAATAGTGCTGGACAGTACATTAAGAAACTTTGATTCTGACTTCTAGTTTGTCACCTATAGTCTTACTTGAATAAGTTGTTTAGTTGCGGTATGCCTCAGTTTCCTTAGCTACAAGGTAAGGGTGGTGATAATACCTGTCTTACCGCTTCCCAGAATTGTTGGGGAAATACATGAAGTAATCTTATAGTATTAAGACTCCTTTAAATGATCAAAATCTTCACATTTCATAAATGATTATTGTTGCAGTTTGTCTGTTTTTGAGTGTAATTTTCATGGCTGATCTTAGTCTACCAACCCATTTTCCCCAAGTTTATCCTTAGACTAAGATTCATGGCCTCTTACCTGTGTGTCTGGCTGGGTAAATGTTTTATGACATGGCTGCCACTAATATAGGTATTCCAGGGTGTTGTGTACATTAGAAAAACGTGTCTTTTGAAATAGAAGAGAACTGAATTTGAGTTTCAGCCTCATCATTCACTGCTAAATGACATGGGAGAATTCAGTCTTTTTGTGCTTCAATTTTCTTATCTGTGAAATGGCTGTGAGAATTAAATGCTAAACACTGTGAAAATGCTCAACACATTGCTGGATGTTATGGTAGGCTTTTAATACATGGCAATTCTCTTTCCCTTTAAAATAAGCAGAATGGAACCCAGTACTTGCAACACAGGTTATTTTCTTTATAAAAAGATCCATGAAGGAAGTACGATTAACACAAACTCAGTTTCTATTCATATTTTGCTATCGTTGAGAAAGTGAGGCACATCTGTACTTGTTTTCTAATAAAATCATAATTTATTAGATACAATTGCTTTGTATTATATGCCATTTTTAGAGAACTGTTTGCTGTTTGTTGACAGAAATAGCACAGAAAGCAATTTATTGCTTTTATTGTATTATAATTTGAAATGCTATAATTTGAGTGAATGATTTTTTTTTGTTGTTATTTACTTAGGACTTATACCTACCTATTTCTAGAATAGTTGTTGAATTGATCACAAAATTAAGCCCAATAGAAAACAAGGCAGTTAAAAATGAAATTGAAACAAAAATAACATAAGCATATAGGTATATTCAGACACCTGATGATAGGTGGTATAAAATAACTCTAATGGAAGAACAAGAGCTCTTTTTGTTTGTTGCATTTCTTGTTGTTCCATCATTTTTCATTATCCCTCTTTAAGCATCCCCCATGTCCCTCTCTTCCTTGCCTCCTCATTATTTGGAAGAATGGGAGACATGGGAGCTTGGGAAGTTGGTGGGTAATGAGCCACAGCTGACCAAGAATTTGCAGCATGCAAATAGAAAGCATACATTCTTTTTGTTGCCTTGACTTTTTTTTTTTTTAATTCACAGCTTCAGATATTGCACCTGCAAATATATTGTCTCTTGCCTGGGGTATAACCTTTCTTCCTATCTTTATTTGAAATGTTTCTCAGCCAGGAATGGTGGAATGAGTGACTCAGACAATCTGATTAAATGAAAAAGGATTTTGATACATAGCTTTCTATTTGTGAGTTTAAAATGACTGAATTTATCTTTAATAAAAGTGCCTCTTGAGAAATGTGTTTAATGGAGGTTTATGCTGGTATGGATATTTCAACCTAATAGTGTAATTACCATATGCCATTAATCCTATTTCTACAGGGAATTTGTCCGCTTTTTTCTTTCAAAGCTAGAGGGTAACAAGAACAAATGTTTTCAACTTTAGTGCATTATTCATGTTAGATGTAAGTTGACAAGTTGAAGATATGAAAATAAGAAATCTGGATGATCAATTTTTTTAAAAGTAGAAACCATTAAGCTGTGTTCAAAAAGAATGCTTCATGGCATCCCCCTCCTGTGCTATTAGTGTAAAACAACTTCTTGCTGAATCTTTTATTTTTAGCTTTTGATTTTCTGTGCTCCCCACCCCAAATACTTTTTTGGCAGGCTTCCTGCTGTGACCAAAGTCAAATAAGTGGAAATGAGAGAAGGTTAACATTCAAGTGGTAAATTTAAGAGATGATTACACATTCAGTGTTTGCTTGTGTATTCTTCTGAGACAAAGAGGTGGTGTGATCTGTTTTTTCTCTTCCCTTCTTTTCATTATTTCCATCCAACATTATGTTGTTATGAAAGCATTATATATTCATTGTGAAAATCTTTAAAAAATACAGAAAACTTAGAGAAGAAAAAAAAATGCCTCATGTAACTCCTTCACTCCAAAAGAACAACTACTGCTAGAGGTTCTGTAGTGATATACATCCTTATTTTATGTGTATATGGATTCATACTATAGGACAGCTTGGTGAACTTTTTTTTTTTCCAGTTACCAGTATACTATAAATATTTGATGTCATTGGCCAGGTACAGTGGCTCATGCCTGTAATCCCAGCACTTTGGGAGACCGAGGTAGGCAGATCACTTGAGCCTAAGAGTTTGAGACCTGTTGGGCAACCTGGTGCAACCCTGTCTCCACAAAAAGTACAAAAATTAGCCGGTTGTGGTGGTGCATGCCTGTAGTCCCAGCTACTTGGGAGGCCGAGGCAGGAGGACCACTTGAACCCAGGAGGTGGGGGTTGCAGTGAACTGAGATCATGCCATCACACTCCAGCCTGGGCAACAGAGTGACACTGTCTCAAAAAAAAAATCACATTAATAAATCATGTTTTAATGGCTGTGTGATATTTTCCCTACTATATAAATGTATCTAGATATGGACAAAACTTAGTTATGTGAAAACAAAAGCCTTTAAGCTTAAAACCCTGAAGGTAAGTCACAAATCATATAATGCTGGCATGAGTGAAGACCTGTGTGTTACTCACCAAAGGCTGAGCTGCTTGGGACCATCCAGAGAGCTTGCAGAACCAAATATGTTGTCTTAAGGGACTGCTTAACTCCTTTTGATTATTAATAATAACTCCTCCTGTTAACTTTATATTGGCAATCATTTAATTCTCTCATCCTGAAGATGTAGTTTAGATGTGATCTGTTGCTCTTATCTCCACTCCAACTTAATCTCCTTTAAAGAATGGTATAATTTATAACAGGCAGGGTAACCTTTCTGGAGGGTTGGAGGCTAAGAGAGTTACTGGACGTGTACATCTGTATGTGTGTATAAATGCCTCCTTCTTGTTTGGTTTAGCATAGTCAAAACAGTGGTGACCATCAGATAGAGTTTGCTGGGCCAGAAATACTGCAGTGCAGCAGAGGCCTTGGTAAGTGTGAAGATAGCATACGCTTAAGCAATACTGCACTAGCCTTGCATAAATGGTGGATGCTGCGGCTCTCCGGTTTGTTTTTCCCAGATGACTTGTCCTGGGGCCTGAAGCTGTGCAACCTGAAAGGGGTAGCTTCAGTGATGGAGTCCTAATTGTACCAAATCAAAGCTCATTGAGTTAGCCAGGTCATTAACTCGCTGATATTTAATTACTAGCTGCTTCCACTGCTGGAAAATGTCACCAAGCCGTTGTACTAACTCTGCCTTAAAGAATGCATTTTCCTTTTTGAGTGGTTCGTGTTTTGTTGCATTGTAGAAAAATCAGAAAAACATCTTAACAATCCAGTAAAGCTGGCAGTCCCAGCTGCTGTGACCTCAGCCACAATTGCTCTCTTAGGCCTGCATCTGACTGGACAAGCCCTGCAGAAGAAACACATCTGGAAATTCAGCAATAAACTAAGGCTCACCTGTGTCCAGGGTGTGGAAGCGCTTTGAAGTGGGTCCTGGTCTAGATGTGTTATCTGTTTGGCTCTTTCCCACCTCTGTTACGATTATAAAAGTTATGTGGGAAACTTGGAGAGAATTTTTAATCAAATTTCAGATTAATTCAACCCTAGGTATCAGGCTAATGACGTGAAGAATGTATGTAATAGCTTCTCTAAAAGAGCTGTAAGTGAATAGAGTTTCTCAGATGTTTGGTATTCCCAAGGATGTATTTTGAAATATGGTGTCAGCATCAATAGAATTGTTTCTTAACATACTATTTTGCTTGTGTAATTATACCAGTTATTTAATGGCAGAAACGTTGTAATGCAGAACAACCTTAAATGTGAAGTATTTAAAATAGTTGTGAGATTTTTGTTTCCCAAATGGACTTAATAAATCCTACCTGATATTTCCTTTTTAGAGAGTTTAATCCGTTTGTTGTCATTATAATTATCGTATTGATCCTTATCTTTTCAATTACTTTCTTATGTTTTCATCATTTCACACAGGTAGAACCCCATATATATTGATAGTTATGCAATGTTTAATAGAATAATTCTAAAGTAGAATGAATTTCACTTGAGCAAACCAATCTAATGTAAATTTTGTTCAGGCCAAGTGGGTTTCTTTCCTTTCTTGATTTTAATTTAATTGAGAGAATACATCTACAGTTCTTAGCTTAGTGCCTGGTCTAGAGTAAATGCTCAATAACTGTCAGTACTTGTGAACATTTTTATTATATTCACTAAAATATTTCAGTTCATTTTTTTACCTCTAGTAGTAGCTGATATGCTTTTGATTGAAATACTGTAATGAAATCTCTCAGTATTTATATTTACATAGTCCCACACAATTAAAAATAAACTCTTTGAATATATTTTAATAAAATATGTTTCCCAGGAGCTAGTTACATAATTTAAATTCATTTAATAGTCATTTCAGAATTATAACTCTTTTCATTTATCAGCCATTTCATTTAATGATGAAAGAATACAAAACCATGAAAGAGAAATATTTGGCCCAGTTGGAATAAAATGGCTGTTGTCTATTTGAAGCATTTCAACACTTTGTACTATTTTTAAAAGTCCATATTCATCAAGGTCCCAAATGTTTTATGCCCTCAAAGCACAATGAATTAACATGAAGAGTCACTAAATGGTAGGAACTGTTATGCCACAAGTTCAGGATACTTTCTAAGTGTATGTGTTTTAATATTTGTATTGGTTTAACATTATTTTTTTGAAGGTATGATCTACATAAAATTAAGAGAGTGTCGTTTAAGTTTGATGATACTTAAATTTGTATTAAAAGACTGACATCGCGTGCTTGTCCTAAAATATTAAGTGTTTTAAAATTCTTGATAGGATGTCTATACAAGTATTTTTCCTGCTTCATCCTGAAATCATTACTTCTTATTATCACCACACTCTTATAATGTTGAAAATCAGTCACACTTGGTCTCATTTTTGCTGTCTTAGTTAAGGTTCAGCAAGAGAATTGCTATTATTTAATAATTAGATTTGTTCATTGTCACTAATGTGACAGCAAGAATTTGAAGCCATTTGATTTCTTAGATGGTTATGTTAATTCATACTGCCAGTTGATGGCTGCTAAGTCACCAAAGCTAATGTAGAGGTGTTGGAGAAACATCTGTTTCAATGATACATGAAAATATCAGCATGTTTGTGACCTTCTGGATAATCAATATGCCTTCTGTTCTTTAGGTTTATGCAGTTTATCTTTGCGAGATTACCGCTTAATATGATAGCTGTCAAATAGTCATACTGTATTAGGAGCCTGTGAACTATTATCTTTACTCTGCTATTCATCTATTAAAATTATGGTTAATTCTCAGGATTTCTAGATTATGTAGGCTTTGCAGGTTTTTTGTAGCCTGCCTTAAATTACTCATTAACACCTCCAAAGTAGGGTAGTATGGTAGAGGGAAATAAATAATTAAAATTTATGGAATACAATTTAAGGCATCAAGTGATTTTGAAGATCTTCTAAGCCAATCCCTTCAGCCCACTCCCCTGTTTTACAGGTAATGGGACTAACAGCCAGTGAGGTTAAGGAATGTGTACAGCCACGGAGCTGGCTGATTGCTGTGTGACTGGGAACCCAGATTTCCTAGGTTTGTTCAGGACTCCTTCCGGAAGCTGGAATAAGAGAACTTTATTGGCCTGCACTTTACTATGGAACAGAATGAATTGTCCAAAAAAAGCATGCCTTACCTACTTCTAAAGACTTCTAAAGGCTGGGCGCGGTGGTGCATGCCTGTAATCCCTGCACTTTGGGAGACTGAGGGGGGCAGATCATGAGGTCAAGAGATCGAGACCATCCTGGCCAACATGGTGAAACCTTGTGTCTACTAAAAGTACAAAAATTAGCTGGGCGTGGTGGCACGCACCTGAGTCTCAGCTACTCAGCAGACTGAGGCAGGAGAATTGCTTAAACCCGGGAGGTGGAGGCTGCAGTAAGCAGGGATCACACCACTGCACTCCAGCCTGGTGACAGAGCGAGACTCCGTCTCAGAGAGAGAGAGAAAAAAAGACTTTTGAAGCAGATGAGTTGTGGGGTACATCTGTTATTAGAGCAGCTCCCAGGCAAGAACCCAAGGGCAGAGCAATGGCAGGGCCCTGAAAAATAGGTATACAAATAGCGCATATGTTTGAGGGTCATAATGAGGAATAAATAAGATAATGCATTTAAGCACTTAGCATAGTATTTCACATATAGAGACTTTTCAATAAATATTAGCTATTACTATTTATTATCATAGAATTAAAATTCTTAAGTATCCTTACATAGTTCTAACCTGCTGTTAGTTCTGATCTTCTGCCATTTCCTTTCCCTTTCCCTTCCCCTCCAAACACACATACATAGTCTTCCCTCCAGATCTATAATATCCATGTTTTTCATGCCTTTATGTCTTTATGTGGAATGTACTCTCTGCCTGGATTGCTACACAGCCCATTGTTCTGCTCAGCAACTCTTTACATCCCTCAAAATTCGGCTCACATGTCACTTTGGACATGGTATGGTATGATTTGGCTCTGTCCCCACCCAAATCTCAACTTGAATTGTATCTCCCAGAATTCCCACATGTTATGGGAGGGACCCAGGGAGAGGTAATTGAATCATCAGGGCTGGTCTTTCTCATGCTGTTCTTGTGATAGTGAATAAGTCTCCTGAGATCTGATATGTTTATCAGGGGTTTCCACTTTTGCTTCTTCCTCATTTTTCTCTTGCCACCAGCATATAAAAAGTGCCTTTAACCTCCCACCATGATTCTGAGGCCTCCCAGCCATGTGGAATTGTAAGTCCAATTAAATCTTTTTTTCTTCCCAGTCCCAGGTATGTTTTTATGAGCAGCATGAAGACAGACTAA
The DNA here is from genome assembly GCF_009761245.1 of Sapajus apella. Classification (NCBI taxonomy): domain Eukaryota; kingdom Metazoa; phylum Chordata; class Mammalia; order Primates; family Cebidae; genus Sapajus; species Sapajus apella. Next base: position 7,752,682 of record NW_022436944.1, on the reverse strand, counting down.
TACAGTAAATTGGTACCAGTAGAATGGGGTGTTGCTGAAAAGATACCTGAAAATATGGAAGTGAGTTTGGAACTGAGTAACAGGTGCAGATTGGAACAGTTTGGAGAACTCAGAAGAAGACAGAAAAATGTGAGAAAGCATGGAAGCTCCTAGAGATTTGTTGAATGGCTTTGACAAAAATGCTGATAGTGATATGAACAATAAGGTCCAGGCTGAGGTGGTCTCAGATGGAGATGAGGAACTTGCTGGGAACTGGAGCAAAGGTGATTCTTGTTATGTTTTAGCAAAGAGACTGGTGGCATTTTACCCCCACCCTAGAGATTCGTGGAACTTTGAACTTCAGAAAGATGACTTGGGGTATCTGGTGGAAGAAATTTCTAAGCAGCAAAGCATTCAAGAGGTGACTTGGGTACTGCTAAAAGTATTCAGTTTTATAAGGGAAGCAGAGCATAGATATTTTAAAAATTTTCAGCCTGACCATGCGATAGAAAAGAAAAGCCCATTTTCTGGGGAAAAATTCAAGCCAGCTGCAGAAATTTGCCTAAGTAGCAAGGAGCCTAATGTTAATCCCCAAGACCATGGGAAAATGTCACCAGGCCATGTCAGAGACCTTCACGCAGCCCCTGCCATCACAGACGTGGAGGCCCAGAAGGAAAAAGTGGTTCTGTGGGCCAGGCACAGTGATTCTGTGTGGTGTGCAGCCTAGGGACTTGGTGCCCTGTGTCCCAGCCGTTCCAGCCATGGCTGAAAGGGGCCAATGTACAGCATGGGCTGTGGCTTCAGAGGGTGGAAACCCAAAACCTTGGCAGTTTTCACATGGTGCTGAGCCTGTGGGTGCACAGAAATCAAGAATTGAGGTTTGGGAACCTCTCCCTAGATTTCAGAAGATGTATGGAAACACCAGGATGCCCTGGCAAAAGTTTGCTGCAGGGGCAGGGCTCTCATGGGGAACCAATGCTAGAGCAGAGTGGAAGGGAAATATGGGGTCAGAGGTTCTATACAAAGTCCCTGCTGGGGCATTGCCTACTTGAGCTGCGAGAAGAGGGCCACCATCCTCCAGACCCCAGAATGGTAGATCCACCGACAGCTTGAGCCATATGCCTGGAAAAGCTGCAGACACTCAGCACAAGCTAATGGAAGCAGCCAGGAAGGAGGCTATATCCTGTAAAACCACAGGGGTGGAACTGCCCAAAACCGTGGGACACCACCTCTTGCTTCTGCATGACCTGGATGTGAGACTTGGAGTCAAAGGAGATCATTTGGGAGCTTTAAAATTTGACTGCCCTGCTGGATTTTGGACTTGCATGGGCCCTATAACCCCTTTGTTTTGGCCAATTTCTCTCACTTGGAATGGCTGTATTTGCTGAATACCTGTACCTCCATTGTATCTAGAAAGTAACTAGCTTGCTTTTGATTTCACAGGCTCATAGGCAGAAGGGACTTGCCTTGTCTTAGATTAGACTTTGGACTGTGGACTTTTGGGTTAATGCTGAAATGAGTTAAGACTTTGGGGGACTGTTGAAAAGGCATGATTGGTTTTGAAATGTGAAGACATGAGATTTGGAAAGGAGACAGGGGTGGAATGATATGGCTTGGCTGAGTCCCCACCCAAATCTCAACTTGAATTGTATCTCCCAGAATTCCCATGTGTTATGGGAGGGACCCCAGGGAGGTGGTTGAATCATGGGGACCTGTCTTTCTCATGCTATTCTCGTGATAGTGAATAAGTCTTCTGAGATCTGATGGGTTTATCAGGGGTTTCTGTTTTTGGTTCTTCCTCATTTTTCTTTTGCTGCTGCCATGTAAGAAGTGCCTTTCACCTCCCATCATGATTCTGAGCCCTCCTCAGCCATGTGGAACTATAAGTCCAATTAAGCCTCTTTTTCTTCCCAGTCTTGGGTATGTTTTTATCAACAGTGTGAAAATGGAGTAATACAGGGCATTTCTGAGGGGCTTTTCAATTACAGGATTTGTTGTATTCTTTTGTAGTTATTCCTTTACAAATCGTCTGCTTCCTTAAGTGATAAGCCCTTTGAGGTCAAGAACTCTTTCTTTTAACTCTGTGTGTTCAGCAAATGCTTGGAGTATGGTAAACACTTGATAAATGTTGAAAGAATGAATACTTGAATGAATTATTAGGCTTACTTTGTAACTCATTTCAGCCAGCCCTCTGCTTTTCATAGCTGTGAATTTTGACAGTTACTGGTTTAGCAGACAAGAGGACAACCACGCTTACTTTGTTCACTTTCCCTTTTGATTTTCATGGAAGTTAAGCATTTCACTTGATTCATTGATGCCATCTGGTGGAGAAAAGGCTAACTACAGATGCATGCTTCACCAAAACCATGTAGATTATTGCTGCTCATTAATATGGAAGTTGTCACTGTTTCATGGTGGTTTCCAGAAGTGAAGTCAGGAAAAACTCTTTGGCAACTGCTTTTTTCATTCCTGTACATTGGTTTATTATTTTTATTTTTATTGCATAGAGATGGGGGGTCTTGCTATATTGCCCAGGCTGATCTTAAACTCCGTGGCTCAAGCAATCCTCCCACCTTGGCCTCCCAAAGTGCTAGGATTACAGATGTGAGCCATCACACCCAGCCTTAATTTTAGGAAGTTGGTCATTCATGAATAATATTTGAAAATATTTGCAAAGAAGTTGCATGTTATTAAATATGGTTTACTTGGCAGTGTGGCAATTTATGTGATTTAAGGTAAACTGATCATTTAAAGTTTGAGATAGTGAATTTGTAAATGTTTTCATGACACTGCGTTTTTTATTCATTCATTCTCTAAGTGTTTATTGAGCATCTACCTAATGCCTCACATTGTAAAAAGTGCTAAAGAACCTGAAATGAAAGACATTGTCAGTCTTGGCTCTAAGAATGGTTAGGTAAGACTATAAAGCTATATAACTTTTCACAAGTCAAATTATACAAACTTTATTTAGATTTTCATAAGAATTCCTTATGTGCATGGATCCCTCCATATGCATATGAACATAAAGTTACAAGTTTTAGTCTTGCCATTTTGATGGATTTTCTTAGAGTATATGAATCTAAAGGGAAATTCTTTATGATTTTTTAAATAAAAAGTAAATACTCATTCAATATGCACATTTCTGTACCGCTTACACTCTACCTATCTGAAGGACAGACGTTTTCTTAAAGCTATCTGGAACATTGTAATGAAGCAGGAAGTAAACAAAATGGAACCGAGGGGAAAAAACAATCACAAAGCTCATGTACCTTTCTCCGATAAGAAGGTTAAACATTTTCCAAGTCTAAAGCTAGATAACTGTGCATAAAGCAGCCTCTTAGAAGCAGGATTATCTGCCAATGGAGGAGAACCCAGACCTTCTCACAGGATCAGGGTGATGTGGTGTGGAAACCAAATTCATATGCAGGAGACATGCATGCCACAACCCTCCCTTTATTTTCCCAAGATAGCCCCAAATCATCAAGAAAATGCTGGATTTTCTCCTGTGCATTCTTTCTGAAAAACTTTGAGAGGTGTGGTTTTTTTTTTTTCATTTTGGAAGCATTTTCATCCAAAGAGGTTAAATAATTTTTCATCACTTAGAGTATTAAAGTTGAGTTAAATGGGACATTCACTTATGTGGAACTCTTCATTCCCTGATGGCACTCATTAAATGAGGTATTGTGGAATTTAGCTATCATTTACAGAAATTATATTTGAAAGATTACATAGGATATACACATAGAAATCCAAAATTCGTTTTCTTTTTAAAATTGAAGAACTGGAAAGGATTCTGAGAATTTACCTAGTTCTGAGGAAGGATACCGTTAAAATATTACATTAAAATGTGTTATATATAAAATTTTGTTTTGTACTGCTCTTGAAGGAAAGATTTCAAACAGAATTGGCAATTCACTTAATTTATAAGTAGAAATTCAATGCAAAAAGGGCCAGCCACCTGTCTTCTGAAGTTCTGTTGACCTTTACTATTTAATTGCCCGAATGTGGACATACATTTGTGTTAGAAAAGAGAGCTTGGTTTGTTGTGTGTCTCATAAATCATATTGACTTATTTAATGACTTCTTTATTCCAGGGCACTTATATCAACACAATGTGTTTTGAAGAAGAATCACAGGTACTCCCTTGGGAAATATAAGAAAATTAATAATTGAGTTTATTTTAGATGGCAAAGTTTATAATTTTTCTAATCCATTTCCCTAATGATTTATGACATCTGGAAATTGCTTGTTACAACAATAAATCTTCAGGTGGATCACCCTTGTCTATGGATTATTTGGGTATAGGACATAAAGATAGGACACTGTCCCACAGCAGATTTTTTTTTTTCTTGCCATTTGAGAGACACCAGCTTTCACTAAGCAGTTCATTATTTTCCAAGGTTGGAGCAGCTGTGGATCCCCATAATTATGGATTTGCTATGTCCCTGCCAATCTACTGTGAATCCTAATTCAAATTTTACATGTTTGTTTGGGGCCTTGTTAATTTTCTCATGATTATGTGGTTCCTGACAAATGACAGTTTCGAGATTCTGAAGTTGCTTAAGTTAGTTTTTTATGAGGTATTGCCAATTACTCATTGTTTTTAGAATGCTTAATAACCTTTTTCTTTTTAATCTTATGTCCAATAAAGCAGCTGCCCTTTATAATGTCTGGCTGTATTTTTACCCATTTATTTCCTCTGAGGACTGCTACCAGACTACAATTTCTAAGACTCTCTACCTTTTTAGGTTATATGGTCAAGTGGAAAGAAATAAAACGCTTAAGAAACATATCTGGAGTGTTAGAATTTTTAAATCAGAGCTATTTCAAGGTGAGGACTATGATGTGCAGCTTATTTTTGTACACCTCAAATTTAACACAGTGCCCCATACATGAAGGCACATCATAAATGCAAGCTAAACAAAATTAATTAAACATATTTATCTCCACAGATTTTGCTCTAGTTTGGCCATCCATCTGTATCAGTGTTTGGCACATGTTTTCTGTAAAGAGCCATGTAGTAACTGTCTTAGGCTTTGCATACCATCCATTCCCTGTCTCAGCTGCTCAACTCTACCATTATAGTGCAAAAGCAGCCATAGGCAATACGTAAACAAATGGACAGAGCTATGTTCCAGCAAAACTTTATAAAGATGGATGTTTGGGCTTCAGTTTGCCAACCTGGATTTAGACCAAGGTACATAAAGAGGTCTCATCTCATGTGCTAACTTTGATTGGTGGCTGCCTTAGAATACTGTATTGAGAAGGATTCTCAGGGTCAATCTAGGCTCAGTGGTAAATAATTTATTAGTTAATGTCTGCCATAGGCATTGTTTTGACCTTTCCTATAATTTATTTTGAGGACACTGTGACCTGTGCAGATGGTTGCCTTTATTTCTTTGCATTGGACACCAAGAAACTCAGAGTTACTTTTTAATCAGCTGTAACAAATAAGAGTTGACCCTTGAACAACCTGGGTTTGAACTGCACAGGTCCACTTGTAAGCAGGTTTTCTTCTGACTCTCTTACTCCTAAGATAGCAAGACCAACTCCTCCTTTTCCTTCTCCTCAGCCTATTCAACATGAAGATAACAAGGATGAGACCTTTATAATGATCCACTTCCACTTAATAAATAGTAAATATATTTCCCTTATGAGTTTCTTAACAACATTTTCTTTTCTCTAGCTCACTTTGTTGTAAGAATACAATAGGTAATACCTATGACATACAAAGGATGTATTAATCAACTATGTTATTGGTAAGGCTTTCATTCAATAGGCTATTAATAGTTACATTTTGGGGGATTCAAGAGTTATTTGTGGGTTTTCAACTGTGTTGGTGTTGGTACCCCTAACCTCATGTTGTTTAAGGGTCAACTGTAAAAAGAATTATGAAGCACGTATTTTACGTCCAACTTTATCCCTAGCTTCATCTCAGTTTTACCATTGTACTTTTCTTAGCCCAGAGTTCCTTAAACTTGACTACATAAAACATTGATGAAACCATAGACTTTACCAAAGAGCAACAGCTTACTGGGGGTTTGCAAGGACAGATCTGCAAAACATTAATAATCATACCTACCTTGCAGGGTTGGTGAAAATTAAATGAAGTAATTAATATAAAATACCAAGCATAGTACCTAGCACACAGTAAGTACTGCATACATGGTAGCTATTAGGTGTATGCCTTCAGAGAGCTTAGCCAACCCACCTAGAAAGGTAAAATACATTACTTCTGATTTCTTTGGCCCTCCTCCCAGGTTGGTGGAAAAAAACCCCAAATGGCCAGGCGCGTGGCTCACGCCTGTAATCCCAACACTTTGGGAGGCCGAGGTGGGTGGATCACGAGGTCAAGAAATCGAGACCATCCTGGTCAACATGGTGAAACCCCGTCTCTACTACAAATACAAAAATTCAGCTGGGCATGGTGGCGTGTGCCTGTAATCCCAGCTACTCAGGAGGCTGAGGCAGGAGAATTGCCTGAACCCAGGAGGCGGAGGTTGCGGTGAGCCGAGATCGCGCCATTGCACTCCAGCCTGGGTAACGAGAGCGAAACTCCGTCTCAAAAAAAAAAAAAAACAAAAAAACAAAAAACAACCGAAGATGTAAAAACTCTCTGCAGATTACCCAGATTTCATCTTGTGGAACTGAGTCTTACCTGTGGAAAATACTAGGCCACCTTACAACGTTTGAGTCTTTTTTCTTTTTTACTCCTCTGTTTGTGGGGAACTCTCTGTGTGGAATAGGACCACATATCCACACAGGAAAATAACAAGGTGGGATTTGGGTGGTGAGATGATTGGGCTTCCTTCCTTTCCCTTTGAAGGTGCCACTTTCTTGTCATACTGGGCAATATCCATACAATTCTTAAAAGTTCATTTTAGTTATATTCCACTGAGTTTTGGGGGCAAGAATTTTACTACTTAGATGAATGGTTTGAAGTTACTTGATGCTTATCAGTTGATGCTATTTTAGCCCACAGTTCCCTTCAAAAACTATTATCTTTTCTGACTTAAAAAATGGCTGGTATAAGATACCCAGATATGCTACAACTCTACATGCTATTGCAAAGAATCAAAATGGTGTACATTCTACACTTGAGAGAAATGTGAAAGGAGAGTTGCCAACACTAAAGGAAAGCAACAGCACGAGTAAGAAAGAGAAAGAATGAAAAATATACAAAGTGGTAACTGGCAAGTCAGGAGCTCACTAGGCCTAACCTTGTTCTTAACTTGGATTCTTCATCACATCAACCCATTTTAATGATAAGAAATTCAGAAACTAATTTTTCCCCACAACAAATAGAAAGTTAGTATTGGTTTTAGTTGGGCAAATGTAGTGATATTTCTCCCTTACTTATGTTCCTCAACAGTTCCGATGGCTGGTATCTAATACCTCAGAGCAATTTTGAACTCTTTTCTCCTGTAAAATTACAACTTCTATTCACCCATGGCTCCAATTTATCCACATTTTTGAAAATTCATATCAATAAAATATACTGTCTTTCCTGTCTCTGTTAGCTTCTTCTTGCTCCTTATTCCTCTCTCTGTGAACCTCCTAATCATTTTTTAGATCTTGGCTTAACATCAGTGTCTCAGGAAAGCCTCTTCCCTCCATTCCTCCTTCACCCCAAACAGGCTATTTAGGTTCTTTGTTGTATCTCCTCAAAGAATCTTGTTCATTTCTGTCTCCCCACTAGACCATAAGCCCCATGAGAGCAGGAATATGTCTGCTTCTCCCTACCATTTATCTCTAGCACCTGGCGCAGTGTCCAGCACATAGTCGACATCCGATAAATATTAGTTAAAAGGATATACTTCTAGTGCATGACTGTGTGACTGCTCATCCAGCTATTGTCTTGTGGAGTTGAAGTTGGAAAAAGAATTTTTCTCTGTTAGGTTCATGAAATATATGCCCATCCAAATTTTAAAATATGTCATTTTCTATACAAGCAGGTGCAGTCACTGCTGAAACTATAGCTTTTCCACAGAATTAGGTATCTCATTTTCCTCTTGCTAAAATAAGAGACCCTTTCAAACCTTGTTTGCAAAGTTAAGCAACACTACCGGTGATGCTGAGTTCCTTTCCCTTCTGCTGTATTTTGCTTCAGCTTTCCAAGATTCAAAATTCCACTTGCAGTCCTTGGCCGGGGGGTCAGGCCAGTGTTCTTACCATGCCTGGGGACGGTCAACCGGAAATCACTATGTTTTCACAATGCTTTGCCACAGGTCATTTTGTGGCCTGTTTCACACAGCTTGCTGAGATTTGCCTGATTGCCCACAAGCTGGTGGGAAAGGATTCCAGGTGCTCTGTTGCATTAGAAGTACACAAGGTCAGTTAGTTGGCTTCAGGAAAGGGCTCAGCCTTTTGGATGCTGAGCAGATTAGCAATTTTATATGATTAAAAAAAGCTTATGTCACTGAGGGTTGAAAGGCCATGTAGGAGTGTCTTTGCATATAGTCAAGGTTTTCCCATGAATTAAAAATGTTTACATGCCAAACTCTGTCTTGGGAAATGCAGAAGGACTTTTCTTGTGGAAGGTCTTGTACAACCCTAGATGTACGTCAGAATTTCTTATAAGGCTTTGTAAAAATACACATGCCTAGACCTTAGAAAATCAGAATCCCCAGTGGGTAGAATCTGGTGTTTTTCACTTGTTAGTGAGCCTGTTAAAATACAGCAGAAGTTTAAAAAAGCAGATTACTAGCTGGGCGTGGTGGCACATGCCTGGAATCCCAGCTACTTGGGAGGCTGCAGCAGGAGAATTGCTTGAACCCGGGAGGCGGAGGTTGCAGTGAGCTGAGATTGTGCCATTGCACTCCAGAACTGGACAACAAGAGAGAAACTCCGTCAAAAAAAAAAAAAAAAGAAAGAAAGAGAGAGAGTGAGAGAGAGAGAGAGAGAAAGAAAGAGAAAGAAAGAAAGAGAAGAAAGAAAGAAAGAAAGAGAGAGAGAAAGAAGAAAGAAAGAAAGAAAAGAAAAAGTTGATTTACTAAACGTGGAGCAGGCTCTGTGAATGTGCATGTTTAAAGAAGGCAATCCCCTTTTTCCACCCGAGGTGACTTAGAAACAGTTGGTTGGAATACCAGCCCTGAGGAAACATTGATGAAGCCCAGTGACCTAATTTTGTAGAGAAAACTGAAGCCCTGCCCTAGTGCCCTTCCCCGGCATGGAGTTAAGAAGGCTTTACTGAGACCCTGTTTTTGAACTTTATACCTGGATTCCTAAAATGAGACATTAGATCCTGTGTGTGTATTTCTGGGAAGAGGATCTGTTGCTTTCAGAGATTTTTTAGTCGGGTTGAAAATAATACAAAAATATTAGAAAACGCATTTTCATCATGAGATACAACAGGCTCTGGCTCTGTCCAAACCAGCAGTCCTTGCAAGTGGGTTTTTATGGTATAAAATAAGGTGTGATGCTCACTCAGCAAGTATAAAGTAGTATAACATTTATATGCTTTATGGCAGAAGAGGGGCAGATGTCAGAGTGATAGGAAGAAACATGGTAGGCAGAGTCCCTTTTATCTTTCTTTGTGGTCATGTAGAGTCATCACTCATAGGATATTAAATTTGGTTTTAAAGCACTCATTCCCTATCCTTTTCTGCCATCATGCCTACGTTGGTCTAAGTGTCAGGGAAACCCACATATGTGAAAAAGCTTCTGTCCTACCTGCCAGTTGCTCATAAATTAGTGGGAGGGCAAAAGGTGACTAGATAGAGACACTTTGAAGTAGTTGAGAGCTGTAACAGAGATCTGAACGTAGGACATTGTGGTGGCAAGTGAGAAGGCAATCGCTTTAATTCTGAGAGACTACTTTTGCAACCAAAGTGATGATTCCTATTTTGTACAGAAGTTTTAAAACTATATGTATGCAGCAGGTGCTACTGAATTTATTTATTTACCCATGTATGAGACACAACAAATTAAGTTTGCTTCATTAGGTTAACCTCAAACAAGCTTTGATGGCAGGTCTTGAAGCAGGAGCCAGAGACAGAGAAGAGTAACTTAAACCTTCAAGGAGCACCAATCTTTGTGTTTTCCCCCACACAAAGTTAAATTTCAGAGTAGACAACATTTGTCCTTCTTTACTTTCACTTTCATACTTTACACTGCATTCCCGGGAGTCTCCTTGGGTGCCTTATTGCTTGTCAGTCCACCTCCTTGTAAGTAAAACTCTGACCAACTTGTTCACACTAAGACTAAGTACTTAGTGTACTACTCCTCCTTAAATATTTACCTTTTTGTAGGTAAAGAGCTGGCATTAACCAACGATTGAAGCTATAATGATAGAATTTCAGGCATCAAAAAAAGCCCAAAAGGAAAATGATTTGGGGGTGGGGATCCTTTTGGGGCTACTCACATTACGCTAAATAAGGCAGTTACCAGCTCCCTGGACAAAAAGACCATCCTTCTCCATACCCCAGCTGCACATACAGGGAGTCTTAATCTAATACTGGTTTTGAAGGCACTTCTTAAAGTCATGTCAGATTGGAGACATCAGCCCAACTGGCATTCGTCTGGAGCTTCGCTGCCACCCTGGCCACACCTGCCTTCTGGAGGTCTACCCTAAAGAGCCTGACAGGTAGCTGCAGGGCAGAAACCGATTGAGGCCCAGTAGGAGTTCTCTGGTGCTAATCCTATGTAAATAGTGGTTGCCAGCCAAGAAATATTTTATCTGGCGACTGTCATACCTTCAGAGTTCTTTTTGATTAATAACTCATGAGTGTTTTATAATTCACTTCTAGCAGTCCCATTGGCTTCCCGGATTCCCAAGGGCATTTTCAGTTAGCATTCCATATGGAACTTTCTGGAATACATTTGGATAGCACTAATGGAAGTTAATATTTCTCCAAGCTCTATAGCCCAAGATTCAGAAATGGAAGGGAATTTTATCGGTAAACATAATTTTCTCTGAAAGATGAAACATAGTTTTCTCTGTAAACAAATATTACTTTGCATTTTTCCTCTATAGATCCCAAGTGTATAGAATGTGAAACATCTTCTTTCTGTAGCTGCAAAAAAGACAGGAAATCACCCATCACAAAATTTAGCAAGATTGCTTTGACTGAGTGCTGCTTGTTTTCTCAAAAGAGTGATGAGAAAGTAGACATTAGGCTGTTTTTATGTTAGGCTGTTTTTATGTTGCTGTCCCTCAGGGGAACATAGATGTGTATGTGTGCTTAAAAACAAAAGGATCATGAAACTAGTACAAACTATTCCTGCTGAATCCCTTAACCTATTCCTGGAATATGGGTAATATTGAGGGGCAAAGAATGCATCATCACTGTGGCAGCAGGGAAGTAAGCTCAACTTTTTGTTAGAATGTAAGCAGATACATTTTTAATCTTTTAAAGTATGAGGGTAGGCTTTGATCGAAAGGAAAATGGGCCACATAGCTGAACAATGTTTGATAACTTGATGAAATTATATTTTACTCTAATTACAGGGTAAGGATCTAGAAAAGAGAGGTAAGTTAGTTTTTATGTACAAAAGCATCCATCTGTAATTAGGAAAGCCATCATACAGAAAGTGGGATTTGAGTGATGTTTTCACACTCTGGTATGCTTGATGCTACCACATGAATATAGTGTCAGATTGAATATGAAGTAGATGACTGATAAAGTTATTTGAGGTTTGTCACATTAGGAATCCCAAAGGAATTGTCTGGGATAATCTATAACTTAGTAGTCCATCACCTTAATGTTTAAACTAAATGGGAACTTTAGTCTTCATAGTCAGTCTGTTAGATGACTTCATAGTGTTATGCCCTCTGCAGTAGCATTTGCACTTCTGCAGCTTTGGTTCTCCAGAGCAATCTAAATCTCTGTAATAGGTGTAAGATTTCATTTTTATGCTTCTGGTTTAAGCCTGTGACTTTTTCCTGATGCCATCTCTCCTGAAGGAATCAAATTTACCTTCTTGAGACAGAATTATGAATTCAGGAGTGCAAGATGGTCATCTCAAAGCTACTTTTCTTATTTAAATAATCTCTCTAGGTTAGAAGTGCCAAAGACTAAAAATGGCAAGAAATGACACTTTTGGCAGCATGAGAGAAGAATAACTCCCTTGCCTTATGTTCCCTTCCTGGTGGGCAAGGGCACTCACTCTGACTTTGTTTTAAAGTGCCTGGAGCCAAAGAGCAGCTGTCAAAAGTTAATGATATGTTACCATAAGAAAGATGGATTCCAAGGTGAAACTAAGTAAATTAATGTGTGGTCTGTGTGCTGGCTGCTGCCAGATCAGCAAACAGACATCCTTCTCTTCAAGGGCAGGGAAACCTTGCCTGTAATGAAATATTACTCCCTTCTTTCTTCTTTCTTTCTCTGGTGTGAATTTCAAAGGATTCCCATAATAATCTCTCTTTTATCTTGTGAATACATTGTGGACATCCCTGGGTGACCATTTCCCTAAATTCAGCCCTTTTCTACTCAGTACTTGGAGAATTGATTCTTATCTTACTTCCCTTGTATGTCTTCCTCAGTGCCAAAGTCTCCTGCCAGGAGAGGGCCACTGATCAGATGCCCTTAACGCCAGATTTAGCATCTTATTTTGTTATTTATCAGTGTTTTAAAATTTATCAGTGTTAAATTTACTGTTGACATGAGTGCAGAGATCAGCCCTTTTGCTTTTGTCTCCTTTTTTCTAGCTGTAGAAGGCTGTGTCCATTCACAGTCAACACACATAATGAAGCAGAAGCTCTGTGTGTTTGTTAGGCATATATGTGGTATAAACATAAATTGAAAGGCACTGCCATCAATTATTTGTCCCATTCAGTTTAATGGAGCTTGAGGATTTCTCTCTTCAGATTATAATTGTGTGTGTTTGTGGGCGTTAAATAAAATGGAGAGGGAGAGGTAATTTATAAAATTGTGAAATTTGAGGGATATTAAAATTCTGAAACTCTTTATCTTGGCAAAGTACTCTCTAGACCTTGCATGAGGCAAAAATCCCTTTTCTTCTTAAGATGCATGGCTCAGGTTTTGAAATCTTAAAATCTTAACTCTTGGCTTTTCAAAGTTACTTGGAAATTGAGTCTCTATATCAGGACCAGCGTTTACAACATACTTTATTACAAAGTTAATGATAAATCCATTTCTTGTTTTAAAAAAAAATCTTTTAAATAAGAATTTATTGCATATAGAGGCACTTTATTTTTTGTTATCATTACCTAAAAATTCATAAAATTGCTTACTGTTCACTAAGTATTGGAATTGGTAATAAAATAGAACATCTGTTAAAAAGTGAAGGAACAAAAATTAAAAAACAACTATGACATATAAATTATTAAGTAAAAATTATTATATGATGAAGCATATTTGCATAGTTAAGGACATCAGAAGCCTATTTTTAAGTCCACTAAAGTTCAAAATGAGTAGTAACTTGACCTTGACACCTTTTTTCCAGAGAAATGTACTAAAAGTGATTTGAAATATAGGTCTAATTTACTTGTGATCTTTTTCTAATGGCGGCTCTATTAAAATTTAATTACATCCCTTAATAAACCTTTCTTGAAAAGAAGCTTTTGCCTCCCTGGAAACTTGCAAACAAGTTTAATACCTTTTCATCACAGAAGTTTTTTGTTTTTGTTTGTTTCTTTGTTTGTTTGTTTGGAGGGGTCATGGTGATGGTGGTGGATATTCCCTAAAATACGGAGAGATGAATAATTTTCAGGCTTACTGTTAAATGTTCAAGAGTAAACTTAATATGTTGTGTAACTTTACTCAGTTTCCCCATTGCTTTTTATTAGCTTTGCCTTCAGCTTTAGCTTCCAGTTACGTGACATTGAAGACATGTTTTTCTTTCCCATCTGTTGGGAAGCTTTGCTCATGTGCTCTTTTGTTCTCTTCTCCTGGGTTTCATCCTAGCCTGGGGTTGCTTTACCTTGTAAAGTAACCACAGTAGGCATTGCCGTCTTTGTAAAAAAAATTAATATATTTTTTCTAATTCAAAAGTGATTTGTGTTTCCTGCTCCAATACTCACTCCATAACCAAGGATAAGTTTCTTAACCTCTCTGAGTGTTTCTTCATCTGTAAAAGTCTATTAGGGTGGTTGTAAGGATTAAATATGCTGACACATTTAAAGCATTCAGCACAGTGCTAGCACATAGAAATATTATTTTATTTTATAAAATTTGGAAAACTGTACAGAAAAAATAAAAATCACCCAGATTTTTATTACTCTTAGACAACTAATGATATACATTAATTTAATTCACCCAATTTTTCCCCTCATATACATAAGGTATACAGACTACTTTGTAATCTCCTTTTTTTTGGAAGGGTCTCACTCTGCCAGTCAGGCTAGAATACAATGGCGCAGTCTCAGCACACTGCAACCTCCGCCTCCCGAGGCTCAAGCAGTCCTCTCAACTCCGCCTTCTGAGTAGCTGGGACCACAGGTGTGTGCCACCATGCCTGGCTGTGTTTTTGCATTTTTAGTAGAGACAGGGTCTTGCCATGTTGCCCAGTCTGGCCTTGCTATCCTGAGCTCAAGTAATCTGGCCACCTCAGCCTCCCAAAATGCTAGGATTACAGGGGTGACCCACTATATCCAGCCTTAATCTCCTTTTTATTATGAATATTTTCCTGCATAATTTCTCTTTTATAACACAATTTTTAATTGCTTATTCTGTTGATAGTTTCTTTTGCTGTGTGGAAATGCTGTGGTTTAATTAAGTCCCATTTGTCTATTTTTTATTTTGTTGCTTTTGCTTTGAGGATCCTCTTAATCAATTCCTTGCCTAGGCCAATGTCTAGAAGAATATTTCCTAGGTTTTCTTTTTTAAATTATTTTTTAATTGGTCTTTAAATTCTACCAGAATTGTTTCCTGATTATTTTTCCATGTTCCCCTCCCATCTTAATTTCTCTCCTTAAAGGCTGTTTAACACCTAACATAACTCATGCATTAAATAAATATATTAATTTATCTCAAGATTCATGCCTATTTTTGCATGCTTTGTAAAATGTATTTTTCAAGTATTTCATGTGTGTTTTGTTTGCATATTAAAATTGCAGGTTCCTTTATGGTAAAGGCTTGTTTTCCCAACAGTTTGAGCCTAATGTGCTTTACTCAGCAGACAGTCAATAAATTAGAATTGGCCAGCTAACAAGTTTTCTTTTTAAGATGAGTTGTGAAGCATTTAGCAGCTCTTGAAATGTACTTTTGCACCATCCCACCCGAATTCTTTAATATGTATTATTTCTTAAACAATATACTATATAATAGTAAATAGTTTTTTAGCCTAATGACCAACATCAGCATTCTGCCTACTACATTTCCAGAATTTAGGTTCTTAATCATTCTGCTTTTTTCATTTATCCTTCTTACCCACTGAGTTCTTTTTATAGAGTCTACTGTAACCCTTTAATGTCTTCCAGACTAAAGTTGGAATGGGCAATATAAATATTACCCATATTTAAATATAAATGTAAGTTCTGTAAGAAGGCACATTTGGCACCTTTATGCCCTGCCTTATAAGCTTTTAGCTCATCTTTTTACTTTAGCTGTTGCTGAAGCCACTATCTTTTCAGGTCTAACTGGAGGGAACTTGTGAACTTTCTTGCACTTTCTTCCCTGAGGCTTTTCTTCCACCACTTAGGATAAGTTTGGCTAAGCATAAAGCTGAAAGTCCAGGGGTAATTAACATCCTATAAAGCAACCTTTAACTCCGGTGTACAGCTCTGATATAAATTATACATGATTCCTCAAAGGGTACCTAGAAGAATCAAGCCCATTGCCAAATGCAGAAATAAAGGCAAGAATGGAGATCAAATGATTATGGAGAAAAAGGCATTAAATAAAGCTTCATACAGCTTTAAATGTGTAGCACATAATTTGCCATTTTGGCATGTGAATGATGATTGGGTTTGAGCTGTTCAATTTTCTAAAATAATGGCATGAAAGAAAATTAAAGACCAAGAATAGTTATATTTGCCAGTAGAAAACCAGATTCTTCTTTATCTGAAATTGTGAAAGGAAGATCTGTATGCAAGCAAAGAATTAGGAACTGTCAGAAAGTTTTTTCCCAAGCTATCTGAAAGTGCTTGATTTTTGTATGCTGTCAGAGTATTGAGTTTCTATGGTATATAGAACCAGAGCATTGAACCAGATATGGGAGGGCACAATAATATGTAAGATACAGTCCTTATTTCCACCATATGGAGGAGCTTAAGTACCTATACCTTTACAAATATAAATAATCAGAAAGGTGTTGGATGCTATTAGATGTTCAAGTTAGGTTAAGCAATACTAACAGTATATGCATGACATTTGAGCCAAACCTTGAAGAAATGAAAGATTTGCTAAAACCAATAATTCATCTGATTTTTCTCAAATTTATGGAGACACAGAATGATAAGGGCATAAATTGCATGGAAAAGTATAAAGTACTACACAAATGCAAGCTATTGACCATGGTAACAATAATGTTATTATTTTTGGAATGGTTAGGTTATAAGAATATGAAATTTAGGATTTAAACTTCTAGTAGCATTTAACATTGAATCATGGTCAATTCTTCATTTATCATTTAATAATGATCAATTCTTTATTTATTATTTATTCATTTATTATTAAATAGATAAGTAATTCCAGAGTTTCATTTTGTTTTTCACTTCATTTTTAGAATCCCAGTGAAGTTTTAAATCTAAATTGCTCTTTATATTATCTATTACTGTGGAGTAATTGCAATCTCAGTTAATAATATGTTTTTATCATAAGCTTATGTTTAAACATAAGGATTAACTTCCCATGTGAGTATATTTAGAGCGTCACCTCCGTATAGAGATGATTTCTTGAAATATCTCGACAGAATCTAATGTCTTGATTAGAGTTGTTTCCTTCTGTTCCCCTTAAGAATCTTTCTCAATAGCAAGAAGTCTATCTATGATGTTGTGCTGTTTTAGAAATGAAATGCCAAAATATAACTCCAGTTTAGTCAAAGCTATAGGCCCTGTACAAAGACCTATATTATGATTGTAATTAGAAAAGCAAATTTCATTTCAAACACAATCAATGGCCACAATTGAAGGAAGATATGTGGTATGCTTTCTTTTTAGTTTTATTTTAAGTTGAGGGGTACAAGTGCAGATTTGTTACATAGGTAAACTTGTGTCATGGGGGTTTGTTATACAGATTATTTCATCACCCAGGTATTAAGCCTAATACCCCTGAGTTGTTTTTCTTGATCCTCTCCTCCTCCCACCCTTCATCCTCCAAAGGCCCCATTGTGTGTTGTTCACCTCTGTGCGTCCATGTGTTCTTATCATTTAGCTCCCACTTGTAAGTGAGAACATGCGGTATTTGGTTTTCTGTTCCTGTGTTACTTTGCCAAGCATAATGGCCTCCAGTTCCATTCATGTCCCTGCAAAGGATATGATCTCATTCTTTTTTATGACTGCATAATATTCCATGGTGTATATGTACTACATTTTCTTTGTATAGTTTTTCATTGATGGGCATTTGCATTGATACCATGTCTTTGCTATTGTTTATTTTATTTTTTATTTTTTTGAGACGGAGTTTCACTCATGTTACCCAGGCTGGAGTGCAATGGCGCGATCTCGGCTCACCGCAACCTCCGCCTCCTGGGTTCAGGCAATTCTCCTGCCTCAGCCTCCTGAGTAGCTGGGATTACAGGCACGCACCACCATGCCCAGCTAATTTTTTGTATTTTTAGTAGAGACGGGGTTTCACCATGTTGACCAGGATGGCCTCGATCTCTTGACCTCGTGATCCACCCGCCTCGGCCTCCCAAAATGCTGGGATTACAGGCGTGAGCCTCCGCGCCCGGCCTATGTCTTTGCTATTGTACATAGTGTTGCAATAAGCAGATGTGAGCATGTTTCTTTACAGTAGAATTATTTCTATTCCTTTGGGTATATATCCAGTAATGGGATTGCTGAGTCGAATGGTATTTGTGTCTATAGGTCTTTGAGAAATCACCACACTGTCAGTATGGTGGATGGAGTGTAAAACTAATTTATACTCCCACCAGCAGTGTAAAAGTGTTCCTTTTCCTCCACAACCTTGCTAGCATCTGTTATCATTTGGCTTTTTACTAATAGCCATTCTGACTGATGTTAGATGATATCTCATTGTGTTTTGATTTGCATTTCTCTAATGATCATTGATGTTGAGCTTTTTGTCATATGATTGTTGGTCACATGTATGTGTTCTTTTTAAAAGTATCTGTTCATGTCCTTTCCCTACTTTTTTATGGGGTTGTCTTTTTCTTGTAAATTTGTTTAAGTTCCTTATAGGTGTTGAATATTAGACCTTTGTCAGGTGCAGAATTTTCAAAAATATTCTCCCATTCTATAGATTGTCTGGTTACTCTGATGATAGCTTCTTTTTCTGTGCAGAAGCTCTTTAGATTAATTAGATCCCACCTGTCAAGTTTTGCTTTTGTTGCAATTGCTTTTTGTGTCTTCATCATGAAATCTTTGCCAATGACTATGTCCTGAATGGTATTGGCTAGGGTATCTTCCAGGGTTTTTATAGTTTTGAGCTTTACATTAAAGTATTTAATCCATCTTGAGTTAATTTTTATATATTGTGTAAGGAAGAGGTCCAGTTTCAATCGTCTGCCTATGGCTAGCCAGGAATCCGATGGTGTGCTTTCAATAATAGAGTACATCAGTATTTGTAAAATGTGAATTATGAAACTATTTCCTTTACCTCATGGGTATTTCCAGGAAAAAAATTAATGACAGATATTACACTGAGTAACAAGGTAGTGTGAGTTTTAAAACAGTTATTGTGCAGTATGTCTATTTTCCAATGTCAGGGAAAAATATTATTAAGTTCTAGAATTAAATATGTTTCACAAATATGCTGAGTCCATTTATGTTTTATGGAATAATTTTATTTGTTCTGCACTAGATGGCTGGCAGAGAAATTGAACAATGTTTGATGATGTTAAGGTTGTAATTTTATCAGCAACAGAATTAGGAAACATAAATATAAATCTGGAAATAAAATGTGTTGTGTGCTATCTTTGGCTATTCTAGAGGCTAAAATATAACTTCACCACCACTTGTCAGTGTACTTTTCCTTGGAAGTCAATTGTCGTTGTTCTTGCAAGTTTCTTTTCATGCTAAATTGTGTTAACATTTAAAGGGGAAATCATGAAGGTCATAAAGAAATATATTTTAATGTATCTACCTAAAGGAGAAGTTATTACATGAAAAAGACACATGCACATGCATGTTTATAGCAGTACAATTCACAATTGCAAAAATATGGAACCAACCTAAATGCCAACCAACCAACAAGTGGATAAAGAAACTGTGGTATATATTCATCGTGGTATGCTACTCAGCCATAAAACAGAATGAAATAATGGCATTTGCAGCAACTTAGATGAAGCTAGAGACCGTTATTCTATGTGAAGTAATTCAGGAATGGAAAACAATATCGTAAATTCTCACTTATAAGTGGGAGCTGAGCTATGAGGATGCAAAGGCATAAAAATGATTTGATGGACTTCGGGGACATAAAGGGGAGGTTGACAGGGGAAATTAGGGATAAGACTATATATTGGGTACAGTGTATTCTGCTTGAGTGATGGGTGCACCAAAATCTCAGAGATCATCACTAAATAACTTAGTCATGTAACCAAAACCACCTGTTCCTTAAAAGCTATTGAAATAAAATGTTTACACAACAAACATATTTTAAAGACAATTTTTTAAAATTACAATAGTGAGAACACAGAAACAATACAAAAATGTGGAACGTATAAAGTATTGGCTAGGTGCAGTGGCTCATGCCTGTAATCCCAGCACTTTGGAAGGCTGAGACAGGTGGATCACCCGAGGTCAGGAGTTCAAGACCACCTGGCCAACATGGTGAAAACCAGTATTATATCTCTACTAATAATACAGAAGAAATTAGCTGGGCGTGCTAGCAGGTGCCTGTAGTCCTAGCTACTCAGGAGACCGAGGGAGGAGAATTGCTTGAACTTGGGTGGTGGAAGTTGCAGTGAGCTGAGATCGTGCCATTGCACTCAAGCCTGGATAACAAGAGCAAAACTCCATCTCTAAATAAATAAATAAAATATCTTCCACAATTGGAATATGTTCTTCCATATCTTCTCCTATGCCTATATGCTAATACTAAATATAATATATGCATATATGTATGCTGTGGGATACACTGTCTCTGATATTCTGTGACTTTGATTACTAACCTCAACAATGTATCACCTAGTCAGTACATATAGTCCTATGTCATTTTTTTTCCAAAGGCTATAGAGCATACTACTTTATAAATGAAAAAACCGAACCTCTGTTGATTAGCATGTATCTCATATGTGTATATATATATATCAGTGTGTGTGTTTAATGCATACTTATTTTAAATTATACAATTATTAGCTGTACAGAATTTTAAAAATTGATACATTGTAGCTTTACATATTTATGGGGTAAGGTTTAATGTTTCAATACATGTATATTTTGTATAATGTTCAAATCAAGGTAGTTAGCATGTCCCTTACCTTGTGCAATTATAATTTATTTATGTTGGAAACATTTAGAAACATTCTTCTAGCTATTTTGTAATAGATAACACCTTACTGATAACCATAGTCACCCTAATGCACCACAGAACACTATGGGTTGGTTTTTTTTTTGTTTGTTTTTTCCATGTAGACAGGTCTTTGCCTTATTCTAAGCAAAGATTGCCCCAGAGACCATCTTATTTTTTTTCCAGCAGTTTCTTTTTGAAGTTTTTTAGTGATTGTGAATATAATTTTGAACAATATGTGAAGGACTTTGCTGATTTATTTAACTTTAGACACTAAGTGTGTAAAGCAGGACTGCACTGCAAGGAGATGCTAAACTCTTGACATTCTCAAGAGATAAGTTTTACAAGTTTCAGAATTCCCCTGATTTATGCATGCCTCTCTGTCACTTAATTATGCTCATAAAATTCTGCTTGACTAGCACTGGGATTCTCAACTTGGAGAGAAAAGAGTATGCTACCACTGCAGCCTACCAAAAGAAATTATCAGAATCTTTGGGAAAACCTTTTCAAAATACACATATCTTCCTTCCTACCCCCAAGTGGAACATGCTTACCTGATTGAAAATCACTGCATGTAATTACTTGTTACTAATTGGAATGTAACTAGTTGGGAGTGTGTTGTACAGATAGTGTAAAAGCAAACAGCAACAACACACCTGTCAAAGTTAAGTATTTTATATACATAAGCTTAAGGTGTTTAAGTGGTGAAGAGGTTTTTTATTTTTCAGGTTAAGTGGCATTGTCTTAAATCTCATTTTCTGTTTATCCTGTTATTTCATTATTGGCCCTAGCAAAGGACTCTCCTTTATAAAATTCGCTTTACTAGAGCTCTTGTGTAAGCATTAATGAGTAGAGACTAACAAAACAAAGTAGGGATGTGGATGCCAAAGCATGGATGGGCTCATTGCTGATATGAGTGACTGTCTTCCGCGTTGTGGACAAGGGCAAGTTAAATTTGTATCCAGCAAAATCACTATCACAGGGCCTTCAGTTCACTGTAATAGTTGAAACTCTGAGCACTAACTCTGTGAATATCTAACTAAATCTATCTTCTTTTGTATCCTTAAACATGGTAGAAAACTTTTAGAGGTCTGTTGATTCTGTTTATTTGAAGATCACCTTACTGGGTCCAGTGGATACTAAAAATGACGATGACAAGGACATGCTTCTCTGGAGGGTTGGTTCCACAATGCTTTGAGCTTTCTCTATAGCACCTGAGGGTAAGTCAAAAGTCTAAGAGGAGAAGTTTTAATGGAGTTCTTTCTCTGACTGTTTCATTTGCAGACTGCAGCTGAATATGTAAAATCTCGACTCCCAGAGGCCCTTAAACAGCATCTTCAGGACTATGAAAAAGACAAAGAAAATAGTGTATTGTCTTACCAGACCATCCTTGAACAGCAGATTTTGTCAATTGACCGAGAAATGCTAGAAAAATTAACTGTATCCTATGATGAAGCAGGTATGTTTGTCTTTAAAACACACAATTTTTTTCTTCTTGGAAAAAATTTCATTATAAATGTTGGTTAAACTTGGGTCTTTTCTGAGGTAAAAGGTCAGGGGCAAACTGGATTCAAAGTTATGTAACGTGAACTAATAAATTTATTCTCTGCAATTTTAGTATCAAGACAGAAGATTCTTAAAATTGGATCTTAAATATCAAATACCTTTAAAATTTTGCTCTTTTTTATTGGGATGTTTTGTGGTTTGTTTTTGGCTTTTTTGTTAACCGAGTACTCCTAAAGTGTTATTCAACTTTGGATAGCAACTGAAAACTTTTACATCTGATAATCCAAGAAATGTTATTCAATGCAAATACTTATGTTAATTTTAGATATTTTTTCTAAAGAGGATATTTTTTTTTCCTCAAGCTGTTAAGCTAATCATTACTCTCTTTTCCTTAGCAACTCAGACACTACCACATCAGAGACTTCATCTTACTGCCTGCCATAAGTTCTTCCCATCCAAGGGAGCTTATTAATGAAGTCATGGACAGACCTCCTTATAACATTATTTTAATCTATTATGTAGTCTGTCAGCTAAAATCACATTTTAATGAAATTTGTATAGTATTACTTGGAATTATTAAAATCTTTAATAAAATTAAACTTAAGCAGCAGAAATACCCTATTAAAATTACTATACCTCTCCATCTCTCCCTCTCAAAAAAATTGGAGGAAAAAGTACAGGAAAAAAGGTTTCTGATGGTCAAATGTTAATGGTATTAATTATTTTATTAATGCCAAAACTTCTGTTTTTATTTTTACAAGGATTTTTTAGCATGCAACTTATTCTCTTCATCAGAATCTATGCATGCTCAATATTTGCTTACCATTTGATTTCAAGTTAAAATAGCAGAGGAGCAAATTCATAAAACAAAACAAAATGTTATACTACATTATGCTTACCACTTAGACAATATTTCTATTTACTAAGCTGCCTCCATGTATATTCCACCCTCTAACCTTTCACCTCCCTCTCAACCAGGATTTGTATTTCCAGTTTTGTCCAGGACATGCTGGCTTTCTCTGATTGTTCTTTGCTTTCTTCATTTTCCACACACACTGGCTTTCTTCTGCCTAGCATTTTTGTTACTTTCAATATTCTTCTCATTGGAATTCCTATTCATCTCTTTTTTCATCCTTAATTTTATAAAGTAAGGTTTTGGTCAGTCCCAATCAAAATAATATTTAAATATTCAGAGCATCTTATAGATCATAGAACTCATATAGTCTGCCCACTTCTTGCCCCTATGACCATTTTATGGTGAGAACACAAACTCATAGACTTACCTCAAATAATGCAGTTACTTAGTTGTAAAACTGGGATGCCAACTTCCTAATTACTAATCAAGCTATGCAGGTTCTCATTTGCCCAGTAAGCAATTATTGAATGCATGGCAATATACTAGGTAGTTGGAGAAAAGAGAAAAGCAGTGAATACATGGAAAGGAATCTGAGATGTAGAAATAGCTCTTGCTTAAAGTCTTGCTAGGGAGCTAAAACATACATGTATGAGTTCTGGAGAAAAATTCCTGAAGAATTTGGGACTAAATATACCCTGTAATATCTTCAAGTTATTGAAGCTAAGCTGAACTGTGGAGTCAGGAAATAGTGGAAATGGCTGAAATTTTCCATGAATTTTGCAGAGGAGGACATTATTTTAAACCTTGAAGGACAAATGGGGGGCATGTATTTGTGAAGAGAAGAGGGATGCATTCTAGTGGATGAAGGGGCACAAGGAGACATCAAGGTGAGGATGATCATCAGTTGCAATCACCCACCACTCAATGTTTTCCTGCTTCAGGAATAATTTTCCACTCTCCTGCATTGTTGAGCAGCTACTAATACACTTGCACATGGCTTTTAGGGGCAAATAGTTTGGCATAGAATTAATCTGTCAGTAAACCTTGTAGCATGTAACAGTGGAAATAAGCACATTATTGAAAGTTACAGGATCTGGGGTCTAGGCCTTTCCCCAGCTTAATACTGGTGTGATCTTCAGGAAATTAACCTTTTAGAACCTATGTTTCTTCGTCTGCAAAATTGGGCTAATATAATCTCACAGGGCTATTATAATAATAAAATATTATGTTTGGGGAAATCCTTAGAGATCATATTGAAAATGCTAATTAATGCCACAAGTGATTAATGAGAACAGATTTGGGCCTTGTCTATTGCTTAAACCAGTGTAAGGTACAGCTGACCCTTGCACAACATGGGGGTTAGGGATGCCAACTCTCCATGCAGTCGAAAATTAACATAAAACTTTTGATTCCCCAAAATATTAACTACCAGTAGCCTACTGTTTACCATAAGCCTTACTGATTACATAAACAGTTAATACATATTTTATATGTTATATGTGTTTATACTGTATTCTTACAATTAAGTAAGCTAGGGGAAAAATTGTATGAAATTCATAAGAAAGAGAAAATATGCTTACTATTTATTAAATGGAAGTGGATCATCATAAAGGTCTTCATCCTCATCCTTCATCCTCATCTACTTTACTTTGAGTGGGCTGAACAGGCTGCTGAAGAGGAGGAGCTGGTCTTTCTGTCTCAGGGGTGTCAGAGACAGAGGAAAATGCACATATAAGGGGACCCATGCAGTTAAACCTATGTTGTTCAAGGGTCAGCTGTACTCTAACTTAATCTTTTCTTGACATGTAGTGTTTGGGGAGGCAGAGTAGAAGTTTTTAAAGTGATCTTCAGAAGCTTTGAGAGGTCTAGCAACATCTATTTGTTAAAACGCCCACTCTGGGCTCAGTTTGCCTTTGGTTATCTCTGCATGAGGTGATGAAGGGTAGGGGATGAGGGCAGATAGGCTATGTGTATGCATGAGTGAATGAGTGTTGTTGTGTGTTGTAAAATCAAAAGTCACTACCTCCTCTTCCTGAAATGTTAATTATTTCAATCAAAGAAAGAGGATAAAATTAGAAAAGACATTACTATTTAGCAGAAAATATTTCATAATAATACAATAGAATTAGGATAGAGAATTGGTAGTAGTATCCAATATGTGCAGATATAACCATCTTATACAGAAGCTTCCTGACTTAAGATGTTTTAATTTAGTACTTTTTGACTTTATGATGGTGCAAAAGTGATACACATTCTGTAAAATCTGTACTTCAAGCACACCCATTCTGTTTTTCATTTTCAGTAAAGTATTTACTAAATTACATGAGATTCAACACTTTATTCACTTTATTATAAAATGGACTTTGTGTTAGATGACTTTGTCCAACTACAGGCTAATGTAAGTGATCTGAGCATATATAAGTTAGACTAAACTAAGCTATGATATTCAGTAGGTTGGATGTATTAAACGAATTTTCAACTTGAGTATTTTCAATTTACAATGGGTTTATCAGGATGTAATCTCATGGTAAGTCAAGGAACATCTACACTAAGACACTCATTTTCTTCAACTGTTTAGCTTCTTTCTATGCTTAGTTTTGACTTCTTCACATTCTTAATTGAGCTCTCCCAGTTTTAGAAAGTAGTTAATTATTAGTTAGAAGATATCTTGGTCTTTAGAGAGGTTAATTTGTCTTTAATGCTCATTCACTGATAAATCAGCCTGAGTGACTTAATGACAGTTACTTCTATTTGTGGCATCTAAACTTCTATTAATAAAAAACTGGTTACTGAAAAAAGCCACTTAGATCTATATTTCTAAAATCATTGGCTCAGAAGTTTTTCACCCTCTCCTTTTTTTTCTTTCTCTCTCTCTCTTCCCCTTTAATACATATATACCTTAATGCGTTGCCCATCCACAAAATTCAGCTGTCCAGCAGCCTCAAATTTAGTGAAGAAGTGGGAAGTGAGCAAAAACCATGTGTGTGCAACCCTACCATGTCACAGAATTGTGGACAAGTCCACACAACAAAGGAGTTTGATTCTTACATGGAATCTATATATTTTTATTTTATATAGTTCTGATTAAATAGGTTATATTTTCCAATGTGATATTTCCTTTTATAAAATTCTTTTTCTGACTTAAAGTGGTATACTTTAATTGCAGAAATAAACAGAAATATGTAGAACAGTATAATATGAGAATAATAATTGTCAGTAATCTTACTATGGTAAACACTTTGGTATATTTTCCTCACTCTAAGCATTTTTAAAATGTGGTTGGTATCTGGTAGTTTTATTGTAATTTTATGTCCTGCTTTTTGCATTTAACATTACTACATAAGCACTTCCTCATTTCATTAAAGCCTCTTCATGTGAAGATGATTTTAATGGCTACATCATATTCTAAAGTACCACTCACTAAATATTTTCTTGTGTTGTGCATTTTCATTTTACTTTCATTATTGTTTTGCTCTGATGATTAATGCTGCAAGAAATATGGAGTTCATTTGTCTGCATTTTGTATTATTCTAGAGGATAGACTTCAGAAAACGTAAGAGTTTAGAATTAAAATGAGAAGGTAGGGAAGGGGATGACACTTGGAGCAGTGACACTGAGAACAGTAAGTAATGAGAGCAAAGAGTAAATCCGTAAAAAGCACTTAGCAGATTCGTGACATTACACTACGCTCAAGAGTCATACTAGCATTCATAGACTGTATTATAGAAGTGACATTGTTATCTTCAGAATGATGATCTTGCTTCACAGAGAAAAGGTTCAATAATGTTTATTGTATTCTGCATATAAAAGCAGGAATTATGTAAACCAGTGTATTAATTCAGTCAGCCTGTGATAGGGTTTGACTGTGTCCCCACCCAAATCTCATTTTGAATTGTAGTTCTGATAATCCCCTTGTGTTGTGGGAGGGACCAGGTGGGAGGTAATTGAATCATAGGATGGGGTTTTTTTGTGCTGTTTTTGTGGTAGTGAATGTCTCACGAGATGTGCTGGTTTTATAAAGGGAGGTTCCCTTGCACATGCTCTTCTTCTGTGCTGCCATGTAAAACATGTCTTTGCTCCTCTTTCACCTTTTGCCATGATTGTGAGACCTCCCTAGCCATGTGGGATTATGAATCTATTAAACCTCTTTTTCTTCATAAATTACCCAGTCTTGGGTATTTCTTCATAGCAGTATGAAAATGCACTAATACAGCCTGCTATAACAAAAAATACCGTAGACTGGGTGCCTTATACACTATAGAACTTGATTTCTCACAGTTCTGTAGGCTGTGAGGTCCAAGGCCAAGGCACCAGCAGATATGGTGTCTGATAAGTGCCTAGTTCCTCATAGGTGGCTATCTTTTCACTGTAACCTTACTTGGCAGAAAGGGTGAGAGATTTCTCTGGGGCCTCTTTTATAAAGGCACTAATTCCATTCATGAGGGGTTCACCCCCATGATCTAACACCATCCAAAGCTCCCACCTCAATAATACTATCACCATCAGGATTAGTTTTCAATATGTGACTTTTGAATTTTGGGGGGACACAAACATTTAGACCCCCTTTCTAACATTAGTTTAGAATGTTTTTCATTCAAATGGTTTATGTTTTGACAGTTTCAAGAATTGATATGTTTTATGATGTAATTGAAAGAAAACTTGGAACCAAAACACCCAGATTCTATTTCTAGTCTGGCTCTACTGCCAACGACATATGTGAACTTGAGCAAGTCACAAACCTTCCTAAAGCCCATTTTCCTATAAATTGATGGCATGAACAGGACCTAATAGATGTCTTCTCATTCTAAAATTATGCTTCTGGTCTATGACAATGGAACATTCAGATAGCTATAATTTCTGCAAGGCTTCCTGTAGCTATGGGTTTTATGCTTTTTCTGTTGGCTGTCTTCTTTCTTCTTACACAGCCACATAGTTTGTACCTAATTTCTGACCAAAAGAAGACCATCACTGAGCTTTTCATAGCATCTGCTCATGCATATGCCTTTTATTGGTGGGATGGGGAGTGAGAATGTTTGAAAAGAGCAAAAGTAGATTTTGGAAGAAGAGGCTCTAGGCTATCATTCATGGATCCTCATTAAGATCCTTTAGACCTTTTATTATATTAGCATTTATTAATACTAAGCAAAATCCAGAGTAACAAGTAAGGTATGGTTTATATTTGATCTATTCATGTTTTTATTTAACTGAAGTACAAGTTTATGTACATTTCAATAGATTGCATTCAACACAGAGAACTTTTCAAGGAAAGCAGTGGCATAATTTGAGAAGAAGGGATCAAAATAGCATTTTACACTGTCAGAAAGCATCATCATCCTAAATATTTATTATTTGTCATAGTGGGCAAAAGTCGAAGGGTTAAAATACCAAGAGAGGGAATCTTTTCTCATATTGTTTATTTATATGCTGGAGTATCATTTATGTTTCTGTAACTAATCTCAAATTCTGTTTTTAATTATTTTTGAGTTTGGGCATGAATAAATATTTCCTATGTATTCCTTTGTTAAGGATAAAGTAGTATGGTTTGTAATGCCCTGTGTTTGAAGGAATTATGAAGAGAGCAGGCCCATTTATTTGAGAGTGATATTCTCTGTCACGGGCTCAAGAACCCTAAGCCATGGGAGCAGAAGTCTGGAAACAGGAGTTTTTTCCCCTTGCAGCTGAGTACACCTGCAATGGCTAGAATGGCCAATGGTAGCATATACCTGCAGGCCTCAAGAAAATTGCCTAAGTAGTTGGTTTGATCTCCTTCTTGGAGTTCTCAAACCAGCAAGGGCTTTTTGTCCTTACAGTTTCACTAGAAACCCATACAGCCTTCCAACGAGCACATGTTTCTGCAATGTGGAAAATGCACTTACACATAGAAAGTGAATCAGATGGTGCACGAGGGAAAAAGAGAGCTCAGCTGGCTGTTCCTTGTGTTCTTTGGGTATCAGAGTTGGGGGCCTGCATATTCATTTTCAAGTGTCAGGCAGTCACGTACAGCTTTCCCAGAGAAGGCCAGAAAGAAGGAGCAGCACTAATTTCTCAGCTTTTGCTTTGTGATTCCCTGACACAGCTCTACCTGTGGGTGAAAGCTACCTGTGGTGAAGACACACCAGGCACTGTAATTTTTGGAAAAGTAGCCTTTTAAAAGAGTAGGGGAATGGGCTCTATGCGACTTAGGAAGTAGCTGGAGGGTTAACTCCTATTGAGTTTATTTTATTCTTCTTAAAATAGATGGTACCTGAAAGTTACATCTATGTTTTAATTGGGCCAATTGTGTCATAATAATCACTAATCTCAAAAGAAAAGCCATTTACTGTCATGGGAAAATTTTTTTTCTGGCAACCAAACCCAAGAAAGAGTGTGAATTATTTAGGAACTTCCCAGATTATCTAAGAATATTTAAAAATCTAGTAAAAGGCATTTGCAGGAAGTTCTTCACTCCAACAAATAGAGTGAATTTCTCAGTATATTTCTCAAATAGCTCTTAAGGGAAGAGGTGACACTAAGGTTTCCTTACTTTATAACTTCAATCAGGACCCCATTTCTTAGCTCAAAAGATATCCTCTCCAGGGAATTTTTGACAAGAATTGGAGAATATGGAAGGAAGACAAAAACAGACACCCAAAAGAAACTTACAAAGGGAAGTTCAGTATTGATTGTGCAACCTCTGACACCAACTTCTTAGTTTCTGTAAAAAGATTTAGTCTATTTTATTTTTCCATTATAAAAGTAAATAAATATACTTTAGAACATTTTTTAAATATGGAAAAAGGAATAGAAGAAGATCATCTTTAATTCTATCACCTAAACATAACCATTTGATGGATTTACTTCTTTGCCATTTTTCTCTGCTGAGTTTTAATTATTTATGCCAAATTTTATATCTTTTTTATTTAACACTTTTAATCATATTTTATGCTATTATAAACTATGCATAAAGGTCACTTGTAATAACTGCAGTATTCTGTTGAGTAGATATACCACAGTTACCATTCTCATAACCTTTTAATATTTTTAATATGGTTCCTCTCTTGTGTCCATGTTTCAGTTCTCTTTACCACATAGAATCCCAGAATTTAGTGGTCTGTTTCTTATCTGTGAAAAAATCAGAATGCTAATATAATTAACAAAAACAGAAGGCTTTTGTATTGCAGCTAATTATTAGCCATGTATAATAACAGTGGGAAGAGGGGAGTAAAATAGATACTCAAAATCCACTAATAAACTGAGAACTTCTTTCTGGCTAATAATATTAAATTTTTTTTGAGGCTACGTAGTGACTAATTTACCTATCTTTTTAATCAAGATGTTTTTTTTTTTTTTTTGAGATGAAGTCTCTGTCTGTTGCCCAGGCTGGGGTGCAGTGGTGCAATCTTGGCTCACTGCAACCTCTGCCTCCCAGGTTCAAGCGATTCTCATGCCTCAGCCTCCCGAGTAGCTGGGACTACAGGCATGTGCAACCATGCCCAGCTAATTTTTATATTTTTTCTGGTAGAGATGGGGTTTCACCATGTTGCCCAGCTTGGTCTCAAACTCCTGACATTAAGTGATCCGCCCACCTTGGCCTCCCAAAGTTCTAGGATTATGCTATTGCACCTGGCCTAACCAAGCTGATTTTAATTTCAGTTATAATTCTTACATTTTCCAGTTAGACTGTAGATTTTAAAAGCCAAATTATCTTTTGGTGGTGGGGAGCAGTAACTAAACAAAGTGACTTTGACATCTGCAAAACAGAAAACTATTGGCTATGGCTGTAAGTACCCAAGCATGTAATTTACAAGCCCCAGGATAGGGTTTGTCTATGGTGGGACATTGCATCTCTCTGCATGGTTTCTTCAACTGTAAAATAGGGGTATTGGATTAGATATTTTCTTAAATCTCTTCCAATCTTAACAATGTGTTATTTTTGTCTTCAGTTTATTTAACACTTACTGATTGATTAATTTATTCAGTCCATAAACATTGACTGAACAAGCATCTATGAGCCAGACACAGTGCCCACCAGTGGAAACTCTCAGATGACCATGTGGCCCTTTACTCCAGGAGCACAGTGTATGCCTTTGTGTGTGTGCCCATGTGGGAGGGCAGGGAGATAGCCAGTAAAAACAGATAACTTGAATATAGTAGAATTGGTACTATAGGAGACGGTAGACGTGCAGAGGAGAAAGAAATTAGGTTTAGAATTGGTAACAAGTTCTTAAATAAATCAGAAAATCATGAGAGAACCCATAAATCTTGTGAGCTGTTCATCTTGAACGTTACTGTCAGTTGCATTTTTAAAGGCAGGCTTTGAGTAATGCTTTAGTTTTCTTCTTTGCTTCTGTAACTGTGGTTATATGTTAGTGCCTTATACAGACCAATTCTTGCCTTCTGCCATAGCAACACCTACCACATTCTTTTTTTTTTTTTTTTTTTTTTTTTTAATGTACTGAGACAGGATCTCACTTTGTTGCCCAGGCTGGAGTGCCATGGCATGATCACAACTCTGCAACCTTGAACTTCTGGGTTCAAGGGACTCTTCAGCCTCAGCCTCTGGAGTAGCTGGGACTACAGGTTTATACCACCATTTCTGGCTAATTCTTATTTGTAAAATTTTTTTGTAGAGAGGGGTTCTTACTATGAAGTCCAGGCTGGTCTCAAACTCCTGGCCTCAAGTGATCCTCCCACCTTAGCCTATTAGAGTGCTGGAATTACAGGAATGAACTACCACTCCTAGACTTACTTGCCACATTCTAACTGCTGCTCTCCAACTGATATTAATTAGTTTACTTTAATTAGTTAATATGTTATCAGCATTGCCTATTTGCTTTTGAGACCTCCAATGTAGACAAATGATAATTCAGACTTAATCTTGTAAAAGTGGTATGATAGGAAGATATTTTAAAAAATCACATTCTGCAACTTCATCTTACCTTTCTATTAGAAGACCTCATATCTACTCTGAAAATACATTTATCTAGATTTTGTGGTGGGCAAAATTTTAAAAAATTTGCTAAGAATACTGGAAACCACAAAGGAACACTGGGATTTAGAATCAGGAAGTGCCACCTCTAGTGATTAAAACATTTTAAATGGAGCTGTACTTATCTTTCTAATCAAGTTGTCCTTGTTTGCCACAAGGGAAGTAGTGTTATTTCCTGTCTCTGAAGTAGTATTTGATTACAAGGACTAAAGAAAATGTGTACACATCAAAGAAAATAATTGGACCAGGTGGTCACACTTTAAAGTACATTAGCTATCCAGAGACAGGATGCCAATGCCATTGGTCTCTTCCTTTCTTTACTGTCAGGACTTTGTAAACAAGATTTTATAGACCTCGTTGGAATGTTTGCAGTAAATTTTAATGAGATACACATTAATGGTAAGACCTTCAGTTTGTAGAGAAAAATAAAATAGTTTTAACGTGCCAGGATTTCTAATGTATTGTGACGGTCCATTTGTTGTAGTGAGAGGTAGGTAAAATGCATCCTTGGTTGACTCTCAGTCTCTGAAGATATGTAATCATAGACAGCTGGGCTACTGTTTAATGTCATTTTGCAAATGTTATGTTCAGTCTTTGGGATCTGCTATTTACTTCAAAATTTCATCGGGTAAATTGCCTCCTGAAAGGTGCTGTTTTTAAAGCCTCCTTCTGTTGCCCAGAGGAATTCTCTTTGTGTTTCTTTAGCTGGTAAGTTTGTCTCAAGGCTGTGTGGCTTAGGCCATTTCTGATGAAGCTGGTTTGATAAGGAGTTTCCTTAGTATGTGCTTTGGAGGAGCTCCTGGATGTGCTCTTGTAGTTCTTTAATCAATCCTAGGAAACTCTGACTGCAGAGAAATTGCGATGACATACACTGTTCATTCAACACAAACATTTACTCTGTGCCAGGTTATGGCTGAGTGCTGAGAGTCTAAGAAATGGGTAAAGAAAAATGAGTTAGAATCTGCTCCCTTTGAATTTATTGTTAATCTTTGACTGTTATCTTTATAAATCTGTTTTCTATAACTTGTTTCAAAATGACACCTGAGCTTAACTTATTCCTTACCTGAGTCACTCTAATTTCCATTCTCCTATCTTACTCCACCTCATTCAAGGAGAGAAGTATACAAATTATATTTTTATTATTTATATCCCACTTCTTCCCTAAAAGTTTGATTTGCCATTCTTACAATAATAATGTTACAATAAAAATAGATCAAAACCATAAATAAGGATGAAAGCAAATGTACTATCCATAAAGAATACTAAAGTATAGTAATATTCTTTAATTGAGCATCTAATTTCTCCTAAGCTTTCTGATAGCCAAAGCAAAAAGAGAAACCTAATGAGTTAGAAAGTTTTCACTGTTTTAATAGATAAAATAAAAGATTTTCAATGGGGACAACTTCTCTTTTGGCACTAATGGTCATAAAGACTTTATCACAAGGCATCCTGTATATGGGACATTGAACAACATTGTCGTAGCCTGGGTTCCTCAAATGTAGAGCATGAAACAAAAGGCTTACATACAGATGGTTTATTTAGAAATATCATCCCAAGCAACAGGAGTGAGGGCACTGAATGAAACAGGAAACAAGGAAAGCTAGTATGAAGACATTTATGGAACTGGGTTCTCCTCTGAAGACAACTGCTGCTTAAGCCCAGGTACCTTCTCAGGTAGCTTATGAATAGCATCCCAGACTGTTTAGCTACCAGTACCATTCCCACATTAGCCAATGGCAGTTCCACAGATGTTAACTTCCCTGCATTCCTGGTTTATGTAGGCCTGAAGGCTGAGTGAGTTCTGAGGGCATCCCCTGCCTTGGCATCAGGGAAGTTCCAGGGGAGGAAGCAAGTGATAAATAGCTCAGTCCAAGGCTGCATCTGGGCTGAACTGGTCTTCAAGTGGTGGCTGGAATAAGAAGTATGTGAGCAACAGAGTATGAAATTGTGCATAAGAGATGGCCTAGGCAAGCACAACAAGTAAAATCTTAAAACAACTTCATAGCAAATGCATGTGAGTCTATCTATGGTCATTTCTTGCATAATAACCATCTATAAAAGCTGAGGGCCAGGCACAGCGGCTCATGCCTGTAATCATAACACTTTGGGAGACTGAAGTGGGAGGATTGCTTGAGCCCAGAAGGTCAATACCAGACTGGGCAACATGGCAAAACCCCATTTCTACAAAAATAATAAAAAAGTTAGCCAGACATGGTGGTACATGCCCATAGTCCCAGTTACCCAAGAGGCTGAGGCAGGCAGATTGCTTGAGCCCAGCAAGTTGAGATTGCAGTGAACTGTATTCATGCCACTGTACTCCAGCCTGGCTAATGGGGCAAGATTGAGAAAAAAAAAAAAAAAAAGAAAGAAAGAAGGAAGGAGAGAGAGAGAGAAAGAGAGGAGACAAGAAAGAAAGAGAGAAAGGAAGGAAGGAAGGAAGCTGAGGATACATTATGTTTTTTCAAAGCTCTTGTATGGGACAGAAAAATGCAAATGAAAATTTTCTATATTGGATATATTCTATATTAAAATACTTTCTATATTGGACATGTATAACATAGAGTGTATTTATGTGCATGTATAGAAAAATATTGCATATAGCAGAAGATGAAAGAAAAGAGGATGTTTTATTTGATGTAATGGCTCAACAGGACAACTTCCCAACTCAAACCAAAATAATTAGCTAATCTTCATTTTTGTCACAACTGAATTAAAATACCTGGGCCCTTCAACCTAAGCGGCATAATAAGATGTAGCATTCAAATTGGGGTTTATTTATTTGACAGTAATTGGTATTCATTTATTCATTCATTCATTTTCCAACCCATTTATTCCAGTTCAGGGTTACAGGTGTCTGGACCCTATTCTGACAGCTCAGGGCACAAGGTGGGAACCCACCCTGGACAGGACACCATCTCATCCCACGGTGCACTCACACATACCCACTCAGACTGGAACCATGTAGACATGCCAGTCACCTAAGGAGCACAACTTTAAGATATGGAAAGAAACCAGAGTACTTTGGGAAAACTCACACAGACGTGGGAGAACATACAAATTCCTCATGGACAGTAGCCCCAGCCAGGAAATAATTGTCTTTTCACATCAGTGTTATAGAAAAAGGATGTTAAATGAAATGATGTCATTCAGTGACCTGCTATATGTAAAGATTAATTACCTTCCACAGATAAGAAACTCACAAGAGTGGTTACTTTGGGAAGGAGAAACTGAGGAAGGAGACTTAACCTTTTCACTGAGTACTCTTACTATATTGTTTGAATTTTTAACTTTGTCCATGTATTTTCTATTTCTTAAAATTTACAAAAATAAAACTAAACAAAACCATCCTAATACATTTCCCTTATTTTCAGTGCTAGAAATGGAATATAATACAACAGAAAATCATACTTCTTGTTTTCAATAAAACTTTTATCCTTAAGTCACATATATCTTTGGAGTAAGTCAACTAAGGAACTCAGCAACAAGGCCAGACATCATGGAACTGCAGTGCCAAGGTCAGAGAAGGTCAATAATAAGAACTATTTAGTACCATGCCAAGGCATGCCTGGACCCCAGGGGTTCTACCATAGGTGCTTGGTAGCCTTTCTACCCTAGGCCAGAACTGGTTCCAGAGTCCAGGGTAGGGCTGGCCTTATTGGAAACAAAATAAAAGTTCACCTGAAAGAGAACAGAATGCATGGGTAGCAAGCTGGTGGGGATCCAGCAGTTTCTTATGCCAATTTCTGTTGGTTGCTTCTGCTTCATCTCAGAGCTTGATCTTCTTGTGGCTGTCAAGAATGCTTTACTTGGCCTTTTGGTCAGATTTTCTCTCTCCTGAACTATGACCAAACGTCTATTGCTTTTCCTTCAAGGTGGTGATGTATAGTGAAAAGAGCCCAACTAGCTTCATAATTCTTTTTGATATTATATTTAATGGACCTTTTTTTAATGAAAATTAAAGATAATGAGGCAGGCACAGTGTCTCATGCCTGTAATCCCAGTACTTTGGAGGTGGAGGAGGGAGGATTGCTTGAGCTCGGGATTCCAAGATGAGCCTGGGCAACATAACAAATCTCCATCTCTACAAAAAATATAAAACTTATTGGACATGGTAGCATGTGCCTGCAGTCCCAGCCAGGATCACTTGACCCCAGGAGGTTGAGGCTGCAGTGACTGTGATCATGTGATAGCACTCCAGCCTGGGTGAT
The DNA here is from genome assembly GCF_009761245.1 of Sapajus apella. Taxonomy (NCBI): domain Eukaryota; kingdom Metazoa; phylum Chordata; class Mammalia; order Primates; family Cebidae; genus Sapajus; species Sapajus apella. The sequence goes on along the minus strand of NW_022436944.1, from coordinate 7,716,631 downwards.
AGAGTGAGACCTTGGAAAGAGAGAGGAGAGGGAGAGGGAGAGGGAGAGGGAGGGGGAGGAGTAATGGGAGGAGGGAAGGAGGAAGAGAGGAAAGAAGGTAGGAGGGAGGGCGGGAAGGAAGGAAGGAGAGAGAAAAGGAAGGGAGGGAGCGAGGAAGGGAGGGAAGAAGGAAGGAAAGATAATGTATGGAAAATGATGGACATGCAGTAAATATTCTACCAATGATAGTCTTTCTCTTGTTTTTGCTGTTACATAACCTAACATGTATTTGATGTGGTATATAGGGGTATTTTTCCAGTCCCCTTCATCATAGAGAGGATTACCTATTATACTTGGTATATATTAATTTCCTGTTCAGAGCATGACAGAAACCAGCCAAATGCTGGCTCCATAAGCCTCCTCTTCCTTCCGTGCCCTGTTCTGTATGGAAAAACATTTCCTCAAGTTTAGATTATTTGTGTGGGCTTAATATTGTTATCTTTTCTAATATGGTATATTAATTACCTATTGCTGCATAACAAATTACTCCAAAATTTATCAGCTTAAGACAATAAATGTGTATTAGCTCACATAGTTTCTGAAGATCAGGAATTTAGGCTGGTTCTCTCATGAAGTTGCGGTCAAGCTGTCACCCAGGGAGCAGTCTCTGAAGATTTGACTGGGGATGGAAGTTCTACTTCCAAGTTTACTCATGTGGCTCTGGGAAGAAAACATTTCCTCTCTACAAGGGCTTCTTCATAAAGCTTCTTGCCACATGGCTTCCCCCAGTATGAGTGATAGAGAGCAAGGGAGCACCCAAGACCAAAGCCACAGTCTTTTATAATGTCAATATAGAAAGTGACATACCACAGTTTCTGACATAATCTGTCAAACAAACCAACCCTAATTTGGTGTGATGTGGGAGTATTCGTACTATGCAAGGGTATGAATATCAGGAAGTGTGGATCATGGGGGCCTCTTGGAGGCTAACTACTATAGGGTGTATTGCAAAAAAAAATCACTCTTATTCTTCCAATTCCCTCACCCTCCTTCTAATATCATTGCCTTTCCTTCCCATTTTCTTTCCTTTTTTTTTTTTTTTTTGAGGTGGAGTCTCACTTTGTCACCCAGGCTAGAGTGCAGTGATGCAATCTTGGCTCACTACCACCTCTGCCTCCTGGGTTCAAGTGATTCTCCTGCCTTAGCCTCCCAAGTAGCTGGGATTATAGGCACACGCCACCAGGCCCAGCAAATTCTCTTTGTATTTTTAGTAGACACAGGGTTTCACCATGTTGACCAGGTGGTCTCGAACTCCTGACCTGAAGTGATCTGCCCAAATTGGCCTTCCAATGTGCTGGGATTACAGGCATGAGTCACTGCACCTGGCCCCCTCTCATTTTCTAATCACAACCTACATCTCATTTCTTGGAATTCCAAAGCTGGAGTTTGAGCCCTGCCTCCAGCACCTGGATGGCTTTAGGATTATTTAGACTCAGCATCCTTTCCAGTAATCACAGTGTACATTTCATCTGGCCAGGGTCAATGCCTTTGATATATTAGATTTTAAATATTTTATCACTTCTGACTCCTCTAATTCATTAAGATATTTCTTTCTAAAGGCCGGGCGCGGTGGCTCAAGCCTGTAATCCCAGCACTTTGGGAGGCCGAGGCGGGTGGATCACAAGGTCAAGAGATCGAGACCATCCTGGTCAACATGGTGAAACCCCATCTCTACTAAAAATACAAAAAATTAGCTGGGCATGGTGGTGTGTGCCTGTAATCCCAGCTACTCAGGAGGCTGAGGCAGGAGAATTGCCTGAACCCAGGAGACAGAGGTTGCGGTGAGCTGAGATCGCGCCATTGCACTCCAGCCTGGGTAACAAGAGCGAAACTCCATCTCCAAAAAAAAAAAAAAAAAAAAGATATTTCTTTCTAGAGCTTCCTAACACTGTGCCTGGGCATCTGGACAGCTTTGAAAGTTCAGATTAGTTTTTAATAGCAGTATCCTAAATGCTTCAAGATTATGGATCCTAAATGCTTCAAGATTATGGCATGACTCTCTGGGCAGTAAAAAAAAAAAAAAAGAAAAAAAAGAAAAAAAAAGTATGCCTCCTTTATCAGTCCCTCCTCCCTTTTTCTCTTTGTTTCTTTAACTGTGTTCTAAAATTTATCACATTTAAAATTTTCATACCTATTAAATAATTTGATTACTAGTTCTGTTAATTTTTTAAATGGATGAGTAAAGTAACCACATAAATTGCTTTTATATTTCACTTTCAATGTTTGACCCAGCAGTTGTCCCTAATACAAGTTTCCTATCCCTTTTTTATTGCTCTTGCTTGTCTTTAGTATTGTGTAGAGGAAAAGGAATGCAGCAAAAATGAAGAAGTCACTGAAGAGTTTGTTTTTCTTCCACTTTTTACTATGCCGTAATTTCCCTTGCTGTGGTCATCTACTTTTTCACCAAATCTCCATCTCTGATTCTCTGTTCCTAAAGAAAACAACAGTAAACATGTAAGTCTCTCATTGTATCTGCATTAGTGGAAGAAGAATGTGATGGAACTACAAGTAACTTTCCTAGAGACTGGTTCACTGTGGCTAGATTTTTGAAAATGTTATCAGGAAAACATTATTTTTTAAAGAACTTGCATTTTAACTTCTCTTTTCAATTTCCTTTTTTGATCTATGGGAAATTCAATCTGAGTTAAGCATTAAAGAACTAGGGGAAATGAAAATGCCTTCACAGAATTAGAGATACATTAGATTTTTGTACTCAAGAATCAGCTTGTGAGAAGTATTGGCCCCTGTAAATAGAGATAAAGTAAGCCAAATTTGTTTTAGGCCTTGTGTTTTAAAATCACACCTGAAAGTGTTATGAGCCTGATATAATTGCATTTGCAAATTAAATGCAGGAAGGTCTAGGGCTCAGAGTACAATTAGATGTATTAATTTTTTCTTTTTGCTGTAATGACAGTAAGTTTAGACCTCTTCAGTTCACTGTATCTCTTTGTAAACCTCCCCCTGCAGAAGAAATCAGCATTCCATAGCCACCAAAGAAAACAAACTTGTCTAAAAATACTTGCCTGTTGACTAGATTTAGCAGATTTTTGGGGGGGATGGGTTGGATGGTGGGTAACATGAAAGCTTTACAAAATGAAATGAGGTCAAATATGACAGATGTGATCAAATGCACTTCTAATCTGTAAATCCCTGACTAGCTGAAGTTGTGCTACTTTTTAAATGTATACTTTGAAGTTATGCTGAATTTATGACATTCTCAGCATTTTACTATATCTCCAAGCATTTGGGATTACTCTGTTGCATTCTGAGGGTTGGCGATCCGCTCATTGTTGTTGGTGCCCACTGAGTCTTACTTACTAGAGTGTCAAATGAGGTCCTGTTTTGCACTGCTTTTATTTGACAGGATCTACTTTCTTACCACCAAAAAATAATAAAATTGATTTACTATGAATTCTTTCCTTTACAAGCAGTGCTTTTCTACCAAGGGCCATATCCACCTCCACCCCCATGGGACATTTGGCAATGTGGGGAGGCATTTTTAGTTGTCCCAGCTGAGAAGGGGGAATGGGAGGGAGGGTTGGTGGTATCTAGTGGGTAGAACCCAAGGATGCTGCTAAGTAAGCATTCTATAATGCACAGGACAACCCCCCACAGCAACATTTATCCAACGAAAATGTCAGCAGAGCCAAGGTTATCTTTAGGGAAGTAGTTCTCAACCTCTGTGGCATATTAAAATCACCTTGAGGGGCTAATGCCCAGCCTACATACAGAGCAATTACACTAGTCTCTGAGCAGTGGGATCTAGGCCTCAGTATTATTATTTTAATTTCAATAGGGTTTTGGGGAACAGGTGGTGTTTTGTTACATGGATATGTTATTTAGTGGTGATTTCTGAGATTTTGGTGCACCCGTCACCCAAGCAGTATACACTGTACCCAATGTGTATGCTACCCTGGTGACTCCATTGCATAGCCAAGATTGAGAACTATTACTTTAGAGCAAAAAGTTTTAAAGGGTAAGACTAGTTTAGACATCATCACAAATAGTTTCCTTACTAAAGTAGATGAAAGGACCTAATTAACATGTGATTGGATCAATCAGCCAATGTCCTATTATAGTGAGGTTTGAATGAACTTTTAATATTCTCTAAAGCCAGTACTTAAAACATGAGAAACTGCTATTCTCATTGCCATATTGGAAATTTGTTTTCCTTGTTTTTTTCTAATATGTTCTTTTTTTCCCCAAGCAAGTGGAGATAAATATTTATTGATAGCTTTAGTCAATAAAGTTCTTTCAATAACACTGAATGTTTGAGTATTGGTGGTTTGCTTTCCTTGAAGGTGTCTTATGTATCTCTATTACTTGAATAAATATCATCATGTATTTATTTACCTGAATCGATATGCTATGCAAAGGAGCTAAAGTCTCCTCTCTAAGAATTTTTTTTCATAATTTCAGCCTTTCATTCCTTTAACCATTTCCTCTCACCAAAAATTAAATCTTAAAATTTGCGAACAGTTACTTTAAACAGATACATATTCTTCAGGTATGATTAATGTATGATTTTTTAAAAAAAAAAGAATGTCTTTTTTTTTCTTTTCTGTGTTGTGTTGTGTTTTGTTTTGTTTTGTTTTTTTGAGACAGAATTTCACTCTTGTTGCCCAGGCTGGAGTGCAATGGTGCGATCTTTGCTCACTGCAATCTCCCCCACCACCCAGGTTCAGGCAATTCTCCTGCCTCAGCCTGCCGAATAGCTGGGATTACAGGCTATTACACCATACCCAGCAAATTTTGTATTTTTGGTAGAAATGGGGTTTTCATGTTGGTCAGGCAGGTCTTGAACTCCCGACCTCAGGTTGTCCACCCGCCTTGGCCTCCCAAAGTGCTGGAATTTTGGTGTCAGCCACCACGCCCAGCCAATGTATGATTTTTTATATTATTATAGATCCCTATATTGATGGCACAGATTCTCAGGGACCACTCCCCTCCACACACCAAAACAACAAACAAACAAACAAACAAACAAAACCCATAAATGCATCTAAAAGCTCTTGACAGTCAGGGTAGATAGTACAATTCTTAATGGTATATTATACAGTAAAAACTAGTTCACTTATAAAAACCTGCATAGTAAATAGTAAAACTGTCTTCTTTCACATCTCAATGTCTCAGTGAGAGTTCAGGTTGTCAAACTATGGAAAGCATCCAGCTTCTTTGAAGAAATAGAGTGAGGTATTACTCATAGAGAGCCATCTGGTATCTTGATAATTAACCTGCTTTTGCTACCCATGCCCACTCTGCTTGTCAAGAGATGCTGGAGAGTAAACGCAAGGAACAGATTGAGGAAGGAAATGGCAGTATTGCAGAGCCCAGAGCCTCCCATGTTGGTAAGGGGTTAGTCAGATTTCTCAGCCAGGGCAGAGACTGGCTCAGGTTTCCTGACGCCTGAGGTTTACACAATTTAGAGAACCCTCTTTAGGAAAAAAATAAATAATGATTCTTTAGAATGAGAAAAGAAATCACGATAAATCACGAGTTTTAAAGAGCTAACCACTATCATTGAACCTAGAGAAATAACATTTGTATTAATTAATTGCCTGATATATGCCCTGGTCTGACATCTGCTACAGTTTTTCTCACATCTTTTGGCAGCATGTTATTTGGTTACTTCTTCATATAATAGTGAGCTTGTAACGTCATTTCCTACAGAGGGGTCTGGGAAGATAATTGAATCTTTCCTTTAGCATGGTTGAGCAAAACGTGATTTTATCTTGCTTTGTTTTTTAACTCATACTTCAGAGTGTCTTTCAGCTTTTCATTTTGTTATTTGTAATGTCATATAATTTTTAGGCTTGCTGCCAAATCTTAGAAAATTTCTATCAAAGTTTCTTACATATTCTTTCTTCCTTACAATAAAGATTTCAGGTTATTTGAAGTTGTCTTATACAGTTACTAATAAATACTTCTTGAATTTACAACACTCATTAACTGATTTGTCATTGTCATTGTTGTAATCGGGCATAATGAGTTTTATTTATCTTCACTTAATGTTACATTATCCATAAGAACCTATCTGAGATGTAATGGAGTGAGGCCATTTCAGGTCAAGGGAGAACAAAAGGTCTGGCAAAGGCGTGGTGTCCAGTTTGGATGGAATATTATGTATAAGTAGTGTAGTGTGGGCCACAGGACTAGAAAGGTATGCAGGAGCCAGACAGGCAAGTGGAAAGGAGTGTCAAAACTTGGTAGGTGGCTCAGAATAGACTATATATTGTACCGTAAAGTTAAGAAGCCCTAGCTCATTTGTGGACCACCAAGCATATGAAAGGCAGCATGGTGTAATGGTAACATCATTGGCCTTAGAGGCAGTTGGATTTTCTGGTTTGAATACTACCTTTTCCCCCAACAGGCCTGTGAAGCCTTGCTAACAAGAACTATATGTGAAAATAATGACAAACTACATATATATTTCACTATATCCAAACTTGATGTATCCTTGACTTAAGCTCCTCTTAGATCCCAACCAGAGGCCAATTTAGCATCAGTGTATTCACAGGGAAATATGACCAAAGGGAGGTAGAAGTGAAGGAACAGTGCTCTTGCCTGATTACTTCTTACTTCTCCAGGTATCTTCTTCAAATTTCGAAAACATATGACCCAGGCCTTTGAAAGGGCTTGGGGAAGGGAAGGGCTCTCAAGTTTGAAGCTTCATTAGCTTCAAGTAAATCTGCATGTGGTCTAAGACTTATTCTTCCTCTCCTATATGACTTCAGAATCAGACAGATGAGTTTTAGTGCAATTATTTGTCATTTCTGATAGTCATGAAGGATATGCTCCGACTATGCTTTAAACTAAATCATAAATGAGTTTTTAAATAGTCACACTGGCTACTAGCTTCACTTTGTTCCTCACCTTAAATTCTTGAACTAGAGAAACATTCTATTGATTGGTTCTACTGGTCCAAAGAGGACAGGCTGTGGCAAAGAGGACAGGCTTACGTGGTGGAATTTTCTTTTCCTGAACTTGGAAGAGGCACATTCTCTAAGAAGAGTTAATGATTGAGGAGGAAATAATGGGATCTCTAGGGTAGACACTGTCAAGAGTGGCAATCACATTACTGCCTTCCACAAGAATAGGAGAACCTGGGCAAGGGAGGAGGAATAGGGCAGATGCCACGAGGTGACTGAAGCTCATGGGAGGCACCCCTTGTCAACTTATAGAAACACTTGGACAGGTTCTGTCAAGAGCATGACATTTACGTTATTAATGTTTATATGACATGCATAGGAAGGTGAGGTCTACAAACATTCAGTTTAAGGAGTTAGGAATGATATGAGAAAAGAAAAAAAAAATCAATCATGTTCTTGAAATGAGAACAGACTTGACCTTAAGCAAAATTAAAAACCGATAGAACTACTTCACAGCTGCTACAGATTTTCACCTTCTAGGAGCAGATGCAAAAAATCAGATTTTTTTGGCTTTTGGTCTGTCAGCCTCAGTCAGTAATTAACAGCACTGAGTGAAACATCTTTCCTCTGAGATCCCCAAGCTGCTTAACTCATCAGCTTAGCTTAACTGAGCATCCTGGGGTAGTAAGCAAAGGGAAAATATGGTCCCAATTTTGGTGTGTGTGCCTCTAGAGCAGGCACTAAAAAAGAAATAGAATGTTCTTTAATCTTCCTTTCTGCTTGGAAGATCTAATTCATGGAGAAGTTAAGTGATTTTTCTCAGGATCTCAGAACAACTTACCAGAATAGAACAGCCAGTTTTTAACTATCAAAGCCTTCCTGGGAGCCACCAATTAAGCCCTGCTAACCTGCTTCCTCTGTTCAGATAGAATTTATAGTGGTAGTACAGTTAGCAGAAGATGTCTGTACAATTCTTTATGCTTCGGAGGCCAGGCAATGTCTATGATTTCATAAACTAGTTCTATGGTTCCCATGAGCAATAGATTTTAAAGGCTTTAACACCTTCGTAATCAGAACCTGAAGTTGAGATGATTAGTTGCTATAGAAGTGGGGAAGGCATCAATCTTTTCATGCCTTTTAAGAGATCAAACCATAGCCAGCTGATATAAAACCCAATGTATTGATTAAAGGGAATGTGTTACTTCTGATGTGAAAGGGAAGAAAGGAGGAAATAGAAACAAATGAGACAATCCCTTAGGAAAATCTGAACATGGAAGAATATAAGGACTTCAGTGCTTCATGTTAAAGGCCTGCTAGGATTACAGGCATGAACCACCATGCCCAGCCAACAACTATTTTTAACATTGTTTTTACCATCCTGAAATGAATTCATAGATAATATACCTATATGTATTCATCATGATTTAAAAATTCAGCAAAATGCCCTACTGTAAAGGGAAAAACAAAAGGACAGTAATATATAATTATATGTATTTCAATATGTAAATATTCAGGCACCAATACATTAGACGTCATAATGGAGTCATCAGATTGTGTATGCAGATGTACAACAGCTACAAATGAAGACTAACAGTTGGATTATTTTGATCACTCTAACACAATAAGTAGCATTGTCACTGATGAAGTGATTTTTTTAAGATAGCAGTTCCTCTTTGTGAAGTTCTAAACAAAACAAAGTGAAAGGTTCCTTAATTTATACAGTAGTCGCATTCCTGGAAAATTCAGTATATACTAAAGTGATTCCCAAAATACTCTTTGTTTACATGTAAAACAAGTTCCAAGCCCATGTGATTATAAACAGATTTTCATCTCTATTATTTGCAAGTTGTACGGGATGTGAGAAAGTCTGTTTTGTAGGACTGTCTATCACATTGCAGAATCTTTAGTGTCCCTTTCCCTCACTGAATAAGTCCCAGTTGTACCCACAGTTATTGTGACAACCAAAAATGCTCCCACAAATATCCAGAACACCCTCATTCAGGACCTGTGCTCTGCAGGAGCATCCAATCTTTTAGCTTCCATGGGCCACATTGGAAGAAGAATTGTCTTGGGCCACACATAAAATACACTAATACTAATGATAGCTGATGAGCTTAAAAAAAAAAATGTCACAGTGTTTTGGGAAGGTTATAAATTTGTGTTGGGCCACATTCAAAGCCGTCCTGGGCTGGTGGGCCACAGGTTCGACAAGTTTGGCTGGAACATAGGTGAAGAATTAAATTCAGGTAAGAGACATTGAACTCTTTTCCAAACCATTTTGAATGTTTTTGATTCCTTTTCAATGGATTTGAGATGTTGAGAGCCCCAGTTTCATTTTCAGTTACTGGAAACTTAAGACCCCAGGGTATTCTCAAGAAAAGGAAAGATGGTGATGGTGTAGTTATAGCACATAAAATTTATGGCTTTCATAAAACTACTTAAGAATCCCTAAGGAGAGCTTAGTTTGGGAAAGAAGACTCCCAATTACAGATATTGATTCAAACCTAAATACTATCTTAAGGAACGTAGAAAATGGGATAAGTTATACCTTGGGCAATTATGTAACTACTTGGTGAAATATTTAAAAATATTTTTTCTAGGATTAATCTAGAGCTACTGTAAGTCGATTATAGTCTCCCATAAGTCATACTTATTTTCTGTGAAGTCCTTGAACCCTGGGCCTTATTCGTAGTTCTTAGGGCTATGGCCTAAGAAAAAGACCCACTGGAGGAGCTACCCATGTGCCAGTGAGAACCCAATCTTTAACTGGTAATTGACCAGCCTAATGTCTACAAGTATATCATTATACTGCATTCTGTATACGTATGATACATCTATAGTAAATTCATGAAGACACCTCAATCTCTTGGTTTCCCTAGGTAACATAATAAATAATAACTAATAATGACAACTAACAATTATTGAGCATATCTGTGTGCTAGATGCTGTTCTAAGCTCTTCATGTGTATTAGTTTTTTACATTCTCTCAACAACCCTAAGATGTAAGTATTATTATCCTCATTTTACATAGGGAAACTGAAGCACAGAGAGGTTAAGTAGCTTGCCAAAGGTTGTATAACTAGCAAAGCCAGAATTTGAACCCAGGAAATTTATATCTCCAGAACCCAAATTCTCAACCATTATATTATGCACATTTAAGAAATAACAAGGCTTAATAAAGGATACGGGTGGGTAACTGATAATCCATGTAGAGGATTAAATACCATCCTGCTTCCCATTCTGATCAAGTTAAATGATAATAGTTGAGAAAATTGGTAGTGTTGTTACAGCTTTATTTTTTTAAGTATCTGCAGTGTTAGATGTGGTATACCAGAGGACATAAACGCCATTATCTATAAAACTGAGATAATGGAAAGTGTAGTTTTCATTCACATCATCAAAATTGGGGTCCAAGACTATCCAACTAACAGAAATTCAATTCAAACTGGCTTATGTGAAATGAAAACAAACAGCAGAAAAGAATGTGAACTTCAGTGGTTCTGTAAGTGAAGAATCCAGGGGATATACCTGATTAGGAATGGTTTGACCCACGTCTCAAATGATGTCAAAAGTCTTTCTCTTCCTAGCTCTTTTTCTCTTTGCATGTTAACCATATTCTTGTCCATTGCAAACAACTTTATCCTTGGAGCCACAGAATATGTTCACAGTTTACCAATGCAGGAAAAGTAAGGAAGAAACCCTCCCTTTTCTGGTGTCCACTAGACAGATTTTGGTCCATTTTGGATCATGTGTTCATCCAGTTTGGATCACCAAGAACTGTGGCCAGGGAGAAGGAATTCTGATTGGCTAGCCTGAGCCATGTGCTCATCTGCCTTATCCTATCCCTCTGAAGGAAGCTGGGCAGGCACCATGGACCTCATGGCTTGGAAGACGGGTGTTTGTCATTGAATTTCTAACTCATAACTGAATTGTTGATCTAGGTACAGTGTATACTGGTGTCACAACAAGGTTTTTTTTTTCTTGGTTTTGTTTTATACATGAGGATATAGAATTATACACAGTGCCGTATATAGGTTAATCATTCAGTAATTGTTAGCTGATATACGCTAATAAGTAAAAAATGATATTCCTGCTATTACCTTTATAATGAACATCTAATTTAAAAAAGCTTGCTGCAGTGTATGGCAGCCTGAATTGATGCCCAGCATCAATATTCCAAGGCATATCAACAACTACATGAATTATAGAGCAGCACTTTCTAATCTAGATTAGTCTCGAGTTTGATAAATTATCCTGATTCTCTACAGGAGAGTTGGGAGGGTTGGGGAAAGGAAGTCAGGTAAGAAAATATGAGAACTGAACTATGATCTTTCATACTAAAGAGGGTCAGAATAGAAATGGTCACAAGGTGGTAAAAAATAGCTTCTTGCCTGCTCAGGTCTGGCAGTTGGAAAACATTGTTCTGGTGATGCTTCTACACCATCAGTAGCCCTCTGCCTGCATTGGGTGAATTGGGGAGCTTTATAAAACTAGTTTATGGGTCTCAGCCCTAAAAAATGTTTTGGTAAATTCAGAGGGACCCAGATTTCAGACCCAAGGTAAGTCTGACATACAGCTAGACATGAGAATTGCAATAATCAACCTCTATAATTTAAAAAGAGAAAACAGATAACATAGTAAGAACACAGAGTAGCAGTTCAGGCACATCCAAGTTACAAAACCTGAACCTACAAATGGTGTCTACAGACAGGCAATGTTCATACCCTGCCCCTCTTTTGATGACAAAGCCATTAGTTCCTTTTTGTTTTACTCTCCTCAGGGACTGAAGCGCAAAGCCTGCTCTCTCGCCCACTTGCATTTTTCCCCTTTTTTTCATTGCTCAGTAATTTCACTTTGATCCATTTCTTTCTCATGTATGTAAATAAATTTATCCTGACACCTTTTCTGATCTTTTTGCAAATTTTACTCAGTATTTATGGGGGGTGGGGCAGATATTACTTCTCTTTATTGATTCATGAATAAAAATTACCTTAAATATACCTGATAAAGTATTCATTCATCCAAAAAATAGTTACTGGGCATCTATTTGTTGTGCTGACATGTGTCAACTCTAGTGGGGAGGGCATCAGGTTGAAGAGGCTGAAGAAGAAACCCAGAGCCAGCAAACAAGACTTTTCTCAGGGGCTCATGCAGGGGAAGGAGCTCAGTGGCAGCAGACTTGGCAAGATATCTGCATGGCCCAGTGACAGCAGGCTGGACAGAAGAACCACAACCACTTGCAAAGGCATGCAGTTTAATATAGCATTTTCACTTAGCACAGTTTCCCCAATGATCTTCACCTGGCAACCTACATTCAATCCAAAACCTGGGGCCTCAATCCCCTGTACAGCCTGTGTTCCATGGGACAGCCTGGGGGCTCAAATGTTCCTCATAGACAAGGACGAATCTCCAGGTTGGCCATTCCTAAGTTCCCTAGCTCAGAACATATATTCAGGTGTGTCTGCCCTACAGGGTTATTCTCAGGGTATGCTTAAGTTATTGCTGTCAGGTATGTTTACCACACACTACTATGTACAGGCACAGTACTAAGTTCTGGAAATTCAACTGTGAACCACTCACATAAGATTCCTGTCATCATGAGATTTCAGTGTGGGGAAGGAGATAAAATAATGAACAAATGACTATCAGGATGCCAGATGTTGCTAAGCACTGTGGAGAAAAACAAAGCAAGACAAGAGACTAGAGCTTGACAGGATGGGAAATAGGAGAGGCTGAGGCACAGGAAGTCAGAAAAGCTATGGACATAGGCTTGAAGAAAGTGAACAAGTGACCCCTTCTAAGATCTACAAGAAAAGCATTCCAGGCAAGTGACCAGCAAATGCAAGGACCTTGAGGCAGGACAAGGCAAAGGATGATAGGATATAAATTTGGAGAGATAATGAGAAAGGTTGTAGGACATTTCAAATGGTGTTTTAAACAGTGTTATTAAAAGGTGGTGTAAAATGAAAAGCAAAGTATGACAATTGGATTTCGCGAGATGGAGGTTTTCAGTGTCCTCAATAAGAGCAGTTATTGTGACAATGTGAGAACAACAGCATCTTTGAAGTAGCTTAGGAAAAAATTATGGAAGATGAGGAAGTGAAAATTTCAAGTAAATAGAAGTTTGTTGGTTTGTTTTTTTCAATCTGCTGTGAAGATGAACAAAGAAGTATACCAGTAGCCAGAGGGTTTATGATATGCAGGTAGAGATGGTTTTTTTTTTTTCTTTCTTTCTTTCTTTTTGAGATGAAGTCTTGCTCTGTCAACCAGGCTGGAGTGCAGTGTCACGATCTTGGCTCACTGCAACCTCCGCCTCCTGGGCTCAAGTGATTTTCCTGCCTTAGCCTCCTTAGTAGCTGGGATTACAGGCGCCCACCACTACACCCAGCTAATTTTTGTATTTTTAGTAGAGATGGTTTTTCACCAGGTTGGCCAGGCTGGTCTCAAACTCCTGAACTCAGGTGATCCACCCACCTCAGCCTCCCAAAGTGTTGGGATTAAAGGTGTGAGCTACCATGCTCAGCCCAGCTAGAGATTTTTTTTAAGATAGAAGAGATGATGGTATATTGATATGCTAATGAATTATTCTCAAGAATGAGAGAAATTAATGATGTGGGGGAGAGAAAAATAATTACAAGAGCAAACCTCTTGAATAGGTGGAAGAAATAGGAACAAGGAGAAAGGAAGGCAAGAGGTTTTGGTTTTGTGGATTGATAAATCAGTCATGGGAAAACACCTCAGTTTTCTAACTGCATCTCTTAGTAAAATAGGTGAGATCCTGCATTGAGAGTGACATAGGGGAAGTGCAGTATAAGTTTGAGAATAGAGGGAAATATGTGCAATATTCAACTTGGACTGAATTAACTAAGAAGTAGGCTAAGGACATGAATAGACAATTCTCAAAAGAAAATGTATAAATGGCCAAGAAGCATCTGAAAAATTGCCCAACATCACTAGTGATCAGGGAAGTGCAAATCAAAACCACGATGTGATACTACCTTACTCCTGCAAAAATGGCCATAATCAAAAACTCAAAAAATAATAGATGTTGGCGTGGATGTGGTGAACAGGGAACACTTCTACACTGCTGGTGGGAATGTAAACTAGTACAACCACTATGGAAAACAGTGTGGAGATTCCTTAAACTAAAAGTAGAACTACCATTTGATCCAGCAGTCCCACTACTGGGTATCTACCCAGAGGAAAAGAAGTGATTATATGAAAAAGATATTTGCACACGTATATTTATAGCACCACAATTTACAATTGCAAAAATATGGAACCAGCCCAAATGTCTATTAGTCAATGAGTAGATAAAGAAATTGTGATATATATATATATATAATGGAATAATACTCGGCCATAAAAAAAGAATTTAATAATGACATTTGCAGCAACCTGGATGGAACTGGAGACCATTATTCTAAGTGAAGTAACTCAGGAATGGAAAAGCAAACATTGTATGTTCTTACTCATAAGTGGGAGCTAAGCTATGTGGAAGCATAAGAATGATTCAGTGGATTTTGGGGACTCAGGAGAAAGTATGGGAGGGGAGTAAAGGATAAAAGACTATACATTGGGTATAGTGTATGCTTCTCAGGTGATGGGTACACCAAAATCTCAGGAATCACCACTAAAGAACTTATTCATGTAACCAAACACCACCTGTTTCCCCAAAAGCCTATTGAAATCATAAAATAAAAATTTAAAAATTAACTAGGAAAATATGGTAAAATGCAGTGATGAATGTCTGAAGAACAATTGGAAAGATTGTGTTCATAGAGCACAGATACAAAGCCAAAGGATGGTTGGATTTAACCAGAGTTGAGGTTGTTCTAGGAAAGGCAACAGCAGGAAGGGCAAAGGAGGAATTCAGTGGTGGGCAGGCTAGGAGGGATAGGAGTACTTAAGGTGAGTGAGGAACAGTGAAATAGTGGTAGGGCTAATGGATCAGAAGTCCTGTTGGGCTGAAGAATTATTGAAGTCCAAATGCCAGTGAGAATGGTCTGGAAAGTTAAAAGGTAGTGGTTGGAGAGAGAGATGCTTCAAATAAAGATTTCTGAGGTGGTTCAAGGAATGGATAGTCTATGTGGATTGTGACAATGTTAGTGGTAGAGAAAGTGACAGAGGGAGTTCCTATTCCTTAAATGAATGAGGAGGTGAAACCAAGGGGACAGGAAATGATTGCCTCAAGCAGCAGGAGTTGGATAATCTGACTGCACATGTTTGAATGGAGCTGGATATGTGCAGGAGGTGGGTAGGTGGACTCTGCCCCTCACCAGTTATTAAATGATGAAGATATCCCCAAATATGCTATCTATCCACTGGAGATAACTTTTGAGTTTTTGACCTTTAGTAAAAGGGAGAAAGATAACATTTTTGGCAGAAATATGGATGGTGACAGGGGAAACCAGAATGGGAAACCATTGGTTGAATTTTTTTACAAGACTCAGGTATAGTTATTTAAGAATGTCATAAAAAATTTTGGTAGTTCCAAGAAGTCACATTGTCAGATGCCAAATGGTCTGGTTTAATGACTAACTTGTTGTCATCTTAAGATGACATCTTAGGATAGGCCTGAATAAGACTAAGAAAATTCCAGGTCTTGGTAGCTGATGTCATTCTGCCTCTAAAAATCTTTTGAAGAGGGGTTGTAGGGGAGGGGTCAGTTGGAAAAGCAGGAAGCAAAGAAGTAGATATAGTCTGCAGTTTTGTTTTTCTAGTTTTATAAATTGATTTCTTCTAGATTAAATAAGGACAGCTTATTGCTAACAATCTTAAAATAAAATTCTATATGTCCTGAAGAACCTCCAAAACTTTCAGCAGCCAAGAACCACATGAAGCAGGGTCCAAGTCTCATACACAAGTAAATAGGTTTGAGGAAAATTTTCAGAAGAGCATATCACAGAACATATTTGGAAAATATAATAGAAGGAAAATAATATAGAACTAAAAGTTCCTATTATATAAATTACTTTGTATATATAAGTAGCTTTTGCATTCAAGATAAATAACATTATTGGAAAAATGTCTCTCCGTTGGAAGACTTTTCCACCATCAAATTTTCACATTAAAAATGACACAATAAAAGTCCCCAAATTGTACTGAAATGACCACAAGCACTATACTTAGGTATAACAGGATTTCATCTGGACTCACCATTCCAGGTGTTTATAGCCAGCATCTGTTCTAATTGATTAGCACCTGTATCTCACTAGTTGTTAATGTTTTTGTTATCACTCTTGCTAGAATATGTATTTACTTGTCAAATAGCAAAAATTAGGTACAGATTAATAGAACGGGAATAAAACACATAAAAGTTAGTTTATCTGGTATGGTTCTTATCCATGTCATTCTTGTACCTCTCTCTTCCCTCCTTCCTTTTTTTTTTTACCTTTGCAACAAATTGTAAAGGTGACTTTATCATTATCTTCATCAGGGTCACAGAACTCAAAAGAACTTTCCTGAGGGAGATTTTGATAGGCATCTTTGAAAAGATGTCTAGAGAAATTGAACAGGAATAAATAAATTTATTGGCAATATTAGAAAGACTGTTAAAAGTCATTTCTTCAGTGTAAATTTTTGTGAAGCAAGAATAAATATTGACCATTAAGTTATATCACTGTAATACAGGGACTGTTTGTAAAGCACTGTGTGTGCAAAATGATATGATCCTGGCAAACTCAGAACTGAGGGGGATGACCTGAAAGTTGTTTCATAATTGTATTTATTAATACTGAGTTACAAAGGTACATGACTTTTTAATAAAGAACTTGACCTGGTAAAGAGAGTGCGTTTCAGTTTTTATGGGTCTTAAACAAAAAAAAGAAAAGAAAGCTGCTGTTGAAAAGAAGCATGTTTTCTCAGTAAAGGCTACTTAGAAGATAACATAGTTGCTACCTCCTGGCACAATAAATGCAGTTTTGGTGCAGTGTTGGGGAAAGTACAGAAATACTAATTATACATTTTTCAGCACATTCTATGTGCCTGCACTCTTTTATTAATTCTACATGTAGGAACTCATTTAATCCTCACAACCGCCTTATAAAGAAGTAACCATTAGTATGTCCATTTTCATAGATGAAGAGACTGAGGTTAAGTAACTTGCCCAAGGACACACTACTTGAAAATGGCTACGTGTAGTTTCTACTGCAGACAGTCTGATCCCAGAGCCTGTAGTCCAATAAAGCTTAAGATCATATTGTGGTTGTACTTAGTAAGCCATATTTCACTGCCCTAATCTGCCTATGACTCATAATATATATTTGTGAATTCAGATGATTGTACCATAGACCCCACCTGGCCACCAGAGGGAAACAAGAATCTTTTAAACCCCAGTTATTTCTTCTCAGGGTAAGGCTTTGCTGGCGCTGGGTGTTTTCTTTCCAGCATTCTCACCTTGCTGCTGTGGTTTCTGCTGCCACACTCTTAGGAAGTTACTTCTTTGCTAGGCATAAACATGTTTTGGATGCAGCCGCCTTATAGCTCCTACTCTGACCTCAGTAAGGACATAGCTTCCTGTAATTCCCCAGAGTTCAACTAGATCAACCAGTGACTTTCAGCAGTCCTTCAACTATGCCAAGTTTGCAAAGCTAGTATCTCAGTCTGAAGCATCTATAATTTGGGTTATTTTACTGTATTTAGAACTTTACCAGGAACAAAGCAAAAGTGCTTCCCTTTGACTCACCGGAAGTGTCCTTCTCAGAATTAAGAGAGGACATACAGCCTAATTCTAATAACTACCTTAAAAGAGACAGTATGCATGCAACACTTAATGTGGCATTATTATGGCTGAAAATCTTGTGTATTTTTATTGTAAGTACTGATTTACAGGTATTTCTCCTTCCCAAGACTCTGAGATACAACAAAGCTGGAACTGTCATGTTCACCTTTGTATCCACAGAATCTGGCACATAATAGATGTTCAGTAAATGTTTGCTTTGTGAGCAGATGATGGCATAAACAGGCCATGGAAGTGAACAGCTTTTTGCTAACACAAGATCCATTTTGGACTTGTCCAGTTTAAGATGATGCAACATTCAAATACATATGTGCTTTAAGTAATTAGAGGTTAGGTGATGCAAATTTGGTAAGAGCTTAGAACTACAGATACAGGCACTCATATTGCCTATAAAGAATTTGAAGTAGAAGCTGTAATTCAAGGTAGGTCTTAAAGAGAAAAGCACTGAAGGATTAGGAAACAAAGAGTGACTTTTGAAGAGCACACACAAAGTTTGGGAGAGGAATGTGATCCAGCACAGAAGCCAGTGAAGTAGCATTCAGTGAGGTAGAAGCAATTCAAGAACATGCATATATAGAAATTAAGAAAAAGTAATTTTCAAAAAGTGACCAGTAAAAACAAAAACAAAACACATGACGAGTAAGCAAGGTCAGATAACAAAAACTATTGCCCAATATCTAGCCTTTCATTTTATAAGATATGCTGGAGAAGTTTACCAATTAGAAACAATCATTTGATCCTGACTTGACTGGAATCATTTTAGAAATTTCTCTATGTGGAGAAGACATTCCTAGTTCATTGTTGGATTTTCTATAAACACTTTACACAGATCAAAGACATATCTTATTAAAACCTCTTTAATCCTTCAGTGACCATGTTAAAGGCTATGCTGAATGCTTTCTTTCAGGAAACAGTAAGAACACCAGATCATTGAAGAATTAATTTTAATTCCTAAGATTCAGTTTACTTCCTAAGATTTTAAACTCTTTCAAGGCATTTAATTTCAAGAATATAACTTGAGTCTACTTTAAATTATTGAGACTTAAGATCTATAAATAACTAATATTTCTGATTTAGTCTAGTAACAATAAACACTTGTTTCTGTCAGTCATTTTGTTATTCTAGAAATCACAAACTATTTAAATTTAGCTAACTCTCAGAAGTTAGCTAAATCTATGGGCTAGATTGCAAAAAACAAAACAAAACAAGAAAATACCCAAGAACTAAAAGTCTATAGTTTTATAAAAGGAACTAAAAGTCTATAGTCTATAGTTTTATGAAAGGAATGAAAAGTCTATAGTTTTTTATTTTTTGTTCTTTTGAGACAGAGTCTCGCTCTGTCACCCTGGCTGGAGTGCAGTGGTGTGATCTTCACTCACTGCAACCTCTGTCTCACAGGTTCACGTGATTCTGGTGCCTCAGCCTCCTGAGTAGTTGGGACTGCAGGCGTGTGCCACCAAGCCCAGCTAATTTTTGTATTTTTAGTAGAGACTGGGTTTTTCCATGTTGGCCAGGCTGGTCTTGAACTCCTGGCCTCAAGCGATCCACCCCACAAAGTGTTGGGATTACAAGCGTGAGCCGCTGCCACTAGCCTATAAGGCTATAGATTTAAAGCAAACAAAACTACCTTTTCTCAATGACAGGAAGATATATGAAACTCAATACTATATGTTCATCAGGCCCAACCATTAAAAAATTATTTCATAAATGACACCCCTAGCTCGTGTTTTTCTTCTGTCACAACTTCGCTAGCTACCAGTGTCCTCACGTTCTTTCTTCTCCATCCTGTTAGGATTTAGGATTGCAAAAGATCTGTGATCCACTTATAACTTAGTACGAATTTAATACAACCCCCCCCAAGGCATTTACATTTTAAGCATCTTTCTAATTTATTTATTCATCCAGGAAATATTTCTTGAGTTTTCAGTGCAGCACTAGTTCCTATGAAAAAACATAAAGTGAGTTATGTATGAAGGCTACCTTTTAAAGTAGCATGAAATGATGCAATTAACTATGATCTCATTAAAAAGTAATACGTATCATGAGAGGTACAGGTTTTCTGGAGTTTAGGAAAAAGAGATGGCCATCTGAAGGTCAGAATGGGAAGGTGTTGAAGAAGTGGTATTTCATAAGGTACCACAGCATAATGATTAAACACAGAAGCTCTGGAACCAACCTTGCCTTTGTTTAAATTCTGGCTATCACTACCGAATGATCTCGGGCAAGTTATTCAGTAAGCTGCCACTCAGTTTTCTCTGTGAAGTCAAACAATGGTATACACTTTATGGATCTCTTGTGAGTATTAAATGAGTTATGACATGTAAAGCACTTGGAACACAATGTAAGTTTTCCATGAAGGTTAGCTATTATTCTTTAGACTGGGCTTTGAAAAACAGGATAAATAGCATTTAGACATGCAAAAATGAGTCCGAAATTAAATTTGAGAAGGTGCAAATATTAAAATGTAAAAAGATTAAACCATAAAATTATTAGAAGGAATCTGGGTAATTTTTAAATCCCAGGGTGGGGAATGCTTTCCTAGGTATGACTCCAGACCCAGAAGCTATAAATATACAGTTTTAAAAGAAGCATTAAAAATCACATAAAAAGCACAGCCTCAAAGAGAGATTTGTACAACTATGCTCATTGCAGCATTGTTCACAATAGCCATGAGCTGGAAACAGCCCAAGTGTCCATCGACAGATGAACAGAATAAAGAAAACGTGGTATATACATGCAGTGGAACATTATTTAACCTTAAAAGAAGAAAGAAATCTTGTTAAATGCTGCAACATGGATTAATCTTGAGGACATTATGTTGAGTGAAATAAGCTAGTCATAAAAAAAACAAATACTGTATGAGTCTACTGATGCAAGATATGTATAGCAGTCAAAATCATGGAAACAGCAAGTTAAATGGTGGGTGCCAGGGGCTGAGGGGAGGGGGAATAGGGAGTTGTTTGATGGGGATTTTGTGAGGTGAAAAAATTCTGAAGATCTGTTACACAACAATGTGAATATAGTTAACCACTACCGATCTGTGTACTTAAAAATGACTGAGTAAACTTTATAATTTTTTTTACCACAATTAAAGATAAAAAAGTTTTTTTTAAAGTAAACTGAATATGCTGAAGATGAGGTGAAGAACTTTTTTTTAATAACTGGTTTTCCTCACAATCTCCTTTCTTTTCTCTTTATTCTGGTGTTTAAAGCTTTTATGCCATCAAATACCTTCTGAAAACCTACCCTTTCCATTGTGACTCTTACCTTTATGCCATTAGGAGAATGTGCCACTTGTAATTACTTCTCTTACCATCCCAGTCATTCATTCATTTAATATGTATCAAGCACATACTACGTGCTAAGTCCTGTTCTAGACAATAGGGATTTAGTGAACAGAATTTCTACATTCTATGACTTATATTCTAATGGAGGGGGCACATTAAACAACAAGTAAATATAGCCTGTCAGATGGTATCAAGGGCTCCAGAAAAAAATTAAGTGAGGTGAGTGGGGAAAGGAATGCCAAGACATAAGTAGGTTACTATTGTGTACAGTGTAATCAAGGGAAGCATTGAGTCAGCTGATAATGTGAGCAAATACCTGAATAAAATGGACCATGAAGGTGGATATCCAGGGAAAGAATGTTTTGCATAGAGGGACCACCAAGGGCAGAGGCCGAGGCAGGAACAGCTTGGTGGGTTTGAGGGAAAACAAGAAAGCCTGTGTAGCTGGAGGAGAGTGAACAATGGGGAGAGAAATAGAAGTGGGGAATTGGTGCTAACTTTGTGGGTGATTAATATAGACCAAGCTTGTCCAACTTGCAGCCTGGAGTCGCATGCGGCCCAGGACAGCTTTGAAGCCCAGCACAAACTTGTAAACTTTCTTAAAACATTATGATATCTTTTTACGATTTTTTTTTTTTTTAGCTCATCAGCTATCGCTGGTGTATTTTATGTGTGTCCCAAGACAATTCTTCTTCTTCCAATGTGGCCCAGGGAAGCCAAAAGATTGGACACTCCCGAATAGAGTTTGCTTTTTACTATGAGCAAGATGAGAGCCATCAGAGGATGCTGAGCAGAGGATGTGACTTATGATTTAGGTGGTTTCTCTGGCAGCTGGGTGGGTAATAGGAGAGAGACGATGGAATAGAAAGATGAGTCAGGAGAGAGGTGGTGGTGGCTAAGACCAGATGGTATTATTGGGGCTCAGAAATGATACCCCAACGTGAAGGCTTCCAAAGCAAACATCTCTGTCTGACCTTTACCTGCCCTCTTGGCTCTGGCTCGTCATTCTCCCTGAGGCTAGCCATGGAAAGTAGAATTACTCTTCCCTAAGGCAGTTCATAGAAACCAGAACTCCTTTTCCCCAAAGCTAACCATAAAACCTAAAAATCTTATGCTAACTTTTCCTCCAACTTTCTGTGAAAAAACTGGCCTTAAATAAATGACCTGACCTTTCTTATTTGATTGTAGGCCATAAGGCCCCCATTCCAGAGAGGGCCCTGCCCCATACCCAGGAGGAAGAAATGCTGCACAGAGATGCCAAGAAAAATCAGACAGGCCTTGCAGGGTTTCCCCATTCAGTCTGTTAGAATTAGATCATATCCTTTTTGTCCAATCACATTTCTTCACAGCTGTTTATACTTTGTTGAACCTAAGCATAAAAATGGATAGTTTTCCCTGTATCTTTGGGTCTTCATTCTGAAAGCTCCAATGTCACATAAAACTATGATTAAGGACATTTATATGCCTTTTCTCCCCTTTATCTGCCTTTTGTTCGTTGGTTTGCAGCAGCCTTCAGAGGGCAAAGGAGCTTTTTTTTTTTTTTTTTGAGACAGAGTCTCACTCTGTCCCCAGGTGCCAGGCTGGAGTGCAGTGGCATGATCTCGGCTCACTGCAACCTCCACCTCCTGGGTTTAAGCAATTCTCCTGCCTCAGCCTCCCAAGTAGCTGGGACTACAGGCTCGAGCCACCATGCCCAGCTAATTTTTGTATTTAAGTAGAGACGGGGTTTCACCATGTTGGCCAGGATGGTCTCGATCTCTTGACCTTGTGATCCACCTGCCTCGGCCTCCCAAAGTGCCGGGATTACAGGCGTGAGCCACCTCGCCTGGCCCCGGAGCTTTCTTTAACTCTTACTATAGCAATGTAGGTGTGAGAAGTGGTCAGATTCTAGGTACATTGTGAAGGCTGGTGGAGATTTCTAACAGATTGGATGTGATGTGTAGGAGAAAGAACAGAGTCAAGAATGAGTCCTGAGTTTTTGATCCAAACAGCTATCAGGATGAAGCTTCTGTATACCGAGACAAGGAATGCTACAAGAGGAGCAGATTTGCTGGAATGATATTAGGAGCTTAGTTTGGGTCATGCTAAATCAGACATGCAAAGTTGGGTCAAGTAGGCAATGAGATATATGAGTGTAAAGCTCAGCGGAAAAATCAAAGCTGGGAATAAAAGTTAGTACATCATCAGCATATAGTTGGTATTTAAAGCTGGTAGACTAGATGAGACCAGCTAGAGAGTAAATGTAATTAAGAAAGAGTTATGTGGAAGGAGCCCGGGGGTGCCTTAGGGTGGGGAAAATAAGGGAGAAGCCTCAGAGGGGGATGAACAGCCAATGCCAGTGATGTGAGAGACTGTTGTTGTCTCAGAAAATATCCTTTTGTGAGTGACTTTGATTATCAAATAACTTTTTATTTGGTCAATGCTAATATATATTTCAACAGTGATTTCTACAGTGTTTTTAATCAGTTGCCAGAATGCTGTTTACTCCTGGTTACATGAGATGCATTGATCCTGGATCACTCTTGCATGGTAAGGCTAATGCACTGGATAGCTTGCCCACAGTGTTTTCCCTATAGATGCTTCCATTTTCTTTTTCTTTTTGGAATGGAACACATGTTATTATATATAGGCTTACATATGAAAAGTTAAAATAAGATAATTTATCGAGAAGTTTTTAAAAAATATGTGACTGCATTTAGAGATGCAGTGTTTGTTTTATAATACGACAAAAATCAACTTTCTATAATACTTCATCTCAATGAAAATAATGTTTAAGAATCTCAATCCTACTATATTTGTTACCTAATCCCCTTTTTCATTCATTACTCATTCTCAGCAATCAATAACAGCCTCTCCGCAGCCTCTTAAAATGCAGTGAACCTACTGATTTCACTTGTTATTGCATCTCCCTCCCTTGCCTCTGGCTACAAATGAGTCAGAAATGGTGGTGAGATAATAAGGCTATATATAGACTGTCCTTTTCTGTTCTCTCCGAAAAGCTTTTTTTTTTCTATTTAACTAGGAAGTGATAAAAGCAAAGCTCAGAACCACCTGTAAGCTTCATGTCCTACAGTTGAAATCTTCTGTGCTTTAAAACCAAACATTTTGACTTGCTCTATACTGTTAATTAAGCACAGGAAGCAATGCTTACTGTGATTTATCTTTTTCTAAAGGTGGATTATAGAAGATACTAAAATATAATATGTCATTCAATGGAAGTAGTTGTTTCGACTCCAAATTTTAAAATATCCATGTTAGTTGTTTTTATGTCTCTATTCTCTAATCTAGGGAATAGACTGACACTGTCAGCTCAAAAGCCAAATATCCCCTTTTTTTCAGGTCAGGATTTTTTTTTTTTTTTTTTTTTGAGACAGAATCTTACTTCGTTGCCAAGGCTGGAGTGCAGTGGCGTGATCTTGGCTCACTGCAACCTCCGCCTCCCAGGTTCAAGTGATTCTCCTGCCTCAGCCTCCTGAGTAGCTGGGATTACAGGCATGCACCACCATGCCTGGCTAATTTTTGTTTTTTTTTAGTAGAGACAGGGTTTCATCATGTTGGTCAGGCTGGTCTTGAACTCCTGACCTCGTGATCTGCCTGCCTCAGCCTCCCAAAGTGCTGGGATTACAGGCATGAGCCACCACGCCCAGCCAGGATTTTTAATAGTAGTAGAAACTAGTATAAGCACTAATGCTTCAGATTTCTCAGACTTGCCTTCATGTTTTGGTTTGGGATGTTTGGGGTTGGGGGAGTCATATTGTAACACCTCCGAGCAACTGAAATCCACCACCTTTGGTGCAAAATCAGTATGCCTGATTTTCTTTGGTGCAGTGTGCAGGCAATCACTTTCATATACTGGAGCTGGCAAAGAAGAGAGCCATTACATGGGAAAAGGTCACAGTTGTAAATTAAGGAGCAATAAGTCTTCCAGGTGTGTGTAGGGCAGTTGATAGGGGAAGGAGCAAGGGAGAGTGAATGGGGAGAAATATTTAATGAATTCTCTTAAGACCACTCGCACACATCAAAACTTGATAGTACACATTTCTATTTGGACATATTCTATTTTTAAATTAATAATCATGCACTGGATTATGTTCTGCTTTTCAGCTTTTGGTAGTTTGACCTTAATATCCCATTGCAGGCCCTGTCTCGTTTGTGAGATAATGCTGGTGAGCCTTCTTTTCCCTAAACCAGCTGGAAAACTAAGTAGTTATTTACAGATCACCTCAGTGAAACTAGCAGTAGACTGAAACATGACTATGCCACTGATATGTGCAAGTTCTTTATAAAACCTCATTGTCAGGGCCTGGAGATAATGCAGTTGTAGTAAAAAAACAATTTGTCAAATGTGATCTGAAATCCTAAAGGAGATTTTCCAGCAGCTGTATTCTGTTAATACTGGTGCTGACTGAGTTGATCAGAATATGCAAAATGCATCTCTAAACTGGTCATGACTTACATGCTTCAGCTGCACTCACTAATTAAATCCCTGGAGTTATTTCTGACACCTACCACCTGGGACCTGTTTCCAGACAAAGGCTTTCCAGTGGCACACAGCTGAGAGAGGTCTGGGCCCTTCTGTTTCATGTCAGAATAAATATTTTAGCTGTAAGGCTGTTTGTCTAACTGGATTTGGTGGTTCTCTTGATTTGCTTTATTTCTTTTATCAGGAATCAGTTACCGAGCTAACTGTTGTTTGGATGGGCTAATTAAAACCTGCTCAGTGTGTGTGCAGGCAGCCTCTAAGCCAAATATTGCCCTGCACAGAACTTGGATAAAAATATGGCATTTGTATTTATTAGAACAGATGGGCTTTGCAACTTACCGCTAGGCTAATCTGACTCTAGTGTTTGCGTTTTTCATTGTATGCCTTTGTAAATGTACATCCCACCTTAAAAAGTGAGGAGTGCCCACAATTCCTACTCCTTGAGAAATCCCATGGGAAGAAGAGATGTGGCCTGAGTGTTCCTGAGAACAGTCCTGCTGTCAACTTCATGGGTGGCAGGTCACCAAAAGGTGTGTCTATATCACATATGATATTTGGTCTCTTGAGACACTTGAGAATTCATTATATATACTGTTTTTATCAAGGTTTCATGCAAAGTGGATAACAAGTTATAAAAGCTTTGTTGATACTGTCATTCTTTTGAGTGGGGGATTCTCTCTAGGCAGCTGGTTAAAAAAAAAGCTAAATATTGTTTCAGATAGTTAAGTGCATTAGGCTATGATCTTCATTTACATCAAACATTTATTCATTTCTGTCATATTGCATGGTGCTGTATTCTAGGGGAGACCTATCGTATTTCCCTAAGGAGCTTGCAGTCTTGTGAATGAAACAGATATTCGAGATAATGCTGATAATTATCTTAGAAGATAATATTTGGAGTATTATCTGAAGATATGCAAACAAACATTTCCAGTACAATAAGATAAATTGTTTCTCAGATTTCTAAATTGGGTAAATATATATATATATATAGATGTCTTAACCAAGTTACGGAACGCTGAAGAAGGAACAGGTTGAAGGAGGAGGAGAGATGGAGGGAGATGTTAAATTGGATTTCACATGCTCACAGGACCTTCAGGCTGAAGTTTCTAGTAGGCAATTCTAAATAGGGCTTATAACATAGGTGAGGAATTTTTCTTGCAGGAAAATATTATTTCATGATGTTCCTATTAAAGGGCGAGGCATAGTACAAATAGATTTTGATAGGAGAGGTGGATAAACAAAAGATTGAGAGTGGAGTCTACCATGCTAGTACATTAGGTTGGGGAAAAGTAAGCTTTTTGAGAGCAACTTTTTTATAACAATACATCGAGGGTGTGGAAACTTTGAGAGATTAACCAGTGAATGAGTCTTTAAGAGAGGAATGCTTGCTCATGAATTGGGTATTCAGAGAAGATTTTGTTTTCCAGTTTCTTAGAAGATAATAAAATATTATCTGAACAAAACATAATGCACTTGTTTTTTCTTCTTGTTTATGCTTATCTTGCCAAGTCATGAAAGAGCCAATTTTAAATAGTTCAACTGATATTTCTAGCTGGAAATGAATGGATTTTTGAAATATTTCATGATGTAACTGTGGATACAGATGATTCATAGTCTTCTTTTTTGGAGGTGGCTTTTTAGAAAAAGGGAGTGGGGTATGTCTCCAGTTATCTTAAGGATGAAATTCTCTTCCAAATGATCTCAAATTAGAGAACATTTAAAAATCGGTGCCATGGTGAAATTTGAAGAGGGAAGAAAATGTCACAGAAGACAATAAATAGCAAATTATCAGAACTCCAAGGAATTGAGGGAGATTAGATATAGAGAAGTGTCATATTTTTGTTTAGACCCATTATGGAGTCTGAGCATCTTGACTCAATTGATTATGCTGATTGGTTTTTCAGTAGCATTTTCATTTCTTCACCAAATTTATCTGAAAACCTTCCAGTTTTGAGTACCTAGCTGAATAACTACCTACTTTTTGGTACCTTACCAAGAGTCTACAGTGTTCTATTTTCTGAAGTAAATGCCAACCTCAGAAGTAAGTGCCCATTATACCTACTGTATTACAATTTTGCGAAGCCCAGAATTGTTGTGGGAGGTTGAAAACATTTCAGTGGTCAAAGAAAGAGAACAGTTAGCTCATTTAAACCCTCTTCCATGTCCCATTCTGTCCTCGGTGCAAAGGTGCTAGCCTGTCTTTATAAGAATAAATCTATTTGACAGACCTGGAGCGGTTATTTTCTGCTGCTAAGGTTTCCACTACAGATACAAGGAAAAAGTGTTGCCAAGGTTGAGTTGGGAAATACAGGGGAAAAACAGAGAATTTTTGCATCCTGAAATAACCTTGTAATCAGTAAAGCACCTGCTTTACTCCAACGAAGTACCTAAAATTTGAGTTTATACTAGCGGTTCTGGAAAATTTCCCCTATTACCCTAACCTAACTGAGTATACCTTTAAAGACTTAAAGGTTAAAATTAATAAAAGCAAGCCAATGACTCTTTAAAAAAAAAGAATAAATGTGATATACAGCTTGACATTATTTCAGCTGTCAATCTTAAAAGAAATTTGCATTCAGACTCTGTGGGCATGTGTTAGCCTCCTCACAGATTATGTGCTGGCAACCCCATTCTGTGCAGGGACTCCTCAGGAAGGACCATCTTTATAGAATTCTCCATGGTGGATCACAAAGAGAGGATTTGCATTTACACATAAAAGACCATAACATGTCAAGTTTAGAAAGAGCTTCTTTCATTTTACAAATAAATTGGCCCTAAATAAGCATATTTCATGTAGAAATCTTGAAATGTATTTTGTTTATTCAATAGTAATAATTTAAAATGGCTTTCATATATTCTCTCATCTTTCTATGAACATGAAAGGTAGCATAGATATTTTTACAAATGGAATTTCAATATTATTGCTTTGGATTTTTTTAAATTTGTGTTTAAGATACTATAAACTACAATTGATAACAAAGAACATTTAATTAGTTTAGGACTAGAGTTAATTAGCATTTTAATGAATTTGAATCATATTTCTTTAAATAGGAATTTTGTAGCATTTCAGGATTGTGAATTTTTTTGTAGTATAAATATTTGTTACACACTTTCCAATTATTATGAAGCTGATATAAAATTTAAATCTAAGAATAATGTTTCTAACATTATCACTTAATAGAAAAAAATTTGAGAAAACAAATTAACCATGTTATCTGTAGGAAGCTAATGACAAGAATCGAAGCAGAACTGCATGTTTTTCAAGGTATGTTCCTTGGCATCTAGGCATTCTAGGCATTCTGGAGGGAAAAATAATTGAGATATGTTGGATATCATGACTTTTGTTGGAATCCACCATTTGTCAGTATATTAAAGGCTCTGTAAGGCTGATAGTTTAACTGGCTTTAACTTTAGGAACTTGGTATTTCCCCAACTTATTGAGGCATGAACCCTTTTACTAAATAACCTCTATCTATATTCAGCTGAATTGGCAATCCACAGAAACCACTTTGGGAAACATTGAAGTAGAGGATAAGATTATTTGATTAATTGATTATTTTAGAGAATACTATAGATGATGCTCAAAATTGCACCCCAAATTAAGATACTTGTGGTCATTCTGGGTTTGTTGTTATTATATATATATATATATATATATATATATATATATATATTTTAGGAACAAGGTCTCATTCTGTCACCCAGGCTGGGGTGCAATGGCATGATCATAGCTCCCCTGAGTAGCTGGGACTGTAGGCATGTGCCACCATGCCTGGCTGATTTTTCAAAAATTTTTTTGTGAAGATGCGGTCTCACTATGTTGCCCAGGTTGGTCTCGAACTCCAGGTCTCAAGTGATCCTCCTATCTAGGCTTCCAAAAGTGCTGAAATTACAGGCATGAATCACCATGCCTGGCCTCCAGTTCTTTTTTAACTACTAAGATAAATTCTAGACACTTTTTGAGCAGGTCAACAGCTGGTTTTTAGTGACTACAAAGATGGAAAATTACTCAGAAGTAAAACAGAATCAAAGTACCATTTAGCAGTAAGAGTTTTGTATATAGAACAGATTTTCAAATAAATAAATTTGAGTGAGTTTGTGTTACTTGTCACTGCTGCATCACCAGTCAGTCAGCTCATGTTTGCTGGGCATTTACTGCATGATATATGTCCACTAGGGCCACAGTAATGCATTAACAAGATGATATGTCATATAACAAGTTGACCTTTCTCTCTAAAATCATAAATGAAGCTAACTATAAAAATGTTGTACTAAGCCTAAAAAAAACCAAGACATCTCCTAACTCAATTTTATACTCTAATATATTCCGGCAATTCAAAATATTTGAACGTTTAAGTCCTGAACCCTCATGTTGTCAAATTTGTTACTTATTTGTTCACCAGGACATCTAAAATAATATGTGTTTCTTACCTTTAAACTTATTAACAATTGATAAATAAGACATAGGAGACAGTCAAATAGCAAGCAAAATAACAGCTTTGCTTCTGATAAAGCTGACTGAGGAAATTGACCTTAATGTAAGCAAGCATTTCAGAGAAGAAGGAATAGAAATGTCCCTTAAAAAGATGCTAAACCTTATCAACTAACTAGGGAAATGCAAATAAAATCATCATATGATACCATTTTGCCCATACCATAGAATGAATTGGAAGTGCTCCTTCCTCTTCTATTTTTTTGGAAGAGTTTGTGAAGAATTGGTTGGTGTTAATTCTTCATTGCATGTTTGATAGAATTCACTGCTGAATCCATCTGGGTCAGGGCTTTTCTTTATGGGAAGCTTTTGATTACTGATTCAATCTCTATACTTGTTATAGGTCTGTTGGGATCTTCTCTTTCTTCTTGAGTCAGTTTTATTAATTTGTGTCTTTTTAGAGACTTCTAAGTTTCATCTGCATTATTTATCTAATTTGTTGGTATACATGAAATTGTTCATAGTATTTTCTTATTATCCTTATATTTTATTTATATAAAGTTGATAATGATGTCCCTTCCTGTATTCCCGAACTTGGTAATTTGAGCCTTCTCCCCTTTTTTTCTTCATCGATTTAGCTAAAGTTTGGTCAACTTTGGTGATCTTTTCTAAGAATCTACTTTTGTTTTTGTTAGTATCTCTATTTTTTCTATAACATTTATTTTTTCTCTAATCTTTATTTTTTTTTGAGGTTTAGTTTGCTCTTATTTTCTAGTTTCTTAAGGTGGGAGCTTAGGTTTTTTATTTAGGAGCTTTCTTTTTTAATATAGATGTTTAGAGCTATAAAACACTTTCGTTGTATCCCATAAGTTTTGGGTGTGTGTGTTCATTTTCACTTATCTCAAAGTACTTTCTAATTTCCCTTGTGTTTTCTTTTTTTGATATATTGGTTATTTAGGATTGTGTACATGACTTCTTTATATATTGTTACATTTTCCAAATGTATTCCTGTTCTTGATTTCTAATTTCATTCCTTTTTGGTCAGAAAAATACTTAGTATGTTTCCAACCCTTTTAAATTTGTTAAGTTTTGTTTTATAGTCTAACCTGGAGAATGTCCTATGTATACTTGATAAGAATGTATATTCTGCCCTTGTTGGGTGGCGTGTTCTATAGATGTCTGTTAGGTCTAGTGGTTTCCTAGTATTGCTCAAGTCTTTTATTTTCTTTTTAATCTTCTACCTAGTTATTCTACTACTGAAAGTGGGATTTTGAAGTTATCAGCTATTATTGTTGAACTATCTATTTCGCTCTTCAGTTCTGTTAGTTTTTGCCTCATGTATTTTAGAGCTCTGTTGTTAAATGCATATCTATTTATCTCCCTGATGTATTCAGCCTTTTATTGTTTTAAAATATCCTTTTTTGTCTCTAGTAATAATTTGTCTGAAGTATATTTTGTCTGATATTTGTAAAGGCACTCCCAGTTCTCTTCTGTCTTTTTTTTTTTTTTTTAACAGTATACTTGTTTACTCTTTACTCTTAACCTATTTGTACCATTGGATCTAAAGTATTTCCTAGAATGCAAATAGTTGGATCAAATTTAAAAATCTATTTTGCTAAACTCTGCATTTTGATTAGAGTTTTAAATTCATTTATATTTAATGTAATTACCTACAAGTTAAAATTTATGTTTACTATTTTACTATTTTTTGTCTTATGTATTTTGTTCCTTCATTACTCCATTATTGCATACTTTTTCATAACTAGATGTTTTCTGTTTTCATTCCATTTTTTTTTACTCTTGAGTTACTTTTTTAATGGCTGCTTTGGAGAATGTAAGTAACACCTTAGCTTCAAAATATCTAGTTCATATTAATTCTAAACTAATTTCAATTTTATACAAACACTTTGCTTTAATATCCATTCCGTCTCCCATTCTCTGTGCTGTTGTCAACCAAAGTACATGCTTATACATTATAATTTCATCAACAGTTTTATAATTATTTCTTTATGCATTTATCTTTTAAATTAGAAAAAAGTTACAAGATCAAATTTAAAAATAAATTTCTTTTTAAATTAAAATCCTGCTTCTGTAAAAAAATACATTTCTATTGTCCATTATATTTACTTATTTAGTTTTCTTGGTTACCTTTGTTTATGTATTCAAGTGGATTCAAATCGCTGTTTAATGTCCTTTTACTTCAGTTCAAAGGATTCTGTTTCATATTTTTTGTTTGTTTAGGGCCTTAAATGAAACATTTTCCCAGTTTTTATCTGAGAATACCTTAATTTCTCTTTCATTTTTGAAGCACATTTTTGATGGTTGGAGAATTCTTTGTTGCCACTCTTCTCATAAGCACTTTGATATGTTGTCCTACTGCTTTCTGACATCATGGTTTCTGGTGAGAAATCAGCTGTTATTCTCATTGAGACTTTCTTGTACATTATGAGTTTTTTTTTTTCTCCTCTTGCTGCTCTCAATATTCTCTTTCAGTCTTTGGCTTTTAACAGTTTGATTATATAAATTGGTGTGGCTCTCTTAGAGTTTATTCTACTTGGAATTTGTTGAAGTTCTGGGATGTGCAGATTAATGTATTTGATCAAATTTTATACGTTTTGGCCATTATTTCTTTAAACACTCTTTTGTTCCTTTCTCTTATCTCCTTTAGGGAATCCTGTATATGTTGCTGCAATTCATGGTGTTCCACAGATCATTAAGGCTCTTGCTCTGTTAAATTTGTTTTAATTCTTTTTTCTTTTTATTACTCAGAAAATGTAAATTGACCTAGCTTTATGTTTGCTGATTCTTTATTGTGCCTCATCATATCTGCTGTAAAAACCTACTATTGAATTTTTCATTTCATTTACTATGGAAATATAAATGAGAATTTCTATTTGATAATTTGGTAATTTTTAAATCTTTTTTCTCTTTATTGATAGTCTCCATTTGATGAGATATCATCCTTATACTTTCCTTTTGTTCTTTAGACACAATTTTCTTTAGTTCTCTAAACATACTATGATAGTGCATTTAAAGTTTTTTTCTTGAAAGTCTAACATCTGGGCTTACTCAGGGATAGTTTCTACTGAGAGCTTTTTATCCCCATGTAGGGCCATACTTTCCTGTATCTTTGTATTTCTTATCGTTTATTTTTTCACTTCTTGCTTGTGTAGGGCCATAAAGTCAGGTAGATGTAATAAATAAGGGCCTTTTTAGGTCTTTTCTGCACAGGCACACAGTCTTACACATATACCCCCAGGAATATGTTGGAGCTTTTCAAATTCCACTGTGGACATCCACTCCTTCCTCTTAAGATTTTTGGGACTGGGCATGGTGGCTCATGCCTGTAATTCCAGCACTTTGGGAGGCAGAGGCAGGCAGATCATTTTGAGGTTAGGAATTCGAAGCCAGCCTGACCAACATGGTAAAACCCCATCTCTACTAAAAATACAAAAATTAGCCGGGCATGGTGGCACACACCTGTAGTCCCCACCTATTCAGGAGGCTGAGGCAGGAGAATCACTTGAACCTGGAGGCAAAGGTTGCAGTGAGCCACGATTGTGCCACTGCACTTCCACCTGGGTGACAGAGCAAGACTCCATCGTTTGGCTTTCACATAACTGCAATGTTAAATAATTGCCACTGATTGCTATTAACCAATACCCTGGGGATGGAGCTTTCCTATCTAGGAAGCTCTGATCAAATAAGAAGCTCTGCAAAAGGGGTTTTTCCAGTGAGCTGCCAGACAGGTCAGATGATGACATTTCTGGGAATGGAGCTCTTTTTCAGAGATCCAAACCTCCTCATCACCTTTTCATGACTGTTAGGCTGCTAATTTTTACAACCACTCTGAATATAAGGCTGATGGTTTTCAAGGCCACCACAGAGTTGGCTCGAGAGGAATGGGAATAGGGTGAGTTAAAACAACACAGAGTTCACTCTTCTTACCAAGATTCAGCCATTTTCTTCTTAAATAAGTACTCCTTAGGTTGTTGACAGCCTCCAGCTGATTTCTAGAATTCTAAAAAAGTTGATTTTCACAATTTTTTCCAGAGTTCTCATAGCTTTGTGGAAGAGCAGACTTTTGGAAGTCCTTACTCTGCCATTCCAGAAGTCTCTCATGTATAGGTGCTATGGTTTGAATGCGTTCTCACAAAAACCTAGGTGTTACCTGTGTGATAGTATCAAGAGGTGGGGCGTTTAAGAAGTGATTAGGCCATTAGAGCTTCTCTTTCATGAATAGGCATAGGCCTTTATAAAAGTTCCTTCATGCTAGGTACAGCAGCTTGCACCTATAATCCCAGCTACTCAAGGGGCTGAGGCAGGAGAATCACTTGAGACCAGGAGTTTGAGATTAGCCTGGACAACATAGTAAGACTCCACTTCTAAGAATCTTAAAAAAAATTATCCAGGCATAATGGCATGTGCCTATAGTCCTTAGCTACTCAGGAGGCCTAGGCAGGATGATCCTTTGAGTTAAGGAGTTTGAGGCTACAGTGACCTATGATCACATCATTGCACCCTAGCCTAGATGACAGAGCGAGATCTCATCTCTAAATGGAAAAACAAAAAGTGTTCATGCAGCATTCAGTTGCCCTTCTGTCTTCTACCATGTGAGGACTCAGCAAGAAGGCCCTCATCAGATGCTGGTGCCTTGATCTTAGATTTCTCACCCTCCAGAACTGTGAGAAAATAAATTTCTGTTCCTTATTAATTACCCAGTCAGGGATATTTTGTTATAGCAGCACAAATAAACTAAGATAATAGGTTAATTAAAACATAATTTTAAAATAAGCAAAAACTCTTTGAGATTAAGTTTATTTTGATTTACTAGGAAATTTCTTAAAACAATATTTTAAAGATCTAAAGCAAATAAAGTAAAATGTTAAAAGTTATTAAAGCTGAGTGGTAGGTATGTGAATATTTGTTATATTTTACATTTTCTAGTTAGGGAAATAATAATAAACATAAATAAAATATTTTTTAAAGAAGTATAATTAAGACCAGTTTTGCATATGGTCCTAAGGAGAAGTCCAAAGAAGGAACCCAGAGAGGAGGCAGGAGGTGAGGGCCTAAAAGTGCCATTGGCTGTAGTTTACATTCCAACATTAACAGACGGTTATTAACTGCTTCCCAGATGCAATGGTAAGAGTTTTTACTGCCCTTCAGGGGATCCTCACTGTTTGGTGAAGGGTTAGGCAAGCAAGCAGGTATACATGGTATAGTTTCAAAAGACAGCTAAGTGCTAGGTGCTAGGGGAATTTCACAAAAAGAGGGCCTTTAATCCACAATTGGTGAGGAAGAGCTGGGAAGACTTCTTAGAAGAGGTAACAACTCAGCCAAGCTTTATAAAAGATGAATAAAAGTTGACGTCTGGGCATGGTGGCTCACAGCTGTAATCCCAGCACTTTGAGAGGACAAGGCAGGCAGATCATCTGAGGTCAAGAGCTTGAGACCAGCCTGGCCAACATGGTGAAACCCTGTCTCTATTAAAAATACAAAAATTAGCTGGGCATAGTGGTGGGCACTTGGGAGGCTACTTGGGAGGCTCCAAGTACTTGGGAGACCAGCTACTTGGGAGGCTAAGGCAGGAGAATTGCTTGAACCCAGAAGGCAGAGGTTGCAGTAAGCCGAGATCGCACCACTGCTCTCCAGCCTGGGAGACAGAGCAAGTTACTTTAAAAAAAAAAAAAAAAAAGTCGACAAGGAGATAGAAGTGTCTTGTACAGGGGAAAATGTGCTTGCCAAACCAGTTTGTAATGGCCAGACTCAACAAAACAAGGTAATGCGTGGTGAACAAAGAATAATTTATATAGGCCATGCCACTTGTTGGGTTTAAATCCTGGAGGCTGTTGCTCTTTGGAAGATTTTAAGGTGGAGAAATGACAGGGGAAAAAGGGCAGTGAGTGCATTGGCTCCAGAGATGAGGGCTAGAATCTGGTCTCAAATTCTGGCTCTGAAACTTACTACCTTGGATCTTGGACAAATTATATAAGGCCTCTATGCATTGGTTTTCTCATCTGTAAAATTGAGATAATACTGTCTACCTCACAGAATTGTTCTCAGCTTTAAATAAGTAAATTGATGTTAAGCACTTAGAGCTATATCTAACCACATTGTAAATGCTTATCAGCTGCTAGGAAATTCAAGCAATTTTTATGTGAAGATTGAATCATGCTTTAGAAAGATGGCCTTCACAGCACTCTGGAGTATGCTAGGATGGGGGTGAGGAGATTGCAAGCCAAGAAACCTTTAGACAATTGGTGCAATCAAGGTGTAGGCCTAGGAGCAGCAGTCAGCATCACCTGGTGTATTAGTCAGTTTTCACACTGCTGATAAAGACATACCTGACACTGGGTAATTTATGCAAGAAAAACGGTTTAATGGACTTACAGTTAGTTCCCTTTGGCTGGGGAAGCTCACAATTGTGGAAGAAGGCAGGGAGGAGCAAGTCACATCTTACATGGATGGTAGCAGGCAAAAGAGAGCTTGTGTAGCATCTTCCCCTCTACTATACCCTGAATATACACACCCCCATAGAGTATACACACCTCCTAACAGAACCTTAAGATCCTGTGAGACTTATTCACTGTCACAAAAACAGTATGGGAAAGACCTGCCCCCATGTTTCAATTACCTCCCACAGGGTCCCTCCTACAACACGTGGCAATTCAAGATGAGATTTGGGTGGGGGACACAGCCAAACCATATCACCTGGGAACTTGTTAGAAATGCAGATTTTCTGGAATGGGTCCCAGCAATCTAAGGTTCAATAAAAGTCATCTAGGTGAGTCTTATGTACACCTAAGTTTGCAAAAAACTGGTCAAGCTGAGAAGAAATGAGAAGCTGAATAAAACCTAACCATATAGAGGGCTTCTCATGGCTCAGGTACTGAACATTTAACTGGCTTAAATAGCAAATCAAAGGTTTTCCTCATTTTACAGATAAAGAAACCAAGGCTTAGAAAACCGTGGCTGAAGTTCTTGCTCAGCCTCATGGCTGGCAAGTGGCGACACTAGGAATCAGTCCTAAAGCCTGTGCTGTTAACCACTATGCTCCTCTCATAATCAGAAAGTAATTGAGAAGAAGGGGAATTTCAGAAATCCAAAGTAATAGAGTTAGCAAGACTTATTGGGTGATTTGCTTATGGTCATGGAAGGAGGTGTCACTGTTGACTCCCAAGTCCCTGGATTTGGATAAATATTGATGACATTCTGTGATTCAGGCTGCACGAATGAAACAGGAAGTGTAAATATAAGAATTTTTTTTTTAACATAATGAGTTTGAAGTCCCTATGGGAAAACAGAATGCAGAGTCCCTGTGGTTTGGGACACTCAGGCTGTAAATACAAATTTGGTATACAGGTGGATGTGGCTGAAGATGTAGGTGTGAGTGAGGTAACCCTGGGCAAGTATGGCAGGAGACAAGAAAGGGGACCAAGGGCAGCACCCTGGGGAACAGGTAGAAGAAGAAGCTTCTGCAAAGTAGGCAGTAAAAAGAACCAAGCAGAAATAAAAGGGAAAAGGGAAATGACCCAGAAAATCAGGAGGAAATCAGCTCAAAGAGAGGCTGGGCCAGCATGATTGTTGCTGAGAATCTCAGCCATGCTGCAAGACAGAATCAAATTACTACCCCTCTCCTACCACCCCTCCTCCCTGAATAAAGTGGGATACATGACACCAACAACAAAAACGCTCTCCCAGGTTGTAGAATGTTAGGAAAGGGTACCCTAAGCCTGAGGCAGTCATTAATAAAAACTTATCAGGGTGCTTACAGAATACCAGTGTACATGCCCTATGAAATTTTAATTAGTGAGATTGTACTCCTTAACATGCAGCCTGGTGTAATAGCAGTAATCCTGATGAACTGTGGCCAGTATGGATTCAGGGAGGTCATCCATACTAATAAAAGTCTAATTCATCACAGTTAATACACTTGGGATTTTATATTACACTCCCAGTGCCCTTAAGCACTTATGGTGAGCATAATACTTATTATTTTCCATCTCAACCCTAGTGTTAGAGACAGCACATATACAAACAAAGAAAAACTAGTTCTACATGTATATAGTCTGATGGCAGCTCAAATATCTGAAAGGGCATATATGGATTTGAAGTCTCACACATAAGGAAACATTTATTGAGTGCTAATGGCAGACTATTTTACATAGGATTTTTCATTTTATCCTCATAAGCACCCTCTGAGGTAGTTACAGAAAGAGCCAGGCTTAGTGAACAAATGAAGTTAAGTTTTACAGTGTTATTGACTAGTCAAGGACATACAAATAGTAACTATGAAGATAAGATTTGAAACCCCTGTTCATCTTGCTGCAAGTTCGTATTATTTTCATTAATGATGCCAGAATGGAATTGGTATTAAATCATCCTGCACACTTTATAAGAATGTCACAAAATTCCAATAAATAAGCAGAATGAAACCACTTTTAAACTTTGAAAAGAAGAAAACTGTATGCAGGCAGGATATTTTTTATTTCCAACAGTAGCATCTGAAAATATAAAAGAGGCTTCAAAATAATATCTAAAAGTACATTCTTATTAATAGCTTCTAAAAATAAAATCTTAATATATTTCCATTTTTTTCTTGACTTTGCTGTTTATCACTGCCCCCAGGAGCTCATTTTTATACATACTACTGTACGGAAACCATGTTCCCCTCTACTATACCCTTAATATACACACCCTGATAGAATTTCTCCTTTCCTTGCTATTCTACTGAGACATAGGACAGAACTGTCAAGAGGAAACAAAAAAGAGCAAGCCTTTAACCTCTCTGCCTCCGTGGCTGTTTCAAAAAATGACATGACTTCTATATTCCTGATATCAGAACAACTCCCTGCCACCACCACCACCCTATTACCTCCCTGAGGTTTTCATTAACCATGAAGAAAAGATTGAGCACAAGCTGGGCCATGGAAACTTGGGAAAGCTTTTTACCTCATGCCTGCAAATGCCGTGGGAGTAAACTTTGAACTGTTTCATGCCTGTCTCAGACAAAATCTAACAGACTGTCTCCTAGTTTCCATTTTAAAATTTCCCAGTCAGCAACTGCTATGGTCTAAATATGCTTCCTCACCTGTTGAAACTTAACCACAAAAGTTAGTACTAAGAGGTAGGGCATTTAGGAGATGATTAAGGATTAATGACCTTATGAAAGAGGTTGAAAGGAGTGCCATAGGGACTTTTGCTCTTCTAACTGTTTTGCCATGTGAGAACACAGCATTCATACCTCCTCCCCACTTTTTTTAAATTTGCCTGTCTGCATTTTCCACCATTCCATAAGAAAATGGCACGTACAGATTAGGCCCTCACCAGTTACTGAACCTGCCAAGACCTAGATCTTGGACTTCCCAGCCTCTAGAACTGTAAAACATAATTTTCTGTTATCTGTAAATCACCTAGTCTCAGGTATTTTGTTATAGCTGCACAAATGGACTATGACAACCTCCTCCTGTCACTATTATAATAACATCAATTATCAAGCAGTGTCAAAGTGGGATTTTAGGTGTTTTGTCATTTAGAGGACCGTCAATTAGAGTCAGACTTCTAGATGAGCTCAGCTTCCCAATGTTTTTGCTTCTAAATATGTTTTTCAAAGCCATATATCTCCTTCACCATAGATAGCATCCATACATCAAAATCCTCAGTTATATGAAATAAGAGAAAAAAGGCCTCTAATGTACCTACTATATTCTAATCAAAACACAGGTTATAGAAACTATCTCTGTTGAGAAAAAAAGGAAAGCCTTCCAGAAGTTCTTCCCTTGGTATACTCTACCAGACCTTAGAAAAGGAAAGGGATGTCAGAGAAGACTTCTAATCAAAATAACAGGAGGAAGAAATTTTAGACAAGTAGGCTTGATCTCAAAAACCACACCTACCCTCCCTCTTGAAAAGGGGCCCAAAATGATTCACCTCCACTTTCTTTTATTACGTTCTTTTGTAAGCTGCTGTCACAGGCTCCAGAGGACTGGTAGGTTCTCTTCCAGCAGAAATTCAGACAGGTCAGAAGATTGTATTTCTGAGAAGTACTGAGGGCTGGAAGAATTGGATGTCCTTTGTCTGTTTGAGAAAGCAAGAGGTCAGGTGCAATTATGGCAGAAAATTCAAGGAGATACCACAGGTGCAAGTTGGAAAGTAGTGGTTTTGGTGGCTTTGTAGATTTCAGTGACCTGGAAAGAAAACCACAGGGAACAAACAATCATTGAGCAACAGCTGTGTACCTCGATGTGTATTGCTGAAACCAAAAGTAGTTACGTTATTTGCCTGAGGGCATTTAGCTAGACCATGAAGCTAGGTTGTCTGACTCCAAAGCTCATGTTCTTTTCATCACACTCTGTGGCAGAACAGCTCTTCCTTGACCTTGTGAATGACAGCTGTGTATTCTGTACATTTTCTTTTGAGACAGGGTCGCACTCTGTTACCCATACTGGAGTGCAGTGGGGCCATCATAGCTCACTGCAGCCTCAAACTCCCGGGCTCAAAGGGTCCTCCCACCTCAGCCTCCCAAGTAGCTAGGACTACAGGTACATACTACCATGCCTGGATAATTTTTTTTTTAATTTATATTTTTGTAGAGACAGGTCTTGCTGTGTTGCCCAGGCTAGTCTCAAACTCCTGGGCTCAAGTGATCCACCCCAGCCTCCCAACGTGCTGGGGTTACAGGCATGAGCCGCCATACCAGACCATACTCGATACCTTGAAGCGACAACACTAGTAGTCCATGAGGAGGTTTTAGCCAATTTAACTTACGTGCTAATGATGCTGTTTCTAAACAGCTTTCTATAAGGGCCACTGAGTGCAAAATAGGGCAACAAGGGTGCATAGTAGCACCTTTCTCTGCTTAGGGGAAAAAAAATGAAAAAGAGCGAAGTCTAGCAAGACTGACCTTTCACCTTCTTATCTCCTTCCTACATTCCATACTCCTCCAGCCCATTTTATTTTAGGGCTTGAACACAAGAGACCATTTTAAAATTACCCTTTGTAATAGTAGCACTAGAGAAATAACCAAAGGGCTAAAAAGATTTCACCAGATGATTAAAGTGGAGTCACTTTGTTTTCTATAAGAGGCAGCAATGAAATTGCCTTCATTCTATTCTGTTAGGGTTAGCTATTCAAAGGATATTTCTACCCTCACCTTTGTTCATTTCTCTATCACTCAACAGGTCACCCCTGAATAATTTGTGAACACTCAAAGTAACAAAAAATGTATTACAAGGGCTATCTTTACACATAAATGGAGTTGGCCATCACCTACCTGACACCCTTTGAAAATCACAAGGAAGGCTTTCTTTCTTACATATATATCTCCTACTAGCATATGACATTTTCTGAAATCCCACCATTGTAGATTCCTGCCCATGTGTTAGGAGATCAATTGCTATTATAGAAAGTTGCTGTTATCAAGTGTTCACTTGACACCTAGGATCCTCAAACCAAGGCAACAGGTATACTAATAAGGGGATGGGGGTGAAGAGGGAAGGGGTAGAGGTGGCAGATTTTGAAGGCTTGGAGCATTGCTTGCGAAGAACAAATACAAGCAGTGTAACTCAAAGGAGAAAAGTTTTTTTGTTTTCTTTTGTTTTTTTGAGATAGAGTCTCACTCTGTAGCCCAGGCTGGAGTGCAATGGTGCAATCTTGGCTCACTGTAACCTCTGCCTCCCAGGTTCAGGCGATTCTCCTGCTTCAACCTCCTGAGTAGCTGGAATGACAGATGTGTGCCACCACACCCAGCTAATTTTGTAGTTTTTTTCTTTTTTTTTCAGTAGAGATGATGTTTCACCATGTTAGGCTGCTCTCAAACTCCTTACCTCAGTTGATCCACCTGCCTCAGCCTCCCAAAGTGCTAGGAATACAGGCATGAGCCACCATGCCTGGCCGACAGAAAAGTTTTAAAGTATTGGGTGTTAAGGGATAGGCCACATGCAGGGAGGAGATAAGAGTATCCTTTGAGATAAGAGTGAACTCCCATTTACAACTGCTACAAAGAGAATAAAATTCCTAGGAATACAACTTACAAGGGATGTGAAAGACCTCTTCAAGGAGAACTACAAACCACTGCTCAGGGAAATAAGAGAGGACACAAACAAATGGAAACACATTCCATGCTCATAGATAGGAGGAATCAATATTGTGAAAATGGCCATACTGCCCAAAGTAATTTATAGATTCAATGCTCTTCCCATCAAGCTACCATTGACTTTCTTCACAGAATTAGACAAAAACTACTTTAAATTCCAAATGGAACCAAAAAGGAGCCTATATAGCCAAGACAATCCTAAGCAAAAAGAACAAAGCTGGAGGCACCACACTACCTGACTTCAAACTATACTACAAGGCTGCAGTAACCAAAACAGCATGGTACTAGTACCAAACCAGAGATATAGACTAATGGAGCAGAACAGAGGCCTCAGAAATAGCAGCACATATCTACAACCACCTGATATTTGACAAACTGGACAAAAACAAACAATGGGGAAAGGATTCCCTATTTAGTAAATGGTGTTGGGAAAACTGGCTAGCCATATGCAGAAAATGGAAACTGGACCCCTTCCTTACACCTTACACAAAAATTAACTCAAGATGGATTAAAGACACAGAAGACAAAAAACCATAAAAACCCTAGAAGAAAACCTAGGCAATACCATTCAGGACATAGGCATGGACAAAAACTTCATAACTGAAACACCAAAAATAATGGCAACAAAAGCCAAAATTGACAAATGGGATCTAATTAAACTAAAGAGCTTCTTCACAGCAAAAGAAACTATCATCAGAGTGAACAGGCAACCTACAGAATGGGAGAGAATTTTTGCAATCTATCCATCTGACAAAGGGCTAATATCCAGAATCTACAAAGAACTTAAATTTACAAGGAAAAAAACAACCCCATCAAAAAATGGGCAAAGGATATGAACAGACACTCCTCAAAATAAGAAATTTATGCCAACAACAAGCATATGAAAAAACCTCATCATTGGTCATTAGAGAAATGCAAACCAAAACCACAATGAGATACCATCTCATGCCAGTTAGAAT
Organism: Sapajus apella; assembly: GCF_009761245.1. NCBI lineage: Eukaryota > Metazoa > Chordata > Mammalia > Primates > Cebidae > Sapajus > Sapajus apella. The sequence continues at coordinate 7,673,721 of NW_022436944.1, read as the reverse complement.
GGTGGTCATTAAAAAGTCAGGAAACAATAGATGCTGGAGAGAATGTGAAGAAATAGGAATGCTTTTACACTGTTGGTGGAAGTGTAAATTAGTTCAATCATTGTGGAAGACAGTGTGGTGATCCCTCAAGGATCTAGAACTAGAAATACCATTTGACCCAGCAATTCCCTTACTGGTTATATACCCAAAGGATTACAAATCATTCTACTGTAAAGACACATGCCCACATATATTTATTGCAGCACCATTCCCAATAGCAAAGACTTGGAATCAACCCAAATGCCCATCAATGATAGACTGGATAAAGAAAATGTGGCACACATATACCATGCAATACCATGCAGCCATAAAAAAGGATAAGTTCATGTCCTTTGCAGGGAAATGGATGAAGCCAAAAACCATCATTCTCAGCAAACTAACACGGTAACAGAAAACCAAACACTGCATGTTCTCACTCATAAATGGGAGTTAGACAATGAGAACATATGGGCACAGGGAGGGGAACATCACATACCGGGGCCTGTCAGGGGGTAGGGGGTAAGGGGACGGATAGATGACTGGTTGATGGGTGCAGCAAACCACCACAACACGTGTATGCTTATATAACAAACCTGCACATTCTGCACATGTATCCCAGAACTTAAAAGTATTTAAAAAAAAAAAAAAAAAAAGAGTGGGCCATCTTGCAGTTTTCCCAAAGCTTTGTTCTGCTTATTGAATAGGTAACTAACCCAAACAAAAAGAAGTGGTGAGCAATGCAGTAAGTGTACCAGCCTGATGTAAAAAACATGAAACCTTTTTATTTCATGGTTTGTGTGGCACAGGGCCCCTCAGCCAAAGAGGAAAGAGCTAATTTTGAGAGAAGTAACCATTGCTTTTAATTCTTTAGAAAGTTCTTTTGGCTGTAGATAGACATGCTAAAGGCTGTGCCTCATTGAAGTCAAGATATGTACAACTACTCCTTGTTGTTGTTGTTGTAAAAATAGTTGCTGAAAGAATGACTGAAAAGAATAGTAGATGCAAGATTAAAATAACATGAATGGGAGAGGAAGTACAAGACACCTCATGTCAGAGGTAAGATTGCTTTATTTTCCAACAAGCTAAAATCAGGTCATGTGTGATTGTTAATGGAAATTCTTGCCAGGAACATCATAGTTGAAGTAATTTTACTTCAACTATGTTTTCCCAGTTTCTGGACATTCCTGATAGATGACTTTGCTATTTTCAAGGACATTTATGGCACCTGAACACATTATGTCTTTTTGGCAGTGCTTTTCAGTGTATGATTGAACGTACTCAGGAAGGGTCATGGTTAGTTCAGCCAGCTGATTTTAACATTTGGTGGCTGTCTCTAGTTAATGAGCTATATATATGATATCCTCTTTTATTTTCTTTTTTTTTTTTTTGAGACGGAGTTTCGCTCTTGTTACCCAGGCTGGAGTGCAATGGCGCGATCTCGGCTCACCGCAACCTCCGCCTCCCGGGTTCAGGCAATTCTCCTGCCTCAGCCTCCTGAGTAGCTGGGATTACAGGCATGTGCCACCATGCCCAGCTAATTTTTTGTATTTGTAGTAGAGACGGGGTTTCACCATGTTGACCAGGATGGTCTCGATCTCTTGACCTCGTGATCCACCCGCCTCGGCCTCCCAAAGTGCTGGGATTACAGGCTTGAGCCACCGCGCCCGGCTCCTCTTTTATTTTCATCACCATAAGCCACAGAAAAAAAGGGGAAACAGTATACCAGCAAGTCATCAAGTCCAAATCAAGCCATGACTCAGATTTCCTAAGAAAGAAAAGATCAGAATCTGCTTTGACCTGTTCTATCTTAAATTTGGAAACCACTTTGGGGACAACATTAATTATCCAAGTCAGTGTTGGGGGATAGTACTTCCTCCTTGATCATCCTCTTCATGTGGTATACTTACTGACTCGATAGATCTTTACTGATAAATTGTTTCCCTCTGGAGAAACGGCTCATTCTAAGTATGTGTATAGGGAATAGTAATATAAGAAAAAATCATAAAGCTTTGAGGGTAAGTAGAGATCAGGCCCTGTGGAAGTTAATAGCATTTGCCTTGGAAGCAGAGTACCTAGACTCAAATCCCATCTTCTCTTCTTAATACCTCTGTGACCTTGGACAAATTACTTACCCTTTCTGTGTCTTAGTTCAACCAGCTGCAAGTTGTGGAAGTGAGAGTATTATTAGTAGATTGATGTGAGGATTATGTGAATTAGTGTGTGTAAAGCACTTAGAACAATGTTTGTTATAGAGTAGGTACTCAATAAATGTGACCTATAATTGTTATCCTTCAGTAATTGGTAAATTTTACATCTAGAGTCATGGCGTTTGGTTCTTAACCCAAGCCAGGGGCCATTCAAGGCATTGTAGAGTTGTTGCACAATGCATATTCCTTCATGCTTATCCAGGTTTTTTCTACTTTTTAATGTTACCTTTAGTCTCTTACTAATCATTAACAACCTGCGGTCACCAATCAGGGAAGTACATTCATATTGATTGTTGCAAATTCAAAGGTGCTTTCAGAGCAGAGATCCATGATTTTAAGGAATTCCCATTAAGGTTAAAAAGATGTAACAAGTTCATTTTTCTTGCCAAGAATGTAAGTGGCTTCCATGAAATCTCATTTACTATATTTTTTGATCTAACAAGTCTCTAGGAAGCCTCTCATTTTTGAATCCTAAAAAAGGTCAATATTCAAAGCAAAAATCCTTTAAAAATTTTTTTGATAATTCTAACACAGATTTTTATTATCTGACTCTGTGGTAACCATAAGCATGGTTTTAAAGGTATGTCCACAAGTTATTTGATTCTTCTCTCATTGCAGTGGAACTTAATTCTTCTCCCTTTGAGTGTAGGCTGGACTTTGTGATTCCTTTGTAGTGAATTTGAATACAGCAGAAGTGTTGGGATAATGCTTCTAACACTGGATTATAAAAAGATGGTGGCTTCTGACTTTGATTTGCTCTTTTGCTCTTTGTCTCTGGAATTACTTGCTCTGGGGGAAATCAACTGCCATGACCTGATGACACTTGGGCAGCCAGTGGACAGACCTATATGGTGAGGAACTGAGGCCTGCCAGAATCTGTGTGAATGCACTTGGAATGTACCCTCCCCTGTTTGAGCTTTTGACATGACTGATAGCTTGACTGCAAGCTCATGAGAGATCCTGAGGCACAACCACTCTCGTAAGCCCCTTGAGATTATTGATCCTCAGAAGCTGTGAGATAATAAATATTTGCTGTTTTAAGCTGCAGTTATGTTGAATGAATCTATCTTGTGTCCATTTCTTTGGCAAGACTGAGTCACATTGCCTCATAAAATTTTATGACAGAGGGTTGGTTATATTGCAAATATCAATAAATGTAGTTAAGAGTTCCATTTTTCCTTTATTTTTCTTGTATTTTTTAGAGACAGGGTTTTTCTCTGTCACCCAGGCTGGAGTACAGTGTCACAATCATAGCCCACTGCAGTCTTGAACTTCTGGACTCAACTGATTGTCTGACCTCAGTCTCCCGACCAGCTAGAACTACAAGCATGTGCCCTTATGCCTGGCTAATTATTTAGCCAATCTTCAAGGTTCCAAACCTCTCTGGGAATTTTATGAAACTCATACCTCATATTTTAAATGGTAACAAATAACTTCTTCCGTGTGGCAAATTTAGATAGAAAGCATTGAATGCACCTGCTTCCCATCTGCTGATCAAAGTGGAGCCTGAATCAAAAAAACTTCTCCAAATAAATGCTACAATCTGATTTCTGCAATCCTGTGGACCTTTAAAAGTTGGTGCTCCTATCCCAGGCAACATATACCCTCTTTGGAAACTGGGTATAAATCTACCAGGTTTGGATCTGAAATGGGTTGGTTATTCATTTATATGCTCTAAGGTGATGAGAATTTGCCACAGTTCATGATTCTAGCGGTCATAGTTTGAACAGTATTAGCTGGCCAAGTGCTGGTGCTTAGTGAAGACATTCTTATATTTTTAGACATCCATTTGCTTTCTTCTTTGACATGAAGACATTTCTTTCAAGGAGAGACACTTCAACATTTTTTAAATTGAAATTTTAAGTAAAATATGTAGCTTGATCATTCTGGCCTCAGAGATTTAATTCTTAAATAGTGCTAAGACCTCCCCCAACTTTTACAAAACACACCTGGATGTCATTCAACCATTGTATCAAGGGACTGATATAACATGTGTTCTTAATTTAAAATCCTTAAGGCTAGGTATTTTCCATTGCCCTTAGTTAAAATTTGCAAGCAAGAGCAACATGTTCCCTGACTCTCCATAAAGTTAAATATGCGAACTGAAAATAGAATGAGAGAAAAATCAAGCATGGTTATTTACTTTCTACAGTGCTGAAATTGGGCACTATAGCATATGCTCAAAACCTTTACTATTAATCAGAAAAAAATCCATATGGATGATCTGTGAACATTCTAAAGTCAGAGAGGGAATTTACTTCTTTTCCATGTTGAGGACTAAGGTCTGATTTTTTTTTTAATCTTGCCCAAATTCCTATCTAAGAGATCTGGGGAGTAATACCCTGCAAACCATAAACTCTCATCAGATGGGTTTTATTTAACCCTATTATTTCATGAGTTATTTTCCAATCTAACTCTGGCATAACATTACAAGACAAGTAAGAAAAACAAAATATTCTCCCCTAAAACATGTTTTGCAGGGCCATATCTTGAAATGGCCCTGCAAAGCTGTCCTTTGTGGGGTGAAGTTTGCGTCTGTAAATAATCTCTGTTAACAAAGCTAGATCTGTTTCTTTTAGGCCCTTCCAATCCTAAAGAGATTACCTACGAGTCTACCACTTTTTAAAGATCTGAATAGGAAACATTTGTCATCTTTGTCTCTAAGGACAGCCACGATATGACTTCAAAGGAACCTTGGTCTCCACAATCGTTTATCCTAACCTGGACATTTTCTTTCCTCAATCCCAGGTCTTTAGACAAACTCAACCAATGACAAACTGAACCAATTGTCAACCAGAAAATGTTTAAATTTACCTATAGCCTGGAAGTGTCCCCCCCCCCACCACTGGCCCTGCCCTGGCTTTGAGTTGTCCCGCCTTTCTGGACCAAACCCATGTATTTCTTAAATGTATTTAATTAATGTCTCATGCCTCCCTAAAATGTATAAAACCAAGCTGCACCCCAACCACCTTGGGCACATGTTCTCAGGACCTCCAGATGGCTGTATCATGAGCCATGGTCACTCATATTTGGCTCAGAAAAATATTTTACAGAGTTTGACTCTCTTTATCGATGATGTTTTCTTTCTAAACACAATTTTCTCAAATGGTGCCTGGATCTCTATTAATATTTGCAATTTGGTAATCTTTAAAAGCTTTGACATTTCTTAATGTCAGAAATTTCCATATTGAGATTTGACATATAATGGGACTCACATTAAATCAGACATACTAGTCATCATCATCGTTAAAAAATATTTTTAAATCTTTAAGTATGGAAGATAAAAAAACCCTTTTCATTCATTTATATATTCAACTCCCCACCATCACCACACATACATATACATACTCATACATGCACACAATTCAAACCTTCCTCCCCACCACTCTTGGCTAACCCCCCATTCATCAGTCAAAACTCAGCTCAAATAGCTCCTCCTTGTATCACTGCAGGCTGGTTTCTGTGCTTGGTTCTGTCAACTTCAATAGAATTGTTGTTTTTCTATTCTTCCCTCTTGGCCTCCCATTAAGCCATTACTTCTTTACCTAGGGCATGCATCTTTTGTTTTTGAGTTCCCAGCACTACCAGATTTCCTGGCATAGCAGAAAGTGCTTGTTAAATGCCTGCTGAATGAATGAATAACTTCAGCTGCCAGGCTAGCTAACAGATGAGTTCAGAGGGTATATAAACAACATTCATAAGCTCCGCCAGAATCTTGTTCTAGCCAGAGTAGCAGAAGTCCAGAAAGTCAGGGACAATACCACCCTGGGCTGTATAACTCCTTCAAGAGCTATACAAGGCCAGACCAACTCAGGAAATGCCCCGAGAAGGTGCCCCTCCTTCCCCAGTTCCGGGCTGCCTGACAGTTTTTTGCTGTCTGTGGGCCTAGACCAACTCAAAGTGAAGGCGTTCTCTGACTCTTTTGCTTATGAAACGACTCCAATAAGCAAAATAGGTAGAGACATATTTTCCCTGGTGGAGCCCTAAGAAAAATTCAGTTACATGAATCATACTTTATTTTTAAAAACATTGTGGTTTTTTTCAAGTCAGAGGTTGACTTCCTTACATTGCCTGGAAAATAGACTGGTAACAAATGAAAAACAACCAGAAGAAGCCAGTTCAACTTAGGGTGGATCCAAAAGGGCAGTAGGGCTGTGAGAAGCTTCATTTCTTAGAGAAGCGTCATTTTCTTAGCTTCATTTCTGGAACCAGAGGGAGTTCCAGAGGTCCTGGGAAGAGGGTTTACATAAGTGGAAGTTGTGCCCCTTGAACTACTCTTATTTTTCCGTTTAAAAGATGCCTTCTGCCATCCACATATTAAGTGGTTGGGGATTTCAACCTACTTAGTGCATAGTCTTCCCTATTTACTCATAGACTCTCTTCATTCTTAACTGACCTGGCCAGCTTCTTTATTATTTTTGTTCACATAGTACATGACTCAAGTGTTCATTTAAACCTTTGGGTTTGTAACTGCTAAAGATCTTTTCACACGTGGAAAATATGAGCCTTTGAGTTTTGTTTAGCAGATGCTCAAGCTAGCAGCCTGGAATATACCCCAGCTCCAGGGTGGTGCCCAGAAGTGGACTGAGCAGCTGAAATGCTGCTTAAATTCTGGTTTGATTGCAAGTCAGCCACCAGTGTTGAACTGGTTTCTTAGTCTCTGAGCTTGTTGCCTTATTTGATGAGTGAAAATTAGTAATATAATTCAGGACCTTGGAAGAAGTGTTTGATATCACTTTGCTAATTCTGAAGAATCTCCAGTTCTCTCTCTGATGCACTGGAAACATTGCATTATAAATACCCTAAGAGCCTCTGGGTAAATTGGTCTCTGGGTGCTGGGAGAGGATGTATCTCATGGTGTTTTTAAAGTATCAGCTCCTCCCTCTCACTTTACCCCTTGGGCTTGTAACTTTCTTGTTTCTGTCCTTCAAGGAAGTCACATAATTATCTTACAGCCCAGCCATGAATTCAAAAAACAATTAAAAATACTTTATACCTCATTTGTATGCTATATCAGAAAGATTTGACTACCTCATTTATACATTGCCCTGTATTTTTTTTTTTTTTTAGTGGAAGCAAATACAAGTTGAGCATTGCAAATTCAAAATCTGAAATGTTCCAAAATTGAAAATTTTCTGAGAACCAGCTGGGTGCAGTGGCTCATGTCTGTAATCCCAGAACTTTGGGAGGCTGAGGTACACAAATAACTTGAGCCCAGGAGTTTGAGATCTGTCTAGGCAACATGGTGAGACCTCATCGCTCCAAAACATGCAAAAATTAGACAGACATGGTGTTATACACCTCTAGTCCCAGCTATTCAGGAAGCTGGAGTGAGACAATCACTTGAGCCCAGGAGATCGAAGCCGCTGTGAGCCAAGATTGTGCCACTGCACTCTAGCCTGGGCAGCAAAGTGAGATCCTCTCTCAAGAAACATAAAACAGGCCAGGTGCAGTGGCTCACGCCTGTAATTCTAGCACTTCGGGAGGCCGAAGAGGGTGCATCACGAGGTCAAGAAATGGAGACCATCCTGGCCAACATGGTGAAACCCCATCTCTACTAAAAGTACAAAAAATTAGTCGGGCCTGGTGATGCGTGCCTGTTGTCCCAGCTACTCGGGAGGCTGAGGCAGGAGGATTGCTTGAAACTGGAAAACGGAAGCTGCAGTGAACCGGGATCATGCCACTGCACTCCAGCCTGGCGATAGAGCAAGACTCTGTCTTAAAAAATAAATAAATAAATAAAAATACCCAAAAACAAAAACAAAAAAACTTTCTGAATATCAACATGATGCTCAAAGGAAATGCTTGTTGGAACATTTTAGATATTTGGATTTGGGATGCCCAACCTGCATAAACTTTAAAGAATCCTTAAATAAAGCTATTTGCTGCCCAAACTGCCTGTCTCCTTGCCACACTCCTAATAAGTTTCTACATCTTGGAGAAATTTTTGAAACCCTGATTTAGAGTATCAGACCTGGGTTCAAAATCTTGGTCTTCTACTCAAAAGCAATGTGATATTGGTGAGCTTCTTATTCCTTATCTGTGGAATGGGGTAGGGGATGGTAATGATAATCCCATGTACCTTGCAGGATTTTTGTGAAACTGAATGAGGTCTGGTATGTGTGAACAGTGAATGGAGTGTCTGGCTCATGTAGCTGTTTAGTTAATAACATTTCCTGTTGTGACTTGACATCTAGTTTGAGATTATGGCATCCTGTGACCCCTCCTCCTCACTAGCCCTATCCCCCATCAGCCTGGTCCCCTGTATACTGTGACACCCACTCAGTAATTGCCTATTGCAGAAACAGACTCACCACCTGTTCTAGAACTGGCTCTCCCTCATCAAGGCTTCCCATGCAGCAAGTATTTCCTAATCAGCCTGTTCCCACTGCCCTTGGCCACTTTTCCCCTGACTTCCCTTGCCATCTCTTGTCCCTTCCTGGGCAACAGCATCTAAACATGTGGTATTGTAACCAGGGGAGTGTCCCCAGCTCCCAGTTCCGAAGAGGTTCTTGGCCTCTCTTACCCTGAAGAATGGGGAAAGGGGCCCTGGAGGCATGGTGAGCTTACCTTCAAATAAATATCGTGGAACCAGAGTTTTGCAGGAGAGTGATTTATGAGAGAGAGAGAGAGAGAGAGAGAGAGAGGGAAAGAAAGAACACAAAACCTCTTGGGCTTTTTCTCTTCTACAGGGGAAAGCCTCAACCCAGTCTGTACAAGTATCTACACATACTATCAGATACTAATATCCCTAAGGCTTAGGCATATGGGTAAAGTCCATTTGCTAGTCTTCACCTGGGTAATGACCAGTTGGCTGTTTCCCAGGAGGAATTTTGCAATGTGCCAAAGGATTATTTTTCTGGCATATTTCACATCCTTTGACTATTTGTTGGACAGCCTTGAAGAGACCTTTTTCTGTAATATAAATTTGGACATTTCATATGTATTCTGTATACCCATGTGGAAGGTTTGATGTAGGATTTTAAGTACTTTCCACTGGCTGGCAGCAGGTAGGAGTACTTTTCCCTCCTCAGTAGTTAGCCATCCTGAAGGAAGAAGATTATGTCCCTGGGAGATTGTCCACTCTACCTCTTCTGGTAAGTATTGAGGTCTAGTTCCCTGGAAAGGGTTTTCCCATATTAAAGGTCCTTCTATAAATTCTTGTCTAGCTGCCCTTTTTGCCTCTAGGTCAGCTTAGCAATTGCCCTCCGCTTACTTCTCATTTCCTTTCTGGCGACCTCGGCAGTGTAAGACTGCTACCTCTTTGGGTTCTTGGACAGCTTGTAATTAGTCTAAAATTTTCTTAGGATATTTAATAGGAGTTCCTGCTGAGGTCAAGAACTCTCTTTTTTTCCATATGGCAGCATGAGCATGCAGAACCAGGTAAGTGTATTTGGAATCTGTGTATATGTTTATTCTCTCTTCTTTTCTTAATTCTGGAGCTCAAGTGAGGGCTACTAGTTCTGCCAACTGGACGCTAGTTCCAGGAGAAAGGGAATTACTTTCAAGCACTGTTTGATCACTACTGCATATCCTGCTTTCGAACTCCATTTTCCATAAATGAACTTCCGTCAGTGTATAGGTTAAGCTCAGGATTGGCTAGAGGAGTTTCTAAGAGATCCTCTCAAGCTGCATAGTTCTGGGCTATAACCTGCTGACAGTCATGTTCTTTGTCTGCCCTTCCTCAGGAAGAAAATTAGCTGGATTGAGGGCTGCACATGTGCGCAGCTGAAGTATAGGCCCTTCAAGCATTAAGGCCTGATATTTGAGTAGGCAATTGTCAGACAGCCATAAGCCTCTTATAGGAGCCAGAATTCCAGCTACATCATCTGAAGTCCACACAGTTAGATCTTTCCCTTGCACTATTTTAACAGCTTCTGAGACCAGTATGGCTACCGTGGCTGTGACCTGCAAGCAGAATGGCCAGCCTTTTGATACTGCATCAGTGTCCTTACTTAGGTATATCACCAGTTGTGGCGTGATCCCTCGAGTCTGGGTGAGAACCCCCAGTGCCACTCCTGACTTTTTCATAACATATAAGGAGAAGTTGTTCCCTGTAGAAAGGCTTAGAGCTGGAGCCTGCAGTAGTGTCTGCTTTAGGGTCTGAAAGGCTGCCTCAGCTTTCGGGTCCCATTGTATTAGAAGGGTGTTAGCTTTTTGGGTTTCCTTAATTAGAACATATAGGGGTTTGGCTATTTTACCATATCTGGGAATTCACAGCTGACAAAAACCAGTTATTCCTAAGAATCCCTGCAACTATTTTAAGGTTTTTGGACGGGAGAAGGCCAGTAAGGGTTGGAGATCTTCTCCATCAAGGGCCCAAGTGCCCTTAGACAAGACAAGCCCTGGGTATTTTACCTGTTGCCTACAAAGTTGGGCTTTTGATTTGGAAACCTTATATCCACAGGTGACTAGAAAGTTTAGGAGGTCCTATGTGGCCTGCTGACACTGAGTTTCTGAGTTAGCAGTTAAAAGTAAGTCATCTGTATATTGAAGAACCAGCGTACCTGGATATGAAAAATGACTAAGGTCCTGAGCTAGAGTCTGGCCAAACAGGTGGGTGCTATCTCGAAAGCCCTGGGGTAACACTGTTCAGGTGAGCTGAGAATTCTGGTCTAAAGGGTGTTCAAAGGTGAAGAGAAACTGGGAGTCAGGATGTAATGGAAGACAGAAAAAGGCATCCTTAAGGTACAGGACTGTAAACCATTGTTCCTCTCCTGGTATTTGAGACCAAGGTGTATGGGTTGGGTGCAGCTGGGCATAAAGGGATCACAGCTTCATTAATAAGCCTGAGATCTTGCACCAGCCTCCATTGTCCATTAGGTTTTTGTACTCCTAAAACTGGAGTATTACAAGGGCTGTTATAGGACCTCACTAGACCCTGAGCTTTTAAGTTTCTTACAATATCCTGTGGCCCCTTTTTGGCTTCCAGTCTTAGGGGGTACTGTCTTTTGTGAGGAAAAGAGGTGGGATTCTTTAGGCTTATTTGAATTGAGCAGGCATTCTTTGCCCACCCAAATTGTCCCTCCATTGCCCAAACATCCCTTCTTTGTTATGTGTAATAATCCCTTCTTTAAATATGGGCAGCAGAGAGGGATTCCCTCCCTGACGATGTTCATATAGATAAGGGTTCCTGCTTTGGCTAACAGGCCCCGTCCTAGTAAGGGAGTGGGACTTTCTGGCATGATGAGGAAAGCATGAGAGAAGAGCATATCTCTCCAGTTACAGCTTAGGGGCTGGGAGAAATATTGGGAGACTGCTTGTCCTAGGATTCCTCAGACAGTTACAGACTTGGAGGACAGCCATCTAGGACAGGAAAGCAAAACTGAGAAGGCTGCACCAATGTCCAGGAGAAGATCGACCTCCTGGCCCTCTACGGTTAGCTTTACCCAGGGCTCGTTGAGGGTGATGGCTGGTGCTGGTGCTTGCCCAGGCATCCTCAGTCCTGCTGTTGGGTCATCTGTTTAGCCACCTCAGGCCCTTGGAATGATCCCCTTGGTACAGTGGACAAGGACGAGGAGGTGGTCCATTCCTCTGGGGACAATCTCTTTTAAAGTGTCCTAGTAGGCCACAGTAGTAGCAAGCTCTGCCAGACTGGTGGCTAACCCAAGCCTTTCCCTCTTCCGAGCCCCTTGGGTCTGCTTGCCTGAAGGCCATGACTAGGGCTGTGACCTTTCTCTTGTCCCTCCTGTCCCTTTCAGCCTGTTCCTCCTGGTCTCTGTTATAGAACACCGAGTTTGCTAGATTTAGTAATGATTCTAGACTCTGCTCTGACTCCAGGGCCAGCTTCTGGAGCTTTCTCCTAATGTCTGCTGCTGATGGCATAATAAATTTGTCTTTTAGTATTAGCTGACCCTTGATGGAGTCTGGTGACAGGGGAGTATACTTTCTTAAAGCCTCCTGTAACTGGTTAAGGAAGGCTGTTGGGTTTCCTTCCTTTCCCTGAGTTATGGTGGATAACATTGCGTAGTTGATGGGCTTTTTCCCAGTTGGCCTTAATCCCTCAAGTATGCAGGTTAATAGGTGCCTACGACTCCAGCCCTATACTCTGAGTCAGGATCCCAGTGAGGGTCCATGCTAGGGACTGCCTGTCTACCTGTAGGAAATCTGTTCTTCTCCTCTGATGTCATTTGATCATGTACTTGACTAAGGTACCAGGTGTCCCCAAAGTCTTGAGCCACTGCTAGAGCAGCCTCTCTCTCATTGCTGGTTAGGGTCTGAATAAGCAATAACATGATATCTTTTCAATCTAATTCAGAGGTTTGACCCAGGCCCTGCAGAACATCTATGTACTTGTCCGGGTCATCTGAAGATTTGTCTAAGTCCACCTTGATTTGCTTTATGTCAGAAAGTGAAAAGAGTATTTAATTTGGTTGGGCCAAGTTCTCCTCCTGCTGCCTATAGGGGGCAGAGTTGAGGCATCCTAGTAGCCTGAGGTGCCTAGGCCGTTTTAGCCTTCCCTGACTCCTCTTGGGTTATAGGAGCTGAGGGGACCTGGTCAGTATCGGTGGAGGGAGGAGCCACAGGGAGTCCTAAATATAGGGGTGGTCCTGAGGAGGGGCCAGTAGGGCAGAGGTTACAAGCCTTGCATAGCTGAGGATAATCCCTCAGAGAAAAGAAAATTTGCACATAGGGGGACCTCAATCTTCCCTCTTACAGAATAGGTCTAATTGTAGAAGGGTGTTATAATCTATACTTCCCTTAGGAGGCCAGATTTCTCCACTCAGCAGAGGGTAATGTGGCCATGCTGTTTGGCAGAAAAAAATGAGTCACTCTTCTTCAAAGATCATGAGTCAAATTGGTCCCAGTTATCCAGGATACACTTTAAGGGTGATTTTGCCTTGGGAAGTGTAGCACCCATCTGAAATTGAACACAGATATGCCCACATCCCTGGTTATTCCTTGCAACTGCTAGCCCTGGGGCATCCCCCAGTTATAGCACCTTGCAGTTTCCTTGTGCCCTAGATGGGTGATCATCTTCTGGGCCCCCCTGTGCTGGGTTTAATCATGCTTACCAGTGTCATGGGCATACCTTCACTGTCTAAATGTTCTTATGGCCACCTTAAGGACATGGGGACTGCTGAGATTAGTGGCCCTGTACCGGCACATCCTTGAAGAACTAGGCCAGTGAGGCTTGGGTGATGGGTGCCAATATTCCCTAACAAGAGTTCAATTGACATAGGCCTGACCATAAAACTGCCCTAGGAGGATAAACTCCTTGAGAAGGGCCTCTAATAACAACAATCTTAAAGAAGGCAACGGCTGGCCACATGGCGGAGGCCGGAACAATGCCCTTGGGACCTGGGCCTTCTCCCCCACCCCACTCTCCCTTGTAGGAATATATGCCCTAGGGTTGTGATACCTGTAATTAACTATTTGATCCTCATATCAGGTCTAACTATGGTATTCTAGATGGAGAAGTTCTGCCATATGGAGAGCCAATCCTAGGCAAGACAAATTGTACATTATCGGATTCTGGCACCACTCAGTTGGATTGGGAAATTGCAGGTGATAAGAAAACGAAATGTCCTATAGCCTCCAGTACCCTCTGATAGACTCTGGCCCTGTTAGGACATAACCTAGCACAGCAGACTAAGGGAACTGGCCCTGTGTATTTATCCTGTAGGAGGTCCCCATAGGCATATGCCTGAGGGCACCACAGGCAAGGGTCCCTGGACTGCCACCCCAAGAGCCTCAAGGTCCCAGCCTCATATGTAGGAAATACCTTAGAGGAAAGAGCGGGGAAGAAGTTTGCCTTATGGATGTCTGGACCCAGGAGGTTGGGGCCTGAAAGGCTGAGCATGGCTCACATAGGCAGCTGCCACTGTAACCACCCAGGCCGAGCCGCAGCTGAGCCATCACTGATCCTAGATGGCCAACGGCTGCTTGGTCTTTACCTCCTTAACAAATTTAAAAGAAGGAAAAGGACAGATTAGCAAGCAAAAGAGGTCCAATATCACTCACCACTCTAATGTCAGAGGTCTCCCGGCTGGCTTGCCAAAAGATGTAACTGGGGGAGTGTCCCCAGCTCCCAGCTCTGAAGAGGTTCTTGGCCTCTCTTACTCCAAAGAATGGGGAAGGGGCCCTGGAGGCGCGGTGAGCTTAGCATTTGAATAAATATCATGGACCCAAAGAATTTTGAGGGAGAGCAATTTGTTAGAGAGAGAGAAAAAAAGAGAGAGAGACAGCTCCCACTCTGTTCTGGGAGGAGAGCCTGGAGCAGGATATACATTCAGGTAAGGAGCAGCTAAAGTTTTAACCCTTGAGTTATTCCCTCCCATTCATGTTCTCATCCAATGAGAGGGGTTCTTTCAAACTTCCTCTGGAGTGATTGATCTTTGACTCTGATACTGGATTGGCTACTTGGTCCACAGCCCTGAGTTACAGAGCCTCCTCCGCCCAGAACTTTCAATGAGATTTTTGGAACAAAGGATCCACCTGGCTTTCCCTGCCTCACCCACTCATGGGAAACCCAGACAAAGAACTTTACATTTGAAATCCCTCTGTTTCCCGGAAGGAGGTGTGGAGCTGGGAAACTCCTGCCTTTGAAACCATGCCCCTTGCAGACCAGGAAGAGAAGTCCCTCAGTATGGTGGTGTCAACTGAGTGTGGTGTCAGCAAATCCAGAGCCTTCCGAGCTTACCCATGTCAAGTCTAGGACCTGGTATTCCCCGTTCCTTCTGATACTGTTTCTTCTTTCTCTGGAACTACATTGGCCAAAACAGAAAACAGGGAGGCAGTAAAGTTTATCAGTATTTCACTTGCATAGCCACCATCTTAAGTTACTGAAATGACAGGTTGGTCCAGTGAGGTAAATCAAACAACTAACATAAAGTCCAGTGAAGTCATTGTAGACCATGACAAAAGACCCCCTGTAGGAAAGGGGAAAAATGCCTAACACCAAGGAACAGGAAAGTAAAAAGCACTGAATTTGGTAAAAGTGAAGTAATTTCTATAAATGAGTCATATTATATGTAGAAAATTAGGAAAATTTCAGAATTTTTTTTAAAAAAATTGAGTCAACTTTAAAAGCTGATATTATCCTTTTTTCTTCTAATATCTTTTATATATATTTATACATACATTTCAAGTATTTAAATGAATGAAATACGGATATTTTATATATATTCCAATTCTTTTATATGTATTTTAATATATTTATTATATATATTTATTTTACATATATATATATTCCAATCCCAGTTCTTTTCAAGTAAAAATGCTAATGTAATTGTATATTTTTAAATTTGATAAACTTTTATTTTTTACTTAAAAAATGAGACTTTCTCATGACAATATATATTCTTCAGAAACACTATAATTAATGTCCTTATAATGGTTGCTTGTTTGGATATTTAATTTTGTCATACTATTAATTCATTTTGGCTGTCTTCATTGTTTTGCCACTTTAAGTAATTCTCTGAGGTTCATCTTTGTACATAAAGCTCTGTTCAAATCTCTGATTATTTCCTTAGGATAAAATTCAAGAATTGGCATTATTAGGTCAAAGAGCATAAACAAGTATTTTTTTCTATTTTTTGTTTTGAAAGCACATTACAAAGAAACCCTCTTTTAAAAGTTTTTCCTTTCATTTGGTTTTATTCTACAGATTGCTTATTTCTCTTCTTCTCTGTGCCAAAAACCATATTAAACTATGTGAATTCTCCACTCTGTTGCATCTTTAAGAGAGAGTTGAGGCCTCACTTCCTTCCTCCCAGCTATCCTGTCCACCACCGGCCCTCTCCTCCTCAGACTGAGACAAGTTCCCTCTCTGCTATTACCCCCACCCACACATCCAGGCTCTCATAGCACTGTCAGCAGTGCTATGAGAGCCTGGATGTGTGGGTGGGGGCATTTATCATGCTGAGTTCTGAGTGTCTATTTGGTTTTATTTTGGCATTAGACAGTAAGGGCCTTGGGGGTAAGGACTGTATTTTATTCATCTTTATTTCCCCAGCAGACACCTAGTGCTTTGTACATAGTAGGCACTGAATGAGGAAACAAGGAACAGAACCATTTAGTCACTACACACACACACACACACACACACACACACACACACTCACACACACACACACTCCTATATTATCAAGTACAGGAGATAGAAGTGTGAGGGAGAAAGAGGGTCATCTTCATGAAATAATATGCTTGTATTTTCTCAGATATAAATGTATAGATGAGTTATCACTTTCTGATATGTGTCCAGATAGGCCAGATATAATTATCAGGATTTTATCAGGTCTTTGGGACTGCAGCCTTCCTGGAAATATAGCTTTAGAGTCAGTTTTATGATCTTCTGAGCCCATAACAAGCTAGAGAATTAATAATATTATTGGATCAAACTGGCCCAAAATCTGATTGGGGGTTATTTATCCTACATACACATGATAGCACAGTATTTTATCTCTTTGAGTGAGGTTATCAGTGACTATGTTCTGTTTGGATGGAAAATATCATCTGGAAATAATTTATGAGTAACTGCAGAACCTATCAATAGCATGCTTTACAAGGGCTTATTTCATTCATTTGCAGGTATATTCCATAATTTCCTGATTTTCTCAGGTTCTTTTGTGTAATTACCAAATTGACCTTATATTTTTGTCCCCCTTTTCCCCAGGGCGATCCAAGTGTCAGGATGGTGTTATTGTCCTGGCATCTGCTGGGGTGACCCAGGGTTTCTATGACCTGTGGTTGGAAGGCCCACTCTTTGGGGTGCTGAAGCTCCTGAGAGTTGCTGTTCCTCCCTCAGTGGAGCCCAGAAGTTCTCAGCAGTTTTCTCTGCTTCGCACTAAACTGTCCAGTTAGCTTCTCATTCAGCCATTGGCTCTCCATACTGGAGTAAAGGTTTATGATTTATCAGGCAATTCCCAGGAAAGCAAGTTCTAGGTCTTCTGTGCTTTGAGCTCCACTTAATTCTTAGAGATCCTCACATCAAAGACTCCCTCTTATTTTCCTCTGTCTCCCTTGCGTCTTTCCCTGCTCACACTCCTGCTGTCTGGCCAGCCTTACTCATCAGGGAGAGTAGGAAGAGAGGACTCATGGGCAGAAAAGCTCACTGTTTGCTCCATCTTCATAGGCCTGGGATGTGGTCCAAAACGTTGGCTGATAAACATGCAAAAAGATGTTTATCTTGAGAATATTGTTGCCTTGTGAATTTCCACAGTCTCCTTTAAACTCAAAAGCTAAGCATAACTATTTATTTTTTTTTGCATTTTGGCCATAGCTAATCGTCCCAAGGACAATGAGTATCTCAGGCAGAATGGAAGAGGGTCACATACATGCAAGGGGATAGGAACTTAATTAATATTTTTAAATATCATCCTAGCAACACATGTATTTGTAAATAGATTATAACTATATGGTCATTTTTATAAGGATAACCTAATAATATCAAAGGGCAGGTTTGTTTT
Source organism: Sapajus apella (assembly GCF_009761245.1). Lineage (NCBI taxonomy): Eukaryota > Metazoa > Chordata > Mammalia > Primates > Cebidae > Sapajus > Sapajus apella. The sequence goes on along the minus strand of NW_022436944.1, from coordinate 7,656,086 downwards.
TAATTAATACTGTAGGGAAGAGCGTTGATTCTACACCAAGAACAAAAACATTAAAGAAAACGTAATTTTTTTTAAGTACCAGATGATTCAGGCTGTGCCTCTCATTTTCAGCCTTCTTCTCCCCTTTTCCTGTCTTTGCCTTTCTCCTCTCTGCCTTTTATTGAAAGGCAAATGCCCCTTGTAATAAAGCTCAATTTCAGAAGTTCCTGTTATACCCCACTCCCATAGCATTTATTAAAAAAGCAGAGACTATACTCATAATTTACTGGGAACCCTACAAGAGAAGTGAGACAACTCACTGAAGAATCTTCAAATAACATGAAGACATGAAAAAATATGGTCAGGGCTTCTCTGGCTTATGTAGGAAGAATCAAAGCAACCATGAAGTTAATTTTATTTACCATTACAACATACTGGGCTTAGAATTCAGGTTGTGATTATGTAATTATAAATTAATTTCAGTAGCATGGTATAATCTGAACGAAATGCCAGCAATAGTTGTGAGAAGTATGTTAATGAGTATCACAAAAGCTTGTCTGCTTGCTTGTACCTCAAAATAGTCATGTCCAGAGAGTATATATGAAGGCTCCTGCAGCAAGCGGACCTGCTGTGGTTTCCTAAGACTCTCCAATACATGTGATCAGTTTACTAGGAAGCAACCTTCTTTAATATGTTCATAATTAACGGAAAAGGAAGGACCAGAAGGGTGTCCATAGGCCGCACCCAAGTGTGAAATAAACATTATTATTGCAACAATTGAAATGTGAAGTTGAAGAATGTTTCCATTTCAAGATAGTATTCGTGAGAATCAGATGACACATCTATACTTTAACTCTGGTGAAGTGTGAAAATTAAATGACTACTCCATCAGATTCTGAAAGCTTGAATTCTGACCCTACCTCCCTCACTAAAGAGATTGTTTTTCATATTTAGGGTGGCATACCTCATTTGTGGAAAAGATCCTTCTGGCACTCATATACTGTTTCTTAGTTTATTCTAGCCATCTTATTAATCACTGTGTTTGCAGGGGAAGAGCCCAAGTATAGGTAAATCTAAAATTAAACTATATAGCACTAGGATTTAAAATAATAGAATTTGTCATCAGGTTGACTGCCTCACACTCAATACTTGCTGTGTTTGCTTATGCAAAAATATCAGAAAGGGAAAAAAAATCCTTGTTTGTAATGGATCTATTTCTCATAAAATGTTATTCCTGCCATTCTGCTCTTCAGCATGTGATGGGGGAAACTGAGGCAGCCTCTATTGTAAAAGGAGACCCAAGGAGGTTCATTTTAGGGGACTTTCCATCTCCACCCAGTGCAGGAGATTCACATGAGCCTCCCTGCATATATGGGTGTGTCCCATCACTGCTTCTGCTTGGAAGCCCACAAAGATGATTTGCCATTCTAGTATCTCAAGAAGAAGGCTTGGTGTGTTCTTAATGATATCCTTTGCCTCAGATGTTTTGTTGTCAGTGTTTCACTCTTCCCAGTCAGGTTTTAGGGCTGTTACCAGTCTCTCCATGAAATAGAAACCCCCTAATATGCTTCTGCTGAACTTCCTCATTGACTGACCTTGTCCTATGATGTCTTTCTTCCTGGGGTCAGTGGGTACGGGATACAACCTCCAAGCAGGGTTGCCCATATGGTTGTGTATTTTGGATTACTCCACAGCTCTGGGAGGCATCATTCACGCTGTGGTCATTGTTGACTTAAATATGTATTATGGCCATTTTATGGAGATAATGGTAAAGGGTCTTGATGAAGAGATACTTTTTTCTGGTTTGCACAAAAAAATTAAACACAAGGTAGCAGTAGCTTGCCTTGACGTTGGAAACAACACTCTAGGTGGGTTCTGCCCTAGAGTGGGTTCTGTCCCTTACTAGCTGTGTGACCTTGGGCTAGTCACATAATCTCAGTTTTATCATCTGTAAGATGGGAATAACAACAGTAGCTCATAGGCTGTAAAGAAATTATGTATGCCAAGGACTAAGTATGGAACCTGATACATGGTGAATACTCAGTATATGGCAGCTGTCACAGTTTGACCCATTCGTGTCCTACCATATAGATAGATCGTTAAATTACCAACCCTCTCTTAACATGAAACAACTTTCAAGCCCCTTACTACAGGACATTACAGTGGACCTAGGGATCTGTGATTTGAATCGTGATTAGTATTAATTTAATAGCCTCTTGCACAGAGTTAGACTAATGTGTCAGGTGACACAGGGCCTTAGCTCAGCCACACACACTAACATGACTCTGATGAGAGCCTGCCTCTCAGCGAAGTCAGAGCAGGAGTCACAAGGATTCAGGCAATAGACAAGAGAGAAAAGAAAGATTAAAGCTTATTGTTTGTTTATGATGTTTTCCGGACAAGGTATCATCTCTGACAAGTCTGTCTATGCTATATCATTGATTATTAGAAGAAAGACTCATAAAAAGCTCTAAGCAGGTCAGATTTTGGCAGACTTAAAGATTATGCAGACAGGAGTAGGAGTCAGTGAGTGTTATCTGAGAGCTGCCAGGTACTTTATCTGTGTTTCAGGACAGGGCGGATCACAGAGTTGGCTATGGAAGATGGGGGCTGGAAACCTCTGCTGACAGTGATCTTATTCCCATGTGATACTTTCATTAATGACTCCCTTCACCTGCTCTTTTTCTAATATGTTGCACTCCAATATAATTCTGTCCATTATCAGGCCTTGATGTCATCTAGGCCCTGAAATTGTGTTACTGAACCAACATTCATTGTCAAAGCTTTACGAGATAAACCAATTTTATTTCTCCTCGTCCTATAAATGTGTTGATTCTCCTGTGCTTTGTATAATGAATGGCCCTTTGGCTGTTGTAACACCTTCACTGAAATCCTTGAAGTGTGTGCATGCCTAGCTCTGTCTCGCCCCCTTTCTCCTCTTCCCCTGTTACCCCTTGAAGGGGATGCACCCCATCTCTACCCTCCCCAATCTCTTTCTCTCTTTCCTAAAGAACAAAAATGGAAATTTCCCTTTTAGAAAAGACTTATGTCACAGAAGGGAGCTGCTATTAGCATGAGCAGTCTGGCATTGTGTGAGTGAGTGTCCACGTGCATTATCAAGCAAGGCTTATAAAAGCCATGTTAATCCCACACAGCTTTTGCTATCCCATCCAGCTTCCCAACAACATAAAGTGATGTCACTCACTTAAGAAAATGTTGCAGTAAGGTGGATTTTCATAAAATAAGAATTCTGATGACCCCAATTTTTTTTTTTTTGATAAAAAGTCTCACTCTGTCACCCAGGCTGGAGAGCAGTGGCATGATCTCAGCTCACTACACCCTCCTCATCCTGGGTTCAAGCAATTCTCTGCCTCAGCCTCCCAAGTAGCTGGGACTATGGGTGCCCACCAACATGATTGGCTAATTTTTTTATATTTTTAGTAGAGACAGGGTTTCACTATGTTGGCCAGGCTGGTCTTGAACTCCTGACCTCGTGATCCACCTGCCTAGGACTCTCAAAGTGCTGGGAATTACAGGTGTGAGCCACCACGCCTGGCCTCAATGACCCCAATTTTAAAATCATAACTGTGTGCTACAGAAAGGTTGGAGGGGGGCAAGGGAGTGAGGATCTTGATTGGCACCCAGGGCAGAATGTTTCCTCTGAGGAGAAGAATTGGGTGGCACTGCTTAGAGATGCAGGAAGGCAGTACAGGGAGAGCCTAAAAGAAGCTGAGGCTTTCATGTCACCCAGACACTGATGGATCATCACTGATACTTGAATCTGAATCTGAATGTGAACTACCAAAAGAGCTGCTGTCATCATTGTCACTGCTATTCCTCGGAGTCCTTTTCCACCTCTACCATCTAACTCTCTATAGCAGGATTGTTAGTTCTATATTTTGTTTTATATCTTGTATACTTTGCTTGATGCAGTAAATATGCTCCTGAAACATTGTGAATAAGTAAAACTTCACCTTACTACAACATTTAAATAACATTAAATTCATCTGAATGCAGGAAAATATAAAGAAGAAAACAAAAAGGTCCAAAATCCTATTACCTAGATAGCCCTGTTAATATTTTTTTAAATAAGAGTATGTGTGTGGACATTGTTAGAGTGTTTATATTTGCACAGTATAAGGGGTAGATTGTACAAGTAGTACAATCAGTAGGTGTAAATTGAAAAGCACCCATTTCTTTCACTCCCACCCCAATCCTTAGCCTCTCCCCCAGCATTATGAGTCTGTACAGTGTACAAAGCACTCTTATAAGAATACAGCAATGGGCTGGGCACGGTGGCTCACACCTGAAATCCCAGCAGTTTGGGAGGCCGAGGCAAGCGGATCACCTGAGGTCAGGAGTTCAAGACCAACCTGACCAACCTGGTGAAACCCCGTTTCTACTAAAAATACAAAAATTAGCTGGGCATGGTAGCACACGATTGTAATCCCAGCTACTTGGGAGACTGAGGCAGGAGAATTTCCTGAACCCAGGAGGTGAGTGTTGCAGTAAGCCGAGATCACGCCATTGCACTCCAGCCTGGGCAACAAGAGCAAAACTCTTTCACAAAACAAAACAAAACAAAACAAAACAAACGAAAGAATACAGCAATGAATAAGGCATCTCCCTGGCCCTAAAAGGGACTTCCAGTCTAATGGGTCAAAGAATCTTAAATAAGGCATATAAATAGTATGGTATGTGATGTACAGTAAGTTGGCAGCTGGACCGCTATGAGATGTGATGCAAACATTACCCTCAGCTGCAGAACACAGGTGTCTGTTGTCATCCCTGCCCTCCTCCACCTCACCTAACTAGCCACATAACCTTAAACAAATACCTGAGCTGTCGTCACCCAATGTATGCATTTATAAGGTAGATTTGATCATTTTTCCCTGTCTGATAAGTTTTGAGAATTGAGTGCCAGAATGGGTAAGAAAACACTTCACGACTCATAAAACAGACCAGAAGTGTAAGGTTTCATTGTCATCTTTATTGTTATACAAATGTGTACTATGAAGATGCGTAGTAATCTTGGGCTTTAATAGAAAGCCTAAGAGCACAGGATCACCACAGCTGACCCAGATTTGATCAACAGCTGCCTTTTGCCTGGCTTGTGCTGTTTTTTAAAATAAAAGGTGCCAACATTTAAAATCGGGAGAGTTCATACAAAAACGACTTCCCTTGAAAATTCCGAGGAAACACTCACAGTGGACCTGCATTGCTACATGGCAGCTGTTTTTGTCACTGAGGAACTGCTTTCCCCTGAGCACATGTTTTCCGTTTGTCACAAGCCCCACCTTCACTCCCTTTTGTAGCCCCTACACTGAAACCTGATGTCAGTTTCACTCGTCATCATGCTTGCCCTTCCTTAGAGCTGAAAAATGTTTTAGAACTCAGTTCCTATCAAAAGTAGCAGGGTTAAAGAATGCCAAAATTTTTCTTATACCTGACCTGAAAGCATTGGAGTTTGCAGTTTTAATTTAAGATCTGCTTAATATTCAAGCTCAAAGGGGCCTAGAGGTTAATTAATCCAACCCTCTTGTTTTTGAGTTCCAGAGCGGTTAAGTGTATAATATAAATAAAATGCTTAGCATTATAATAAAATGTTTAAACAGTAGGGTCCATCATTTTTATTATTACCAAAGTAACAATTCTGGATTCCCAGGTTTTTTAGTCATTTAGTCATTCAGCGCATATGCATTGAGCAATGTAATCAGGGCTAAGACACTTGAAGTTTCATGGATAAGAAACTATTTTTATAATAGTGCTTTGTACACTGCACAGACTCATAATGCTGGGGGAGGGGCTGAGGATTGGGGTGGGCATGAAGGATAAGACATTTGAGGTTTCTGAGTCCCATTTTCCTCATCTGCTTAGAGGGAGAATACCTGCCCTCCCCACCCTGAATGTTTGGAATCAATTGCACGTATGTTTGTAAGCCACTTAGTAGAGTTTATAGTACTGAACAAATTGTTGTTACAACTTTGTTATGAATTTAACTGAGAAAGTAATTATAACTAGGAGTTTAAAAGATATCTGAGATACCCCAAGCTACTTAACCCTCATTAGGATTTACAGTTTTCTCAAGCTCTACTTGTCAAATGAATTGTCTAATATCCAACCAAAATATTTGGTTAAGTTTAGAATAAATTTTTTGTGTACTTTTACTTTGTCTGCCTTCCAGAAATTAAATCAGAGGGGAGTATGTTGTTTAGAGGAATGGACTGATACATAATTTGCATTTATGCGTCTTCCTTAAGGAAAACAAGAATTATTAGGCCAACACAAAAACGTGCCCATTTTGCTGAAGTACATATTGAGTTCAGAAGCAGACAGATTGTCCTCATAATGACCATCGTGATGCACCTTTATTGCTTCACAAGGTGCCATGGCTTTGGAAGGTGTGGTGAGGATGGAAGCCCTACCCGTGTGTTACTTGCACTGGACCAGAATCCTGGATGGAGGAAAGAACTTGGGACTACCTGGGCCAGAAGTTCTTTCTGCCTACCAGGAGTGTGCATGAGCATGTGCTTAGTACAGGAGGGTCATCGTGTTTTCATCAATCTGTCAAGTGTATTTTGCTACATCTACTAGCTCCTTATATGGCAATAGCTGGACAATGGTGTTGTCCACTGTGGTACTGAACTGGGCTGACCTGTCAGAGCAAGACATTAGGAGCTTAGCATTATGTCAGGTCAGGACATTATGTGTGAATGTTTATTCATTCATCTATTAATTTGTCTATTTAGCAAATATTGGGTGCTTTTGATATTCTAGACATTAGCATTATAGTGGGAAAATCCAAAACTTCTGATATGCTTTGTATCTGTGTCCCTGCCCAAATCTCATGTCAAATTGTAATCCCCATTGTTGGAGGTGGGGCATGGTGGGAGGTAATTGGATCATGGGGGCGGTTTCTCATGAATGAGAAAAAAAGAAAATGATTTTTTCGTTTTCTCTTGGGCACAATATTATCACCATCCCTCTTGGTGCTGTTCTTATAGTGAGTTCCTGTGAGATCTGGTTGTTTAAAAGTGTATTGCAACTCTCCCATCCCCTTCCTCCTGCTCCAGCTGTGTGAAGTGCCTCATGCCCCCTTTGCCTTCTGCCATGATTAGAAGCTTCTTGAGGCCTCCCCAGAAGCAGAAGCCACTATACTTCCAGTATAGCCTCCAGAAACATGAGCCAATTAAACCCCTTTTCTTTATAAATTACCCAGAATCAGGTATTTTTTATAGCAGTGTGAGAATGGACTAATATTCCTTGTGAAGTTTATATTCCAAAGGGGAAGACCGACACTAAGTAAATAAATAGTCTAAGTAAATAAGCAACATATCTACATAATTGTGTGTTGTGAGGGTAATAAACAACATAAAGAGGAAATGCAATCTGTGTCAGAAAAGACCTCTCTGAAGATGCCACACTTGAGCTACATCTTCATATGGGTCATTCAGCCATTGTCAAGGACAGGAGAACATACAAGGCAGAGAGAACAAAAGCCCAGAGATGACAAAAGGTTAGCATGTATGGGCAACAGGGGGGAGATCCTGAGCAAGGAAGGGAGTGGTATGACATGATATTAGACAAATTAGCCAGGGGCTAGGTCTTGTAGGACTTGCCACCATTGTTTCTCATCTGGACCACTGAATAACGAGGAGCTAAAATGACAGTGGTTTGGACTGGAGTCAATGCAATGAGAACAAGAGAACTGGAAGTGTTTAAGATATATTTTAGAGGTAAGAGTAGCAGAACTTAGTGATGGATTGAATGTGAGGAAAGAGGAAAAGAGAAAAATTGAAGATGATTCTTAGGTTCTGGCTTGAGCAATGGAGTGGATTATTGTGCCATTTTCTGAGGCTTAAGAACACATGGACACAGGGAGGGGAGCACTACACACTGGGGTCAGTTGGGGGGAAATAGGGGAGGGACGGTGGGGGATGGGGAGTTGGGAAGAGATAGCAAGGGGAGAGATGCCAGATGTAGGTGATGGGGAGGAAGGCAGCAAATCATACTGCCGTATATGTACCTATGCAACAATCTTGCATGTTCTTCACATGTACCCCAAAACCTAAAATGCAATAAAATAAATAAATGGGGAAAAAAAATGCAAAAAAAAAAAAAGTCAAATAACTTGCCAAACCCCATTTAGCTAGGACATTGAAGTCTAGTCCATGTGAATTCACTTTTTTTTTTTTTTTTTTTAACTTTTTGGGATTTTTTTAACCTGTGAGATAAGGTTATTAGGTTAAATTTCCAAGGTCTCTTTCAGATTTGGAATTAAGTTATTATCTAGATTAAATTGTTAATATAGAAATATCTCCTCCAGCCTGGATAACAAGAGTGAAACTCCATCTCAAAAAAAAAAAAAAAAAAAAAGAAATATCCTGAGGTTCAGAATTAAGTAACATTGTCAGGCCCTGGTATTTTTGATAAATATAGTGCTATGATGGAATAAATATTTTATCTCAGAATTAATAGCCAGAATCTGCAAGTGTTTTGTCTCAAGCATTAAAAAGAAGATGATTTTTTTCATTTTATCTTTGGTATGATGTTTTTTTTCTGGAGTTTCCTAGCAACAAGCTGTTTGTTCTGTCAAGTAAGATTAGATTGTAAGCTGTCTGTTATAATCCTGAGCTAAAACTGCAAAGCCCAAACAATACGTTGGTTATGGTGTCCTGGTTTGTTTCAGATCATTCTTGAGCCTCCCCCGCAGTGCTCAGCATTGCTTAGCACATATTATGTCTCCACAATCACACAGACCTCACTCAGGATAGGGGCAGGTTTCCTCTGTAGAAAGGGGAATGGAGACATTTCAGTAATTCAGAATACTACCTATAACTCTTAACCCTGCCATCTGGGGCTCACCCATTTTGGCCAGGTCTAAGATTCTGTTGCTAACATAGGCAGTATATTCCTGAAAACTTCACCATTAGCTAGATCTTAATTTACCCACAGAAACAGTAGGATTTGTTTTTGAAAAGGTCCGATCATAAATCTTAAGTATGTTCAATAGCATGTGAGTACAGTTGGCCCTTCATGTCCATGGGGTCTACATTGTGGATTCAACCAACCACAGATCAAAAATATTTTTAAAGCAATAAAAATAATATAAATTAAAAAACAATATAACAACTATTTACATAGCATTTACATTGTGTGAGGTATTAAAAGTAATCTATGATGATTTAAAGTATACAAGAAGATGTATATAGATTATATGCAAATACTAAGCCATTTTATATAAGGGACTTGGCCATCCATGGATTTTGGTATTAGTAGCAGATGCTAAAACCAATCCCCAGCAGATACCAAAGGACAACTGTGTAGCTAAACAGCCACACTCTAAATCTCTCATCAAATCCAGATATTACAAGGAACAACAACAAAAAATTCAACTCAAAAAGTCTCAAATAAGAAAGCCATTTATTGCCTCATAGAACAAGGACGGGGCAGTTCTAGGCTGGCTTAGCAGTTCCCTGATATTCTCTGGGACTCAGGCTCGTTCCTGTTTACCTCTGTGCTCTACCATCCTGCACTCACTGCACTCATGACCCTAAGGGATATCCCTTCATAGCTGGAAGATGGCTGCCACACTTCTGGGAAACACATAGGCTAACACTAGGCCAAATAAACAGTCATTGCCTGCTCTGTGCTTCTTTTAGTGGAAAAGAAAGCCTTTCTCAGAAGCCCCCAGCAGACATTTTCTTGAGTCCTTGTCCATGGAATGCCCAGTTTCTCCCATCTAGATCTAAGGGTATTATACTAAACTTCTTCCCTTATCTTTTATTCTTCTCAATTTCTATAACTGGTCTATTCTGGCTTTTAAAAACTTGTCACAGGAGCTGGGCAAAGTGGCCCACGACTGTAGTCCCAGCCCTGTAGAAGGCCAGCAGGAGGATCACTTGAGGCAAGGAGTTCAAAACCAGTCTGGGCAATATACTGAGAATCCATCTCTACAAAATAAAAAATAAGAACCCATCACCTATCCTTTATCCCTATATTTACTACATTAATTCAGACCCTCGTTAACTGTTCTCACTGCTCCCAATTTATCTGTCTTCTACCTTGCCCCTGGAATCATCTTTTAAAACATGAATCTCATTGTGTCACTATCCTGCTTAAAACCCTTCAGTGATTCTTAATCAAATATGGAACTAAATTTTAATTTTTTTTTCTGGCTACAGGAGTGACTCCTTGTCCCTTTTTGAAAAAGAAATCTTGCATGGCAGCTCACTTGTTAGCTGTTAACAGGTGGATGTAGAGCTGTCCTAGTTGAAATGCAGCTAGGGAAGGAGCCTTTAACTCAGCCGGGTGGATTCCTTCCCTTCCCTCTCATGGAGGCCCTGAAGCCTTTCCTTGGATCCCCTGGAGTATAGGCAAATAGAAACACCTACTAGGCAGTTGGTGTAGACCTCAGGAGTGTCAGCCAGGCTAGCTGCATAGACTTAGATTGTGTGGAAGCAAAGGTCAGTGACATGCTCGCCCAGAAAGCACAGTGTGAGAAGGGAAGAGGGTCCTATAGAGAGAGGACTCCAAGAGAGATGCTGAAGTAATGCCTACAAGCCATGTAATATCCCATGAAGCAACCTTTCTATTTTACCTTTCAAACTCTAAGAACGTGCCTTATAGCAGAATTTACGCCATGACTGTGTGGGACAATTTAACTCAATCAGATACTTGAAGACAAAGTAAGGATACGTTGAAGACCAAAATTTCCGTTTCCAATATTGAAAAAACAATATCAAAAACTGAGAACAACAATTTCTAATTGTTTGGATTGTGCTTTTGCTTACATTTTCATTCTTATTGCTTTTAAAAATTGCTTTGATAATCCATAAGATTAGCCTTTTTCCCCAAAGTCTTTTGTATTAGAAATCCTGCGTTAACCAACATTTCATGTGTTTCCATACCTGATCAAGGCATTTTTAGTTAAATAAGCTTAAGAATGGAATTTTAAGCAGAATTATAATAACTGATTCTGATAATTATTTTAATCTCTCTGCTCTTAATATCAACCTATATTTATTCTTTATGTCTATTTAAGAATTCAGTGTTTATTTTCTGTTGCTTGGAGCGTAAATTAGTTCAACCATTGTGGAAGACAGTGTAGTGAGTCCTCAAGGATCTAGAACCAGAAATACTATTTGACCCAGCATTCCTATTACTGGGTATATACCCAAAGGATTATAAATCATTCTACTATAAAGACACATACACATTTATGTTTATTGCAGCACTATTGCAAGTAAAGACTTGGAACTAACCCAAATGCCTATCAGTGATAGACTGGATAAAGAAAATGTGGCACATCTACACCATAAAAAAGAATGAAAGAGTTGTCCTTTGCAGGAACATGGATGAACCCGGAAGCCATCATTCTCAGCAAACTAACACAGGAACAGAAAACCAAACACCACATGTTCTCACTCATAAGTGGGAGCTGAACAATGGGAACATATGGGCACAGGGTGGGGAACATCACACACTGGGGCATGTTGGAAGTGTAGAGCAAGGGGAGGGAGCATTAAGACAAATACCTAATGCATGCGGGGCTTAAAACCTAGATGACAGGTTGATGGGTGCAGCAAACCACCATGGCACGTGTATTCCTGTGTAACAAACCTGCACATTCTGCACATGGCTCCCTGAACTTAAAGTAAAATTTAAAAAAAATTATAATAATTTAGTGTTTGTTTTCAAGCTAGCACCACGGCATGTACTTGTAGTCCCAGCTACTCCAGAGGCTGAGGTGGGGTAATTGCTTAGGCCAAGGAATTTGAGGTTTCAGTAAGCTATGATGACACCATTGCTCTCTAGCCTAGATCACAGAGCAAGACCCAGTCTCTTAAAAAAAGGAAAAAAATTAGTATTTTTTGTTGTTCCATGAAAACTTAAGCACAATTTAGATAGTTTACATTTTTGTTATGGAATATGACCTTAACGAGGAATGAAATGTTAATGAAGACTAATTAATGCATAATTTTAACAAGGGAGATATGTTTGAGGCAAGAGCTGAACAGGTTGTGCATTTCAGCAGGTGTTTGCATATTGAGTGGCACTGTCAAAAAAGAAGAGGTGAACAGAAAGGAGCTGGACAGAGAAGGCTGCAACTAGACCAGACTGTTCAACTCTGTGTGCTTTTATCCATTCCCATTTTAAAAAGGATTTGAGGAAAGTTTGTCCCTCTTGTCTTGTGTGTGCTTTAGGCAAGCAGGTCTTCAGTCTTGCTTGCTTCTGACTCGGACCACCCTCTCCCTAGGCCTCAGTTCTGTCATCACCAGAGCTTTTTCTGCTTCTGTCTTTATGTTCTGCCTCCATCGCACCCTGGAGCTGACCTGTTTCTGGCCACCAGTCTTTGTTGTCAGACTCCGAATATACAAGCTCAACCTGTCCTGACATCAGCAGCTTCTCACGTTCCACAGGATTCAGCTATTGGCATTTCTTTTTTTTTTTTTTTTTTTTTGAGACGGAGTTTCACTCATGTTACCCAGGCTGGAGTGCAATTGGCATTTCTAAACCCTCCTAGAAATGAGAAGCCCAGCACACCCCCCATTATTCCCATTTCCAACTGGGACTTCACAGAAACTCAGCACCAAGCAGAAGCCTAAAATGTGTATCAACTGACTGAAACGTCAAACTGATTTTGTTTCTCTCCTAATCCTTTTAAATGTGATATGTGTTTAAATTAAGAGTAGCAGAGACAAAATGATTTAGGGAAATTATAATGTTATCCTAGCCTATTTTAGTGATACTCTAACATGGTTAAGAAAATTGACTGTCAGATTTGATCATTGTTGTCGAAGTGAACAGCTATCATTCCCAGAGTGACTGGAGTCAGATTCTCACCCAGCAGAAGCAATTTTAATGACTGAAGAATCAGTTACCACAAGAGGCAGTGGAATCTGAATGCATTGCTGACCTCCCACGTTGTCTGTCTTCTATTTTTTAGGCACAACATGTTTGATTGCTCTGCTGTCAGATAAAGACCTCACAGTGGCCAACGTGGGTGACTCACGCGGGGTCCTGTGTGACAAAGATGGGAATGCTATTCCTTTGTCTCATGATCACAAGCCTTACCAATTGAAGGAACGAAAAAGGATAAAGAGAGCAGGTGAGCTTGTGAACATCTCCAAGAAATGTCTACTGTCTTGCTGGTGAACAAGGCAGCTTGCTTGGAAGGTTCCTGGATAAAATGTTCAGTTACCCTGTTTTAGATCTATACAGAGGCTGCTACTGAGGTAACTGAGATTGACTTTGTAATATTGCCTATCAAATAAATGGCCACTAAATCTGCCCTTCTTCATAGCCAAAGATTCCAAAAGAACTCAAAAGCCCATTTCCAGTTTAAAGGCTAATAAGATCTTTGGGCCCCTGGGCCTCACCTTTCTCTAGCCTGTTGCTATACACTGCTTCCCTCAGAGCCATGCCAAACTACTAACCATTCCTCAAAAGACCTCTGTGCCTTTGCAAGTGCTATTCTAAGTGACAATTACTTGTCCCATAAGATTCAGTTTAAGGTATTTTTTTGGAAGCTTTTTGTGTCACACTGTGACAAGGGCCTTCCCAGTCTGGAGTGAATACTCCTTTGTCTTTCCCCAGCATCCTATGTGGACATCTTGGGTCACTTCTTACAATACATGAACATACCTGGCTCTCCTATCTGTCCTGCCTTCCTGTCATCTCTTTAAAGGCAGGAACTTGGTTTTGTTCATCTCTACACCTTGAGCATCTGGCTTAGTGCCTAGTGTAAGTAAATATTTCAGAGCAAGGTTATGGGTAGAGGGATCCCTTATTCATTCATTCATCTGTTTATTCAATATTCTAGGAGCTGGGGATAAAACAAAGCCCATTCCCAATGGGCTTGCTGTTTCATGAAACTTACATTCTGAAATTGGCATGGGGGTGGGGAATAGAGGAAATAGACATTAACAAAAAAAATGAGTAAAAATAAGTAAGTCTTATAGTGTATTAGAAGGTGATAACTGCTATGGAAAGATGAAGCAGGAAAGGGGAGGGAGTGTCGGGGAGTTGCAGGATGTTTTGTTCATTTTTTGTTTTGTGTTTTGAGGCTGAGTCTCACTCTGTCACCAGGCTGGAATGCAGTGGTGTGATCTTGGCTCAGTGCAACCTCCACCTCCTGGGTTCAAGCTATTCTTCTGCTTCAGCCTCCAGAGTAGCTGAGATTACAGGCATGTGCTACCACACGCAGCTAAGTTTTGTATTTTTAGTAAAGACGGGGTTTCACCATGTTGGCCAGGATGGTCTTGATCTGCTGACCTTGTGATTCTCCCAGCTCAGCCTCCCAGAGTGCTGGGATTACAGGTGTGAGTCACTGCGCCCATTCAGGGAGTTGCAGTTTTAAGTAGTGTGGCCTGTGTAGACCTTGGTAGAGTGACGTTTGGACAAAGACTCGAAGGATGTCAGTTGATTATTACATTTTCATAATTCGATTTCAGAGGATACCTTTATACCTATGGAAGGCAAGAATTCTTTCACTCCTCAGACTGACAGCTGGAGGATGTATGCTCTTTGTGATGTGCCAGGCAGCTGGCCAGCAGTCAGAGGGGAGCAAGTTGGGTGCTTGTGTACACTAACCTCTCACTAGGATGGGCCCCTGCTGTCTGGGTTACTCTGCACATTGACTGTCTATCTCTATAGTCAGTTTCTGCCCAATGAATGAATTGAATGAACCTGATCGACATTTGAATTTTTAGAGTAGGGAACCATACTGTTAAGTCAAAATGTGTTGAATTTTATTACAACCTCCTGCTTCCGTGACTGCTTGAGTTGCAAAATAATTTTTAAGGAAAGCATTGGTCAGGTTTTCTGTTGGTGGGATGGAACAAAGGATATTTTAGGAGCATCTATCAAGCTTTGATGACCTCCAGGCAGTAGGAGCAAAGTTCTCTTGCTTCCTACCTATAAAGACACCATCTCTCTGTAAGAGTCCACTGTGAATTAAGAAACAGTTAGCCTACTCTTGCATCAGCACAGGCAAGGATGTTACACAATACACATGAAAATGTCATCTTACCATTCAGTGCTGTCTTCCGAATTGTCATGACCATTTTATCCTTCCTCTTCTTCCCTGCCATACCCACTACCCACACCTGTACCCTACATTGATTCTTTATAGAAGCAAATTTGGACACCATCTCTAAGGAGGTTAATCTAACCTCTATTCTTTTACATAATTTGATCAAGGGTGTATTTTATAGCAAGGCTTAAGAAACAGTGATTGGTTTTACCATCTTATTTTTTTTGAGACCTCACTCTGTCACCAGGCTGGCGTGTAGGGGCATAATCTCAGCTCACTGCAACCTCTGCCTCCCAAGTCCCAGTTCAAGCAATTCTCTTGCCTTAGCCTCCCAAGTACCTGGGATTAAAGGCGCATGCCACCACACCCAGCTAATTTTTATATTTTTAATAGATATTGGGTTTCACCCTGTTGGCTAAGATGGTCTCCATCTCTTGACCTCATGATCCACCCCCTCTACTTCCCAAAGTGCTGAGATTACGGGCATGAGCCACTGTGCCCAGCTGGTTTTACCATCTTTATGTGTGTTTTCTCTGGCCTCAGCCTCTTTTCAGGACATCTTTCCCCCTCCTGCTTAGCATGACAGTAAGGTCCAGCCAGTCTGGGCCAAATACATGTTGGTCTTTCTGTGGCCACTCCTTATACTGTTTCCAACAACATTACCTGTCATTTATTGTGTGCTCACCCTGTGCTAGGAGCAAAGCCCAGCACTTTACACAATTTCTCTGTGCCTAAAAGGCTGATATTCTCATTTTGTGGCCAACAAACTGGAACTTCAAAGAGACTTATGTGCCCAAGCACACACAGCTAGGGAATAGTGAGACCAGGATTGAAACCCAAAACTGGGTTTTATGCTCTTGCCTACCAGACCATACTTCCTGGAATGTTCTCCTATAGATCCTGCTCATAGATGTTTTACCCATCGCTCAAAGTCCACCTTTAATGTTCACTCCTCCCTCATCATCAGGACTGGAAATCACCCCTCCCTTCTCCATCTGCCTATAGCATTTAGCAGACACTGGTCTCCTCCTGAAAAGATACCACTTCGTGCTTATAGTATTTAATATTTGTGACTTAATTCTCCTGCCAGGCTGGCTACTTTTTTAAGGGAAGGTCTGGATCTTGTATAACTTCATATCCTGCACATTGTCTTGTATGGAGTAGATATTCAGTAAATATCTGATGAATATGTGAATGAAGACAAAAATAATAGATACAATTATTAAGTGCATAATATGTTCAGGGACAATGCCAGATGACTTCTGTGGAATAAGACCTTTATTTCTCATCAACCCAATGAAATAGATACTGTCTCTATTTTGTAGCCAGGGAGACTGAGGATCAGAGAAAGAGTTCCTCATCCAAAGTAGAACATGGCTAGAAGAGACAGAGCCAGGAATTAAATCCAAGTAATCTGACCTGAGCCTTTAATGACTGCACTAGTATGTGCTTTTTCTTAATCTTGATCCTATTTAGGGGGAGAGAGCTGTTTTGAGATCTGTATAGGCACATTTAAGGGTGGCCTCAGACCAAATGATGTATACCAGTAGTGTCCTGGTGCCTGTTCACCTGCCTTTCAGCATTCCTTTGCCACTCTCCTCGAATCCCTACCCTCATGTTCTTTACTGTCAATCACTGAGCCACCATGGTGTTAAAACCAATGCCCTCCCCCGATTGTATCCCTACCTTCAGTACTCCTCTTGATATATTCTTGAAGTTCTTCAAGATGCCAGGATGAGGGTATGAAGATCAAGTGGTAGAGTTATGCCATGCAGCAGGTCCCAGGAGTGATGGGGTTAAAAGGAGTGCCCACGGCCCAGCTCATATGAAGTCACCCTGTTGCGCACACACACCTAGACTATCCCAGGTATGTGAGACATCAGCTGGTTAAACTAATGGGCTTATCCTGTCTTTCTAGGTGGTTTCATCAGTTTCAATGGCTCTTGGAGGGTCCAGGGAATCCTGGCCATGTCTCGGTCCCTGGGGGATTATCCGCTGAAAAATCTCAATGTGGTCATCCCAGACCCAGACATCCTGACCTTTGACCTGGACAAGCTTCAGCCTGAGTTCATGATCTTGGCATCAGATGGCCTCTGGGATGCTTTCAGCAATGAAGAAGCAGTTCGATTCATCAAGGAGCGCTTGGATGAACCTCACTTTGGGGCCAAGAGCATAGTTTTACAGTCATTTTACAGAGGCTGCCCTGACAATATAACAGTCATGGTGGTGAAGTTCAGGAATAGCAGCAAAACGGAAGAGCAGTGAACCCTTCAGGGGTCTCAGCTGCCTTAGACTAAAGGACTTTCAACACACTGGTCTCTTAATTTAGTGAAAAGTGTGGGAGTTGTAATTAGGATCATCCATCCCAGACATGGGATCCCCCCTCCCTGGTGGTCTTAGGTCTATAATCAGTGATGAACTGAGGGTGCCCTTGGCCAATGTAGTTAAGAAGCTGGAAAATGGTTTCTTTATGTTTTCCCAACTCTTTCATTCAGTGTCCAAAACATATAAATAAATAACTGTAGATTCATGTATATGAAATGAATAGCATCTGTGCCATTTGGTCTCCCTCAGGATTCTTTTCAAGATCCTGTTCAGGGTCCTCCAGGCATCAGCTGTTATGTCCTCTCTTTGCAACAGTAGACAGGACAGGCCTCCCAGTGCTGCAGGAGACAGGCCACTGTGTCACCTGTGAGTGGTCAGGAGCTGACGTGACAATGCCCTCTGCCAAGAGACAGAGCTGTCCTAAGAATACTTTGTCCTTCTGAGCCCATGTTTTCTGCTCAGAGGCAGCTTGGAAGCAGATTTGGAATGGCTTTTATTTTGGCTGCTCTTGGAGACTGAGAGAAGCAGAAAGGATGGGAGACCAGTGGCAGCTGCCTGCACAGCAGAAATGACCCTTTTCCCTTGCTTCCTTTATTAGTTAAACAGACTTTATATACCACCTGACCAGGCTTTGTGCATTTATCCTAATCATGCATGATCGAAATCTTTTGCTTAGTCTTTACCGTATGTAAAAGGCAGCTGTTAAATTCACCAAAAGACACCATGATTTTTCATCTTACATGACCAAGAAACCATGTTAGGGGAAATGACAAAAGCAAGCCAAAATGTTTCCTTCCATTTTCAATGGCAGATGAAGGAAACGATACTGAATGAGTCACAGTCTTCCCTGGCAGGTAAGCTGTTTGTATTGAGGTAGGAGTGTTCACTGAGCTCCAGCTGTCACTTTTGTGTGTTTTTCCTTGCCCCTTTCCTAGTGCAAAGTGTGTTTCAGGCAGTGTTCTGAGAAGCAGCAGCCTAGAAGCACACACAGCATGTGTGTTCCTTGAAGTCAGGTACAGAGTTCACAGCTACTGCAGCTTGGAATTTGGTGGGAAACTACTTGGACGGGCTTCTCCTTGACAATGGAAAGGCAGCAGCCTTTATCATTTGGTTGCAAATATCCATCCACATCAAGTAGCTTTCCCCAGGCAAACACAAACCGCCCTTTGTGGCCTGCAGGGAAGGCAACAGAGGGACCCGGCAATGGCAACACAGCAAGTCGAGAATTCAAGCATGAACCCGTATTGACAAGTGGGCCAGTATTATTTTGGGGCCTGGCTTGCTGCTCTCCATTTCCTGTATCACTAATGTATCATTTCTCCAAACACTGGATTTTATAAGTTAATTTAGAGAAAATTAATTTATAAAATACTTCCCAAGACCTGCATTTATTTTATATGACTCTCTTTGCCTGACTGCATGACTCAAACAATCAAACAAAACTTTCGTTGCCTCCCACCCCTCTGTATCCACCTGGTTTTGTTCTTTCCCTGTGTGCATTTGTGGTTACAGCTTCCTATAGTCCTCATTCACCCGCCACCTCCTCCCCATGGAGGCCTGCCCTCCCCACTCCTGCTGTTGTAGAGCTTTTCCAAAGCAGTGTCCAGGAGAGAACTTAGAGTGAAGAGATTCCCTTGTGGTTGCAGAGGGCTGCAATCTGTCTTGATTCTTCCAAGCACTTACTGTTCTTTGACTGCACCGAGAATTACTAATGGTTTCCCATGAGATTTGCTTACTTTTGTATACTGTATGTCCCAGTGTTACAGTTAGAACCTTGGTTATTGTTTTTTAGCCATAGAATCTTCTAGTACAAAATATCTACCATTTGAGATTTAAGCATTTGCCTATGGAAAGACACTGAATATGTGGCTGCGTGTATCAATATTTGGGGTGGGGAAGGGGAAGGGAATGTGGAAAACAAATGCTGGCTGTGAGCAGTGCTGAGACGGCCAGGCCAGGCGGCTGAGTTTGCTTGGAGATTCAGGACGTTCTGATGCCTGAGAGTTGTCCCCACTCACCATCGAACTGAAATCAGTATAAATGGTGTCAGCACTTTACAGCCCATGGCCAACTTTCTTTATTTTTAATGTAGCACAAAAGTGTATAATAGCAAGGAAAAGACATTTTTTAATTCCAGTTATTCTTATTGTCTAAAATGAAAGCAGCAGTGTTTTGATAAAGATGAAAAAGAAAAGCTACTAAATTAGTAAATCAGTGTTTATGGGTCCTGCAAAATTTCTTAATAGATGGTGCTGGGTGCACGAATTACAAACTTTCTAACAGAGGTTCACAAGGCATCTTCTAAATTTTGCTTTGTACAATTATTTCATTTCTGACGTTAATCAAATCGAGTGTATATATCCTACTCCCTTTACTGCCTCTTTCCCCCCTACTGTGGCTTGTAGATTTTCAAAAGATACAAGTTCTAGGCAAAACTGTAACAGTTACATTAATAGTTATGATAGTTGTATCTAAAATCAGAATATTTTGTTCCCTTCCTCCTGGACCTCTCTCCCCCTAGCCCTTTTCCAGCTGTTGGGGATTTGTAGATATCACTCCTGGGGTGCCCTGTGGCACACTGGCTGCTCCCCAGGGACCCAGGAATGCTGAATTTAGCCATTAGGGAAATTGATTTGAGATGTTTGCATGTGAAGCTTCCCTAAGCTGCACTGCCAAAGCTTTGGAATTGTCACCCAAGGCTTCCTAGACTCCCTAGCTAGCTCGAGTTCAAATTGCCAATAGTCCCTTTGGTGCCAAATTTTGGGATGGTATTACAGTCTTTTAGAAGTTAAGATGGGAATGAACATGTGCTTATGGGACCCCAGCAGAATGCCAAGCCCAGGTCTCCACTAATGCAGTGCTCTGCTGCAGCTCCACTGGCAATTTGTACTCTTAACATGGGTTGTGGGAGGGGCAGCTAGGGAAAAAATTTTTTAATTAATTGTATTTGCAATTCTTTCATCATAGGAATAAACAATACTTACATAGAAAGCTCCAAAACTGTACCCAAGATCTGCATTTATTTTATATGACCAACTTGCCCCAAGGCAATTAGCTTTGAATCGCTGTTATATTGTGACATATCTGTGTGCATATGTACATATTACTGGTAACCAGTGGCTGCATTTTATTCCCTGCTGTGGATTGAGGTATTGCCTTCTTGAATCTTGTATGTGTCATTAAGAGTATTATACAGAGAGTGTTATAGTGAAGGATGCAAGCTGAATAATTTAGAACAGGCCTTATTTCATACAAGTGTAATTATTACATCATTTTGGGTAAATGGTAAACACGATTGCATGAGAGTGATGGCATCATCATTTCAATCTAATCGGAAATGATTCTAGGAAATTGATTCTACTATTGGATTCTAGGAACTTGATTCCACTTTTTCCTTTGCCAGATGTATCTTGATTTTCCTGATTTTTTTTTCTCTAAGGTTGTTGCCAGATCTCTCTTGCAACTGTGTCAGTGAAAGGTCTGTGTTTTAAAAAGGCACCATATCATTGTATATTTGAAAGTATAGGAATATATACTTTGTATAAAACTTTTCCAATGATTTCAAAAATTCTTTTTTCCTCCTTTTGACCCACCACTGGACTGTTCATCCCTTAATTGTCCCTCAAAATTGCCTTAGCATGTCACACCAGCATTCGTCATCCAGCTCTGGAGAAATGACATGACTGTTAGATACCACACCTGTTTAATCGCCTCTGGACTAAATCATTGATACCTAGACTTTTGAGCTAGTTAGCTGTAGAAATAATAGAATCCAGTGTTTCCCAAAGTGTGTTCCAAAGAATACAAGTTCCAAAGATACTCTTCTAAATATAGGGTTCCAGGATCAAATAAGTTTGGAGAACACATACCATCTTAGAAAGTTAGTGAACATGAGCTCGTCAAAGGCTCTAATTTAATGTCTTGCGGGGCAGAGAAAAACACAACAAATATCTACTGTCAGCCCAGTGTTTTCCAGATTAATTTGACCACAGAAACTTTTTTGAGTAACACCTAGTAACACTGCAAGGAACTGTGTTCTAAAGAACACCCTTTGGGAAATTCTGATACGTTGAAATATTGCTGTGTTTTCATTCACCATGACTCATAGTAGAAGCAGCACAATTTGCAACTTAGACGCATGAGGCTTTCATATAAAAAGCTGACTTGTTAATCAAAGCAATGTTAAGAAATAGTGTGATTTAATGTGACCAACAGCAGCCTCATATTGATAGCAGAACAATCCTACTTAAAGCTCTAAACATCGTCTCTTTCTTTTATGTGAATAACGAGCAAGAGCCCTGTCATAACTGGATAAGTCTCAGATTGATTCCAAGATCTTTCCATTGCTTTTTTGCAGTTACCTTTGCTTTTCAGATTGAATCAAAACGACTATTTTTCTATTTCATCACTATGTGATATTTAAAAATATATAAAAAATAACAAAAGGAAAAACAAATATGATTTTAAGTCACTTTTGAAATTTTAACTCAATTTTTCAAATGATCTGTTGTATAGTAATCGAAATGTAAACTATTAACGCTTACTTTCTTTCCTCTATTGTCCTCTCCAAATTCAGTGAAATGATTTGAAACCACTTAGAGCTCATACCTTCTAAAACTCGTGTCCCCTATCATCCTACCTTTCATATTTTCTGTCCATAGTTAAGTTTGGCAAGTTATCTTTCTTGTAGTTCCATAGTAGTTACTCTTGGCAGAAACAGGTTTGGGAAGCTATGAGAGATTACTCCAAAGTAATGGATGAAACAAATCTAGTCAAAAACATGGTACAAAGTGAATTAATACTAAAGTCAATAACTTAAAATTACATCTAATATTTAGGAATAGCTCACCCTCTGCACATTATCTAAAACATTAAAAAAATTAAAAGTAAGATCTCTTAGGCTACGTGGCAGATTGCAGAGGGCAAGGGGCAGTTGATACCATGAGACTTTCATTAGATGTGTTTCTAAACATTTTTTTCTAATATGTAAATTTGTTTGCTGATCCTTCGTAATGTTAATGCTGCGCCTATTTGTTAGTTGTACCACTGTTAAGCAGCAAACTGTAGAAGCTAGTGTTGATTATTGATAATTTTTATATGTTTAGTAATAACCACAGTATCATATGTACAGTTGCTTTAATAAATCCAAGTTAAGGACTTTGAGGAGAGCAGATAGTAACTATTCATTTTAACAAATCATCACAGACAGTTTCACTGTTCAAAGCTCTACCAGAAAGTAAGCATGCAGCAAAGGTATAGATTATATTTAGAGATGTGGTTTCATTTATTCTAGAAGTCCTATAACCTGCCATTATTTAACCACAGAATCACACCTAACATTTTCCAAATCCAAATTAACCTCAAAAACCTCCAAGGACATTGAGCACAAGTAGATTGCAGTGAAAGCATGGGTAGCAGACTGTGGTGGACAGAGGGTTGACTGACCCAGAACAAAACCTGCCTGGGTACATTGCTGCCACTTCAGGAGAGGGACTGTGTCAGCTACACATTCTCTCATCACCTTTTGTCATGAGGCAGTTCATAAGTTAAATACAATACCATGCATTATCTCAAAATATTTCTGTATTAATTAGGTAATTCATGAAAGGTGGATATAATAGTAAGGTATCAGGGGAAAACCCCTTTAGGATACCCAGACATTAAAAATGTAAAAAGTAGCTTATAAGAAATGTGGATTATCAGATTTTTACCATATAGGTTGTGTTTACTAGAAATTTCTGACACCTGTACAAAAATCAGGTGAAGGAAGTTATTACCACTTTTCATCATTCAAAAAACAGGCTTCCCTCTTAGAGTATTAGTTAATGCTTTGCTTATTTGTTAATTAAGACAGTATTTTAATTTTAAAGCTTCCTTTTGTAGGATTGATTAAACAGGCAGAATCACATATTTTTTAAAAAAATGATTTGGAACACTTTTTAATAAAAAACTGTAAAATCAGTTCCCAGTGTAGTCAAAATTAGAATGTAAAGGAAAGCATTTTTAAGAAAATACAGAAGCCCAAATCAAGGGAGAATAATATAAAAGAAAATATTTTAAATTAGGAAAAGGATGTGTTATTGTTTATTACATCAGGAATTATGCTTTCTGTACTTAATGCTCTTAGTGGAGTTAGGGAGATAACACTGAAGTGAGAAAATGAACATTCTCAGTTACTTGTGTAGTAAAATTGCTGTCCCTATTCCATTTTTTTCTGATGAAGATGGATAAATGAGGTCTCATCTATTGCTGTCCTAAACACTTTTACTGTCCTAGGTTTCGTTCACATTCCAAATCATGGACATGACTTTATCCTTAATCCTTAGAACTTTTGCAGAGGAAATACCCCTTTATAAAATTTTGATAGATACTAAGATCAACTAAATGGTTCCCCTTCCATTTTAAAGTGCACAAATAAAACTGAAATCAGATAAACACAGTCATAGCTACAACTGAGAGTGAGTTTTAACATACTAGTAATTTTGCAAATTCCAACATGAAATACTAGTGAGTACTCAATTTACAACAGACAATTTCACAAAAACAAACCACAGAGTGATTTGCTATTCTTGCTTCTTAAGAGAGTTTTTAAATCCATATAATGCAATAGGTCAGGTTGCTCATATAATTTTTAAAAATAATCCTGTAGAAATGATGTATTAGACATCTCTAACCCAAGAAAATGATGTTTTTTGTATAAGTTTTAAATTCCCGTTTGTCTTAATATATCTTAGGACAAATGGTGACTTCTTCGTGTAATAATGAAAAGGTATAAATCCTGCTGCGTGGGGAAAAGCTAGAACCATGGGTCATTAAGCAAGAATACTGCTCTTATTTAGGCTCCTAGACTGCAACTAAACAGTCTTTATGTATTTATTGTTTTGATTATTGTTTTATCTCAAGCATATACAGTGTGCAGAAAGTAGAATAATGAATAAAATATGACCATGGAGAAAACCCATAACTTTTGCTTCTATTCTAGAAAGCAGTGTTTGTTCTTTTTAATTTATCTGAAATACATGTTCACATTGAAACATTAACATCTACGGTATTGTCTTTCAGTTTACTCTTCAATTATTAAAGCAAATGATTTTGATTTATAGCACTTACACAACTGCAATTCAGGTCATAGAATTGAAATATATTTGATAATGTCTCAGCATTCTCATGGGCAGCCTAGAAAAAGGAGAAAAAAAAAAAAGAGAGAGAGAGACAAGAGAAACAAATAGAAATTTTAGTGGGTTCAAATGAATGATTATTCTGGCAATCCTGGAAAATGGTGAACAGTTCATTCTGAAAGACCCCATTGTGAACTCTGCTCACATATATATTTGTGTAAGGAAAATGTGTGAGATTTTTCTTAAAAAATAAAAGCATCATTGCATTTATAACAGATTGATCAATCTTATGAACAGATTACATTGGGAAAGTCACTATTATTGCTATAAGTAAGTGTGCTTGTATATTTTATTCTTTCCTTTCTTAATTTCTTTGTGTGTGAGAGCATCTAACTATGTGCCAGGCAATGGCTGTGTCTGATTGAATGTATCCGTTGGTGAGCACTCAGGTGCAATCACTGCCCTTTTGGGGCTTACAGCCTAGTGGGGATATTATAACAGAGATATTATAACACTCCATATTGACTAAATGGGATGAAAATTGTTATCTTTCATGATTTGTTTCAATGGGCTTACATTTGTTTGGACAGGGCAGAATTAGAATAATTATTTCTTACATATAATAGTAGGTGATAAGAGATTGGGAGTTTCTTGCCCACACTGAAGCAAACTTCAGTAGATAATTACTCCATTTTACTAGCTCATCTAGTTTCTCAAGGATGGCATGGGAAGTGAGTCATGAAGCCTCTGGGGACCAAGACGGGGGTAGTACTGTCCCAGTGGAGGGTGAAAGCCAGGTTGTCTCTCCCTTCAGGATCTTTCTGGGGGGAAGAAGAGAATTATAGAAAAGGAGAAATGGGAAGAGCAAAAACATCTCTCAATGTCCTATTTTTATTTTTGTTCACAACAGACTATATAGTGTAACAACCTTATGCCTCCAAAGACAGGCCAGGACTGAGAGTATCTTCAGTGTTCCTGAGTGTATAAATCAGTGAATTTGTTATATAGAAAGTTGGCATTTCAGGAGCACGATTATTTCCTGATTTCAAATATGAACAGAAAACTAAATGTCAGATTTTTTAAATCATAAATTTGGTATCCATAGTTACTTTACATATTCCAGAGTCTAATCATGGAATTTAAGTTTTTTATTTTGAACAAAAATAGCAACATCTGTTTTCTGTATGGCAAAGAAAAACTAAATCCCAGACTTTTATTTTTAACCACAGAAGCTGTCTCTTCTTTCTAAATTATTTGCCTGCCTGCTTATTTCCCCTACACATCTCTTTCTGTTTATACCAACGGCTTTTTTAAATCCAAATTAATACTAGCTATTGCCAAATTGCCTTAGAATCCTATTGAATTAGAATAATTCATATATTTCATATACTAGAGAGTAAATGCTTAGTGATGGTAAAGATCTCATTGTGATCAGAAGTAGGGTTTTTATTCTTTTGTTTTCAATCATGAGAACATATAAAAGGAAATTCAAATGAAACAAAGCCAGTTTCTGATTTAGTAACATTAAAACCGTAGGAGGAGCTCAGTTATTAAGGATAGAAAGGAGGAAAGGACAGGGTGGCGAGAGAGAAAGGGGAAGGAAAAAAAACAGTAGTGTTTTTTGGGGGAACAGTATAATATCTCAGAAGTTCTTATCTCTTATCCTGCTGATGTTGAGACAGTGGCTTTGTATAAGCTTTTATTTATACCTATTTCAACATCATAAAAATTTTTGTCAGCATTTTCTTGCAACTTCAAAAATCACAAGGGATTGTTTATAAAAAGATACAGGATCTATGATTTATTAGCAATTTTTCTTTTAGGAATCTTCAAATTGTATTTAATAAATAAATCACAGGTCAAAATGACTGTCAAATCAATTGGGCTTTCTGGTAAGTTATTTCCTGACAACTATCCATGAAAAATACAACAAGCCTTGGCAAAACCTCATTACTCCTGGAAGTTTTCAGAGGTTATTATACCTACTGTTCTATATTTGTCTCTAAGAGACATTTGAAACAGTTACAATGTCAATTTGGTGTAGCATTACCTGTAGTAGAGCTCAGAGTATGTGGCAGTGCACGGTCACTCAAGATGCATGGCGTGTCATTTGGGTTGCTTTGATGGGTGTTGGGGTAGAATTAGCCTTGTAGAGACTAATGTGTTCATGCTCTCTCTGATCCTGTTTCATTGTATAAAAATGAACAGCTAAAAATTTACTCATGGTGACAAGATTTAAAGCAAAAATAAACCCATAAAATTGTTAGACTTTAAACATGAGACTGCTGCTATTCTTTTCTTTAAGTTAAACTCATTTTCCATCCTAATGTCTGTTCTTGAATTTTATAATTTATCTATGCTTTTGAGTTGGAGTAACTTGAGTTGGGGTTCTATGTGGAAAGCAAAGAAACAATTCATGGGTAGAGCATAAGACCAAAGCATAATAGAAGCAAGAGGCAGGAGGTATTGAGACTCTGGTGCTTTCACTTGGAAGGGGAATAAGCCTGGCTCTGGTTCAGAAGAAGGCAATTGATAAACATGTATACAATGTATGCAACAAAAAATGTTTATTGTAAACCTAACACAACTTATACCCACCTTTATAGTAACACGTCGACAAAGTTGATATAGTAATTACTATCAGGTAACAAGGGTTAGATTAGCTATACATAGATGTAGACTCCAGCAACAAAGCATGACACACCTCGGAGAAAAGTGTTCAGAACAGAAGATCCATCTGCAAAGGTTTTCACAAGATGGCAGAAGAAATACGGTAGGGAGACAGAATGAAAGAGGAAAACTCTCTCCAGGATTCTATGATCTGAAGAGGGGTTTGGACTCATAGCTTGGGCCATATTGTAGTGGTGACTTGCACTAACTATGTAGATGGAGTTTGTAGATTAGACAATTCTCAGAATTTTCTAGAAAAGGTTGGGGCTAGACATAGTGGCTCTTGCCAGTAATACTTACATTTTGGGAGGCCAAGGTAGGAGGACCACTTGAGCTCAGGAGTTTGAGACCAGCCTGGTCAATATAGTGGACTCAGTCTCTTAAAAAGAATAAAATCTCCTTAAAAAAAAAAGGAAAGAAAAGGAGATTGTTAAGCAGGCAAAACAATTGCCTACTCTGCTTTCAAATTTAAGTCTGAGAAATATAAAAGCTCATCTCTACATATAAAATGCTTTTTTAAAAAATTACCTTGTTTATATGCTAAGGTTCACTAGAGGAGAAAAAATCAATGTGCAAGTTTTTAAAGGTACATATAAAAAGGGATTCAATTCAAAAGTAAATTTCTCTCCCAATCCTACCATTCATTAAGCTATGAGATAGAGTTGACTATCACTTGATTTCTGAACACCAAAATAACCTCTACTTACAGCTTTTCAACAGTTCTTCTCCTTACACCGTGAAAAACTTTAAAAAATAATCACAGCAGCCTGGAGAGATGGAAGAACTGCAGGATCTGTGTCCCAAGAAACAGTCATTTCAATGTGAATTTACCAGAAGTCAGAAATTTTCCACCTTTTCATTTGTGAAGAGGGCAGAGTGAATGTTAACATCAGGCACGGAACCTACTTTGTGCCAGGTTCATGAAGTAAACCTTTCCTGATGCTATTCAATGAGTGAGCAGTAAAAGGCAAGCAAATGTGACCCTGTCCGCTCTTTTTCATCCAAATAGGAAGACCTGGCTCCACACTGTGTTGGCTTGATTAGTGAGAGATGTACAGACTCTTCAGGTTTGTAACTATATTGCTATGCCCCTTTCTGTGTTCCCAGCAGATGGGAACTCAGACTCTGCTGCCTGAAATGGAAGGCAACCACTTACTGAGGAGCAAGGAAGAAAAGGCATTTTTTATTTCCTCTATCCCCAATCCATCAGTGTGGGCTGCTCACTCAGGCTGGGCTCCATTCTCCAGCAAGATGCATCCCAGAACATGGAGCTCCCATGTCACAGACCAGCTGCTTTCTGTCTGCCCCATAAGAAATTGGGTTTGACTTATCTCTTCACATCAGCCCCACTCATCACTGGCCTAGACTCTCAGGGAGAGGAAAACTGTTTCTTATGTTCCTACAATTTGGATGCCCTCCACTGTAACAGACAACACATAGTGGTTAACTTATATATGCAGGGGGAAGAAGTCTGTGGTCACAGGGTTGGTTCAGTGATTCAATGATGTCATCAAGAGCCAGCCTCTCTACCTCAGCCACTGACTTGGCCTTCAGGCTGTTCTCATGGGATCCACATGGTTGCTTCAGATACTAGCATTGCAGACATAACATCTGGCCAAAGAAAAGGAGACTTTCTCCTTTGTCTTTTTTTTATTAGGTACATCCACAGAAGCCTCTCAGCAGATATCACCTGGGGGCCCACTGGCTGGGATTGGTTCACATGCCAAAGCATGAGGAGCAAGAAGGGCTAGTAAAGACAGCGGTAGCAGCCTGAGCAACATAGTGAGTCCCATCTCTACAAAAAGGTTTTGAAAAATTAGCCAGGTATGGTGGCACATGCCTGTAGTCCCAGCTTCTTGGGGGGTGCGAGGTGCAAGGATCACTTGGGCCCAAAAGTTCAAGGCTGTAGTAAGCTATGATCGTGCCACTGTATTCCAGTCTGAGCGAAGGCGCGGGACCCTATCTCAGACAACAGAAGTGACTGAGATGGGAGGCAGCCCCTGCCTGCACAGAAGAAAGCGGGAGGGTGGGCACGTGAGGCTGGGGCTCGGCAGCAAACACAGCATTTGGCCTGCACCCCAGCAGCCTTTGCTCGTGACACTTCGATGCCACTTTCTGCCTTTACCTAAATTTGTTAATATATTTGTTAAAATATCTGTGTTATAAAAATGATTTTGTTGAGAATGAAATAATAAAAGGTACTTTTAAGGTAGGAAGAAATCCTTGAGAGGCATTTTCTGTTAACGTTTTGTTATATTTTCATCCTGCCTGTTTCTGTACAGTTTGTACATACGTAGCAAGAAGGGGAAAGAGTGGCATTTAGAACTGTCACTGCAGCTGCTGCAACCTTTTAAGAGAATGGCAACATTTATCTTTAGAGAAGTTGATTTCCTTTTATCTGGGAAATGCCTTGAATGGGCTTTTTTTTTTATCCAGGAGAAATGTAAGTAGCATTCACCTCTACCTTGCTTCCCACGTGGTCTTAAAGGAGAAAGTGAAACAGAAAGAGGGCTAAGTGAAAAGGAGTTTGGGAAATTGCTCGTTGATAACCTCAAGCAGGGGTAAGTCCCGGCATCGATGGGGGAGGGGCCAGATGTGGGGAGAGAAGGCTTGGCCCCGGGGCCACAGACCATGGGAAATTTCCCTGGTAACAAATGTTTTAATTATCATAACCGCCCCCGAAGTTGGTAGCATTAGGCAAAATTTATTTCTTATGTCTCTGCAGGTTTACAGGGAGGTCCTAAATTGGGGTCTCTTGCAGAGTTGTCTGGCATTGTCTGACAGCTCCAAAATGAATTATTCACTTACACGCCTGGTGCCTCACCTGGCTTGGCAGGATTTCCTCTCCTCTCCCCTCTTCTGTCCTCTCCCCCGCTCCTCTCCCTTTTCTCAGGGCAGTATAGATGCATTCGTTCCAAAAGAACAAGGTGGAAACTGCAAGGCTTATTTGATCTGGCCTTGGAAGTCATGCAGCACCATCTCTTCTGTCACATTCAGGTGGTTACGAGGAGCTTGCCTAGAGTCAGCATAGGTGGGAGCTACACAAGGGCACATGATATATCCATGAGGGACTATTTTTCAAGACCATTACCACAGGAAACAGCTGCCAAGTTCCTAGGAGCAGTGAAGTAAATTAGATTCACATCAGAGAGTGAATCTGAAGACCTTCACACCTCCCTAGTAGTGATAATCCTTTACTACTCTCAAACTAAGTGAAATTCTAAAATTCACAGTAACGTGTTAGTGAAGCTTTTGGAGGAAAAAAGAAAAAGGTGGGTGGCATCATTCATGAGAGTATGGGAAGAGATTTCACAGCCACGAGCATCAGGGGCCACAGCCAGGAGAGGGCGTGACAGTGGAAAGGCAGGCTGTGGCACGGACTGACTCAGGAGAATCAGAAGCCAGGTAGACCCCTGGAATCTTCACAGCACGGCAAGGTGGACTCCCCACAGTATAGTACATGGGGATGCAAACAATTCTATTTGGGTATTTACAGAAGGAAGAATCAAATATTTGGAGGTATCTGGGCATGCACAGTTCATATTACATTATACACACATACACCCCTCAACTTATTTTACATTGATTTTGGATCCTAACAAATCTTTGTAAACATTTTTAATGACTGTATTGCAGTCAAACTTATGAAGTCACTGAAATTAATATTCTCTTAATGCTGAACTTCCCCCCCCCCATTTATTTATTTTATTGCATTTTAGGTTTTGGGGTACATGTGGAGAACATGCCAAATTGTTGCATAGGTACACACGTGGCAGTGTGATTTGCTGCCTTCCTCCCCATCACCTACATCTGGCATTTCTCCCCTTGCTATCTCTCCCCAGCTCCCCACCCCTCACTGTCCCTCCCCTATTTCCCCCCAACTGACCCCAGTGAGTAGTGCTCCCCTCCCTGTGTCCATGTGTTCTCATTGTTCAACACCCGCCTATGAGTGAGAACATGTGGTGTTTGATCTTCTGCTCTTCTGTCAGTTTGCTGAGAATGATGGTTTCCAGGTAACACTGCAGGCTGGGCATGGTGGCTCACACCTGAAATCCCAGCACATTGGGAGGCCGAGGCGGGTGGATCACCTGAGGTCGGGAGTTCAAGACCAGCGTGGCCAACATGGTGAAACCCCCATCTCTACTAAAAATACAAAAATTAGCTGGGCATATTGGTGACCACCTATAATCCCAGCTACTCGGGAGGCTGCGGCAGAAGAATCACTTGAACCCGGGAGGTGGAGGTTGAAGTGAGCCAAGGTCGCACCATTGCACTCCAGCCTGGGCAACAGAGCAAGACTCTGTCTCAAAAAAAAAAAAAAAAAAAAAAAAAAAAAACGTAACACTGCAATGAACATTTCTGATCAATTTCTTAGGAATGATATCTAGCAGAATTTCTGAGTCAAAGAGTACTGGAAAGGCAAACTGCCAAATTGCCTTCCAGAAACATCTAACCCCTATTTCCATAGTCACATGTACTGAGGACACACCTCATTTTAAAATGGACATGCAGCAAGCTCTTGATGTCACCAAAGACCCCGTGTTCTACTGAGGCCTGGCGGCAGAACCTTGTCATACAAGGAAACTACTGCTAGGCCAGCACCTGCCCACTAGAGTCAGCACTGCCTTGGGCTTAAGCCACTGCTGTCCACTGGTGTTTTTCACTGTGGTTTGTTCCTGGGACTCCCCCAAGACATCTGGTGGCCACAACTTTCCTCTAATCGTTTGGAGACTGCAGCCTGGCACCTGAAAGTTCCTCTAAGCCCTGAGTCGAGAGTAATCCCCCCTGGAAGTTTTACAATTCCACTGAGGAAAGGAGTTCCTCTTGAGGTGCTCCAAACTAACACAGGGGCACCCTAACACAGAGCAGTGGGTTTGAGCCTGGAATATTCTAGTCCTGGCTTCACAATGACCGTGGGTAAGTTAATGGCCCCAATGACCTTGGTGCCCTCATAGAAAATAACAGAGTTCCCAAGCCTTTTCTTGCAAAGATCCCTTCTACTTCCCTTCTCCCTCCTCAGTGAACCTATGACTCTGCACTTCACTAAATTACAGCTTAGTTTCTCCATTAATCAGACAAAATTAGCCCACAATTAAGCTTTTTTTTTTTTTGGAGTAAGCTGATCATGGCCTGTCAGGTGATTAAATTCTGGGGCATTAGAAACATTTTCCTTGGCTTGGACAACCTTATCTTAGGTCAATATATAGATTTCACTTAGCTTTTGGAATATTGAAAACTGTGCATAAACCCCTTTAACCCTTTCATCGTCACAGAGAAGCCTGGAATCAGAGGAAAGATGATTTCTGAGGTCTTTCCCAGCTCCAATCTATGACTACTTCTGCCTGTCTTGACCACAGGACTTAAAAACTATCCACATGCAGGTTTTATGCCTCTCTCACTCGCCCTAAATACAGGATGATGATGCTCATCTTTGCTGGACCTTTCTTTTTTCTTAAGAGGCCCAGGAGATGACTTGGGTATAAATTCTGTCAAGGGACTGCCCAGTCAACCCCGTTTGCCCATTGGCTTCCATCTCCTATCAGTACAACCATATCAACATAAGCCACCTATTTTGATGGACTTCTTGAAGGTCTGCTCCCATATTAACCACAAATCAGGGAGCTGATGGAGAGTGTGAAGTGCCAATGAGTCTTCAGCTCACAAAAAATCCAGAGGAGTTGGTTTAATTAGTATATGGGAGATTGGTTCCTAATGGAATACAAAATATAAGAACCCCATATACTCCCCCTTCTTCCGCTTCAAAGCTTGCCTCCTTCCTATCTCTCTTTCCCTTTATCTTGCAACAAGGGACTACTAGACCCTAAGGAAATGGACTTTGTCCCCAGCTCATGCTCAGGAATACTCTTTGTTATAAATAGCTCCATTCTGGCTACTCTGCAGCCAGAGAGTTGATGGGAACATGTTAATGTCATTACCATTTAGGATAGAGCTAAGGAAAGATGAAGCAGGGTGAAGGGGCAACCCTCTCAGGGAAGGGTGAAAAGCCCAAAGCAGCAATACCAAGTGAGTCAGAAAAAAGTCTTAACTACTTGAGCCTGCCTCAGGACCGCAGACCCCTGAGCTCCCTCTCCCTTTGAAACACAGAGTGTGGCAGATTATGGTACTATTGCACTCAACTTTCACATCCCATTCTGCGGAACAATACATCCCTGCACACTGCAACATCACTTGCAGTTACTTAGTCACTTCCTACAACAGACGGATACTTCCCTACCTTGGTGACACTGGCCTTGGCAAGGGATTCGTCTCAGCCAGTGGATATATTAATATATGCCACTGTGCTTCCACCAGCTTTTCTATTCCTTCTGTAAGAACAGCATGTTCCAGATAGGGGCTGCCCATTAGCCTGGATCCTGGAATGAAAGAGACACATGGAGCAGGGGTGCAGCCAAACACTGCCATGCAATGTGAGTGAAAACATGGCTGCCATCAGGTTCTGAGATTTGGGCGTTACTGTAGCATTTGTGACCCTCAGCAGAGCTAACTAATGTGCTAAAAGTCACCAACTAAACACCTGCAGACAAGGAAAGCAAATGAGGCAGGGGGTGTGTGAAACTATGGGGATGGCAGGACTAAGGCAGATGCCATAGAATCAGCCCAAGGGTAAGCCCCAGTAGTAAACACTGTTATATGAGTTAACATTTTTAAAACTGCTGATTTGGTCAAACACCACGTCATGATTTTAAAAACACAGCTAATATTTACTTCCCAGAAGCTTATTAAGAAATATAAAGTTAAAAACAAAAAAATATATAACTACTCAATCTCTTAATGTTTTCCTAA
The DNA here is from genome assembly GCF_009761245.1 of Sapajus apella. Classification (NCBI taxonomy): domain Eukaryota; kingdom Metazoa; phylum Chordata; class Mammalia; order Primates; family Cebidae; genus Sapajus; species Sapajus apella. Next base: position 7,622,153 of record NW_022436944.1, on the reverse strand, counting down.
TCATTTAACTTTTTAGGTTCTTTAAGGCACCAATCTCCAGTTCAGAAGAAACAATCTTTCGAAACTTGGCAATTATTCATATTTTACATGTTTGGGTTTTTTTTTTCTGGTCTTTTCTAAAAGTGAAATTATTTTTTATGTTAAAAGTTCTCTCTAGAAATGTTTTGAGTTAGCTTCCCAAACATCGATATACAGAAATGTTGCACTTAGCAATGGAGATATCTTCTGAGAAATATGTCAGGTGATTTTGTAGTTGTACAAACATTACAGAATGTACTGACACAAACTTAGATGGTAGAGCCTATTGTTTCTAGGCTACAAATGTCTACAGCATGTTACTGTGCTGAATACTTACTGTTGGAAACTGTCACACAATGGTATTTGTGTATCTAAAATAGACTGACACACAGTAAAAAAACAACAACAACAACAAACAGTATAAAAGCTGAAAAATCGTACACCTGTATAAGGAGGGCACTCATCAGGAATAGAGTGTGCAGGGGTGGAACTGCTCTGTGTGAGTCACTGAGTGAGTGGCGGGTGAATGGAAAGGCCTTGGACATGACTGTGCACTGCTGTAGATTTCACAAACACTGCACACTTAAAGTGGGCCACACTAAATCCATTTAAAAAATTTCTTTCTTCAATAATTAACCTTAGCTCACCATAGCTTTTTTACTTTACAAACTTAAACTTTGACTCTTCTGTAATAACAATTAGCTTAAATTTAAAACACAAACATGTAAACTGTACAAAAATATTTTCTTTATATCCTTATTCTATAAGCTTTTTTCTACTTTTAAATTTTAATTTTTAACTTTTTAAACTTTGTAAAAAACAAAGACACAAATACACACATTAGCCTAGCCCCACAGGATCAGGATCATCAGTTTCACTGTCTTCTATTGCCACATCTTGTCCCACTGGATGGTCTTCAGGAGAAATGGCATGAATGGAGCTGTCACCTATGACAGCAATGCTTTCTTCTGGAATAACTCCTGAAGGACCAGCCCACGACTGTATTAGAGTTAACCATTTTTTTTTTCAATAAGTAGGAAGACCACACTCTAAAATAATGATAAAAAGTAAATACACAAACCAGTGTCATTTATTATCAAGTATTACATACTGTACATAACCGAATGTGCTGTATTTTTACACAACTGGCAATGCAGTAGGCTTGTTTATGCCAGCATCACCACAGACATGAGTAATGCACTGGGCTATGACATTACGACGGCTATAACACCATGAGGCAACAGATTTTCTGCTCCATTATAATTTTATGGGACCACTATTGTATATGTCATTATGCAGTACATGACTGTAATCTTCTGCAAAACCAGTCAAATCTAATCATGTCACAAAAATAACTACCACCATCTGTCTTAAAGAAAGTGATTCCTATATGGATGGAGATTAACAAGGGCATAGATTGATTCCACAGAATATTTCATTTAATTGATTTTTATAACTGGATTAGGTCAGAGCCCTGGGAAACAGAAATAGCCTTGTTATAGAGAACCACACATTATAGTTTTAACTGAAGTTCTTTTTCATGAAAGACAATTATAAATATCTGAGTATTACAAGAGCTGACTACATACTTTCAAGTTTATATTTCCTGACAAAGGATATGATCTTTTTCCATCCTGTAATTCAGAGAAAAAAGAACCACCTGCCCTACATAAACTCTAAAAGAAAACTGCGTAATCCCAAGAATAGGGGGCAAGGACTGCTCCTCTTGGACCTACTATTAGCAAGTCCAACAAAAAATATATATATCACCACTTCTATGAAGAAATGCCCTTCTATAAAAGCATGAGATTAAATCAGATATGACTTTACACATTAGGGCTTTTATGTTGATGAGAAATTAATAGCAGCGGCAGCTTCTTATTTATTCACAAACTGTTCAAGAGAAAAAAACACAGGGCAGATTAATAATGTAACTTAGGGCCGGGCGCGGTGGCTCACGCCTGTAATCCCAGCACTTTGGGAGGCCGAGGCGGGTGGATCACGAGGTCAAGAGATCGAGACCATCCTGGTCAACACGGTGAAACCCCATCTCTACTAAAAAAATACAAAACATTAGCTGGGCATGGTGGCGTGTGCCTGTAATCCCAGCTACTCAGGAAGCTGAGGCAGGAGAATTGCCTGAACCCAGGAGGCGGAGGTTGCGGTGAGCGAGATAGCGCCATTGCACTCCAGCCTGGGTAACGAGAGCGAAACTCCGTCCCCCCCCAAAAAATAAAAAATAATAATAATAATAATGTAACTTAGATCTTCAATCTTCTCTTTCCAACTCAAATGCTGGAATATGACACTCTTTTTATAATATTCCGCCCATGAGGTTCTCTCCCTTCTTTTCTGCCTTCAGAGTTCTTTCCAATAGAAAATTACTGCCTGCATTATACATTTCCAGGTGGAAAAATGAGAAAGATTAAGTGACTTCTAAAAATACTAGGGACTATATTTTTAAAAACAAGACAATAATTCAGATTTTCTTGCTTTAATTCTTCTCTATATTACCACAGTAAAATATTTAACAAAGGCCAAGAGATTACTGATATGCAATAATGACCTACAACTTTACATTAATGGAGGTATCAATAATAAACTGATCATTTAAGTAACTGGAACATGTTCAAATGTAAATAATCATTCACTATCCTATTTATATTGTCCTGAAATCGTCAAAACATTTAAAACACAAAGTTTGAATATTAAATAACTCTGAAATACTGCAACATCTTGAAGTACCTTCTAAATGACCAAAAATAGGTAAGATTTTGTTCAGTACAACTTCAGTGAAGAAGTTTTTTGACACAGAAATACGTATATTGTTAAACTGGTAATCCACATAAGATACACACAAAACTTTCAAGTGTCTAGATTGTTCAATAAATAAAACTCCACATTGTTTTGTTTTTATAGCCTAGTGACCTTATAATTCAGTGACACCCTTTTAAGAAATTCTAGTCTATAGAATGACATGTTCAAATTGTTTGGTCCTATTAATTTCTTTAGGAAAAAACCTCCAATTCCTTTAAGATATTTAATTCCTCCAAATATCATCTTTAAAGGGCCTGACTAATAAATCACAAGTGTAACCCTCGTCTCTAGTCTATGGGTTCTTCATGAGTTTCAGTTCAGTGTAAGCCAGCACACCGATCTCTCCATGAATTTTCCACAGTATCGACTTTAACACTTTCCACAAAGTACCCTGTCATTCTAGGCTTTTTGTAGAACGTGAAGTTAATAATGGCATGTGGTGTTCCTTAGCATGACCTGCCAAAAAGTGATGATCTCCTTGGAAGAAAAGCCGTGGGCTGCAATCACACGTCTGAGTTGACAGACATCCAAATGGATTCTATATAGAAAGAAAAGATTTGTGTCTTCTGGAATATGAATGTTTACTTCTAATAAATTCAAACAGATCCCGACATAAACATCTTCAAACTTGATGGGTTTTACGTGACCCATCATTTCATAGATCCTTGGCACCAAATCTCTGGACATTATATAACCCAACCCACTGCAGTATGGAGGGAACACCTTAAAAGGATACTCCTGGTATGAAATATGGGTTTTTTGGTAAAATCCTCTATAGGAATAATTATCAATTAGAGGATAACCTGTGAAAAACTTCTCTGAGTGGTTTAAGTTTAAAAGATACTTCACTAAATTGCCAGTATTGATGAAAACATCAGTGTCTGTCTTCATGACATACTTGGCATTGGGGCAAAACTCAGTTACCCACCTGAATGCCATAATGGTTTTCAAGGTCAGGTTATTATATGTGTCTAAAAAATCTTGTCGGATTATGTCACCATAAAGAAGGTGTTCATCCTCTAAAGACAATGCCAATGTTTTGTCTTCCTTTTCAGCCTCTTGGCCTAATAAGAAAAATGTAAGAACTTCATATCCCCACCAGGACTTTTTTTCACCCCAAGTAACTCTAATGGCCTGCCTGGCTTTCACATCTGAGGGGTGGGAGGTCACCAGAATGACCAGAAATGGATTTTGATGAGAGCAGTTTGAATGCTCTCGAAGTGTGAAGCGAAAGTCTTGTCTGTATATCGGCTCGTACTCATAGAAGTACATCCAGTTCACGCGTTCTATCACATTATAGTGGGGAAGGCTGAGGTACCACACCACGAGGAAACTCAGGAGTGACAGCAGCAGGAGGCTCCATTTGAGGGATCTCAGTGACATCCTACTCGGAAGGACAGTCCAGAGAGCTGGGGCCATCCACAGCAGCTCAGAAGCAGCAAGCCAAAGGTTCTGGAAGAGTTATCATAGATTGGGTTAATATTCCACACACAAAGCACATTGTCAAAAGATATCTGACTATCTACTCAAGGAGAAAGAGTAGGAGAACAAAATCTCAGTAAAACAAAAATCCTGACTTGAATCTACTTCATTTAACTATAAGGAAATAGATGCCAATAACCAAAAATGTATTTTAGTTTCTTACATCAAGACCAAGGTTAAAATATATCTTTTGATTATTTTGGAGTAGAGTTATCCTACTCTACATAAATAACTATTTACCATGAAATAAATTATATCCTAGGTGCCTGGAGGGACAGAAAGAGATGGATAATGGTGGGTTAAAAAATAAGTCTACCATAAAAACAAATAAAATGTATCTCCTCTTTACAACTATAAAAAAGAAGGATTTAATTGGGGATATTACTATACTATATATATACTACACTGCACTATACTACACCACACCACACCACACCATACTAATTGTGGATATTACTGCGGGGATTGAAGGGGCTATTACTAGCCACATGCCCAAATAAATGAAGGGTCTTTCTCAGCTGTGTGTTCTCATATGGATTCTAGCAAATCTGGATAAGAAAAATCCTACAGTGATCATTATTCTATTCTTAGTGACTGCTGATGTAAGGTAGAGATTCTTCACCTGAAAGGTGAGTCCTCCAGACACAAATAGGATAATCTCTCTTGAGTTTTCAAACACTAACTATGAAATAACTTTTACTTGCCCAAACACCATTTCTCCCCTCTTTTTACCTCATTGGTTAAACTCAATGCTCAGTCCAGATAACAACTGTTTAAATCAAAGGCCTGTCCTTAGTACCGAGTTTTCACATTTCCCATTCCAACTTCTTCAGAAATTGCACACCCAATCAGAATCATGGAATGGAAACCTCTAGAACACTTGCTTTTACACAGAAGCTCCAGCTGAGACAAATGGAGGCACAGAACATTCAGACTGTGGAGTGATAGCAAGGCCTCAGCTCTGCTCCAGAGCTCAAGGCAGAGGGTGGTTTACAATTCAGGATCCCACAGGGTTTTCCTTGCACCATGAGCATAGACTTCGGTCTAAGGGCATTCATGTATGTGTGTTTACTGGACATCTTCTACTTCCAAAGACCAGGCGCTAAGGAGACCAAAGGAAACAGGAGACAAGAGACAGAAGAACTCCCAAGGCAGTGTGTAAACATGGCTCCACAGTACAGTACACATTGTTTACATCTAATGCTAAGGAACTTTAGCATAAGGGACAGATCAACAGCATGAGGAAGGGTGGAGGAGGCTGCTGGCAGGTGCCCTTTCACCCATAATTACATGGGGGAGGGTTCTTGGGAAGCTGAAATTCACTATGAAGGATGGACACTGTGAAGGCTGGTCTACCAAGGGTTCTACCCTGGGTCTACTTTAGGGTCTTTGGACATACAGCTCTTCTGTCTCTTACTACATATGAAAATAACAGGATTTTAAGGCCCCTTGTCCTCTTCATCTGGTCGTCTCTTACCTGCCCTGATTACAATGATCTTTTCTATATGTAATGCTTTCTGTATTTTAAACCCACACAATGCAATTTAATGTTTCAGCAAACTCTCTCCCATTCAGTTCCATGTCTATGTGTCTTGCCTCTCAACTTACATTCTATGACTTGCTGACAAAGACAATTTTTCTCTCAGGAATCAAAGTGCAAGACACTTTGGAGTGCAATGGACACTGACGCTTTCATATGCTATCTCCATTTGTAAATGAATAAAATACAGATTTGTCCATCCACCTCCTATCCTCTCATATCCTCTTTACTAGCCATACACTGCCAATCCTCCACCCCACAAAAAAACCTGAAATTGAATAGTTTGAGAGCAAGAATTAGGAAAGTAATTAATACTGCCTTTATATGTTTTCTCCTCACCTGGCTACTGGGCACTGCACAACCCTTGAGGGCACCATTTACAACTTATACATTTATTACAACAAATGTCTCATTCTAAGAAATCAGCATATTTTAACAGATTTTGGAAAAACAGAAGGAAAGTGTTGTAAGGGGTGCCATTTATAACTGCATATGGATGATGGAGGCTCTACTACTCTTCAACAATGGGAAGAACTTAAGATGGCAAATCTTATTATAAAAGTTATTTTTTACACATTCTATAAGCCATGGTTTCTAAATGTGAGAATGGTTATGATGTCCATCACTTATGGACCCATGAATAAAATAAAGCAGCAGCAAAAAGAGGAGAAACTATTTAGTCTGAAAGTGAGGAAAACGGACTCTAAAGAACTAGCCAGAACAGACTTTAGGTCACCTACAACACAGGTGGCTCCAAAGCCAGATACCGAAGTCCATGCTTCAGCTCTGTCCTTTACCAACCAGGATGAATGTGTATGTTATGCATCTCTTGAAGCCTCAGTTTCCTGTCTCTATATTGAAGATATTAATAGAGTGCAAATTAGTGATAATATATGCAAAGGCCTATGTTAGGTATTCAACAAATAGAAGCTGTTACCATCAGCTGTGGCTCTACCCTTGGCATCATTTCCAACCTATTTGTAGTCTCTAAAATGATTCCTACTGTCAAAACATATTATTCTGAAAAAATAATCTTTACTACTTGAAGAAAAGTATATTTGAAAGCCATAAATATATTTCCACTGCTTACCTTCTTCTTGATTTTCTTCTTCTGAGTAAGAAGACCTTCAGTTTCACCAATGGAACATTCAGCAGGATGCAGCTGTGGGAAATACTGCTAGAAGAGAAATGTTTGAGGTTATACGCCGATTACCCTGATTTGATCATTCATTACACATTGTATATATGTATCAAAATCACACATGCCCCCAAAATACATACAACTATTATATACCAATTTTTAAAAATTAAGGTAAAAATAATGCTTAGAAATTCCACAAGATCTATAAGAGGTGGGGCGCGGTGGCTCACGCCTGTAATTCTAGCACTTTGGGAGGCTGAGGAGGGCAGATCACAAGGTCAGGAGTTCGAGACCAGCCTGACCAACATGGTAAAACCCCGTCTCTACTAAAAATACAAAAAATTAGCTGGGTCTGGTGGCGCACACCTGTAATCCCAGCTACCCAGGAGGCTAAGGGAGGAGAATCACTTGAACCCAGGAGGCAGAGGTTGCAGTGAGCTGAGATCGCACCACTGCATTCCAGCCTGGGTGACAGAGCAAGACTCTGTCTCAAAAAAAAAAAAAAAAAAGATCTCTAAGAAATTTAATAGCATTTATTTATGAGTCAGGGAATTAGAAGTAAAAGAGGAAAAAAAAAAAAAAGACCTCCCAATCCCCAATTCCTTTCTAAACTGGGAAACATATGTGGAAATAAAAATAAAAACAACAAACTGCTTGTCCAGAGAGTTCATGGCTTCATCATGGGGAGAGGGCACTTGGTATTCAAAAACAGCATGTTTTTGAATTACAACATGTATCTAGATTCTCTCATCAACTGGTATTATATGTCACCCTACCACAGTTCCACTTTCCTTGAGAAGTAAATCAGGTCACTAAAAAAAGTAAAAAAAGTAAAACTAATTCTCTGTTTCACACACACTTCACAGACACAAGCCCGACGTGTGAATGCTAGCTACCGCTCCCCAACCCACTTCCTTCCTCTCAGCCTCTGTCTCTACTCGTGAATACTCAAGAGACGTTAATGAAGTGAAAAACATTTGAGGTACATCTCACTTTCTGCCATGAGTACGTCTGCTCATATCCTGAATTTTCTCACTGGTCAAGTTTGAAAACCAGAGTAGGAAGTGAGAGAGAGGGAGGCACTGACATACCACTCTTTATACCAAAAAATACTCCACATGGATTAAAGATGCAGAGGAAAGAAAAATGAACCTGTAAAAACATTAAAAGAAAATATGGATAAACATTTTAATAATCTTGAAGTGAGGAAGACCTTTTAATGACCCCACTGTAGTAAGAAAACAATCCAGAAACCACAAAGGAAATTTTGATCAAATTAAAAAAATCAAAACATTATTTGACAAGGTTGAAAACACACACACACACACACACACACACACACACACACGTGCACACATGCAAATCAAGGTTGAAAGATGGAAAAAAAAAAAACCAGGGTAAAAATCCTGGAGACAGTTATGACAAAAAAATTAAGCACAATAAAAAATGAGTTCTTAGCTGGGCATGGTGGCATATGCCTATGGTCCCAGCTACTTGGAAGGCTAAAACAAGAGGACCACTTGAGTCCTGGAGGTCAAAGCTGCAGTGGGCCCTGATGGCACCACTGCACTCCAGCTTAGGAGGCAGAGCAAGACCTTGTCTCAAAACCAAAACCGAAAGAATGCAACTTATTACTAAGAAAAGGGTGAACACTAAAAGAGAATGTTAACGGCCAGGCAATTCTCAAGAGAAGTATACAGATGGTATGAAATAAGAAAAGATGTTCAAATTCACAAACATAGATATTCTGACGGAAATCTCAAACTGGTCATTTTTTTTAAGTGACACTACACAGGAAGTATGAGGGGAAAGGGTGTTTCTGTGGGCATTCACATGTACTTTCCAGAGAGAAATTTAAAAGCATTTATCAAAGTTTTACATCTGCAATACAAAATCCATACCAATTTAATTTTTTTAAAAATCAGGAAACTGTATATTATTTATAATATAGAGACATTTGATTTAATGTCTATCAATAATTATTTAAAGAAAATTATGATACATTCCTACAATAGCATCTTTATTCATTATATGCAATGATGCTTACCTATAGTCCTTTGATATATTGCTAAGTGAAAACTGAAGTTGCAAAACTGCCTATGTGATATGATTGCTTCTGAAAGATGAAAAGTTAAGTGTTATAAATCCATGTGGCAACATCTGCAAGATGAGATGTCTGGAAGGACGTGTTCCTGTATGTCAATGGGTTTACATTCTCTAGGATTTCTGGAAGATTATTTCTCTTCTCTCTTTCTTTCTATATAATTTGGATTTTCCATACTATTCGTGTACTGCTTTTGTAAATAAAAAGCCAAAAAATCTGGAATTTAGGTTTAAATGACTCAAAATTCCACTACACGGTTGTGACCCTTAGCTATCAGTTAGGATCCCGAGTTTCACCTTATCCTTGCTTTTCTTCAAAAGTGCTTCCACAAACAATTCATGACATTTCTGTTAGCTATTATTTTCTATTATTTCAGTAAATATTATCTCAGTACAGTAAGGAATAATTTGAATAATCCATTTAAGATGCAGTAACACTAACAGAAATCAAACAAGACTTATATTAGCTACCGATAATAACACACACACACACACACACACACACACACACGTACGTCTATCTAACACTTTCTAAAGTGTTTACAACAAATTTTATTTTCCTTCAATAACCAACCTTGTGTGGGAGGTGGGCAGCTTATATTGTACCTATTTCATAGGTGAATTTTAGAGCATTCCAGTGAAATAAAGACACTTTCAAACAGACTAGGAGTTATAAACTCCACAAGCTCTTGGTGAAAGAAGTAGCAAAGGAAGTATTTTAATATGAGGAAAAATGAACTTGGGGGAAGGACTGGAATGCAAGAAATTAAGGTAAGGAAGAATATTAAACGAATAGTAAAATCTAGTAAGTATAGATAGTAAAAAAGAAAAGGAGAGAAGAGTAAAAAAAATTTTTCATGTGGTTAACAAATGTAACTAAAATACTAGGTAAAAATAACATGATGGCTACAAAAAGATGTTTCCTAGGAAAATTAAAATATGCTAACATTCTTAAGGAACAAACAGATATGCATAAACCCTCACATTTTGCTAAAAAGTTCATTTGAGAATGTACATTAAGCTTCACAGTAACCACTGAAAGAACAAATATAGAACATATATCTTCAAAATTGATTGAGAAATAAAAGTAAGTTATCTGTCTGTTCAATGTAAAGTAGGAAAATAGAAAAGAAAAAGCGGAAAACATGCATGCATGCAAACAGAAAACCAAAAGATGATGGCAGGAATAAATCTAAATGTGCTGTTAATAAAGGTAAATATAAATGCAAACTTGTCTACTAAAAAAAAGACTCTCAAGCTAGGTGTGGTGGCTCATGCCTATAATCCCAGCACTTTGGGAGGCCAAGGCAGGTCGATCACCTGACATTAGGAGTTCAGGACCAACTCAGCCCACATGGTGAAACCCCATCTCTACTAAAAACACAAAAATCAGCCGGGCATGGTGGTGCACCACCTGTAGTCCCTGCTACTCGGGAGAATGAGGCAGGAGAACTGCTTAAGCCCGAGAGGCAGAGGTGGCAGTGAGCTGAGATCCTGCCTCTGCACTTCAGCCTGGGCAACAGAGCAGCAAGACTCCAGAGCTTCTCAGGGGGTGGGGGTCTAGGGGAGGGATAGCAAAGGGTGGGGGGGATAGGGGAGGGATAGCATTAGGAGAAATTCCTAAAGTAGATGACGGCAGGGGGATGGATACAGCAAACCACCATGGCACATATATACCTATGTAACAAACCTGCACAATCTGTACATGTACCCCAGAACTTAAAGTATAATTTAAAAAACATTAAAAATATTAAAAAAAAAAGAAAGAAAGAAAGAAAAAGAAATGATGAACCTTTGGAAGCAGCTATGTATAAATAATGATTTTTTAAAATGAGACTACAGGAAAATATACCATACCCATCAGCAGGAAGAATGAATGAAACGTGGTTAAAGGGAAAAAAAGACACTAGCCACAAATACTATACTATAATTAACAGCTGCTAATTCGGGGTGATGGAAATCTAGGTGTTCTCTTATATTTGCAGTTTTCTTTGTATTTTATCAAAACAAACGGAAAAAAAGTGTAATAAAAATGCTTTGGATATCAGAACCAATCCACCCTAAATCTTGACTGTAACAATGACTAGTTGTATGACCTTTGGCAAGTTAGTTACCTTTTCAAAAAATTTCTTTTTTCAGCTATAAATCAGGCATCACAAAGCTAATTCAATGACTGTGAGGTTTAATGGAAAGAACATGGATTAACCAGTCAGCATAGGGCCTGGCCCAGGATCAAGAGCATTTAATGGTTTCTGAATATTCCCAACATAAAGAAATGATAAATGTTTAAGGTTATAGACATCCTGAATTTGATTTGATTACACATTTTATGCATGTATCGAAATATCACATGTACCTTATAAAGATGTACGATGTAAAATAATTTGTGTGCGTGTGTGTGTGTTCAAAGTTTATTTCAAGTCACAGTAAATATACAAACTAAGATAATAAAATGAATTGTCTTGTTCTGAGAGAAGGTGATGGGAGTCCTCCACCTGGCACTGATTTGAGTCATTCAATGATTAAGATGCAGGTCATCTTTTTTCAATATTTCAACAAAATTATACAATTAATTTCCAGATTTCTCATCAGGTATTTTTGAAAACCTATCAAGGTACTCCAGTGGATTTCTGTATTTGTTTCTTTAAAATCAGGATACTCTGCCTTAGAGGCAACATGGCAATCTGGTCTGCAGTCAGTTGTAGAACCTGCATAATCAAAGCAGCCTTCTCATGATCCTGTGGAGTGACTTGGTTCTGCCTAGGACTAAAGCCACCAGACTGGCCTTCTCCCTGTAAACTCGCTCCTTGCATGCCTGTTCCCTGCATGACTGGGACCTGTCTGGATCCCTGGGGGACAACCACTCCCATGTTAATTGGACTGGGACCCTGCATTCCACTAGGTATTGGTCCTCCAGGACCAGGCACTGGGCCTCTGGTAACCATGCCTCTGGCCTCCATTCCTCAGATTTCCATCGCATGGGTCTCCACCACTCAGGCCTCCATTGCACAAGCTTCCATTACATGGGCCTCCTTTTCACGGGCCTCTAATCCTCTGGCATCTAACCCTGTTGCCTCCATGGTTCGGGCCTTCATCGCTCATGCATCTATTCCTCGGGGATCCTGTCCATCTCTGCATTCCAAGGGTAGACCCCTCTGATCTAACATAGGTCCTCTTGGTTCTGCCATTAGAGTTCTGGTCTCACATAATGGTCCTGCCCTCAGCTCATGTTGGGGTGGTTCTCGGCTCTCATGGCCAGGAATATGGTGCATGGGTGGACCCTGATGAGGTGTTCCCAAGTAACCTCTAGGCTCTACATCTCCAGTTACAGAAAGTAAAGTGCCTCCCCGTGGATCATTCAGAGCATCTCTGAACAAGCCTCAAGGGTTTGGGACGTTGGCAGGCAAGGATCCCCGCTGCACAGCTGCTCTGGGGTCTTGCATCAGCACTTGTCCCCATTCTGTGGACACTGGTCCACTTCCTGGCATTCCAACCTGAGTGTGCATTCTTCCTCCAGGAGCAAAGGAACCAGGGCCAGGTCCTGTAATGGATGCTGGTATTTGCCCTGGTGCTAGAACTCCACACTGCATAGAAGCTCGCATCAGAGGAGGTGCACTACTGACATGCATTCCACCCAAAGGCTGGACCTGAGGGGCCTAAGGATTCTGCTGGTTCACTGACACACTGGATCCTGAGCCAGGCCCAGCAGCATGGACTGGCTGAGGGTTGCCTGCAATCAGCGTTGGGATATTTGTCTGGCAATGCAGAATTTTCAGGGCAAATTCCAAATCCATAAGAATAAATAAATATATATTTTAAATGATACTCAGGCATGTAGACAAATAAGGGCTCAATTGAAGTGCCCACCATGTTCATAGCATGTGTGTGTCATAGAAAATCAAACAGGCTGGAGACCTCAGATTGGCTCATTTCCTGACAGTGAGAGCACAGGGCAGCTGGCCTGCCTCCTTAGGACAGTTGAGTAGTGGGCTACAAGGACCCTAACACTGTTCTAAATTCCATATCCCAGGGGAGAGACAGAAAGAACTATCAACAATCTCTATGAATAGAAAAAAATATGAAAAGGCCCAACAGGGAAGTATACCATTATTTTATTACTAACTTCTTAAATAATGCCACACATCATTGTCAAAAAAAGAAATTATAATTTTAAAATAATTCAATTTTCTAAAAGATAAACTTGTGGCCAAGCACTATGGTTCACACATATAATCCCAGCACTTTGGGAGGCCAAGGCGGGAGGATCTCTGGAGGCCAGGAATTCAGGAACAACCTGGGCAACACAGTGAGACCCCGTACCTACAAAAAGAACTTTTAATTTTAAGATAAACTTGTGCTTATATTAACTACACAGGAATTCACCAACTAGACTATAAGTAAGTTCTATTAAGCAAATAGTATCTTATCTATTCCACCAACCTAGTGCAATGCTGGGGGAACAGCCAGCCACCGGTAATTACTTGTTGATTTAGGGGTTGATCTGTAGCAGCTGAAAAAACATCTCAAATACTAGAAAAGCTCAGAAAACCTCCAGATAAAAAAGGTTATCAGCTTCCAGAGTATTAAGTGTACCGATGCTTCAACCATCAACAAAAGTACCATCCTCAGAGAGTGGGGAATCAGGAGCTCCATTATTAAAGGCTGCCTCTTTCCCAATGCCCCATTACTCACAGGCTGCATCTCTGTCTTATCTACAGCTATTACAGCTGCAAAAGGGCTCTGTGGGCCAAAATCAGAAATCATTCAAACAAACTTAAACTATTATTTTTTTGGTGGAGGACTTCTCAGAGTTTTTAATATGTTAAGGTATATTCTCTGAGAAGAGGATACAATGTGCAATGTTTCTCAAATTTCTCTGAACAAAGAACCTATTTTAATAGGTTTAATTTTCAGAACCTCTGTCAGGACTAGTACCCTACACTTTTGGAAATCCCATCCTAGGAGATCTTTGTATTTATTGAATTAAGAGACCAGTTTCTGTGAATTATTAAACCCATAACAATTGTAGTAGTAGTAGTCTGGAGTAAATACAAATTGGTTCAATTACTTCAGAAAACTTTTTAGCATTACTAAAGTTGGACATATATGTACCCCACAACACAGCAATCCCACTCTAGGCAGAACACTCACCATTAAAATGTATGTATTGTTAAGGACATCAAGAAATATACAAGTGGAGGCTCAAGTCCTTCTGATGGTGCCCCCCCTCAACAAATGTACAAGAATGGTCACTACAGCACACTAGTCATGATAGGCCCAACATGGAAACAATCCAAATATCCACCCACAGTAGCGGAGAGAAATCCATGTCACAGCACATTATACATCATGGACAAATTACCATGTCACATGACATCACGGACAATCTGCCAACCATAATGTTGAGTGAAAAAAACTAAGCACAGAAAGAATAGACACTATGATTCCATTTACACAAAGTTAAAAAGTAGGCAAACTAAGCTATGGTGTTAGAATTCAGGACGTTGTAGCCTCTGGGGAAAGGGAGGAAATATAATTGGGAGGGAATAAGGGGACTTTCTAGGTGGTAGCTATGTTCTGTCTCTTGATGTAGATGGTGGCTACAGATGTGTTCACTCTGACAATTCACCTTATAACTTATGCACTTTCCTTTTTGTATGTCATACTTCATTACAAACATTTTTAAAAAGCTTGTCAGGAGAGTGGTGGCGTAAACCTGTAATCCCAGCTATCTGGGAGGCTGAGGCAGGAGAATCACTTGAACCTGAGAGGCAGAGGTTGTGGTAAGCCAAGATTGTGCCATTGCACTCCAGCCTCTGGGCAAGAAGAGCAAAACTCCATCTCAAAAAAAAAAAAAAAAAAGCTCGGCAGTCCACAAGGTCATTCTGTGTATCGTTGTGTGTACTCAGTGTTAACAGGTATTATCACTGGTACCAGGGAGGAGCAACAGTAACTGCTCCCAGGCACCAGCTCCTATAATCTTCATGGGAGCCCCATGAATTAAGGTGCTTTAAAAACCCTTTCTATCCCCTTTTAATAGGTGAGAAAACTAAGACTTAGGTACAGTCAATATGCTCAAAATCACAGGCTAGTAAGTGGTAGACACAAACTCAAGCAAGACTCCAGATCCCACATTCTTGACTGCTAGATCCCAGGGAGTATGCTGCCTGCTCACTATGCTTCCTATGCTAAGGAGCTCTTCTGACCAGAGCTGCTTTGAGTGAGTTTTAATTTCTGGCAACCATTGAACCTCGATTCAAACAGTACAGCAGCATCTCAGCTTTACTATTTTCACATAGAACAACCTGAAATACAATATTTTAAAAAGAATTGTAACTAATTGCTCACACAGATATACACCTTTTTATTTTGCACCAAAAAATACTGTACACTAGAAAATAAATGGGTCTATCAGTGTTCAAATGCAGAAACTCCAGGAAAACAGACAAACAGACATGCTACAATGGCACAATTATTCAAGCCAAAGTAACCGGAAACTCTTTCCTGGGGTACAAAAATGTTGGCTATTTCCTGCAAAAAGAAATCAAATTTAACTATTAAAAAAATATAACTCTTCTTGTTGCAAATGTAATACATGTTGATTAGAGTTACGGAATGCCAAAAAAGCACAGAGACAATAAAAGCTTAAAAGTAACAATACTAACATTAAAAAAAAAAATTTAGAGATGTGTCTTGCTATGTTTCCCAGGCTGGAAAGCAGTGGCTATTCACAGGCACAATCATTTTGCCCCGTAGCCTCAAACTCCTGGCCCCAAGTGATTCACCCTAGTAATTGGGACCACAGGTATGTGTCACAATGCCTAGCCACAATGTTCACATTTTTTATGAAGATTTGTCAAGTCTCTGGCTCCATGGGTTTATATAAGCCCTTCTTTCATTTGCTACTGCTACTTCCTCCTAACTCTATTTCGACCACAATGGCTTCCATTCTTTTTATTTTCTCTTTTCTTAATTAAAAAATATGTAGATACATAGAGATGGGGGTCTTGCTATGTTACCAAGCTGGTCTCAAATGCTTGGACTCAAGCAATCCTCCCACCGCAGCCTCCCAAAGTGTGAGGATTATAGGTGGGGGCTACCAAACTCAGCCTGGCTCCCATTCTTATCCCTGAATATGTCAACTATTTTCCTCCCTTGAGGAGCCTGCACTTACTCTCCCCCTCCACCTAAAAAGCTGGTTCTTGGAAAGTCTGGCTCCTTCTTATGCCTCAGATCTCAGCACAGTGTCACTTAGGAGAGTCCTTCCATGACCCCTAATCTCACGTAGTTCCCCCAGCACTCATCCCACCTTATTCCCTTCTGTAAAGTACATAAATCTGCTTTGGTTAAGGAATAGCGAAAGCCAACATTTGTGCCAAAGTGACATAGCAAGTTTAGGGCACAGGTGCATACTTTACTTATTAGATAACCTATCTAAGTTTACACTTGGCTTCGAGTCACTATTGCTTGTAAAAGGTATAACTGCCCTGCTGATGTTGTGCAAGGGGCTTGCATTGGCTTGACATGGCTTGGGGGTGCACTAGTGCCCAGAGAGAAAGTAATGCTACTGATCCCTGTAAGCGAGAGCAGGTTGCCTTGAAGGAAATGGCCAGGAACTGGCTTGTCCCCAAAGGGAAAAAGTGAAGCTGCTAACTCCCAAGCTAGTATTGTAGGTCAGGGATACAGGTGCAAGGGCTGGGGGTGACAGAAGCCACACAGCAGGCTGATAAGAGGAGCCACAAAGCTGAAGCAAATAGACAAAATGAAGGTAAACCATGTGAAAGAGTGTAAGTAAGCTGCTGATTAAATAGCTGCTGAATAAAACTAAATTTCACCTGCCTACGGCCCCTACATGGGTGTTCTTTCAGCTATTTGCCCATCCACCCACTCCCCTCGGACCTCAGCTGGGACTCAAACCTAACACCTTCTCAGCATTTAACCCTATCTAGACTTTTAAAAATCTATTTATGTTTGTTGATTGTCTGCTCCCTTCAAAGGAAAGTAAGATTGGAGAGGGGGGAAACCTGACCCACCTTATTCACTGCCATATAGCCAGCGTCTAACACATAGTAGGCTCTTTGTGAGAATATATGCATACTTTGCAAATGGTTTGGTAATATACTTTTATCCACTTAGTAAATATTTTCAAGAATACACTGAATCCAAAAGTCAGTTGAATTTGCTGGATTATGCTTTTCTTCAGCTCTCTTCTAATAACAAAATCTTATTGTAATAGGCTATGCTGATTCTGATCATGTGCATTTTAAAAGGCCCAGAAAAACAAAAAACAAATGTTGGCTGAACTTTAGGTCCAAGCATGCTATATTCAGGATCATCCATGTGCTAACTATTACAGACAATTACAAACTACAGTCAGTTTTACAACATTCTAACTTTTCGTCTACACAAAAGAAACAATACTGCGAAGGGAGTGGAAATCTTAATTGCCTAAAAAAAGGTCCTGTGCCTATTCAGCTTAATTCAAATCATCATTACACACATCAATCATATATATTCCTTATAAAGGAAAACTAACTCACATATCAATTCATATCCTTGAGAGAAATTTCCCCAGTACCCATTCAAACTAAACACATTAACTTATAAACAAAGCAATATAAAACTCTACTATTCAATTAGACTTATCAATTAAACACTTAATTATTTTCACAACTTGCAGCTGCTTTGTGTTCGAGGACCTCCGCAGATTACACTATAAATAAACACAACCAGTGCTGTCTGACCACTACTTTTTTTCCTCTTCTTTAACCCAGTGGTTCTCGCTTTGCTGCACATTGTAATCTCCTGGAGAACTTGAAAAACACAGGAAGCCAAGCTGGATCCCAGACTACGTAAATCAGAGTTTCAGAGGGTGGCAGGGCTCAGGTGGCCGCCATATTTTTTGCAGATGCGCTGCTGAAGCCAGCACCAGGTGGCTGTATTTTTAAAGCTCTCAGGTGACTCGAATGTGATGCCCAGACCCTCACTACTCAAAGTGCAGCGTGTTAGGAATGCAAAGCCCCAGGCCCCACCCCAGACCTAGTGAATCAGAAACATTGTTAACAGGTGGCTTATGGACATACTGAAGAAGTTTGAGAAGCAATGAAATAGTACACTTGAGCAAATTACTTTTTAAGCTTTAGTTAACTTATCTGTAAAATGGGAACAATACCTTCCTCCTGGGTTTATTTTGAGGGCAACATGAAATAATGCATGTTAAACACCTAGGATAGGGCTGCTACACAGTAAGGGCTAAGTCAATGGCATTGCTGTTATTATTAGAGTCCACACTATGTGCTTCCTCTACATACATTGTCTACATTTCCTTTATAAATCTTGCTCCTAACTCCCAACAAATGTGTCTTGCATGGCATGATGTCCTCTAAAATGCAATAAAGCATGCAAATAAATCTTAGTGGGTCCACCTTTTCCTTTCAAATCAGTAAGTCTTCTAGAGTCCAAGGATTGTTTCCCCTAGACTCTCCCAGTGCCTGATGTTCTGCTATCCTGCAAATACGAGCCTCCAGGAACTCCTGGTAGAGGTCCACAAGGCCAAATGCACATTTCTTGGATCCTCCTCTGCACATAGGCTCCCCTCTCCCGGAATCCTTCTTTCTGCCCCAGTCTTCCTACCACTGAACACCATCTTTTCTGGGCAATACTCACACTGCCAAAAGTCTCACCATAAGCACTTCTAGCAACTAGAGGAGAGCTGCAAAATACAAGGACCTTTTCCAACTGTAGTGCGTGTGATATTCAAGTGGCATTGGGCTCCTTTATTTGAGGATTGTGCATATTTGATATGGTTTACATTTTTCTCCTTACTTGGGAACACACAGCTGGACATATAATAGGAAGTGAAATTTTATTTACTGAATGAATAGCAATTGGTATATTTGCCTAATTTGGTAACACTTACATGCTTTACTCTGTCAGGGGAAAGAAAGGCTTACATTGAAAAGAACCTGCTTTTTACTCTATCCAACTTCTACATACTCCCTTCTCTCCAAAATTTTAGCAACAGTCCTTGCTTGATCCTGGTACTGTAGTAAGCATGTTCCACTGCTTCCATTTGTTTGATTACAACAATCTTAGGAAGCAGGAACCATTATTACAACATGTATCTTTCAGCTAACCAGCCTGAGATCTGGACACCTGCTCATTAGTCAGGGTGTCCGAGCCTGCAGAGCTGCACTGTAAAGTCAGGTATCTTCACCACCCCAAGTGGAGTCTATAGCCTTTGCACTACAAAGCTTACCTCCAACCTTGTTTAATCCTATTGGCCTGGTGTCTTCATACTTTCATAGTGCAACACCTCTGTTCTTCCTCAGAGGTGAAGAGTTGTCAATGCTAAACTAGAAACTTCTGGCCGGGCACGGGGCTCAGGCCTGTAATCCCAGCACTTTGGGAGGCCAAAGCAGGCAGATTGCTTGACCAGGAGTTCAAGACCAGCCTGGCCAACATCGTGAAACCCCATCTCTACTAAAAATACAAAAATTAGCCCCGAGTACTAGTGCAGGCCTGCAATCCCAGCTACCCAGGTGGCTAAACCAGAAACTTTAAAAAAGGGAAGTCTAGTTCAATCTCCATGCAAATCATGCTCAGCTCTTCTAAATCCTCACCCAGTTTTCAACAAGTCTTCCCCAACAAGTTCACTTTTTGGTAATGGAGAAGTTGCTGAAGAGACTGATCTTAATGAATCTGCATTCCAAATAACTCTGAAGAAGTTGCTGAGACTCCGTAAACATTAGTGAATACTTAAGACACAAATGCAACAACCGTCAGGAGCTAGAAGATTCACAGAATGCTGTGTTTGACTAACCTCAGCCCCATTTTCAACAGAGTTCTTCAACAGAGGACCAAGGTAACTCCTAGACAACACCTAAGAATCAGGCTTCTCTGTAAAGAGAGCTGGGCACTTACAGTCCCTCTAAACAAAATGGGAAAATGTGAGTAATGATAGTGGCTAGATGGCTTCAAAATTAGCTGATCCATCATAGCCAGTGTATTTTTTATACAGTAATTTGTTCAAGACACATTTCTTGGGCTTCTGCTGGGCTCTGAGAATAGTGTTACCAAAAGTGCCAGAGACCTGCCCTCCTGCTGATATTCTAAGGTTGACTGGAACATCTTTGTCAAACTAGGAAAAAAAGAAATCATAGGCCTATCTTTAGCCTTTTCTCATTTAATATTTCTAATTAAAGACAAAGGAATGTAGCCTTATTCAATTTTGTAGGCAAGAAAAAAAAAACAGGAAAAAATGACAAATTCATTAAAAGATGTAATTATAATCCAAAAGCTTTTAACAGGTGAGAAAAGGCCAAAGATAGCAAGATGCAATTTGACAGAAACACATTTATTGTCCTATGTCAGAGCTCAAAAAACCAACTGCACAAGAGCAGGATGGGGGACCATTTTAACAGCAGCCTAAACAGACCTTATGGTTTAGCTAAGTATGAGTCCAATATGATAAAAGGTGGTGATGTAATGGAATAACTGGGTAGTCAGGGAACAAAGGATTCTAGTTCTGGCAGGAAGGCAAGTCATTGAATTTGAGGAGTTATTTCTTAACAGAACTTTAAGGTACTGGGCTAGGATACCTCTCAGGCTCCATGCAGCTCTATCAGCATAGAGATGACGTTCATTCTTGCACACCACTCTGTCCCCAGCACCTAGCATAGTGCCTACCACATAGGAGGCACTCCCAAGTACTTGTGATTGAATGGCAGTGCTAACAGAAACTCTACAAGTTAATAATAGATTGTGTCCTTCTCTCTCTCTCTCACACACACACACCCTAATATACTCCTAGGTTCAAGAAACAGAAAAAGCGTCTGGGCAAAAGGGGTCATAGTTCCATAGCTACATATGTGTTCCATTTCAAAAGGATCAAAGGGTCATTAACACATTAAATTCAGAAGAGGGAACCTCATTTGGTGAAGTGTTTATCATCTCCCATGAGGACTGTGTGACATGTGGTTGAAGGAACTGGGGATGCTCTGTTCTGGAGACAATAAAAGCTCAGAAGGGCCCTGGTAGATACTTTCAAATTATTTTGAACAATATGTATCACTCCAGAAGGCAAATGACCCAAAGATTTAAAAAAATTAGTGGGAGAGTTCAATACAGATTACTAGAATGGGCTGCTCCTCACCAATGAAAATCTTCAGTGGCTGTCAGGTATGTTATAAAGGTTGATTTGTCACTGCATTTTAAGTTATTCTAAGAAACTTCTAAGGTCCCTTTTAATGACAAGGTTCCACAACTCTGTTATCGATGTTTAAAATATAGTTCATAGAAAAGGTTTCATTTTGGCATAAATATTTTAAATTGTTCAATTTCTAGGAATGAATTTGAAGTATTTACTGAGTTTAAGAAAAAAGCCCACATGAGGCACTACTCTGTGGCTGTCACACAGTTTTAGGTAGACAGTGTAGACAGTGAGTATAAATACCTATACTGCATTACCATTTCCCAATCCTTCCCTTGAAACCCTGCTGGATGCAGAACCACCATCCTCAGGTATCTTCTAAGATGTATGGGAAAATGTCTTTCATTAAAGCTTCATTAAAATGGAAGTCTGCTGTTTCGATGTGCTGAGGTAGAAGACACCTGAGTTTTAAACATACAGGTAAATAAGACATATATAACGTTTGAAAACAAACTACTTTCCTATAGGTAAAACAATCCCTGTATATGGGAATCTCAGATTTCTGGGTTGCGGCACGCAGAATCTTTTATGGATTTCTGGGTTTGGTAATGAGAAAAATGAGGAGCAAACAAAAGCAGCAGGACTTCAGAAGGAAAATTTAGCTGCAATCTTCTTTTTGCTTCTGCCCTATCTGCACATTCCAATAAAAACACACAAAATCAATCTTAATAATTTGCAATACATGTTGGGATTTTTGGCAGGGCCTTTTTTTTTTTCTTTTTAAAGATGGCTGAAGTAGAGTTCTGAGTACTATACAAGTTTACAGTGCTTCTAACTACAATTTACAAAGCACATTTCATGACATTGTAAAATGTGTGTTAACATCAATCCCATTTTCCAGGAACAGTGCAGCCCAGGTAGAGGAAGACTTGGAACCCAAACTCGAGCCCTTGAACTCCAAATGCCAAGCTCCCACCAGGGCACAGTGCCCCAAGAGACCAACCTCACAACTAATCCCGCAGCCTCCCGAGATTCTTGGGCAGGGAGCAAAGAATGCAGCTGCAGTAGACGCACTTCTACACTCAGGATGGGTAGTCGGAGAGCACCACGGGACAGAGCAGCCAACAGGTCAACTAGGTCCAGGGAGCTAGGAAAACTGGAGCAGAGCGAAGATCACACAAGTCAGACAGAACAGCAGCAAGGCTGCCCTGAAAGCTGGGCTTTCTGCGTCTGTTTTGTTACACACTGCTTTATCCACTGGAGGAAGGGCATCGGGGAGCTGCTCTAGTTAACATTTCTTCCCATTACTACCCTAAATTGGGAATATTACAGATCTTTACTATTCTTGTTAGTTACAACAATCCATCAATTACCACTACCTTTGTCATCTGAGGGTATTTCATTCATTCATTTGATATTCTGAACCCGTGTTAGAGGTTGGGGCAGCAATGGGGAAGCAGACAGGCAAGCCCTGTCCTCAAGTTGGTGACACTCAATGCACAGCACGGCGGAAGGCTCACAACTACACATTTCAGACTAAACATCTTGAGTGAGGCCCACCTGGAGAACATGGGGGAGGCTTCCCAGCTCAAAATGTTTCTAAATTAGTGACCACAGTCCATGGCAGGGAGGTGAGTTTGCACTCTCAGAATGTTAGTGCCCAATAAAGGCATAAATTATAGAATCTGTATCGGTATAGAGAAAGAAATTATTTAATACTTAGAGATGAAAGTTGATGGTAAGTTTTATCTTAGAAAGTGGGTAACTCCATTCTCAACAACAAAGTCTGTAACCAGAACAGCCAAATGTAGTTCCAGATATGAGACATGGTTTTAGCCCTCACTGTCATCCTGCAGGAATGGTGGCTATAGGCTTGTGAAATGTTTTAACAGGAGCAGGACCTCTTTATTCTAACTTTTATGAGCCTGTTCAAAATGCACAGCTTGAGAGTTTAGCAGAAATCCATGTTCTATCCCAGAAGTGGGCAAACTTTTTTTTCCCCATAAAAGGCAGATAACAAATATTTTCTTTGTGGGCTCTGGGGTCTCTGTCTCAGCTACTCCATTCTGCTTCTGCATAAAGTGGTAACTCCATTATTGAAAACAAAGTCTGGAAACAAAATAATAGCTAAATATAGTTCCAAATAGGAGACAGAGAAATAGAAGCCATCTATTCTAGCTTTCTTTTAGTTCCTTAACGTCTCAGAGCCTCAAGGAGCACAGGTTATCACTCCAGCCAAATCTTCCAACCTTTAGACATTTGGGGCCCCACACTAGGGATGTTCCATGGCTTCAACTTCCTTTCCCATGCTGATGTGCCCCCTACAAATTGCCATATTTCTAGCTGATCCTCTCATCTTCCCCTGGCCTCTAATGCATGATATGCCAAAAGGCCTGGGAACAAAATCAAATCAATATTTATAATATACAATTTTTTATTCATATAAAACCATTGTTCGTAGTCCTAAGAGGGATGTTTGCCAAAGAGCCTGCTGTTAAATGAACTGTAACTTTTGAGTGCATCTGTTGTGCAAGGGCAGTAAAAGTATCCTGTGCGACCCCATATGCTTGACCCTATCCATGTGGCTACCCACGCAGTGGGAGGCTACCCCACAGTGAGCAACAATGGTCCATCTCTGTAAAGGCTTATTTGGTCTGGACACGACACAGTTGTGAAAGGGACAAAGGCATTTCCTAAAACAGAGTTCTACCTGCATCATCCATTGGTGGACGGAACAAAGCTGGAGTCTGGACAAAAGAAGAAGATAAATCATTCATCCAAACGGGAAAGAGGAAAGTATTCAATGGAGCATTTTCTTAGGCATAAAGGGAGCTGAGTCAGAACTTGAATATGACTCACCAAATTAAGTTTTTACAGTTATTGGGTTTTCCTGAAGAACCATGGTATTTTAATAATTCAATTTTTTAGAAAATATATATTATAAGAGCCAGGTGAGGTGGCACACACCTGAAGTCCTGACTACTCTGAAGGCTGAGGTAGGCGGATCACTTGAGCCCAGGGGTTCCAGTCCAACCTGGGCAACATAAAGAGACCTTGTCTCTATTTTTTAAACAAGAAAAAAGAAAATATATATAATCTCAAATGCCTTAGTAGAGCTTCACTCTTGAACTTCTTCAAATCCTCTGATGAAAGAATCATACTAGAATATACAACAAACTTCGTGGCTGAGTCAACAATACTTAAAACCTTGTAAAGGGCACTATTATGGGCATTTTAATCAATTAGGATAATTTATAAGTTAAAAGTATGATGAACTTACCTGTGAAATTCCAGATGAAATTAATGCTTTAAGTTTTCTGTTGTTTTCTGTATTCCATGTTTTAATTAAAACACTCAGATCTGCTGTGAACTACTGAACAGAACAGAAAAAGAATATATATGAGTCATAACTTAATACTGGGAACTATGACTTCTGAAATCAGTGTTCTATACATAGCAAGTTGGTTTTGGAGCAATTTATTATGTATCAACACCTTTTCATTTTTAGAAAAGCCTTGATCCTCTCTTTTCACATTTTTTTTTTTTTTGAGACGGAGTTTCGCTCTTGTTGCCCAGGCTGGAGGGCAATGGCGCAATCTTGGCTCACCGCAACCTCCGCCTCCTGGGTTCAAGCGATTCTCCTGCCTCAGCCACCCAAGTAGCTGGGATTACAGGCATGTGCCACCATGCCCGGCTAATTTTTTGTATTTTTAGGAGAGACGGGGTTTCACCATGTTGACGAGGATGGTCTCGATCTCTTGACCTTGAGATCCAACCCGCCTCGGCCTCCCAAAGTGCTGCGATTACAGGCGTGAGCCACCGAGCCCGGCCACCTCTCTTTTCACTTTCATATCACCTCATGCTCTAATCTGAAATTATATATGAACTTTTTTTTTTTTTTTTTTTTTTTTTTTTTTTTTGCAACGGACTCTCACTCTAGTCTCCCTCTGTTGCCCAGGCTGGAGTGCAATGGCACAATCTCAGCTCACTGCAACCTCTGCCTCAGCCTCCAGAGTAGCTGGGATTACCGGCGCGCACCACCACGCCCAGCTAATTTTGTACATTTAGTAGAGACGGGGTTTCACCATGGTTAGCCAGGCTGATCTCCGGATCTCAGGCGATACATCCACCTCGGCCTCCCAAAGTGCAGGGATTACAGGCGTGAGCCGCCGCCCCGCTCGGACAGTTTTGCCAACAGTTTATTTTCAGGTCTGGAGTTAGCCAACGGCCATTCATTTGCATGAATATGTTAGTTTACGAGGGGAAAAATATGTCATAGACTCTTATCTCTTAGTAATACACAATTCTCTTCTCCAGACTGCCACACGTTCGGTAATTTGTGTTTTATCAGGCAGCGACACATGCTGAGAGCACAAATTCAGCGCCCTTTTTTCGGTTAAACCTCTTGGGGGAAGGTAAAAAAGAAAATTTGTTCCCAGTTGAAACTTGTAAACCCAAATTTTCCTTACCTCTGAAAACAGAAAAAAACACATGATTTGGCAATTCCTTCCTTGATGGTAGTTTTTCCGACAAAGCAGCCACCTCCCAAACGCAGGCACTCTGTGCAAAATGCAAAGGACACAAAATCACGACAGCCCTGCAAATCTCCCTCCTAAATCCAACAGTAAGAAGGTGAACGAATACTTAATTCAATGACTTCCCGTGCTTGCGGCTAGCATCATTCCTTCCTGCTGGGAAAAGTGAGACTCCATTGCATCTTTAAGATTCCTTTTAAAATGCCTTGAATGCTCCTTAACACCCCGGTGGGAATCCTGTAGCCCTAGCCCCGCGGGGTTTCCTTCTCTCTCCGCCCATGCCCATTCTCTTCATCCCCCCCCCGTTTCACATTCCTTCCCAATCCCTCTCACAGCCCTGCGCCGGGGCCCTTCCCCAGCGTTCCGGGAAAGCTTTCGCTTCGGGCCTGGTAGGGATCCAACAATACCGTAACACCGTTCCCGTCCTCTTCCTCGGCACCGCTGCAAACGCCCCGGGTAGCTACCGGATTTGACCGTGGCTGGACGGGCGCGGGCAACCCAAGGCAGGAATTGCGCCCTGGGGAAAGGCAAGGTGGACAACGTGCGGCAGCAGCCGAGGCCTGGGCCCTCAGCGCGCCCCCGCGCTCCTCCGCGTCGCCCACTGCCCCGCTGGGCCCCTTCCCCCGCGCTCACTAGAACCTGGGAGCTGCTCGTCACCGAGGCCCGCGCCCCAGGGCGCGGCGCCTGAATCTGGGCCGTGCTCCGGGAAGGACCGGAGGAGTGGGCGGTGCCTCCCGGCCTCGCCGTCTAGGTCTCGGCGTTCCCGAGGATGGCGCGTTTTGGGAAAAGCGGGCCCGGTGGTCACGCCCGCCACCCAGCCGCAGGTCTCAGCCACCTCAGAGCCTCTGGACGGCCGCCCTTCTCACTCACCTCCTGCGCACAGCGCGCACCCAGCTCGGAAACGAGAAGGCGACCGGCGCTCCCGCCCTGCGCACACACGCAGCCTCCCCGCAGGCGCACGCACGGCCGAGCGCGCGCAGACCACGCGCCTGGGCCGCGGCCGGGAGTCCTGGGCCCTCAGCCCTGCACGGTCGCTTGGCGCGCTCTTGGGGTCCTCGGGGTCACCTTGCATTCCGAGCACGGCCGTGTTAGGTATGCTTTTAATTGATGCTTGCCAAGATTAGACAACTTAGTGGCAGACGTCGGGCTAGGCTGTTTAAGATCCTTTCTTTTTCCCTGGTAGTCTCTCCAAGCTCCTGGGTGCATGGCCTCGAGGCGGCCCCGGATGGATTTTCTTGTTAAACTCCATACAGAGCTAATTAGGAAAGAAGAAACCTTAAGAGGAGCTGTTTGCTGTCTCAGAAGAAATGCCCATTCTTCTTCTAGAATCGATGGGGAATGAAGTGTGGGTAAGAGAGACACGTCGGGTTTCAATGGCTTGTGTATGGATGGGAGTCCCAAGGAGTCGCGTGCTCTTGGGAAGCACCTCCCCAAACTCTCCATTGTTCTGGGCAGTTTAAGGATGGTCTGCCTCACTCTGAGTCCTCACCTTCCAGGGCTGACTGTGAGAAGTGAAGCGCCTTTTAGGCCCGGGAGCTGGTGTTCCATATGGCTTCTAGTCCTACTAGTCTTTGGGTGGATGGAGGTGGTTAAATTAATCCGAAACAATACTTCCAGTCCTCTCTAGGTGCCCTTGGAATAGGGCCATCTGAAAGCAGTTCTCCATTCTGGTCACTTGGCTGGGAGACTGTGAACAGCTTGGCCCTGACATCCCTGCATGAAAAGTTGAAACAGAGTTCAGTTCACAGCCACATACTGTACATGTCTCTAAGATTAAACAACTGTTAACCGTTTACCATGATTGCTCTCAGTATGTACTTCAGCCTGCATTTCCTAAGACTAAGGACATTCTTCTGCATATCACAATACCATTATCACGTTGAAGAAACTTAATAATCTATTATTACTTAATATCCAGTCTACATTCAAATGTCCTCACTTGCCAAAAGCAAGTCTTATATATTGGTTTGGTAGGAAAAGTCATGCATTGCATTTGTTGTGTTTGTCTCTTTTAATGTACAGCAGTCCTCCACCTTGCTTGTTTTCATGGCATTAACTTTTTGGTTTCTCTATTTGTGTTTTTCTTCTCCCGGTGTTATTTAACTTTACTTTTAGCTCCTGAACTTCCTATAAGCTGGAAGGAAGGTTTAGAGACTTGATTGGATAGCTAGAATCCTGCATAGGTTACATGGTACTCTTCATGTTGTTTTCCACTAGGTAAAACATAGTATTAAATAGTAAACAACATAAAATCAATTGTCCAAATATTTATGGTCACTAGTGTAAAGAGGTGACCTCCAAATCTATTATAAAGAATTAGGAGAACCGTTTCCCTTCTGTGGTTAATAGGTAATCTATCAAATTAAAGATTTTGGAACTATTTGGAGGAGAAAGTCTTAGATCTCTACAAAAGAGACAGAGGTTATACAAGACTAATGTACAAAGAAGATAAACGATATTCCCATAAGATGTTACTCATGGTAGTGTCCCTAAGGGGTAATGGATGGACTAACATGACCAGCCCTGGGTCTGAAAACCAGTCTTTAAGACCATATCTTTGACTCATTCAACTATACAAAGACATTGTTAGAGGCACCAGAAACAGATGAGTGAACAAGATTGACAAGGACCCTGTAAGATTCACTCTTAGAGGAAGACAAGTAGGCAAGATCATTTCTAAGGGGTCATAGATGCTGTGAAGCTGATAAGGGGAATCTGATGGAGAATGTGATGCTCTAAAAGCAGATCACAGGATTAAAATCTCTGAGGAACCATTGACATTGTAAGAAAAATATCACAACAGTAATCAGCTCTGTCCCATCCACTCCACTGTGTGGGTGTGTACTTTTAGTGCAGCGTATATCATCATCAGTTGTGAACCTTTAAAGACAAATTCATTCACCTAGGTGGACAGATTAATACTAATTTGGATCATTCTAGCACCTACAGCTTCAGATTACCTAGTGGTAGATGCCTC
Source organism: Sapajus apella (assembly GCF_009761245.1). NCBI lineage: Eukaryota > Metazoa > Chordata > Mammalia > Primates > Cebidae > Sapajus > Sapajus apella. The sequence goes on along the minus strand of NW_022436944.1, from coordinate 7,593,389 downwards.
ATAATGTGTGGTGAATTGAGTTGAATACCAGCTTCATTCAAAGAGCAGTGAAGCTATGGTCTCTGTGGGGTGTGGACTACTTTAGAGTTCCTGGTGATAATTCTGGTAAAAGTAGTGATGCTTTCTACAGGGCCTTGTGATATGTATTTTTAAAAGATTTAACAAAACCCAGGAGGAATTCCCTATATTTACCTCAGCATACCTGACCTAAACTCCCAGCTTCATCTCCTCCAACTCCTTTTACCAAGATGTGCAGTATTGATTGTACTGGTTCTTTCCTCAAAATCAAGTGTGTCTGAATCGTGTATTTAACCACTACCAAGCCCAGCCATGAGCACCACCCCTTATTGTAACCCACACATCTGCATCAAGACTGTAAACGTGGCCCACCATTTCTGTTTACTAACTCATTGGCCTGACTGCTTCTTCCTTATCAAAGCCTTTTTCTACAAAATCACTTATGATAGTTTGAAGGTTCTCTGAAAATAATAGGGCTGAATATAGGGATCAAAATGGCTATACAACAAAAGTAAGTTTAGATAGTAGCAGTGTAAGTCAAGGACTTAGTTGGCACTGCGTAAGTAATCAGATCTAAATTATGGTTGAGAGTATTTTCCTGGTTCCAGCCCTGGCAAGTAGCTGTGCCTTCTGCAGGGGGTAAAGTGATTGCTGCCCTGCTGCACGCCTTTATCACAGCCATTCTTCACCCCACCTGGGCTGACAGTTCACCTCACTAAGCCAAGGAGGTCCACTAATAACAAAACCAGACAGGTTTCACTGCAAATAGATTCATATACTGAAAAAATCGACCTCTAATTTGGAAGAATGTTTTAGGACATTAATATTATATTTTATAAATTCTTTTTTTTTAATTTTAGAAAAGGTATATTTCAATATTCATTTTTAAAATGTTTTGAATGTCCTTTGAGTAACCAGCAGGTATATATGCTCATAACTGCCAAAACCTCCCTGGAATGCAAAACAGAGCCATGGACAACAGATGGGGGTAAGAAATTCTTTTAAATGAAGTGAGACAAAAAGCTCCAAAACCTTTAAGAGGTTATTTCCTTTGAAGCAGTCTCCTTTTTCTTTGTGTAGCATTTATCAGCTTGTGATTGAGTTATCTATTGCTGCAGCACAAGCTCCCCCAAAATATAGTTGCTTGCAAAAATGTCAATTTAATATTTCTCACAATTCTGAGGGTTGGTTGTGTAGTTCCTCTCTGGTTTTGTCTGGTCTCACTCATATGGATACATTCAGCTGTAGCAGCAGTTGGCCAAATTTTCTGTAAAACAGGATTAGATAGTAAATATTTTAGACATTGTCTCTGTCACATATTCTTTTTTATTTATTTTTTACAAACTATTAAAAACCGAAAGCTGTTCATAGCTCAAGGGCCATACAAAAGCAGGCTATGGCCTACAGGTTGTTTGCTGATCCCTGAACTGGAGAATCAGCTGAGCTAAAAAGTCCAAGGTGACCTCACTCATGTGTCTGCTGTCGGCTCTGTGTGGCCTCTCATCCTGCAGTAGGCTATGTTTTTGGTCTGTGGGCAACATCCAGAAGTGGGCAGGCAGAAGCTGTAAAACTTCTTAAGGCCTAGATTTGGGAGTCACACAAGGTTATATAGGCCAAATTCTGCAGAACTAAGCAAATTGTGAGGCCTCTCCAAATCCAAGGGACAGGCAAATGGACTCTGCCTCTTGATAGGAGGAGCTGCAGATAATGTGGCCAGATCTAGCAGAATGAAGTGGCAGGAACCTTATTCAAATAGCTTCCAAGTAAATCATCGAAGTTTGAATTTATGATGTCTGTTGGCAGCTATTGTTCTTACTTATGTCCCCAAACTACCCAAGCCTGCTTATAATTCTGTGAGCACTCATTTATAACTTGGCTCCGGGCTTGTTAACAAGTATAAATAACTAAACTGCCATGAGATTATCAGCAACCTGAGGGAAGAGACAGACACTGCCTTGCTGTGACATATCTTCAATACATTTATAAGGAATTTAGTTGGATAGCCTTACTGAGGTTTCAAGTCAGGTTATTTGCTTACTTCACAAAAGTGAAATCAATTTAAGAATCCTTCACTATCTACAAATTCCAGAAGAAAAGCATTCATCAAAGAGTTACATTTCACACTCAGTTACCATCTGATCAATCACATAGAAGTCTTCCAAACATATAATCAAAAGTTAGGAAACCATATGCCTAATGATAAGTTTGAACAAGCAATCACCTTTAACGATATGTTACATTTTAACCTTAAATTTGTTTGCAGATGAAAATCAAAATGTAACAACAGTTTTTTGTAATATGTGCTACTTATGTTTCAAGGCAGAAATGGTTCTGGACAAGATTTCTAATTTACAGGAAATGCTGCTACTAATTGTTCAGCTGAATTTTTCAGTATGTGTTTTCTCCAAAATCTCACTGTGACTGTCTTTCTCCACTTGATGGAAAGCTTTGACAATTTATTATGCTTAGAAGCAGCTGGGGTATATTTCTAATTGATGATTTGTTATCTTATATTTCTTACTTGACTATCCACATCTTTCATTCTCTTCAGCATTTTCCTCCAGCACTTCCTGTCTTACTGAATTTGATATATGACACTGCCTTTGTGCAAATGCAGAGAATATCTTCAGCCTTTCTTCTGCCTCCCTCCTTCAAATTACAAATACATGTAAGAGTCATGCTAGTAACACATATATGACATCCTAACATTAACACAATATATTCACATACACTCTATCACTTGATTATTAATACTCCAATACTGTGGAGGTAGATACTGTCATTACCATCATTTGGCAAGTAGAGAAACGTGAACAAATGTCTCAGAGATACCTCAAACTTAACATGTCTAGGCCAACCTCAGCACCTTCCCATAAAATCTGCTTATTCTCTTGATTCCTGATTTAGATAAAGCAGCCCCATTTATCACTCATCCAAGTTCGACTCTCACTTCGTCCTTCTCTCTATTCCACATGTCCAGCTACCAAGTCCCTGTGGATTCTCTTTCTCTCTCTCTCTGTCCCTCTCCTCTCAGATGCCTGCAGCCAAGAAAGCCTCATTCTTTATCTAGGTTTGTATCAGAGCCTTCTATCTGCTCCCCTGACTTCCAAGTTGCCCGTAAGGATCTTCACATTACCACTAGGCTGTCTTCCTCAAACCCAGATCCTGTCATGCATTCCTATTTTAAATTGGTCAGTGACTTCCCACAGGGCACAATGGAAAGGGCTATAGAACTCTTTGTAATCTGCTTCAGGCTACCAGCTCCTGCTATGCATGCATTTTCATGTACTGTCATTGTGCCCACTGTTCCCTCAGAGTACAGTTTCACTCTCTGAGTTCCTTTATCCCAGAACTACACCCATCTGACTCATCCGAGTCCCACAACCACTATAGCAATGCTTCTCAAACCTAAATGTGTGTAGGAATCACTGAAGAATCTTATTAAAAGCAGATTCTGATTAGTAGGTCCTGGATAGGGCCGGAGATTCTGCCTATTAGCAAACCAACTGTGCAGGGCATGGTGGCTCATGCCTGTAATCTCAGCACTTTGGGGGGCTGAGGTGGGCGGATTGCTTGAACTCCTGAGTTCAAGACCAGCCTGGGCAACATGACAAAATCCTGTCTCTACTAAAAACACAAAAATTAGCCCAGCATGGTTGTGTGCACCTGTAGCCCCAACTACTCAGGAGGCTGAGCTGGGAGGATTGCTTGAGCCTGGGAGGTCGAGGCTGCAGTGAGCTGTGAGTGCACCACTGCACACCAGCCTGGGTGACAGAGCAAGACCTTGTCTCAAAACAAAAAACAAACAGACAACTCACCAATTGGTGATAGGATACTGCTGATTGTTAGACTGCAATTGGAATAGTAGTAGTCTAGAGCTGCACTGTTCAATAGAACTTTCTGCAATGATAAAAATGCTCTTAGGTGTTTTCTGATATTGTAGACACTAATGACATGTAGCTACTGAATATTCAAAATCTACCTAATGAGACTGGGAGCTTAATTTTAAATTTTGCTTAGTTTAAATTTCAGTAGCTGCATGTGACCAAGTGGCCACCTTGTTGAATAATGCAGATATATAGGAATCCCTTTTCATCCTTCAAGACTCATTCAGACTTCAGGTTTTCAGTCCAGCGTGTAAGGCCTTAGAAGTCACCACTCTATCCTAATAACAAGTAAAAAGCTAAACAGACTGAAAAATACTTAATTCTTCATATATTTGTTGGAAAAGTGAGATCATGGGACAAACTGCACCTTCCAAACTGGAGAGACAGACAGGTAGTAGATACAGCGAATTACAGAATTAAAAAAGAAAAGAAAAAAATGACATTTTGAACTGGACAAATAAACAACAAAACAAACAGAAAACACAGAGAATTATAACTTACTGGAGCAGAAAACCATGAGCTGAAACCACTACAGGAACCAATGCTGGGATAAGAAAACTTAAACTGTTAAGTGGTGAATTCTAGAAGTTTTGTGTGGGCAAGTCTGAGAGTTAAAAACATCAGGGGGACCCAGTCATGGTGGGTGGAGCCCATACTTTTTGTGTGATTTAACTTCTGGAGTTCTACCAGGTTCACACAGTGAATATCAGAGAAAAATCCCCAGTGCTTCCAGCAGGGGGAGGGAAAAAGAAACCATTTTGAAATGTGCCAGAACATTCTGTTCTTAACAAGAGCTGTGCTCAGCAGAAAGTAGCTAAGTGGAATCTAGCCTGCTGGGGTTTTACCAGAGCCTAAATGACCCGGGGGAAGGGAATTGCCCAACTTGAAAAATAATAATAATAATTGAGGGAATTTGTTTCCACTAGACTGCTTTGGAAGAAATGTCAAAAAAAAAAAATCCTTTAGAGAGAAGGAAAATAATATAGGTCAGAAATTTGCATCCATATAAAGAAAAGAATAGCAATGGAGAAGGAATAAATGAAGATAAAAACATCGTGACATGGTTTGAATCTGTGTTCCCACTCAAATCTCACTGCTGGAAGTGAGGCCTGGTGGGAGGCAACTGGATCATGGGAGTGGTTTCTCATGGCTTAACATCATTACCCCTTGGTGCTGTCATTGCAATAGTGAGTTCTTACGAAATCTGGTCAGTTAATAGTGTGTGGCATGTCACTCCCCACCCATATCCGCCAGCACTTCCTCTTGCTCTGGCCATGTGAAGAGTTGGCTTCCCCTTCCCCTTCCACAATAATTGTAAGATTTTTTGAGGCTTCCCCAAAAACTGAGCAGATGCTGCCATGCTTCCTGTACAGCCTGTGGAACCATGAGCCAATTAAACCTCTTTGCTTTATATATCATCCAGTTTCAGGTATTTCTTTATGGTAATATGAGAACCAACTATTATATATATTTTTAAAAATTCTTAATTGATCTGACAGATAATAGTTTGTTCAAAATAGTAATAATGTATTTGATTATGTATGCTTGTGTATGGCTATATATAGCTGAAATGAATGAAAGCAATGACACAAGGATGGGATGGAGAAATGACAATTATTTTGTTATTATAAGGTATTCATACTACCCATGAAGTGGTATAGTGTTATTTGAAAGATGACTTGAATTTATTATAAATGTATATTGCAAACTCTAGGGCACCTACTAAAAAAGTTTTTAAAAATAAATATAACTAATAGGCTAAGAAAAGAAAGAAGGTAGAGTCATATGAAATGCTCAGTTAAAATCATAAAGGGCAGAAAATTTGGAGAGCAAAAAATAGGAACAAAGAACAAGGGTGATGATATAGTTTGGATATTCATCCCCTCCAAATGTCATATTGAAATTTGATTCCCAATGTTGGAGGTGGGGCCTGGTGGGAGGTATTTGGGTCATGGAGGCAGATCACTTATAAATGGCTTGGTGCCTTCCAGCAGTAATAAGTGGATTCTCAGCTCTGTTAGTTTGTATAAGAGCTGGTTGTTTAAGAGAACATGACATCCCTCTCCTCTCTCACTTGCTCCCTCTCTTGCCATATGATGCCAGCTCCACTTCCCCTTCCACCATGATTGGAAGCTTCCTGAAGCCCTAATCAGAAGCAGATGCTAGCACCATGCTTCTTGTATAGCCTGCAGGCTTGTGAGGCAAATAAATCTCTTTTCTTTATAAATTACCCAGCCTCAGGTATTGTTTTATAGCAATATAAATGGACTACAAAGTGACAAGTAGAAAACAGTAACAAATACGGGCTGGGAGCAGTGGCTCACACCTGTAATCCCAGCTCTTTGGGAGGCTGAGGTGGGAGGGTCACTTGAGGACAGGAGTTTGAGACCAGCCTGGCCAACATGGTAAAACCCCCTCTCTTCTAAAAATACAAAAATTAGTCAGGTGTGGTGTTGCACACCTATAGTTCCAGCTACTTGGGAGGCTGAGGCAGCAGAATCACTTGAACCAGTAGGTGAGGGCTGTACTGAGCCAAGACCACACCTACTGTACTCCCGCTTGGATGACAGAGCAAAACTCCATCATAAAAAAGGAAAGAAGGAAAGAAAGAGAGAGAGAGAAAGGAAGAAAAAGAAAAGAGGTAACAAATATGGAAGATTTTAATCCAGCTATATCAATAATCACTTTGAATGTCCATGGTCTAAATGCACCAATTAAAAGACATTGTCAGAGTCAATCAAAAGATAAGACCCAATTATGTATTGTTTACAAAAAACTCATTTTAAAGGTAAATATATAAATTAACAGTAGATGGATAGGGAAAGATATATCATGTTAACACTAACTTTAAAAAGCTAGGGTAGCTACAGTAATTTCAGACAGAGCAGACTTCAGAGCAAGGAAAGTTATCAAGGATAAACAATGACATTACATAATGATACAGGGATACATTCTCCAACAAGACATAACAATTCTTAATGTGAATACACTTAAAAACAGAGCATCAAACTATGGGAGACAGAAACTGTTAAGATGACAAGAAGAAATAGATGAATCCACCATTATAGTTGGAGATTTCAACATTCCTCTAACAGATGTGGACACGTTCCGCAGGCAGAAAATCAGTAAGACTATAGTGGAACTCAACAACACCATCAATCAACTGGATATAATGGACATCTTAGACTATCTTATCCAGTAACAGCAGAATACACATTTTTCTTAATCTTACATAAAAAATTCTGTAAGATAGGTCACATTCTGGGTCATAAAACACACCATAACACATTTAAAAGAATAAAAAACATACAATGTCTGCCCTCAGACTACAGTGGAATTAAATTAGAGATCAATACCAGAAAGATAGCTGAAGAATCCCCAAATACTTGGAGATTAAACAACATGCTTCTAAATAAAACATGGGTCAAAATGTAACTCTCAAAGTAAATTTTAAAATATTTTCAACTAAGTGAAAATAAAAGCACAACTTATCAAACTTCATGGGATGCAATGAAAGAAGTGCTTAAAGGGAAATTTATAGTATTGAATGCATATATTAGTAAAGAAGAAAGATCCAAAAATCAATCATATAAGCTTTCATATTAGGAAACTAGAAAAAGAAGACCAGATTAAAATCAAAGAAAGATAAAAATTATAGCAAAAATTAATGAAATAAAAACATGAAATCAATAGAAAAAAATCAATGAAGCTAAAAACTGGTTCTTTGAAAAGATCAATAAAATTGATAATTATCTAGCCATGCTAACTGTATTAGGCCATTCTTGCATTACTATAAATAATTACCTGAGACTTGATAATTCATAAAGAAAAGAAGTTAAATTGGCTCATGATTCTGTGGGCTGTACAAGCATGTCACTGGCATCTACTTGGCTTTTGAAGAGGCCACAGTGAGCTTCTAGTCAAGGAAGAAGGCAAAGCAAGAGCTGGCAGATCACAGCAAAAGCAGGAGCAAGAGGGAGGTGGAGAAGGTGCCACACACTTTTAAGTTACTAGATCGCATGAGAACTCACTCACTGTCTGTGGACAGCACCAAGCTGTGAGAAATCCACCCTCAGGACCCACATACCTCCCACCAGGCCCCACCTCCAACACTGGGGATTACATCTCAACATGATATTTGGACAAGGACAAATATTCAAACTATGTCACTAAGAAAAAAGAGGGAGGACACAACATGCTAATATCAAAAATGAAAAAGGGGACACTAGAGAGCCCAGAGACATTGAGAAGGTAACCAAAAAATATTCTGCACAATTCTAGGTCCACAAATTTGATAACCTAGATGAAATGGAAGAACTTTTTGAAAGATGTTATTTGCCAAAACTCAACCAAGAAGAAATAGACAATCTGAACAGGCTTATGTCTATCAAGAATATTGAATCAATAATTAATAATCCTACAAAGTAGAAAGCAGCAGGCTCAGATGTGTTCACTAGGGAATTCTACCAAAAATTAAAGGAAACTTCAGAAGATAGAAGTAAGAGTTTCTGGCTGGCTGACCACATGAGGGTTCCTGGAGAGGGGGGCACACCCAGGGAAGACATAGAAATGCCACACACCTTCCTCCATACCTCACCTTATGCATCACTTCATCTGTATCCTTTGTAATAAACTTGCAAATTTAAAAAAGAAGAAGATAAAATCAGAGAGAATACTTCTTAACTTATTCTATGAGGCTAGCATTACTCTAATACCAAAACCAGACAAAGGCATTACAACTACAGACGTAACTTACATGAACATAAATGCAAATATCCTCAACAAAAGATTATCAAATCAAATCCAACAACGTTAAAAGGTATTATATGCCACAAGTAAGTGAGATTTATTGTATGTGAGTCTGGTTCAACATTCAAAAAAATCATTGAATATAATCTGTCACATCACAAGGCTAAAGAAGAAAAATCACATGATCAATCAATAGATACAGAAAAAGCATTTGACAAAATCCAGCATCCATTAATGGATAAAATAACAACAACAGCTCAGTAAACAGAAATAGTGAAACTTCCTCATCTTGATTTTTAAAAACCTATTAACAAAACCCTCCGTATCAAAATACTAATGAAATTCTTCATGGAACAGTTCTAAAATTTATATGGAACCTAAAAGACCCAGAATAGCCAAAGCTATCCTAAGCAAAAAGAACAAAACTGGAGGACTCACATTACCTGACATCAAATTATGCTATAGTAAAACAGCATGGTACTGGCATAAAAACAGACACATAGGCCCATAAAACAAAAGTGAGAACCCAGAAACAAATCCACACACCTACCACGAACTCATATTTACAAAGTTGCCAAGAACATATGTTGGGCAAAAGATAATCTCTTCAATAAATGGTGCTGGGAAAACTGGATATCCATACGCAGAAGAATGAAACTAGACCCCTATCTCTTGCCATATACAAAAATCAAATAAAAATGAATTAAAAACTTAAATATAAGACCTCAAACTATCAAACTACTACAGTAAAACATTGGGGAAACTCTCCAGGACATTGGTCTGGGCAAAAATTTCTTGAGCAATACCTCACAAGCGCAAGCAACCAAAGCAAAAATGAATAAATAGGATCACATCAAGTTAAAAAGCTTCTGCATGGCAAAGGATACAATCAAGAAAGTGAAGACACAGCCCACAGGATGGGAAAAATATTTGCAAACTACTTATAAGGCATGGGATTAATAAGCAGAAAAGGTAAAGAGCTCAAACAACTCTATAGGAAAAAAATCTAATGATCCAGAAAAATATAGGCAATAGACTTGAATAGACATTTTTCAAATGACATACAAATGGGAAACAGGTATAGGAAAAGATGCTCAACATCACTGATCATCAGAGAAATGCAAATCAAAACTACAATGAGATATCATCTCACCCCAGTTAAAATGGCTTATATCCAAAAGACAGGCAGTAACGAATGCTGGCAAGGATGTGGAGAAAAGGAAACCTTCATACACTGTTGGTGGGAATGTAAATTAGTACAATCACTAGGGAGAACAGTTGGAGATTCTTTCAAAAACTAAAAATTGAGTTACCATATGATCCGGCAATTTCACTGCTGGGTGTATACCCAAAAGAAAGTAAAGAGATATCTGCACTCCTATGTTTGTTGCAGCACTGTTTAAAATACCTAAGATTTGCAAGCAAACAAGTGTCTATCAACAGATGAATGGATAAAGAAAATGTGGCATATATACACAATGGAGTACTATTCAGTCATAAAAAAGAATGAGGTCCTGTCATTTGTAACAATAAAAATGGAACTGGAGGTCATTACGTTAAGGGAAATAAGCCAGCCACAGAAAGACAGCAAACATTGTGTGTCCTCACTTGTGGGATTTAAAAATGAAAACAGTTGAACACATCACTAAGTGACTACTCTAAGCACAAGAAGAAAGAAGTAACAATTTTATTACTCTTTCCTCGCATGAGATAGTTGTACAAGCAGAATAATTTTGTCTTATATATACTATTCACAGAGTTTTAAGACTTCAAATGTCTTGATTTAGGTTATATATTTTTGATTTAAAAAAAACAAGTAGAAATAGAACAAAAAGTAACAATAGAAAAATAGAAAACTAAGTTTGTGAAACATGGCTGAAATAGTGTCTGGGTGCTGTATTGTAAATAAATAATAAACAGTTCTGGATCAAGTAAGTTTGACAAAACATGGTGAATATTAATAGTAATGGATTATATTACCTTGAATAAAAAAAGAACACTCAAAATAATGGTGGAAGTGGAAGTGAGCTCTTTTCTTTCAAAGACTGCAGCCTACAAAATGTAGAAGAAATTATAGAATTAGAAAAATCACCATTTTGCAACCACCATTGGAATAATTCAAGCAAGATCACCTATAGATGCTAAAATTATTGAATGAAAGGTTTTTGAGGATTATTGGGCAACATGATATTTATAATATTCTATCTCACCCACAGATTACCTATTTTTTTATTTAATTTAATTTATTTATTTATTTATTTATTGAGACAGAGTGCCACTCTGTCACCTAGGCTGGAGTGCAGTGGCACAATCATGGCTCACCACAGCCTCAACCTCCCAGGCTCAGGTGATCCTCCCACCGCAGCCTTCACCATGCCTGGTTAATTTTTGTATTTTTTTTTGAGATGGGTTTTTTCTGTCGCTCAGGCTTGTATTGATGTCCTGGGCTCAAACAATCTACACTTCTAGGCCTCCCAAATTACTGGGATTATAGGTGTGAGTCACCACACCTGGCCCACAGATTAATTACATAAACCAAATAGTATTTATTTGAGGCAGGTCTCAATTTAGAGGTTTATTTTGCCAAGGTTAAGGAATGACCAATGACACAGTCTAAGGAGGTTCTGAGAACATGTGCCCAAGGTGAGTGGGCTATAGCTTGGCTTTACATATTTTAGGGAGACGGAAGCCGTAGGCAAAGACATAAATCAATACGTAGATGGTATATATTTGTTCAGCTGGGAAAAGCAGGACATCTTGAAGTTGAGGGAGGAGTGTTCCAAGTCATAGGTGGATTCAAAGATTTTGTCATTGGCAATTGGCTGAAACAGTTAAGCTCTGCCTGTTGAGTTGAAGTCAGAATAAAGAAATGCTTGAGTTAGATAGGGGGATTGTGGAAGCCAAGGTTCTTGTCATGAAGTTGAAGCCTCTAGGTAGCAGGCTTCAGAAAGCATAGATTATAAACATCTCTTATTAGACCTTACTCTCCAGAAAAGACCTAGTAGCAAAGGAAGGAGATTCTCTACAGAATATATATTTCCTTGCTTAATGACTTCTGATGTAGAAAAAAGAAAAAAATGGATTTCCCCTACAAGAGATCACTTTGCAGGGCCATACGAAAATATGTCAAAGAAATATATTTTGGGGCCAGTTATGGTGACTCATGCCTGTAATCCCAGCACTTTGGGAGGCTGAGGCAGGAGGGTGGCTTGAGGCTAGGAGTTCGAGACCAACCTGAGCAACATAATGAGACCCCCCATTTCTACAAACATATTTTAAAAATTAATTTAGCATGGTGGCATATGCCTGTATTCCAACTACTCAGGAGGATGAGGTGGGAAGATCTCTTAAGTCAAGGACTTTGATGGTTCAGTGAGCTATGATCATGACACTGCATGTCAGCCTGGGTGACAGAGCAAGATACTGTCTCTAAAAAATAAATAAGTGAAAAATAAAATGGCGAAGGAAGGAAGGAAGGAAGAAAATACATATGTAGGGCCTGGTATCTGCCATGTGATGCTATACAGAGTCAGGTTGGAGTTATCTTATTGCTACAAAGAGTCTGTCTTGTTAGTCTTATGATCTCTATTTTTATGTTAATGCTGGTCAGTTGTGCCTAAACTTCAAAGGGAGGCAGGTAGTACTGCCCATTCTCATCGTAGCCTGAAATACTTTTCAGCTTTCTCTGGGATCCCCTTGGCCAAGAGGGAATCCATTCAGTCAGCTGTGGGGCTTAAAATTTTATTTTTGGTTTACAATTACAATGTAGTACACATTCACATGCATATGTGTAGGCACACATGCACAAAATATGTTGATATTGTATGATCTTTATGAACGTGTAAAAGCCCAGAAATGGGAGAAGCTCTTTTTAATGAGGTTTTTCTACCATAAATCTTCATTGAAAGAATTGACTTCTATTTGTCTTGGGGATGTTGTTTTGGGACACTCCTACCTCTAGAGACCAAAAACTATTGTTAGTGAGAGAAAGTGAAGTCTCCAGAGTAGAGGTGCTTGGGTTGAGAAGATAAGCCAAGTGCTTTATTTTGTAACGTAAATATACTGTGTCTGGCAACAGCAAAGCCAAGTCCCTGCAGCTTTGTATCTTCCAGAGGAGAAAGGATTATTTTCTATATTTGGATTTTTACTGTGTTTTGGGTTGATTTTTTGTTGCTGGAGATGTGTATATGTTCTTTGTGTAGTAAATCACAGAGAATTAGGAGCAGAAACCCTAAAGCTACTGTAGAGATAGGCATGCCTGATCATCCAATGGAGCTTTAAAAAAGTGATCTGGGCCGGGCATAGTGGCTCACACCTTTAATTCCAGCACTTTGGGAGGCCAAAGCGGGCAGATCACAAGGTCAAGAGATCAACACCATCCTGGCCAACATGGTGAAACCCCATCCCTACTAAAAATACAAAACTTAGCTGGGCATGGTGGCATGCACCTGTAGTCTCAGGAGGGGACTGAAGCAGGGAGGCTGAAGCAGGAGAATTGCTTGAACTCAGGAGGCGGAGGTTGCATTGAGCCCAGATGCACCACTGCACTCCAGCCTGGCCACAGAGCAAGACTCCATCTCAAAAAAAAAAAAAAAAAAAAGTGACCTGAACTTAGTCCAGTTTAGCACAGTGTAGATTGTGGTTATGCCTACTAAGATTGGATAACCCACAATGTCGTTATCGATTTGGCTGCCGTTATTTGTAAGTGTCCTGAGAGGTGGAGCTCAGGATAACCATAGCACCGAGGGTTAGAGTTGGACATCTTTTGAAAGGAGACAACATTCCACAATCATCCACCTGAATAGCAGTTACAAATTACTGGTATGCAAAAATTGAGGATGGAGGAGGAGCAGAGACCAGAGGGAAAGGAGATTCTTTTTCTTGTTTAGGTCCTTACTGGCAGTCTGGCAAGAACCTTGAGGCATGAAGACAGATGAGAGTCAAACAGGGAGGCAGTACTTGAGGTTGGTCTCAAGTACAGAACTGGGGGTCATGTATCTGAGCGAAGCCACTTTTTTTTTTTTTTTTTGAGATGGAGTTTTGCTCTTGTTACCCAGGCTGGAGTGCAATGGCGCGATCTCGGCTCACCGCAACCTCCGCCTCCTGGGTTCAGGCAATTCTCCTTCCTCAGCCTCCTGAGTAGCTGGGATTACAGGCACGCACCACCATGCCCAGCCAATTTTTTGTAGTTTTTAGTAGAGACGGGGTTTCACCATGTTGACCAGGATGGTCTCGATCTCTTGACCTCGTGATCCACCCGCCTCGGCCTCCCAAAGTGCTGGGATTACAGGCGTGAGCCACCGCGCCCGGCCCGAAGCCACTTTTAACAGCAATTGGAAGTGACTCATTGAGCTAAGCTTCCTGCCGGCCAGCCTCAAAATGCCTGGGAAATTAAGGGATGGGCCTGCTCATGCCTAGGGGACAACGGTAAGGGGCAAAACACTGCCTCCCCTGAGGCCAAAGGAGAGAAAGCAGGGATGTCCCCAGTCATAAAGATATAAAAATAGTCTCCAAAGGTTAGAGTTCATCAGGCATAAATTCTCTGTAAGTCAATTCATTAATGGAGTATGTAGTCAATCTTCACTTGTCTGTCTCCTCCTTATAATTGGTTCACATTATTGCCTATCAGTAATTCTGAAATCCCAATGCTTTTGGAAACTTATTTTTTTCCATAAGTTTGCAACTATCTCATTTGGTGGCAAAACTTGAGTTTTTTAATACTCTTATGTCACTTGAATTCTGAATATTTATGTTTTGCTGCAGAAATATCAATGTGTTTAATAAGGCTCTGCCTCAGAGTTCTCTTAGCATGCTAATGGCATGGGCCCAACAGATCTAAAAAGTTGAAAAAGAGAAGAAAATCACGTAGGGGGGTTGAATGCCTCCAGTTGAAGAAGGCTAGGTATTAAAGTGTCTTACCACTAGGGATTGGGGATGTATCTGACTCATGCAGCACCAAAGTATGTTAGCAGTGGAAGATATTTGTGTCACATGACACCAAAGTATGTTAGTGGCAGTGAATCTGTATGGGTCTGCAGCAGCCTCAGTTCTTGCCTCCTTAGGATAAAGAATTCTACCAAGGGGCATGAGGCAAAGTGAGACACTGAATCAAGTTTTAGAGCAGGAGTGAAAGTTTATGAAAAAGGTTTAGAGCAGGAATGAAAGGAACTAAAGTACACTTGGAAGAGGGCCAAGTGGACAACTTGAGAGATCAAGTGCATGGTTTGACCTTTGACTTGGGGTTTTATACATCAGCATACTTCTAGGGGATTGCAACCCTTCTCCCCTGATTCTTCCCATGCCTGTAATGATCTAGTATAGTATCTAAATAAAACTTCCTTTCAAGACAAAACTCCTCAAAGACAAAACATCCAAAAAAGAGACCTCTAAAATGGTAAAGTTTGACTAGAAAGTTATCCAAGTTTGGGTAGAAAGTTAAATGGTAAAATATTCAAAACTACATCTCCTTTCTGAAAGCTCAGGAAAACTTTGACATAAACATTGAGCTACAGAAAATATAGAGATCAAACTCTATTAAAGTGTAAGGAAAGAGAGAATAATATTTCTATGGATAATAAAAACATGCCAAAAAGACATTCTCATACAGCAGATGAAAACTATAGTCTAATCTTTCAAAACTAGCTAGTTGACACTAAAAAATGAAATAAATAAAAGAACAAATAATTCAGAATTTGAGGTGATAGAATTAAGAAAATAATTTAAAAATTTTAAGAAACAGAACTGAAAACTAGAAAAAACACAAGATAATATATCAAGTGAAATATAAGTAAAAAGAAGAAAAATTTTAAGAATTTAAAAGGAAAAAGAGAAAGATGAAAGGGATTTTTTAAAAAGACACACAAGGAAGATCCCACATACATGTAACAGGAATATCTAAGGAAAATTTTAGCAATAAAATACTGAAATCTATCATTTGAGAAGCCAAAATAAAAAGAGAATTGAAACTAAATATTGGGAGGACACTCAGTTTGTCTGATAAAATTGTCTTGGAATGAACATCACTGAGATACAGTCTACTGAAATTATTGTACTTTAAAGAAAATAAAAATTATTTAGGAAATTCAAGGAAAAATACCAAATCATTCATACAGGAAAGAAAGTCATATTGTCTTCAAACTTTTCAATCTCAAAATTTTATACTTAAAGAAAATTGAGTAACATAAATGCAAAGAAAGAAAATATGAAGCAATGATTTTATATCTATATAAGCTGTTATCAGCATGCAAGAACTCAGGAAATATTATTATTATTATTATTTTCCCTGAGATGAAATCTCACTCTTGCTCTGTCGCCCAGGCTAGAGTGTGGTGGTGCTGTCTCAGCTCCCTCCACCTCCTGGTTCAAGTAATTCTCCTGCCTCAGCCTCCCAAGTAGCTGGGATTACAGGCATGTGCCAATGCACCTGGCTAATTTTTCGTGTTTTTAGTAGAGACGGGGTTTCACCATGTTAGCCAGGCTGGTCTTGAACTCCTGACCTCAGATAATCTGCCCCCTTCAGCCTCCCAAAGTGCTAGGAATACAGGTGTGAGCCACTGTGCCCAGCTGGAATAAATTCTTTATGAATCTACTGGAGAAAGGGATTCAGACAATCAAAATACATGGGGAGCCATTGACAAAATGAGTGATGATCAGCATTGATTATAATTTGTAGCAAAACTAAGATACTAAATGAGAGATATAAAGAAGATAATATGGTACATAATGGATGACTGCTCTGACAGTGTGGATACAGTACAATTGTAAAAATGTGGGATGAGAATGGAGAGAGCATATGCAAAAGAATTTTTAACTCTTTTCAGTAATTGTATTGATAGTAATGTTGATATTGTTATTGGCTCCTACTGACTAAAGATGGAGCAACCTGAGCATCGCTAAGTATAAAAGCAATGGGTCAAAGCATAGCAAATGTACTTAAACCCATGATTTCATCCTGATTTTTAAAAAAATGAATTTTTCGTTGTGATGGTTAATTTTATGTTTATCAACTTGACTGGGTAAGTTGATAGTTTTTATTTCAGGGTGTGTTTTTGAGGAAGGTTTTGTAAGGTATTTGAATCAGTAGACTGAGTAAAACAGATTTGCCCTAATCAATGTGGGCTAGCATTATCCAATTAAAAGGCACAGGAAGAGTGAATTTGCTTTCTATTCTTGAGCTGGGATATTTACCTTTTCTTGCCCTCAGACATTGGAGCTCCTGGCTCTGGGTTCTTTATATCAGGAGGTGCTGATATAAATCTTTGGACTTCAGGATTTATATGAGTACCTCCTGATCCCCAAGTCTTTCGGCTTTTGGCCTTGGACTGAGAGTTATGCTATTGACTCCCCTGCTTCTTAGGTCTTAAGATGCAGACTGAATTATACCATTGGCTTTCCTTGTTCTCCAGCTTGCAGGCAGCATACTGTGGGACTTCTTGGCCTCCATAATTGTGTGAGTCAATTCTCATAATAAATCTTCCTTATCTATTTATACATATTCTTTTGGCTATTTTTCTAGAGAACCCTGACTAACATAATCATCAGGGAAGAGGCCAGAAACCAACATTTTATTTGAAAACTGGCAAATAAAAGAAAACAATCAAGCATTTATCCTGCCTTTTCTATGTAAACTGTGCCACCAAGATACCAAATAGTAAGTGAGGTGAAGTTTCTCTTTATAGAAGTTGTCCATCAAATTACTGAAAAAAAAATAATTTGAATATCAACATTTTTGCAATACATAGTGAATTACTGGATGTAAGCATTGAGAATCAATGGCTGATAGCATTGCAAAAAAATGCAGAAAGCCCAGGCTGGGCATGGTGGGTCACAACTGTAATCCCAGCACTTTGGGAGGCAGAAGTGGGAGCAGAGGATGACTTGAGCCCAGGAGTTCAAGATCAGCCTGGGCAACTAAGCAAGATGCTGTCTTTTAAAAAAAATTACCTGGTAAAACATAAACCCACCTATAAAGTAGTCTTGGCAAAAATCATCATCATCATCATCATCATCCCTAAATGTGATTCAGCCTGGTGATCCAGAAAAGTGCTTTATGTTGCAGGATGCCATTCAAATTACTGAGCACTCTATTTTGGTGTTTGAAAATGCCAACTGCTGCTATATCTCAGAGTGAAGCAATATAAAAAAAAATTTTTTTATTGCATTTTAGGTTTTGGGGCACATGTGAAGAACATGCAAGATTGTTAAGTAGGTACACACATGGCAGTGTGATTTGCTGCCTTCCCTCCCATCACCTATATCTGGCATTTCTCCCCATCCTATCTCTCCCCTACTCTCCACCCCCCGCTGTCCCTCTCCCCATTTCCCCCCAACGGACCCCAGTGTGTCATGCTCCCCTCCCTGTGTCCATGTGTTCTCATTGTTCAACACCCACCTATGAGTGAGAACATGCGGTGTTTGATTTTCTGTTCTTGTGTCAGTTTGCTGATAATGATGGTTTCCAGATTCATCCATGTCCCTACAAAGGACACAAACTCATCGTTTTTGATGGCTGTGCCATCAAAAATGTATATGTGCCATATTTTCCCTGTCCAGTTTATCATCGATGGGCATTTGGGTTGGTTCCAGGTCTTTGGTATTGTAAACTGTGCTGCAATGAACATTCGTGTGCATGTGTCCTTATAGTAGAACGATTTATAATCCTTCGGATATACACCCAGTAATGGGATTGCTGGGTCAAATGGAATTTCTATTTCTAGATCCTTGAGGAATCGCCACACTGTCTTCCACAATGGTTGAACTAATTTACACTCCCACCAACAGTGTAAAAGTGTTCCTATTTCTCCACATCCTCTCCGGCATCTGTTGTCTCCAGATTTTTTAATGATAGCCATTCTAACTGGTGTGAGATGGTATCTCAATGCAGTTTTGATTTGCATTTCTCTAATGACCAGTGATGATGAGCATTTTTTCATATGTTTGTTGGTCTCATGTATGTCTTCTTTTGTAAAGTGTCTGTTCACATCCTTTGCTCACTTTTGAATGGGCTTGTTTGTTTTTTTCTTGTAAATCTGTTTTAGTTATTTGTAGATTCTGGATATCAGCCCTTTGTCAGATAGGTAGACTGCAAAAATTTTTTCCCATTCTGTTGGTTGCCGATTCACTCTAATGACTGTTTCTTTTGCCGTGCAGAAGCTGTGGAGTTTGATTAGGTCCCATTTGTCTATTTTGGCTTTTGTTGCCAATGCTTTTGGTGTTTTGGTCATGTAGCCCTTGCCTACGCCTATGTCCTGAATGGTTTTGCCTAGGTTTTCTTCTAGGGTTTTTATGGTGTTGTTAGGTCTTATGTTTAAGTCTTTAATCCATCTGGAGTTAATGTTAGTGTAAGGTGTCAGGAAGGGGTCCAGTTTCTGCTTTCTGCACATGGCTAGCCAGTTTTCCCAGCACCATTTATTAAACAGGGACTCCTTTCCCCATTGCTTGTTTTTGTCAGGGTTGTTCAAGATTGGATGGCTGTAGATGTGTTATGTTGCCTCTGAAGCCTCTGTTCTGTTCCATTGGTCTATATCTCTGTTTTGGTACCAGTACCATGCTGTTTTGATTACTGTAGTCTTGTAGTATAGTTTGAAGTCCAGTAGTGTGATGCCTCCCGCTTTGTTCTTTTTGCTCAGAATTGACTTGGCTATGCAGGCTCTCTTTTGGTTCCATATGAAGTTTAAGGTGATTTTTTCCAGTTCTGTGAAGAAGGTAGCTTGATGGGGATAGCTACGAAGAAGGTCATTGGTAGCTTGATGGGGATAGTTGAATCTGTAAATGACTTTGGGCAGTATGGCCATTTTCATGATATTGATTATTCCTAACCATGAACATGGAATGTTTCTCTATCCGTTTGTGTCCTCTCTTATTTCGTTGAGCAGTCGTTTTATAAGAGTGAAGCAATTTTAAGTAGTTGGTGACTGTAAAGCAGTAGTCTTTTTGAAGAATGTGCCCCAACTCTTTTTTTAAGTATATTCCCCTAAGAGTATTTAACCAGAAAATGGGAACAAACTCACCAGCAAAGATTAGATTAAGGGTGTTATCTTCTAATGGTCTGAAGGTAGCTATAGGCAAGAGGGACGTAGAATGGAGAGACCAGTATGCAAAGGATAAGCATATATGTTAAAAATTGTGTTCTGTGGCCAGGCACAGTGGCTCATGCCTTTAAGCCTAGCCCTTTGGGAGGATTGCTTGAGGCCGGGAGTGCAAGACCAGACTGGTCAACACAGTGACCCCAGTTTTTTTTTTCTTTTTTCAAAAATAGAGTAAGATCCCATCTCTATTTTCAAAAAAAGAAAAAAAAAAAAAAAAAAAACCTCTCTCCATATAAAATTGTGTCCTCTACTCTTCAGCCCCAGAATCTTAAAAAAAAAAAAATTACATCTGGATTGAGTGACCTCTGTGTTCAGAGGTGCTAGAGGATGCAGCCTCTCCCCCAACTTCCAGTCATCTCCTACCTGCCGTGCATGTTACAGCCCTAGTGATTCATTCTGGAAACTGCATCTTCTCCAAAGTCATGGAGGTGTGCCTTTCTCACACCGCGTCCCTAAATCGTCTTTTTTAAATAAAGGGAAAAAAACTTGAAAAAAAATGTCTGGATAAAGACTTTGGTTATGATTCTTATAGTAGACCAGAAGTTTTTGGAAAGATACTATACCAAACATTTCTACATTCTGTAAAGCAGCAGTTTATGAACTTCAACCCTTAAAATAATCCCAGGCCCTAAATCTGTACCAGGAAGAAGTCAGTTGCAAGAGTTGTGCACCCTAAGGAAGGGCATTCTCCCAAATTAACATCAAATGTAATATTGAAAGACAACAGACCAGGAAAATCCTTCTGACCTAATTTACGAATTTTTAAAATTCAGATATTTTATCTACTTTAAATATGTTTAGGCAAAGGGAATGAGGTTGTTTTAACTCCACCTATTGATTATTTTCTCCACTAACTTTTGAACTACAAACTTATAATACATTGAGATCTCATGTGATTTGGGTTGATTCCTGGACTTCATTCTGTTTCATTTATCTATTTATTAATATAAAACTACATTTTTAAAAATGGCACTATGAGGCTATTGTATTGCATGATATAGAAGAAACTACTGAAAACCTATGTCTCTGGAATTTCAGAAATCAGGAGCTTCAAGGAATAGGAAAACTTCCTTTGGAATTAAGCCATTAAGGTGACTCAGCTTTACCAACTCATGTTCTGGGAGATGTTTATATTTCAAAGAAACATAGTGTTGTAAGCTGAATGGTACTCTAAAAACTGCCTGCTTCACTATACTTACCCACCCTTTTCATACACCTGAAGCTTCCCTGAAGCATGGTGCACCTTTCCCACACACAATTGCAGCTACCCCTTCCAATAGGAAAGAGTGCAAACTCATGCTTCTGTATTGATCTAGAAGCAATATCATAAGACTATACAGCTCTAAGCCAAGGATTTCCTACAGAATGCTTACTCTTCCAGTTCTGTCAAAGTTTCTTTATATATTCTTCAATCCATGAACTAGCTGGAAAATTTAATCATCATTAACACATCCTAAATAACAGTGGTTTACAAACTGGGATATGAATACATTTATGGATGCATAAAAATGTTCCAAGGGCTACTCTAGCCTGGGAAGTTTTAAAGGAATCAATGTCCAGATCCCCAGCTTCAATGTGGAGTCTTTCTTTATTACAATTGATCCGCCTGCAATGGGTTTGAGTTAGAGGACTCTTGCCTTTTTCTGTGTTTCCCATCTCCTCTTTCAAAACAGACTTTCCAAGTATACCTCTCCCCCATCCTGGATCTTACTATGGTGCTTTACAAGAGTGTAAAGAGAACCAAACAACAAGCTATTTTAGGTTATTGGTGTTGGAGAAGATGTATTTAATCGAGGTACCATAAACACATGGGAAAATTTGGTACCTTTCACTGTCTTATATGTGTTTCAGTTAAGGGTAAAGCATGGTTTTAAAATAGTCTATTCTGAAGTCAGATATATTAGAAATGGGAGCAGCAAGATAAATGACAACTTTCCTTCGACTATTTAGTCTTTTCTATTCCCTGACTCTAGTCAAAGAAGTATTCCTTCTGTGGGACGTTCTATTGAATGCACAGCAAAGATTATTGGCAGAATATGGAGACTCTGGTACCTTATCTTATCTAGGTGACATACCCATAACAAAGCTCTGGGCCTGGTCCAACTTGAATACTCAAGATCTGAAGAGACCAAGTTGGGTAATAATAATTTGCTAAGAAGAAATCTCTCTATACATGTATACCACTCTTGGTTAGCACTCATTTGTATCTTGGTGTGTTTCGTTTGTATGTTTTTCAAAATTTCAAGAAAAAAGGCCGGGCGCGGTGGCTCACGCCTGTAATCCCAGCACTTTGGGAGGCCGAGGTGGGTGGATCACGAGGTCAAGAGATCGAGACCATCTTGGTCAACATAGTGAAACCCCGTCTCTACTAAAAATAAAAAAAATTAGCTGGGCATGGTGGCGCATGCCTGTAATCCCAGCTACTCAGGAGGCTGAGGCAGGAGAATTGCCTGAACCCAGGAGGCGGAGGTTGCGGTGAGCCGAGATCGCGCCATTGCACTCCAGCCTGGGCAACAAGAGCGAAACTCCGTCTCA